>NC_045976.1:25046817-25704060 GCF_010909765.2 Amblyraja radiata
GAGTTTCTCCAGCATTTTTATATACCTTCGATTTTTCCATCATCTGCAGTTCCTTCTTAAACATGAAGTGAATGGGTAACCTTTTTTATTCAAGTTGTTACAGACCTCACACAACATGATTTAATTATTTTGTAGATCATGATCAATTTGTACAATAGGAGATGCAAATGTATAGAAAGCCATGTAATCTCCACATCCAGGTGCGGTAGAGGTTCACCTGCACCTCCTCCAACCTCATCTATCGCATCCGCTGCTCTAGATGTCAGCTGATCTACATCGGTGAGACCAAGCGTAGACTTGGCGATCGCTTCGCTGAACACCTCCGCTCGGTCCACATTAACCAACCTGATCTCCCGGTGGCTCAGCACTTCAACTCCCCCTCCCATTCCGAATCCAACCTTTCTGTCCTGGGCCTCCTCCATGGCCAGAGTGAGGACCACTGGAAATTGGATGGAGCAGCACCTCATATTTCGCTTGGGCAGTTTATACCCCAGCGGCATGAACATTGACCTCCAATTCCAGGTAGCTCTCACTGTCTCCTCCCCTACTCTCCCTCAGTCCTCTTGCTCCTCCTCTTCCTTTCTTCTTCCCGCCCCCCCCCCCCTTTACCCCCTCCTCCCCCCCCCCCCCCTTTACCCCCTCCTCCCCCCCCCCCCGCACCCGCTGAGTTTCTCATAGTTTACGCTAGAGATAGATATAATGGACCATCTTTCCTTGATCATCATTGCTTTTGCATATCTTTCATACATTTGTTCTATTTACCACCTACTGTATATC
This sequence comes from Amblyraja radiata, assembly GCF_010909765.2. Lineage (NCBI taxonomy): Eukaryota > Metazoa > Chordata > Chondrichthyes > Rajiformes > Rajidae > Amblyraja > Amblyraja radiata. The sequence goes on from NC_045976.1 coordinate 25,047,595, forward strand.
TCTTGTTTACCTTTCGCCTCACTCTGAAGAAGGTCTTGACCCAAAACATCACCTATTCCTTTTCTCCAGAGATGCTGCCTGACCCGCTGAGTTACTCCAGCATTTTGTGTCTATCTCAGACAATGTTAATGGCTTGAGTATAAGGGCAATCGGATTGAGGTGTTTCATATGTTAAAGGGACAGCCCAAATCAGGCTTACTGTAGCTGGCGGGTAGGGTCGTGTACTTTTCGGCGCTGCCATTTCGGCGTCGCTGTTTCGGTGGCTCCGTTTACAATATCTGTACTCATCAGAACCCAAACCCTAACCCTAACCCTAACCTCTGTAAATACCTGCAGATAATTAAAAGTGTTCCATGCGTCACAATACTCTGGGATAGTGAATTCCTGAGATTCATCACCCTCTGCAAGAAGTTCCTATGCCAAGGATATTGCAAGTGAGATCAGCTTTATGTTAACAAGTTTGGAAATTGGTTTCCACTGGCCCACCGCTGTGGCACCCTAACCCTAACCCTATCCCTAACCCATACCCTAACCCTAACTCTAACACACCGAAACAGAGGCGCTCAGGAAAGGCAGGATTTTACTTCACACTTGGACACCGAGCTTCACATCAGGCTGGGCTGGAATTTTAAAAAACGCGTATACATAACAAAAGTAATCGACATATAGTTGGCCACAAACCAAAGCAATGTCTAGTGCTAAAGAAGGCATATAGTACACTTGCTTTCATAGGTCGGGGCATTGAATGTAAGAGTCAGGAAGTCATGATGCAGCTTTATAGTACTTTGGCGAGGCTGCATTTGAGGCATTGTGTGCAGTTCTAGTCGCTCCATTACAGGAAGGATGTCAAGGCTTTGGAGAGGGTACAAAGGAGGTTTTGCAGAATGATGCCTGGATTAGGGGGGACTTGCTACAGGGAGAGATGGTCATGGTATTATGTTCGACACAGACATTGTAGGCCAAATGACCTGTTCTTTTTCTGTACTGTTCTATGTTCATTTAAAGAAATGGATAAAAGGCGCCACAGCAACAATTCAGGATAATAACCATCGAAAAAGAAAACCTTGAGTCAGGTACTTGGAGAAGAATTAATTGGCAAACCCCAGTCAGGTTTATCTGGAACAGGAAATATCTGAATACAAGTCGTGAGTTTTGGAAGTTGTGAATAATTAGTTATATAATTAAAAGAGATATGTAACTAAAGGGTTAATGTTTTGTTTGAAACTGTGTAATGTATTTTTGAGACGCAAGAAACTGAAGATACTGGAATCTTGAGCAATCTTAAGTTAGAAGAAGGGTTATAACCCAAAACATGGTTTCTCCATTCCCTCCACGGACACTGTCCAACCCACTGAGTTCCTCCAGCACTTTGTGTCTTTGAGTTGTTTCTACTAATCATGATTAATAAAGAAGTACGGTTATTGTCTGGCATGGATTATCATGTGCTGAGAGGGGGAATCAGAAAACACTACAGACAAAAGGGCAGCAGCAATCTGGAACTCCTTCCATTAGCAAGGACATCAAACACGAAGATCCTCTTATTCCCGGAGCTTCCTAAAATTTGAGAATTCACCATCTTGCCGCTGTAAGCTACCCAAGCAAAATATGAGGTGCTGTTCCTCCAATTTGCATGTGGCCTCACTCTGGCAACGGAGGAGACCCAAGACAGAAAGGTTAGTGTTGGAATGGGAAGAGGAGTTTAAATAGTTGGCAACTGGGAGATCCAGTAAGCCTTGGCGGAAGTGTGCAGCGAAATGGTTGCTGAGACTGCATTGGGTCTCGCTGATTGATGTATAGGAGCTAACAATGTATGAACATTGCATTCTCTTTGTCCAATCATTTGTCTACCAAAAAACTTCCTTACCTGTATCCACCTATCACTTGTTCCTGACCCTCCCCTCTTCCAGTTTTCTTCCCTCAATCAATCTGAAGAAGCCTGACTCGTAAAATCACCTCTCCATGTTATTCAGAGTTGCTGCCTGACCTGCTGAGCTATTCCAGCACATTGTGTCTTTGTCTTTTAAGTTATTCTACCTGGCCTCAACAACTTCCTCCAGCAACTCGTTCCATTTACTCAATAGGAACCCCTCATGTTCCTGTTAAATCTTTTGCCTCTCACTTTAATCGAATGCCCACTAGTTCTTGAATACACTGCCATGGAGAAAAGACTCACCCCATCTATTCTTCGCATGATTTTATATAACTCTATAAGATCAGACACTTCAGTCTCCTGCCCTCTAAAGAATAAAGTCCTAGCCTGCTCTAGCTTCCCATTATGCACAGGCCCTCAAGGTGCACTCTTTCCAGATTAATGGCCTCTTTCCTATTGGAGGATGTACAAAACTGAACACGGTAATCCAAGTGAGACCTCATCAATGTCTTGTACATTTGTAACATAACATTGCAAATCATAGAAAAGAACTGCAGATGCTGGTTTAAATCAAAGATGGACAGCAAATGCTGGAGTAACTCTGCGGACAGGCAGCATCTCTGGAGAGAAAGAATGGGCGACGTTTCGGGTCGAGTCCGAAGAAGGGTCTCAACGCGAAATGTCACCCATTCTTCTCTCCAGAGATGCTGCCTGTTCTGCTGAGTTATTCCAGCATTTTGTGTCTATCTTCGATTGCAAATCATAGATTGGGATACTAGATTATATGGTTCTAAATCTAATCTGAGATCCATTGAATGAAACATTTCTCATTCTGCCACCAATAACTTTTTGTAAAGAATAGCAATTGCACACTCATTCCTGTGGTTCCTTTCCTGTGGATTGGAGGGTAGCTAATGTTATCCCACTTTTTATGAAAGGCGGGAGAGAGAAAACAGGGAATTATAGACCAGTTAGCCTGACAACGGTGGTGGGGAAGATGCTGGAGTCCATTATAAAAGATGAGATAGCCGAACATTTGGATAGCAATAAAAGGATCGGTCCGAGTCAGCATGGATTTACAAAGGGAAATCATGCTTGACTAATCTTCTGGAATTTTTTGAGATGTAACTAGGAAAATGGACAAGGGGTAGCCAGTGGATGTAGTGTACCTGGACTTTCAGAAAGCATTTGATAAGGTCCCACATAGGAGATTAGTGGGCAAAATTAGGGCACATGGTATTGGGGGTAGAGTGCTGACATGGATAGAGAAGTGGTTGGCAGACAGGAAACAAAGAGTAGGGATTAACGGGTCCCTTTCAGAATGGCAGGCAGTGACTCGGTGCTGGGACCGCAGCTATTTACAATATACATCATTGATTTGGATGAAGGAATTCAAAGTAACAGAGCCCTACTGGAGTATTGTGTGCAGTTTTGGTCCCGTAATTTGAGGAAGGACATTCTTGCTATTGAGGGAGTGCAGCGTAGGTTTACAAGGTTAATTCCCGGGATGGTGGGACTGTCATATGCTGAGAGAATGGAGCAGCTGGGCTTGATCACTCTGGAGTTTAGAAGGATGAGAGGGTATCTCATTGAAACACATAAGATTGTTAAAGGCTTGGACATGCTAGAGGCAGGAAACATGTTCCCGATGTTGGGGGAGTCCAGAACCAGGGGCCACAGTTTAAGAATAAGGAGTAAGCCATTAAGAACGGAGAAGAGGAAACACTTTTTCTCACAGAGAGCGGTGAGTCTGTGGAATTCTCTGCCTCAAAGGGCGGTGGAGACAGGTTCTCTGGATGCTTTCAAGAGAGAGCTAGATAGGGCTCTTAAAAATAGCGGAGTCAGGGGATATGGGGAGATATGGGGTACTGATTGGGGATGATCAGCCATGATCACATTGAATGGCGGTGCTGGCTCGAAGGACCGAATGGCCTACTCCTGCATCTATTGTCTATTGTCTATTGTCTATTCTATTTAAATGGTCCACTGTACAAAAGCACTGAGCTGCTCTTTGTAATAGCATAGTCAGATTTTATTGGTGCTTAAGAAGTTAGTAACTAGTACATATGATCCAGGGTCTATGCAGGAAGCAGTCATATGGATTAATCTCTTATGAAGTAAGAACAGCTGCAGTACATCTATCAGGCTAATCCAACAGCAGCCTTACAATAGTTATAAAATAATAAAAGTTTAAAGGAGGTGTAGTGGCTATTTGGAAATCTGCCGCTACAGGAGGTACAAAGAAGCAGAAAGTAGCGACACAAGTTGAGAAACATGTCCTTAGATTCTCTTGGGATAGCATTGTTATAACATTTCAAATGAATTTATTCTGTAGATGCTAGCTAAATATTCACAAATAGGTTGTTTGGCTTGCAAATAAACCCCAAAGGTTCCCGGCATTTACTTCCTTGTAGGAGTTTCATGCCATTGTTTAAAATTAACTGATACAGAACATAAAAAATAGAACAGTACAAAGCAGGAACAGTCCCTTTGTCCCACAATATCTATGCCGAACATGAAAAATATGAATTCCATAGTTTGCAACTTTCATTTTGCATCATACTTTTAATGTGCACACACTAACACAGTCGAACAGTTACAGACAATCAAATCAACAAACAAAACATTTTCTAAAAAAAGGTTTTATTTACTGCAAAAACTTACAGTACTTTATTTGCAGTGTTTGCATGCTCCTTTATAACATTTTACATAGCATTTTACAGTACAACGATTATTAAAACAAGGACAGCTTCAATTCTTGAGTTAAAAAAAGGTATACAACAATGACCCCAATCATCCCATTCCAACCACTCATTACTCTTGACCCAACCAAAATTATTTCTGAAATATTGGTCATAAATCTAGTGCAAAAATGCTCCAAAATAAGGCTCAGTATGCACCCGAGAGCATCTAAAACCCCAGAGCTTCCAGGGCCCTTAAGCGGGCCCTGGACCCCGGCCACAAGGGTCTTTCAGCTTCGAGCTTGTAGTATGCGCTGCGTGCACTTATTTCACATAAAAATTTTGTAACCCTGCCATGCCAACCCCCTTTTTAAAAAGCTTCATATGGGCCTGGTGTATAATATTTTTGACACTGTCATAGGTCTTTCTTACATATGCTGTCACAATGCACTGTAGTCTCTAAACAACACCAGTAATTTTCCTTGCCCTCCATTTCAGAATAATAATGTTTTAAGCTGATAACTCGACACTAGCACTGGCAATAAACAAATAAATAAATAAATAAATAAAGCACAACTTTCCAGCCCCTTATCTCATTGGCCACGCTCGACTGCACATCGGTGTCAATCTGGTGGACTCTTCCATCTTCCTCTCGTTGTGGGGGTGTGGGATGGGAGGGGCCTCACAAATGGAATAGCCTAGAGCCTCTCTTCATCTAGATCCGTCCCTGATCCTGGGAAAAAGGTTCTGACCGCCTACCCTATTGATGCCTCACATAATTTTAAGACCACTGAAGCATCCACTAAAAAAATCCCCGGTAGATGAGAGTCTAAAGGTATGAGGTCAGAGCACCGTGGAATGTGTACGAGCAGTTCACTGTGTATCTTACCCTTCAGTGTATCATTTGGCAGCCTTTTAAATGGCCTCTGAATGGCGAATGCCGTGGAGTCTGCACCTTATACTCTTGTGAACGCCAAAAGACTGTCCTTTTCTGGACCTTGGAGTTCCAACTTATGTTGGCAAGTCCCAAAATGGATATTACATGTTACCTGGTGTCATTAGGGGGGAGTTTATATACCGTGGATTCCAAGTGAACCCAGTCGAATATCACAACTGGCAAAACTACAGCTGGAAATCATACAGTGCTGACTAAAAGAAAACTGAGAAATACAAATTTTAGGCATGTAGATTCAGGGGCAGCAAGGTGGTGCAGCGGGTAGAGTTGCTGCCTTACAGTGTGGGATGCCCGGTTCAATCCTCACTATGGGTGCTGTCTGTATGGAGTTTGTACGTTCTCTCCCTATCCCTTGTGTGTTTTCTCCAGTTGCTCCGGTTTCCTCCCTCATTCCAAAGACATACAGGTTTATAAGATAATTGGCTTTGGTTAAAATTATAAACTGTCCCTATTGTGTAGGATAGTGCTAATGTACGGGGATCGCTAGTCAGCATGGACTCGGTGTCCATGGTCTCAAATGGAATCTGTATCCAAGCCTCACCTCGCAGCTCAGTGATAATATGGGACATGACGGTAACATCTGCTTTAGCACATATATTGCCTATTTCATCGCTGAATTACCTGCAGTTTATTGAGTTGGCTTAATTTCTAATTTGTCATAATTTCCCTTGGTGAAAATGTAATGCACTTTCTCTAAGAGTTCATTAGCTGGCCTGAATTGGATAGTTCCATAACTGTGCAAGTACTGTAAGGAAAGAGAGAATTGCGGTGAATCGGTGATACAGGCACCTTGTGTTTTACACATTTGATTTATGCATTTTTACAATAACACATTTTTTCATTTAATACCAAAGCCTAATTTAGGCGTTTGCATTTTTGGAATAACACACTCAAGTTGACAACTGGCAACATAGTTGCATATACGTTTAATTTACACATTTTTGAATTAGGTGCTGCTTATTAAGTAGCAACATAGAACCTAGTACAGGACAGCACAGGAACAGGCCCCTTTCGCCCGCAATGTTTATGCCGAACATGATGCCTAGCTGAACTGATCTCATCTGCCTGCACACAATCTATTCCCTGTACTTTAAAGTGCCTATCTAAAAATCTTTTAAATGCCACTATCATATCAGTCTCCACCACTGCCTCTGGCAATGCATTCCAGGTCCCCATCACCCTCTGTGTAAAATAATTGCCCGCACATCTTCAAAATATATTCTAAACAGCTACAAACATCTGGAGCACAAATGTGGCCATATTTGCTCCTTCTGCTCACAATGCACAATGCACTTTACACCATCAGTCTCAATCCATGCCTTCCCTGACGATAATGGGCCTGTCCCACTTACGTGACTTTTTCGGCTAAAAAGTTGAAAAGTCCAACGGCGACCAGAAAAACGCTACGACTCTTTGGGCGACTGAGGAGACTACTAACGACCATACAGTTGACACCCCAGCGACATGTCGAGGGGTGAAGCCTGTATGGTCGTGAGCAGTCGCCCAAAGAGTCGTACCTCGTTCTGGTTGCCGCTGGATTTTCAACATGCTGAACATTTTTGGCGACCTGCAATGACCTATGACGGGTGCCGGCAGTCACCGAAAATGTCGCGTAAGTGGGACAGGCCCATAACTGTTTTGTAGAGCAGTGCAGTCAAACGTTCGACTTCAAAATCCCAGCTGCAAACTTAAGCCTGATACATTTCTTCAAAGATAAAAGCTAATGGCACAACTCACAAAAGCTTCATTGATAGCATCTTACAAACTCACTGCCTCAGCACTCCAGAGCAACAAGGTCAGTAATGTCAGAGGAATTCATCACCACTGTGTTCCCTTCCAAGTCACACTCTGTCCTCACTTGAGTATGTTTGATTAAGTATGAACTAACAGCGCTGCGGGATTATCCTCATAACATGAAACAGTTCAAGGAGGCATATCATTATAACCCTTTGAAGGGCAATTAAAGATGTGGTTTTATTGTGTGGGAAGGAATTGCAGATGCTGGTTTAAACCGAAGATAGACACAAAATTCTGGGGTAACTTAGCGGGACAGCTGACAAACAGCTAACAATTTATCATCGTCACTTTTTGGCATATTTTCATTCATTGTTCTTTATCTCTCTACATCATCACCTCTATCTCTCGTTTCCCTTATCCCTAACCAGTCTGAAGAAGAGTCTCGACCCAAAACGTCACCCATTCATTTCTTCTCTCCAGAGATGCTGCCTGTCCCGCTGAGTTACTCCAGCTTTTTGTGTCAAGGTGGATTTAATGCTGGCCTTGCCTAAAATGACTACATAAAATGGTTGGTTCTGGGAAAGAATATTAATTTTAATGTAGATTCTAGAATCTGTAGGCAACATATCCAATGCTCAATAAATATGTGTTGTGAAAGCTGTGATGCATTCACCCACCCATCTTAAAGTGGCTTTTTCATGGGGCGACTTGACGCAAGAGTGAACCAGAGTTTAACATCGTGGGAACCTCGTGCGATAACAGTACGGCATTCGTGGACCACCGTGGACCACCGTGGCGCTAACGGCAGGTCATCGTGTAACTTGGTCACTCGGGAGAAAATTCAAGAAAGTTTGAATTTCTCCAAGAGTGACTTGTACACTTGTGGTTGAGCATTGCAACATTATATGGACGTAGTGGCCAGTGCGATATCCGTGCGATATCCGTAATAACTCTTGCGGGTACCGTGGGAACTCCTGCGAACGGTGAGTAACTGAGCAGTTTGATTGTCAGTGCTTGTTTTACCTCATTGTTAAATAAATATATTTTTTACTATCAGATTGATGTCTGCAATTCTTCATTAACACATCACTACAAGATGAATGTTTCTAATGTTATAATCCCTCTCATGCTGAAACACAAAATAGTTGAAGGGAGGTGAAATAATCACATTTTCATTTTTGAGTGTTCAGGTACCTCACTTGCTGAGCTATTTTACTCCAGCAGTTTGTGTCTCTTTTTGTCTAAAGCAGTTTCTAAGACTGTAGGAACTCCGCGGGCCAGGCAGCAACTACGGAGGGAAATGGACAGGTGACCCTTTCTTCAGGCTGCCTTATCTCTCTCCCCCCCCCCCACCCCCTCCCCCCTACTCCCACCCACACACACAAATGCTGGAGAAACTCAGCGGGTGCAGCAGCATCTATGGAACGAAGGAAATAGGCAACGTTGCCTACTACCCTCTGTGTAAAGAAGCTGCTCCTCAGCTTTCTATTAAATCTTGCCCTCTCACCTTAAACCCGTGTTCTCTACTTTTTGATGCCCCGACCCTGAGTAAAAGTCTGTGCATTTCCCCTCGGTTATACACCTCCATTAGATCACCCTTCAGCCTCCTGCACTCCAAGTAACATAATCCTCGCCTGCCCAACCTCAGCGGGAGAAACTCAGCGGGTGCAGCAGCATCTATGGAACGAAGGAAATAGGCAACGTTGCCTACTTCCTTCGCTCCATAGATGCTGCTGCACCCGCTGAGTTTCTCCAGCATTATTGTGTACCTTCGATTTTCCAGCATCTGCAGTTCCTTCTTAAACACAAATGCACCGAGTTCCTCCAGCATTTCGTGTTTTGTTCAGTATTCCAGCATCCGCTGTCTCCCGCGTCTCCAATAAAACAAAACTACTGTCAAAAGGGTGAAGAATAGGGGCAGAGATAGATACATTCCTGATTAGTGCGGCTGTCAGGAGGTTATGGGGAGAAGGCAAGAGAATGTGGTTGAGAGGGAGAGATAGATCAGCCGCGATTGAATGGCGGAGTGGACTTAATGGACCGAATGGCCTAATTTTGCTCCTATAACTAACAAAGATAGTAATTGTTAGGGAAATTTAGTTATTAAAGACGAGGGGGAGCAGAAATGGGCAGTCTGGGATGGCTCGCGAGATACTTGCATAGAGGCACAAAAGTTAAAGAAAGGGCAGATAAACAGAGAGGGGGGGGGGACTTCCCTCAGTGCCCATCTGTTACCATTAATTGGACAGTTCGGTCTGTGAAACGCAACACGCCAACCCCGACATCCAGCCCGGTGGTCAGTCCTTTGAAGATAGACACCAGTTGCTTGGAGCAACTCAGCCGGACAGGCAGCAACTCTGGAGAAAAGGAACTGGTGGTATTTCGGGTCGAGAGCCTTCTTCAAACTGAGGTCAATCCCCTGCATGGATAACAGGAGTCCCAGCAAACACGACAATCGCCCGCTGCAGTCTCGGAGCTTCCACTGCGAAAACGGTGCCTACATTTGAGCACTTATGTAACTGAACCATCCTAACACCAACCACAGACCATTCCTGAACTACTACCTACCTCATTCGAGACCCTCGGACTATCTTAGATCGTATACTCACTGGCGTTATCGAGTTACAGTGTGGAAACCGGCCCTTCGGCTCAACTTGCCCATACCGGCCAAAATGTCCCATCAAAACTAGTCCCATCTGCCTGCGTCTGGTCCATATCCCTCCCAACCTGTCTTATCCATGTACCTGTCTAAATGTTTCTTAAATGTATGGATGGACCCAGCCTCAACTACCTCCTCTGGCAGCTTGTTCCATACACCCACCACCCTTTGTGCGAAAATTCCTCACTCAGATTCCTATTAGATCTTCCCCCCTCACCTTGAACCTATGCCCTCTGGTCCTCGAATCCCATCTGTGGGCAAAGGACATATATTACCCTGGACTCTGTCTATTTCCTGCCTGTTCGTCTCATGGTTTTGTACACCTCTCAGCCTCTGTCCCCAGTGTGGAGTTAAGGGCTTGTTTATGGGCGCCCTGGGCTGAGAACTCTGGAGGATGGGTTTTAGACTTTATCGGGAATCGAGATAGACCCCGTAATGCAGGAGCAAAGAATCGCAGAAGCTAATCTGCATTGGAAAGACACAATATGCGGGAGTAACTCAGCGCTGAAGAAGAGTCCCGACCCGAAACATCATCTATCCATGTTGTCTAGCGATGCTGCCTGACCCGCTGAGTTGCTCCAGCGCTTTGTGTCTTTCCACTAGACCTGTAATAAGTCTCGGCTGGGTGTTTACTGGGATCTCTGGTGTTTAATAGACGTCCTGATGTTGTTTTTGATCGGGTTTACTACTGACAGTATTTAATCAGATCCATATTAAATCATTTCCCCTTCACCTTAAACCTATGTAATCTGGTCCTCGATTCGCCTACTCTGGGCAAGAGATTGTGCATCTACCCGATCGATTCCTCGCATGATTTTAAACATTATCTTGCACACAGCGTTGTTCCCTTCACCATGTATACACCATTTATGGCTCGATTGTTACTATTTATTGTCTGTCTACTGACTGGTTAAACGTTTGAAAGTTTCACCTCTCAGTAGATAATAAAATAAGACAACCATCACGGTCAATGTGAGACAAAGTCTTTATTCCTATTTGACAAAATAAAAAGACGACTTCTTGCACATATTGAGAGAAGGTGCATCACACCAAACAACATTTGTCTAAAAAAAACAGATTATTCTTCAGCTCATTAAAGAGCTCGGGTGAAATTCTGACAAAGTTTGTGAATGCACTTTTATCCCCTTCGCACAGCACATTAAGCAGCTGAACATATTGTCCAAATTGAGGTCTCCGTTGAAAGATGGGCTTCACCCAGTGAGACTTCCTCTTAATTCTCTTTTTAATTAATCTCACCCTTCTGCCTTCACGCAAGCGTTCTCGATGCACATAGTTAGTATAGGCATGTCTCCAAATGAGCCAATTCAACCAAGGGAGGAATATAGTGTGTGAAAAAACCCAATATAGTGTGTGAAAACAAAGTAACATCATTTGTGCCACGTGATTAACAACACTACAGTCCACGATGTTCATTCAAGATTAACGGGAAAGCTCGGGAGACGGACAAGTCACTCGCACAAATAACAGAAATGCCGAGTACCGTGGGAACTCTTTATCTACCCCCCGTTATATTGTGCGAAACTCGTGCTGGACCACGACCACTTCACTCTGGTGACATCTTGCGTCAACTCGCCCCGTGAAAAAGCCCCATAAGAGTCAATGCTTCCTTAAATTTTTAACCTGAAGTTACAAATTGAGAAGAGAAACAATGACACAAGTCCCTCCACTAAAATGTCAAAGATCCCTTTCTGCTATTGCATGGAGGGAAGGAGAAGCGGCAGGTAGGTTCAGTTCTGAGCCACTCTTATACAATTTTGATGGGAATGCATGATACACTTACTCCGGTTCCACAGATAGATGATGTATTTGTCTCGGTGACTTACATTTTGTCAAATCAGTTCTTCAAACGGCAGACGTACGCAGCAACTTCAGATGATTTGGGTGCGAGCGATTTAAATGTCCTTTACATTTTCGGTTCAATTGTGAAGAAAATTTGAAGATAATATCAGACAGACCTTGTAACAGAAAAACATAACAACTTCCTTCTAGCAAGCTAACTTCCTTTATATGGGGAAATCCCTCAACACAGCTGATGCAACAGAATTCCAGAAATGTGTTTGAAATCATTTAAATTCAAACCCCGCACAGAATAGACTGAAACATGAATGTGGTTTGAAGCATCTCCACCAGTTCCTTTTCATTCTTTTCGGGGAGACGATGATTCATGCTGACTTATATTGTAAGGTTTTCGTAATTATAGACCATGCATATACTCATTCAAAGTTCACATTCCTGTGACACTAATCTGAAATTTCCCTTTCCTACCCTGTGTTGCCAAGACCTATAGACTGGTTGATTAACTCAGCAGAAATTAAAATGGGGCCCTTCTGGTTCTCCATTGTTTCTAAATAAAATGGTCATGAAATTTAACTCAGAGTTTGTTTTTTTATGTACCAGACTTAAGCGGTTGGTTCTGATGCATTCTTGCACCTTTAGACCATAAGACTTGGGAACAGAATTAGGCCATTTGGTCCCTCAAGTCTACTCCGCCATTTAATCATGGTTGATCTTTTTTTCCCTCTCAACTCCATTCTTCGGCCTTCTCCCCATAACCTTTGACACCCGTACTAATCTAGAATTTATCAATCTCTGCTTTAAAAATACTGTGGCAATGAATTCCACAGATTCACCACCCTCTGGCTAAATTTGTCACACACGTCACACTGGAACCTATATAGGTGAATGTGTTAGTTTCCGTGTAGCTGGAACCTACCTACCAGAAATATGCAGTGCGGGAAGAACATGACAACAATTATACTGCAATCCTACTTTTAATAGCAGGAGTGGCCATTTCAATGTTGACAAACACTGACGTGCCCTTTGGATGTGACGTAAAATTTCCCTGCCATTCCGCAGCTGCTAATCTCAAATATGTTGTAAATGTGCATGAGCAATGCACCATTTATTTGAATGAATGCATGTCATGGTTGGGAGCACGTGCAAGAAACAGTCTAAGGTGGTGCCAGGTGAGATGTGTCTAACTTGATAGAAGCTGTGAGTGATGTGGCATAGAGCATGGTAGAGCCAGGTAGAACATTGTTCCAAGCCTCCGCATGTAAATGTAGTCTGGCAGAATGAAAGATGGGTCAAAGACACAAAGAGGATAACCAACTTACTCAAATGATGAGCAGTGATTTGGCATAATAGGATGGGGAGTGGTAAGCTAGAATGGAGGTTTAGGGAAAAGGATTATAGAGTTTTCCAGCACATTATCTAGATACTGAATAAGAATGAGATCCAAAGGGGGGCTTGACAGGATAGATATTTGAAAGATTGCTCTAGAGTGAGTGTCTCGGGGGACATAACTACAAGAAACTGGAGATTTAAAACTGAGTTACTTTCACAAAGGGTGGGTTAGTTTAGTTTAGTTTAGTTTAGTTTAGTTTAGTTTAGTTTAGTTTAGTTTAATTTAGGCCCTACAGCACTCGCTGACCAATGATCACCTGTGCATTAGTCTATGTTATCTTTGTTTTGCATCCTACAACACTAGGGGCAATAAGCGAGTTTGGTATTCCGATAAACGCAAGGAATCATGGGATTTGTCAAAGGTCATTCGGGGATAAAAAGTGAATTCAGCGCTGTATAAACTGTGTATAAATTGTTAACTATTCTACCAATTAATTAATCTAGAATTCTGTCAACTCAATAGCTTCCTTTCTTGTCCTGCTGTTCACACACGACTTACACAGTCCCAGTTCTAGTTCAGTTCATTAATCTGCAATTATGAGATATTCAAAAAGTTAAAGAATTTATTAATTTTAAATTAATGCTCAATGTGTTTGCTATTGGAATAAGAAAATATTACTCGTGTTTGAAACATTTACTTATCTTTATTCATAATTTATGTGTAAAAATACATTTAATCTGAGGCAGGCAGTGACTGTATCAGTGTGATGTGGGCTGATTCTTTACCTACAGGCGGTGTGAATGTGCCGTTAAAACAAAGATTCATCACCGAGGAAAACTGAGTACAGGGTTGGCCCTGTGAAGGAGCCACCAATCCGATATAAGACATTTAACTGGGAAATGCCTGCTCTTTAGTATTGGATAGATTGAGTGGAGGGTCTGTGCTGTTCCACGTTTGAGGTGGTTGCGGTGTGTTTCCCCCAGCCATCTCGCCCAGTGCACGTTGACCAGCACAGTTCGCTAGCCCTTGTTAGCAGAGGCTCTTTGTGCAGGTGTTACCCGAAGCCCAAAGGGTTTGTGGAGGTTCTTCGTTAGGATCGGGCACGCAGCAAGCTAGCGTGAGGGTTGGCAGATCAGATCAGCCCAGGTTGCCGAGTGGCCGAAGGGCAGATTTTAATGGGTCGTTATTAAACTGTTCTGTCTCTGCAGCATTGCCAGCTCTCTCTCTCCCAGATTCCCCCACCCTAACTGTCGACAATATCTGACTGAGAAAATGCTCCCACTCATATTACAAGTTGGCTCCGCGTTTGCCCAATCACTGGGGCGGGCGGCACCTCCTTCAAAGAGAGCGAGAACAGGTCCCGTCAGCTAGGGACCTGCGACCCACTCCTGAGTGAAGCCTCTAGTTTGGCTGCAGTTGAAATGGCTGCAAATTCTCATAATTCTTGCGTTTTCAAGCCTGGTGCTGTATTGTATCAATAATATAGATACAATTGTGGATTTGTGCAGCCTGCAGTACGCTGTGGCCTACTGCTAACATATTTGACGGATAAATTTAGTTATAAATCTCATTGAAATGAATACACAGCTGGCGAGAATGTTTTTCCCGAGTGACCTATGACCTGGGCATGCGTAGTTGAAATACTGAACTCGATTTTTTACAGAAGCCAATTAACCTGAAAACCTGCACGTCTTTGTAATGGGGAGGAAGCTGGAGCACCCGGAGAAAACCCACTCGGTCACAGGGAGAAGGTACAAACTCTGTACAGACAGCATCCAAGGTCAGGATCAAACCCGGGTCTTTGGCGCTGTGAGGCATCAACTCTACTGCTGCGCCACTGTGTCACCGTGAATCTTTGGAAATCTCTGTTCCATTTGGAGGGGAAGCTGGATAATTAGATATATTTAAAGTGAATGTGGATAAATATTTAATGGATGGAGGAACAGTGGCATATGGAGAAATGACATCGACCAGCCAAATGGAGGCACCTGTGTAAAACTCGGCAATATCATCAACTTCACCATCAACTTCCACCCTGCCTTAACATTCACTTGGACTATCTTTGACACCTCTCTCCTCATATCTACTCTAAACCCACTGACCCCTCCTCCCACTCCATCTCTTGCAAGGACTCCAGCCCTTTCTTGCAGTTTCTCCTCTGCCACATCTGTACTCCAGATGAGGATTTTGACTCATCTTGAAGGGTCTTGACCTAAAACATCATATGTTGAATTCCACCAGCACTTTGATTTTTACTCATAGATTAGCCAAAATTATAGAGAGAGATGGATAGAGTGAGATAGATGGATAGAGAGAGAGATGGATAGAGAGATCTACCCCTCCTGTGTTCTTGTGTTTCACAACATCTATATTTCATGAATCATTGACAGGTTAGCAGGTTGTTGCAATTTGTAGATGACATCCTTTACACTCGTCTAATGGGCAAGGCTTGGGCACTGGTTTTATTTCACAAGCAGTGAATGTGGAGGTGGTGGAGGATTTACATCACTATGCAATAAGAGTCCCGTATGAAGGTCCAGTCTTAATAGAACTTGTAACCTCCTAGCTTGGCCACTAATTGATTCGTAAAGGTATTCCATTAATGAAATGGAGATGTTAGAAATCAGAGGGTTCGATAATTCTATAAACGGCCAAATATTATTGGTCCTTAAAGTGGAAAATGGAATGTATTGCATGATTAATTCACACTATAATTTCTAAAACTCATGTGCAGTTTGATTGTACTCATGTATGGAATGATTTGCTAGGTACTGAGTATTCCTTGGTACACGTGTCTATGTTGAACAAATACCATGTCCTGAATTTAGCAAATGTGGGCTGACTAAATAGTCTTTTATTGAAACTTGGCATTCTTTCATCTCTGGGGTGTAAATAAATATTCTAAAGGAAGAAAAAAAATACATTCATCAGCTGGGCACCAACATAAATATTGACGCAGTAATACAAAAAATAATTTTTATTTGCTCATTAGTTAAAAAAAAAATTATAATAAAGTTCTATTTCACACACTTACCAAAATTATATCTATTTAATATTTACATGGCTAAAATACATTTATCTTGGACTTTTCTATCATTTTCCAAATTTGTTTTCAGCTTATAAATATATTTATAGAAGATAGAGGAGATACAGAACATCAAGATATTTAATGAAAACACAACTGCACAAGCACTTTCATTTTGCTTCATGTTAATAAATCAATGGTGTTGCCAACAAAATGTAACCAATCGCAATGATTATAATTTATTATCACACACTTGCTCGTAACTCAGAACCATTCCTTTATTGAAATGAATGAAATAGCTCATAAATTTGTGCTAGTTCTATATCAAAAAATCTTCTAAGGAGAAGCTTTAAAATGTTTAAGTTATATGAAATTGCAAATTCACTATCCTTTGTATCACAACATGCTGTAACAGATATTAATCACTTTCCTATTTCCCTCTAAGATTGGATGTAGAGAGGATGTTTCCACTAGTGGGAGAGTCTAGGACAAGAGGTCAAAGCCTCAGAATTAAAGGACGTTCTTTTAGGAAGGAGATGAGGAAAAATGCCTTTAATCGGAGGGTGGTGAATCTGTGGAATGTTTTGCCACAGAACTCTGTGAAGGCCAAGTCAGTGGATATTTTTAAGACAGAGATAGATTCTTGATTAGTACAGATGTTATGGGAAGAAGGCAGGAGAATGGGGTTAGGAAGGAGGGATAGATCAGCCATGATTGAATGGTGTAGACAATGGGCCGAATGGCCTAATTTTACTCCTATTCCTTATGACATGCATTCCAATATAACATAACGTAATACTCAGAAGTACATGATGATATACATTTTTAAAATGTAAATGAAAAGCTTGATATTAGCAAATACAAAGTGGTTTTAAAAAATGTCATTTTGCTGACCTACATTAATTCAGTTTACAATATATTTATGTGTAGGAAGGAATGCAGTGCTGGTTTAAAATCGAAGATTGACGCTAAAAGTTGGAGTAACTCAGCTGGTCAGGCAGCATCTCTGGAGAAAAGGAATAGGTGACATTTTGGGCCGAGAAGAATCTGAAGAAGGATCTCAACCCGAAACATCACCTATTCCTTTTCTCTGGAGATGCTGTCTGACTCCATATTTTTGTGTCCATCTTCCATTTACAATATATTTATTTGGGTACTGAATACTGATTATTGAATCATAATTTCCAAATGGATTGTCACCATCAGTCTATACAACATTCATATGATCTCAAATATAGACACAGAGAAACATAATACACTCTGGTTTAAACTCAGAACTAGGCTTTTGGCACATTGTCCTTCATCAGGCAGAGTACTGAGCATAGAAGTTGGGAGGTCATGTTGCAGTTGAATAAGATATGGGTGAGGCCGCATTTAGAGCTTGGTGTTTAGTTCTGGACACCATGCTATAGAAAAGATGTTGTCAAGCTGGAAGATGAGGATGTTGTCAGGACTAGAAGGTCTGAGCTATAGGGCGAGGTTGAGTAGGCTGAGACTATATTCCTTGGAGGGCAGGAGGGAGGGGTGATCATATAGAGGTGTATAAAATCACGAGAGGAATAAATCAGGTAGATGCACAGAATCTCTTGCCAAGCGTAGGTGAATCGAGGACCAGAGGGCATAGATTTAAGGTGAAGAGTAAAAGATTTAATAGTAATCTGAGGGGCAACTATTTCACACAAAGGGTGGTGGGTGTATGGAACAAGCTGCCAGAGGACATAGTTGAGGCTGGGACTATCACAAAATTTAAGAAACAGTTAGACAAGTATAAGGATAGGACAAGTTTGGAGGGATATGGACCAAACGCAGGCAGGTGGGACTAATGTAGCTGGGACATGTTGGCCAGTGTGGGCAAGTTGGGCCAAAGGGCCTGTTTCCACACTGTATCACTCTATGACTCTAAGCCCTTCTGTGTATTACATGTTTAGGACAAGATTGAAAATGGGATTGACTTTCTGCAAAGAAAGAATCTCTCTTCTTCTGCACCAGACAGAGATGTGTTACCATTTAAACGACTCAGGTATCTAGTCAGCCTTTGTTTCAAGGATAGGCACAAATAAAAATTGGGGGTTTGTTTCTCCATAACGTGCCTTTAAGTTAAAAGCAAACAACAAAAGATGCAAACACTCATGTTATATAAATTTGCTAACAATAATCCACATACATTTGACAGTTTGTACAAATTAAGTAGTTCTATGTAGTTTGTCCACACATGTTAAGACTGAAATGATAAAGAGTTGATTATTATCAGGAACATAACAGCTACAATATCAAACAAAGCTATTAGTCTTTTCCCCTTTCTTAACTAAACACTCAAGTTTCTCTTTGAAAATTATTGAACAAACTCCAAATGCTACATTTATTGACGTTCATCTTCTATAGGAATGTATACCGGGACATCTACTGTTGGTCCAAAAGCATTCATTTTCACACAAGCTGCCTGGAGTAAACTTCACACCAACGTTCTTTCATCAGTTCAAAGCAGATGATAAAATGTTCAAAAGTCAGAAGTTCCTTTCACTTCTATGTCGATGCTGAAAAGTAATAAGAAAGCTTCAGTTATGTAAATAGTGTATCTATTTGCAATCTGGAGTTCTGTTTAAGTGAGTTTCTTTCCCATCCACCCCCACCACGCCATTGAAATTCAACCAAAATTCATTTTTAGATGTAAATTAAGCTTCAGCTTTATTTCTGCACTCATTTAAAAAAACATAGTCCTGGAGCTGCACCCAGTTCAAACACAAAGCATGTCTCCAGAGCAAATTAGTCATCATGAGGAATTTCTACTCATTTGCAAATCTACGAGGAGTGTCCAAATATTCAGTGGGAACTTTTGGGTGCAAGTTCAACCACAAATACATTTTAAAAGGTTTTGATTTTTTTTTTTTTGCATATTTATTTCTGTATCCCAATCAAACTGGAAAATATTGTGTATACTTCTAGAAGTATTTCTGAGTAGTCTAAAACATAAATATTAGCAGATAGTGAGATGAAATCAAATATTTTCTGTAACTGATTTATTTTTAAACAAATTGCACTCTTTAATTATATCCATTTTATTTTCTATATGGCATTTTAAAACAATGTTCAGTTGTGTGGGTTCATGAGACTGAATGTTTGAGAATAAGATTTAGTGGAAATATGGGAGGACATTTTTCGTCAAATGTTTAGTTTAATTTAGTTTAGAGATACAGCATGGAAACAGGCCCTTTGGCCCACCGAGTCTGCACCGACAAGCGATCCCCGTACACTAACACTATCCTACACACTAGGGACAATTTACAACTTTACCAAAGTCAATTAACCTACAAACCTGTACGCCTTTGGAATGTGGGTGGAAACCAGAGCTCCTGGAGAAAACCCAAGCGATCACATGGAGAACGTACAAACTCCATAGAAGACAGCAACTCTACAGCTCTATGTATTTCAGGTCAAATTTGCACCAGTGTTGCTGATTATGAACATTGCAGAATCTCTACCTGTTAGCCCAGACCAACTAGTTAAAAGAAGTTCAGCAAAATACTATCACTGCCCTAGGAATTGTAGACAATTTTCAAATACTGTTTCAGCATTAGAAATGTAATCATATGTTTTCTTTAAAATAATTGAAAATGATCAAGACTTCTGTTATGTCTTGATGACATTAAATCCTGGACGGCCCTAAACTTTTTTAATTTTTATGAAAAGAAAACAGAAGTGATAGTGTTTGGTCCCAATGGCTCCCGTGAACCTCCCCCTGTTGACTTGGGTCCCTTGGCACTGTATGTGAAGCCAACAGTTTTGAACTTGGGTTTTAAGATGGACAGTGATTTTAAATTAGATCGTCAAATAGGCGTGGTAGTTAAGTCCAGCTTCTTTCATTTAAGGCAGCTGGCAAAGGTGAAGCCCATTCTTGAACGACAGCATTTTGAAACAGTAATCCATGCCTTCATCACGTCTCGGCTGGATTACTGTAACGCACTTTATTTTGGAGTTAGCCAATCTTCCCTTGCACGTCTCCAGTTGGTTCAGAATGCTGCTGCTCGCCTTTTAACTGGAACACGTAAGAGGGAGCACATAACGCCAATTCTGGCCTCCCTCCACTGGCTGCCTGTGTACTTTAGAGTTCATTTTAAGATTATTTTATTTGTTTTTAAATCTTTAAATAGTCTCGCCCCGCCTTACCTCTCTGAGCTACTTCATCCCTACGCTCCTGCTCGGTGCCTCAGGTCAGCTGATCAGCTGCTCCTGGAGGTACCGAGGTCTAAGCGGAAGCTCAGAGGGGATAGATCCTTCTCTGTTGCTGCTCTGACATTATGGAACACTCTACCTTTGCACATTAGACAGGCCCCTTCACTGTCCATTTTCAAAACTAATCTTAAAACCCTTTTCTATTCCTTGGCTTTCGACCCTGCATGAGACTTTGCTCCTGTTTTAGTGTTTCTATTGTTTTTTATTGTTTTTACTGTCTTTTAATGTTTTTATTGTTTTGTTTTATGTTTATGATTAGTCATGTACAGCACTTTGTTGCAACAGTGGTTATTTTTAAAGTGCTCTATAAATAAAGTTCAGTTCCGTTCAGTTCAGAGAGCAAGAGATTTCTTTGAACCGGCTGGAGTGCACATACAGAAGGAAAAGGAAAATTGAGGTAATCTGGAAAAATATATACAAGTACTAAATATTATTGGTTTAATGGTGATGTAATCAAATATCATTACCTTTGCTAATTTGTTTAAGGCAAATTAACAGCAGGCTTGAAAATATCGGCAACATACATCTAACTCACAAAGATCTCAAGGTATCAATGAGTGATAAAACAAGTTATGTTTTATTTTAGTGCTTCTGCTGTTCATTATTAAACATTTTTTTTACCTTCTGGATAATTGGCTTGAATACAGGAACGCTTTCTGGTTAGGCCGTTGAAGAGCTGCATAAATATTAAGCAACATGAGCAAAATTAGGGACTTTTGTAATGAAAATACTTACATTTATTTTCAGATATGTGACCATACAATAAATCTTGACAGTTGATGTTTCACCTCATAGCCGTTCAGAACAGCTGAATTTATTATTTTTGTTTCCATATTGACCTTGGAGTAGCATGGCTTTTGAAAAGCTCGGCATAACCCCTGCCTAAAACTACTGTATTTGTAATGTCTCACCACACAAAGATTGTTGGAGGCCAAATTATGCACACGTTAGGTTAGTAACAGCTGAACTGCGACAATGCAAAATGGATTTATATCTAAAATATTGATGAAAATCATTAGGCAAATATTAGTTTTCCTGGAACAAATTATGAAATATGCCTTTAAAAAAACATATAAACTACTGTAATTTTCTTCCATTGAATATGTATAGCATTTCCATGCATCTGTACCCACCCTTCCCCAACCCAGAGAGAGCCATCACTACTCAATTGTTTTATTTCATGCCAAGAGGGCATTATGAGATTGATCAAGGACCAGGCACATCAATATTTGCTTCCATTAGCACAATTTGAGCACTGATATATCAAAATCTACAAAAATTGCGAGTGAGATCTAAACAAGAAGACTCGTTCTTTCTTCACCTTCTCGGCTTTATGAATGTAACGAAGAATATTCCATATTGCCATTATTTACGCTATACCAATAACTAAAATACCCCCCACCATTTGCAAACAATTAAATAAATCAACAAGTTAGTTAGAGAACAACTGTCTCTTATGATAGGCTAATACCAAATGAGGGGCAAGAGAATAGATTTGATGTCTCAGTTGGTGAATGAGCAGAAAATGTTCAATTGTTTCCAGCAAGGTCCTGTCCATTGATGACCTAAGGTTACTATCAGTGAGGTTTACAGACTGCGCTGGTAGCCTGATGCAACGTGTCACCTGTGGACCACCCTCCATTAGGTGGCTTGAAGGCAAAGCTCACCACAATGTGAGGATGGAATGAGGATATAATTCTTGTAAAAATCATAAAGGTAATTCTCACTCCTATTTGTAGCACTCAGAGGACTTTGCTGTCACCTTTCATAGACTTGTCCACCTCTACTACATTGTTCACCAAATTGGAGAGATGAAGGTGAACATTACAGTCAACTGTCATTGAACATTGTTGGTGGTCTGTCACCAACCGTGTTTCTGGATGATTCAGAAGACTATGTGGGCTGCTCTATAGTTGCCCCAAAAGTGGCATGGTATTTGGTCACCGATTCACTTTGGCATTTTAACTCTGCCTCTACGCCAACTCCACCATGTTACCATGAACCGCATCATTTGCAGGTTGGAACTAAGCTAATAAAAGGTGAAATCTGCTGTAATAAACTGTGAAGAAATAGAAATCTGCTCAGGAATTAAAATTAACATGCAACCCAAACACAATCTAACTATTGCCAATTCAACCCAATCTGTCCCCTCGATGGCTGATCCAACTAATAGCGAGGACTTGTAAGGTTGGGAGCAGGTAGCTAACTACTAGAAAGCTCTGATCAAAGGCCACAAATTCCTGGTGAGACTGAAGTATCTGAGTATTGTGAAGCAAGGATATTAAGGGACTTAGGGTTTGAAAAATTGGGGAAAGGTGTAGAGGTTCTACCTTTGAATTCCAATATAAACATTAAAATGACAAATAAACACAAAACCTATGTAATGCATTGCCGAACAAACTGGACACCTCAGAGGGAATAAGACTGAGATAAATGATACCTGTCAAATATCACTGCAAAACTGATCCATGAAAACAGGGATTATAAAATGATGTATTATAATTGTAGATATTTATACTTCCGGTAATTTCTCACCTCTGAATAATAAGTAGCCAGTAAAGATCACCAGAGTCACCGTAATCAATAAAATCGCAGTGATCGCCATTGGCCAGAGAAACTGTGGGGGCGCACATGATACATTTTGTTCTGTAATAGAAAGCAAATACATTTCAGGTAATGTTGTGTGTAAGAATGTGTAAAGAATACAGGGACATAGTTATCACCCACCCCACAGCCTGCAATAGACCACTATGGGCTCCACCTTTCCTTGATCATTGTTGCTTTTTGCATATCTTTCATTCATTTGTTCTATATGCCATCTACATCTCTTGTCTCTGCCTCTGTCTGAAGAAGGGTCCCGACCCGACTCGTCACCTATTCCTTCTCTCCAGAGATGCTGCCTGACCCGCTGAGCTACTCCAGTATTTTGTGTCTCCATGTTCCTTTCCAACTTCTCTAACATGGAAGTACAAGTAGGGGCGGGATGCTTGGATCACTATTGTCACTTTCCTGCTATGGCCCGTTTTCTTTTACTCCCCAGGGCCAACGGTAATAGAAGCTGGTATTGGACCCAGGAAGATGACGGCAAAAATTCTTCTCCCCTTCCATTCTAGTTTCAAGAATTATTTTTATGTTTGGGTGCCTCCCAAGGCCAGCTCAGGCCATGCCTTCCATCAAGAGCCATGTGGACTGCACCCTCTGTCTACCTCAACCAAGCTCCCTGCCTCAAACTACACAGGTCTCACTCTCTGGCACACTTAGCACAAGTTTCATTATCCAGTATGACCTCAGTCATCACCAGGACCTACTTTGATCCTCATCTCCTCCAAGACCTACAAGGCGTAGTGTCTGCCTTCCTCGTGGATCTTTTGGCTATTTAAAAAGCTATCGTGGCTTCTCCTGGTGCTGTGACACTACTTACATGGTGTCATTGGTCTGCGGGTGGGTTACCCGCTCATTAGACCCAAGAAAATTAGTCACGGTTTTGACTATTTAAGTGCTCCAATCTGTGTCTATCCCATCGCTGAAATGTAAACTTTGCCCGTACAATACAATGATACAATTATACAATTTATTTGTTGTCATTTGAACCTCATTAAGGTTCAAACGAAATTTGGTTTCTGCAGTCATACAAACAAGTTACACAACACAATTTACACAAACATCCATCACAGCGAATCTCCTCCTCGCTGTGATGGAAGGCAAAGTCTTATCTCTCCCCTGCACTCCCCATTCTCCTCCTGATGTCAGAGTCAAAGTTGTACTGTAACTGTAGGTAGCTGGGTGGCATCGAAGAGGATTGACAATGTCATTTTGCCACACCATTCCAATATTAAACTGAGTTTATTAGTATGAAATAACTTAGTAACAATATATAATTCAAATAGCTTTCTTCACTACATCAGCACATTATCTCTTACAAAAAAGAAAAGCCAGCGACTTACCGCAAAACACGCCACAGATCTGTACACGGGCAGAATATTCCACATCTGTCCGCCATCCCTGTCATGACAAATTAATTTGAATGGTATTATTGATGATTAAAACGATGAATACCTTTAAACAAAATTATGATTGCCCTTTCGATGTGAAGATTCAGAGTTGAGTTCTGGATCTGTACATAGTGGACAACTGGCAGTGAGCATCTTCTGAGGGACTCTGGTTTGAGTTTGGTTGTAGCACAGAGGTTACCATGTGGCTTAACCTGTGCACACCAACTCTCTACCAGACAAGCATGTCACATCCACACCCTGGAGTCTGACTGTAATCATCCGATCCCTTCAAGAGGAATACAGTGGAAATCTGCTCCACCATAGATGCAGGCAGTGCAATCCAGATTTCAAACAAAAACTATGTAACATTCTCAACCAGCAGAATAATCATCAGAATAATCTCCCACTATCTGCACCCCATGTTGTTTCATATAATTCTATCATATATCTCCTCTCCCCCCTCTTGTCCATAGAAAACAATCCCAGCCCCTCCAATCTATCCTTGTAACTGTAGTTCCTCATCTCAGAGACACTTCTTGTAAATCTCTGTACCCCCCCCCCCCCCATGCTTCTCAAAACAAACAAGTAGCTACAAGTAGTACTGAGCACAAAACTCCAGGTGAGGCTGAGCCAACATTTTATCAAAGATCAAGAGATCTTCCCAGCTGGTATATTCTAATCCTCTATTCATCAAGCCCAGAATTGTCTGTGCCTCATTAACCACATTCTCAAACTGGCCTGCCACCTCAAATGATTTGGACACCCAGACCCAAAGTCCCTCTATTACCAAGTAGAAACAAATGACAGTTTTTCCTGCTCTGAACTCTAGTGGGGCAGCACAATGGCCCAGCGGTAGAGTTTCTGCCTTACAGCACCAGAGACCCAGGTTCGATCTTAACTACGGGTGCCGCGTATACAGAGTTTGTACGTTCTCCTCGTGACCCCATGGGTTTTCCCCAGGTGCTCAGGTTTCCTCCCACACTCCAAAGACGTACATGTTTGTGGGTTAATTGGCTTCAGTAAAAATTGTAAATTGACCCTAGGATAGTGCTAGTGTACGGGGATTGCTGGCCAGCGCAGACTTGGCGGGCCGAAGGGCCTGTTTCCAAGCTGTATCTCTAAACTAAACTCCCCACCACCCCTTCCCTGGATGTACATGTAAGGACCAGGTCACATAGTATACAGACGAAGACAGAGGAAATGAATTTGCCTCACACCCATCTTCTATTATGCATGACTAAGGGATCAAAATGTCACAATTATTCCTGGCACATCCCTGCACTAAGAATTTCCAGCTCTGGACCAATCTATCTGTCTTCAGATTCATTTGTTTTGTTCCAGTTTGCTTTGATATAGTCCTCATACCTGAACACAAATGTTGTTGTCACAATCTTCCTGAGGAAAGTTGAATACTGCAGAATAGGCACCAACCTACAATGAAATAAGCCGTGTTGTTTTTATGGAGTTGACACAGAAACTAAAATGTCAAATACATGAGCTTTGCTCAAGCTACTTCAAACCCTGGTTTACCAACCAATATCCGATAATATCACAAGAGGACAAAATGTCATGGCCTGGAGGTTTCAGTGGTCCCAGTGCTGCCAACTTCCATTATGCCCGATCTGCAGGGCCATGGTATTAGCTGACGGGACATTGTACTCCCCTGGGTTGAAAAATGAGCTGACCAGCAATGAGCTGGTGCCACACATCTGTCTAGCCTAGTGTTTGGCATGGGACTGGTGTGCAGCTAGATGGTTAGGTGAAGAAAGGTAGGGTGCAGCAGTAAAGGCTGGTGTAAATTGGGCCCTTCATCAGGGGTTAGAGACTGAGCCTCTAGACATGGTGGTGGGGGGAGGTGGTGTGTGGTATGTTTGTGATGGGTATATGTGACAAAACTAACACAACGGCAGTTTAAGGTGCAAGCAGCATTTCTACCCCCCCCCCCCCCTAGAAAGTGTTTACAATTTAAAATAATTATAGTTGCACAACCTGTTACACAACAATTCTATTGTTATAATTAATGCTTTACATTTAAGGTACTTTCCAACAAACTTATTCTTATCGAGTCCACATCAGAAGATTAGAAATGATTCAGCCAGAGCTGAACACACTTCTCCCCGGTATCTGCATTCAATGGCGTCTTGTGCTTCTAGTGGTGGAAAGATTCCTCAATCTTTGAAACATTTACCTTCTTTCATTTTAATGATCTCCAATGATTTAGTTTTAACAATTTTTAGGGATACAGAGATTTATCACCTTCTACAAGAAGAAATTCCTGTACATACATTTTAAATGACCATGCCCTTATCTTGTGACTATATTCCATTGTCCAAGATTCTCTGACTAGTGTATCATAAGAATCATAAGTACTTTGCACAGAAACATCTCAGCATCGACAATGTGACACCCCCTTAGGATCTTGCATGTTCCAATAAAATTACCTTCCATTTTCTAAATTTTACAAAAACGTGCCATTTTAAAATGTTTAGATGTCCAAACGCAAGCAAATGGGACTGGCATAGATGGGGTTCCTTGGTCGGCATGGAAGAGTTGGGTAAAAGGCCTGTTTTCGTGCCATATGTTTCTATGACTCTAATATGTCTATTTACCATACAATTACCAATAGATGCAATAAGGCAAAACAAACTCACTGTTCCTGCAGTAACATATTGCTCCTCTATTGGTTCACACTTGTTGGCTGAGGTCCTGTTGCAGAGAGCCACCTTGAATTCTGCTTTGTCTTCAGTAAGAAGCGTAAGCTGCAGTTTGTTTAGTTGCCCAGTGACACTCATATTCCAAGCTGTAAATAAGCAAAGGTCATCATAAGTAACAATTTTTGACTAGTAATGCAAATTATATACATGGTTTGGGCCATATTTTAATCTCATCTGCGACCAAGAATCTTGTATTCTGAACCAATTCCCCACTCCTTAATCAAAAAACCTTCTAGTTGGATGTTGAGTTTATGAGATAGCATAAAATAATCCAATTCCAAAATATTGTTTTCTTTGAAGACAAAAATAAATAACTCGGAGAGAAGTAATGTGGGCAAAACTCTCACTGTGAAACAATATTTTGGAATTGGACGCATGGCCAAGTTATATCTGGAGACACAGGAGACTGCAAATGCTGGAACCTTGAGTAAAAAAAAAACTTCTGGAGGAACTCAATGGGTCAGGCAACATCTGTGGAGCAAAGTGACAAATGACATTTTGATTTGAGACTCTTCTTCAGACTGACCAGATGCATTCCTCCAGCAGTTTGTTTCTTTAGCAAAGTTATACCTAATTTGCACACACTTCAATTGGAGCAGCTTTTCTCATAAAAGGTATGCATGCAATGGAATGAATGACAGACTGCTGTCTGGTAATTATGCCAAAAGATCTTTGAAAATTGTTGCCAAAGGATAGTTACAAGCACCAGTTTGCTGATATGGTGTTCCACCCACCGAGAGTCAAGAATCAAGAGTGTTTATTGTTATGTGTCCCAGATAGAACAATGAAATTCTTACTTGCAAATAAGAGGAAACTGAAAGAGATCCAATGCTGTCCATTAACTGGTGGGTATATGGAATGAGCTGCCAGAGGAGGTAGTTGAGGCAGATATTATAACTGCATTTAAAAGGCACTTGGACAGGTAAATGCATCGGAAAGGTTTGGAGGAATGGAACTGAAACATCAACCCACCCATGCTTTACTTTAGTTTAGCTTAGTTCAGAGATACACCATGGAAAAAGGCCGAACAGCCCACAAAATCCATGCTGACCAGCCATCACCCGTACACTAGTTCTATTCTGCACACTGGGACAATTTACAGAAGCCAATTAACCTACAAACCTGCACGTCTTTAGAATGGGCGTGGAAGCCGGAGCACCCGGAGAAAACCCACGCAGTGACAGGGAGAATGTACTGTACAAACTCATACAGACAGCACCCGTAGTCAGGATTGATCCCAGATCTCTGGCACTGTAAGGCAGCAACTCTACCACTGCGCCACTATGCTGTCCTACTTTTCAGTGTGCCACCTTGCTGCACTACTGTGCCACCCTGTTCTCCAGAGATGCTGCGTGACCCGCTGAGTTACTCAATCACTTTGTGTCACTATTGTAACCAGCATATAACCAGCATCTGCAGTTCCTTGTGTGTAGAAGGTTTAGAGGAATATGGGACAGATCGGCCTAGATGGGGCATCTTGGTTGGCATGGACAAATTGGCTAAAATTAGCCTGTTTCCATGCCGATTGACTCTATGACTAAGAGTTCTCTTGATTAGGCTGCCATAACATAAACAAGCTGGTTCCTTTCAGGCTTTTGGTCTATTTCCATTTGAAAGATAGATAAATGACAGACCTGCCCTTTGAACAATCCAATCATTTTGTTAGACAAGATATGTTCACACACCCACACTAATCCATCATCGCTACGTTTTAAATGTGTATCCTGGGTGTATTTTCCTTTGTTAATTGCTATCCTTTTGAATAACATGGTCTGCAATATGAGATTCATCATTTTTCGGGAGATTCCCTTTCTCAGATCACAACCACAAACTAATTAATGGCAGTTTTCCAAGTTGCTGATAAATCTCCAGAATTACCCACCCCACTGCAAATCTTTACTATGTAGAGTCTTAATATATTTGCAGAAAATATCTATTGGTTCACAGCTGGCAGTTTAACTCAGGAGCCAGCAAACTGAAACGGTTTATTGTCAGAAGGGCATCCACAGCCCTAAATCTGAACCCTAAGTCCCAGCAAACTATTCAGCCTCGGAGGGTATCCCAGCTAAAGTGAATGCTGCCCTCTCATCAGCTAGCGTGCTGTCCTGACCACCCATCGGAGACCTTTGTACTATCTTCAAACAGACGTTACCTTATGCTAAATGTTGTACCTTTACCCTTTATCTGTGCTGTGAACAGCTTGATTGTAATGATGTATAGTCTATTCTTTGACTGGATAGCACACAAACAAAACCTTTTCACTGTATACGTGACTATAATAAACTTAATTACACTTGGCATCTGTCCATGTGCAGGGACATTCCACTGGTATGGTATTTTATTTATCATTTTATTGTTACCAAACAAAGGTGGCTATTTCGGTCTCATTCTCTCACCCATTTCCCTTCAAGCTATTGTCTCTCACGTGCTCTTCAGTTCCCGGTTGATTCTCCTGCCTCACACCATCACGGAGCAATTTTACAGGAGGCATTCGTCAACTAACATGCTTCGAGGTGTGGGAGGAAACTGCAGCACATGGGAAGGTAAACTCCACACAAGATGGATCTCAATAAGCACAGCATGTATTCTCGATCTTTCAATCCAAGTTCTTGCTGTCCTTGCACTCATTTGTCAACCTGCACATTCTCTGTAGCTGTGACACTATATTCTGCACTCTTGCATCTATCCTTTGTATTTCCTGTTGTACCCATGTATGATATAGTCTACTGCACAGTACACAATACAATTGTTGTCACTATATCTTGGTACACGAGACAATAATAAACCAAAACCCGTGGTCAGGATTCAAGTCAGGTGACTGTAAGACAGCAGCACTAATTGCTGCACAACTTTGCCTCTAGATAATAATCATGGAATATAATCCCCGAGGCTGCTCGTAGACACACAACATTTACGACACAGAAGGAGACCATTCACCCCATCACATCCATGCTGACCAAACATGAACTTTAGATTAACCCCACTTCCCAAAGCAATTTTAACCAAAGTAATGAAAGTTTTAGCCTCCTCCATGCATTCAGGACTTTCAGGATCAATGTGGCTCAGGCCCAACTTTATGTAGCACCATAAGTAAAGTTTTCTTAAAATAAAAAGTTACCTGGTAAATATCCATAAGCAAAAGGACATCTGACCCAAGAACCTTTGTCTGTGGTAAACTGGAAAATATTTCAAATATTAAACAAATGGGTTAGTTACAAGCAGACATCAAATAAAAAGAGGGCAAAAGTCTATAAAACGCCCATATCTTCACATTTGTACTGATGAGGCAGAGGAAGCTTAAACCAGTATTCATTGGCAGAGAAGATTCCCTTCCCTCCCTCCAAAGGTAATTACATGTACAAAGCTTTCCTCCTTTCCATCTTTCTCAGTTAACTCTGTGGACATCGAGAATGCTAAATGCACTCAGGCGGAAAATTCAGCATGTTTAATCAAGGGATATGGGGAAAAAGCAGGAACGGGGTACTGATTTTGGATGATCAGCCATGATCATATTGAATGATTTGGCACAAAGGGCCGAATAGTTTACTCCTACACCTATTTTCCATGTTCTTTGTAATAAATTTTTTTTTTAAACACAACTTTAATCCTGCCCCTACACTTGTTTGACATCTTAAAAAGCCAGTGGCAGTAAGTGCAATAATATTCACCTTAGCCATCCCTGGTTGTGCATGATAAAAAGAAAAAAACAGCTTGTGTTTTGAATGTAAATTAAGAAGAAAGTATGGAAAATGCTTTACCTTCATGCAGAGTTTTGGATGCGGATCAATGCGTGAATACTTGACCTATCAAACAAAGAAATGAAAATATCCAATACTATTTACAAAAATTAACTTCTGATTGTTTCAATAGAAAATTATACATTGAACATTCAGCTCTATATGAGGAAAGTCATTTAGCTCATCATAGTTCATCCCTCCAGAGTGAACCAAAATTCCTCTAATTGTAATATTTAATGGCTTTCCAGCGAATTCTCTGAATTTCATTAGCATCATTTTCGCCATCTTTAATTCTATGTATTAGTCTTTTTCTAACAGTAGTTTTTCTAGTGGCAGTTTATATCTAGTCGTAGTTTTTAAGATCTGATTGTTGATCATGTCCAAGGATCTATTATTGGGTATACAGCACACATGGTGTTATTAGCCATTCTGCAGGTAAGCACAGTGAGAATTCAAATCCTTCCCCTCCATCATCCCACCTTCTTCCCTCTGCCCTCTCTTCTAGCTTGGGTGGAATAACTCGCAAAGCCGCTGCCTCACAGTGTCAGCAATCCTGGTTCAAACATGACCTCAGGTACTGCCTAAGTAGAGTGTACCCGTTCTCTCTGTGACTATGCGAGTGTCCTCCAGGTACTTCTGTTTCCTCCTGCATCCCAATATTGTCCCAGTGGCAAGGTCCATTGGCCATTGTAAATGGCCCTGAGTGTGCAGGTGAATGGTAGAATATTGGGAGATATGACAGCAACATGCGACCAGTGTAAATTTGGTGCTCAATGGTTAGTGTGGACCCGGTGGGCTGAAGTGCCTGTTTCTGTGCTGAATGGCTCTTTTGTGACTATGACAAAGGTGGAATGTAACTCAGCAGGAGACTGTTGCAAAGGGCCACAAAGATGACAGCAATTACCTCGGGATACTCTAAAGTGGAGATAATATTTTCATGCAAAATGCTACATTCTCTCTTTGGATAATTTCCAACTTTTAAGTTTGATTAGTTAAGCACTAAATATTTGAAGGGCTGATTTCTCCTTTGAAAACAGGGATTTTAGTTTTCATTCTAGTCAAGGTACTTCAAAACCAGAAATCTAGAGCCATAACTAAAAGGCAGCATTAGTGTTGTTGCCTCACTGTTCCAGATTTGTTCCTGAGCATCTTACATTTATCTATATCCTTTTGAAAGTTGAATAATTTTTCTGTTCATTCCTTTGAAATTATTCTCGAGTATCTGACTTTCCATTACTGCTGCTTTACAAGCAAGTATAATTTCTACCCCTTTACTTAGACTCATAGAGTTATATAGGATGGAAACAGGCCCTTTGCCCCAGCTTGCCCATGCCGACCAAAATACCGCTTTAAACTTGCCTGTGTTTGACCCATATTTCTCTTAACCTTTCCTGTCCATGTACCTGTCCAAATGTCTTGTAAATGTTGTTACAGTTAAGGGCCTGTCCCATGATGCGAGTTTACCCATGAGCTCTCCAGAGTTTAAAAAATAATCAAACTCGTAGAATGTACGTAGCGGGTACGTCGGAGCTCGTGGATGTCTCGTAGCGGCTCATAATGCTAACGGCAGGTAACTCGGGAAATGCGGAAACTCGTGAAGTTTTTTCAACAGTATGAAAATTTCCAAGAGTAAAAAAATACTCGTGATGAGGTACCACGAGTTTGATTTTTTTTTAAACTCTAGAGAGATCTTGGGTGAACTCGCATCGTGGGACAGGCCCTTTACCTGCCACAACTATCTCCTCTAGAGCTCATTCCATATATCCACCGTCCTCCAAATTAAAACAAAAATTATGATGGGAGATTTGTCATCTTATCATCGCAATGTATTTAAATTCTAATTTAATTTATTTACCTGGAACGGTGCTTTGTAGAGTGAGTCCTGTAGATCGATGCAATGCTCATTGTTTTCATCCATCGAGCAGAGAGTTACATCAACATCAACAGGGCAGGATAGTTTCCATGCCAACTCCTGCGATATGTGATTGTATGTTACGTCATTCCAGAGTTCCTCCGTATCTGAGATCAGAAATAGGGTTGAAGAATGGTTGGTACTACTATCTAAACATCAAAGATCCTATAGCGAGCAAGATTGTCCACGCAACGAAAAAGACATAGCACGGTCATGGGCAGATTCATGGGTAAATTTTGGCCCCTTTTCCGTAACCGGCTTCCATCTCCGCCATCTTTGTCCGCCATAGCAGAGCAAAGATACTAGTGTGGAGACAGAAGCCGATTACGGAAACATCCATGTAAAAATCAAACATCTTTGGTAAAAATCTTCTCCTCATTTTCTTTCTGCCTCACAATAAAAAGCAAAAAGATGCCTATGTTCCTTCCACGGCGTGTGGGAAGTCTGGCCCGGATCAGCATGGCTGGGACGCCAGGGTAAAGTTGCGGGGAGGTTTGCAATGTATTTTTATGTAATGTTGTCCCTGGTCTGGGCCTTGAGTCCGAAATAAAGTTTATCATTATATATAAAAATCTGGAGAAATATATATGTGTGTGTTATATGATTACATACATCTATATCACATTCATATATGTGTGTATGTGTGTTCTTTCCTACACAAACTAACCAGTTGTATGGTCGCTGAATAAAACCATCCTTAAGTTATACATCGTTTTTAAATCTAGCTCAAAACAAATTTTATTTTAAATACTTCATTTAGATAACCCCACCATTACGGACAGATCTCATTCCACTCTCTGGCTATTGGGAAGATCAGACCCATTTTATAGTTGAAAAACAATTCCATGGACACAAAAAAACATGAAGGAACATTCCAAGATTCCAAGAGCAGAGCAACTGGAATCTTCATATTGCTATTATTTTCCAAATACCGCAGTTGTGAACAGTGTGATTAGATGAATTACAGAGTGCAAGAGTAATACAAAAATCAACTCAAACTCAAACACAGCACATGAGCCATTTAAAAAGAAAAGCTTTTTAAAAAAACATTAAAAAAAGACAATGAACAGAATCTTATTTGTTAACATATTAATCTTTAACAAAATTTAACAGAATTATGATTGAACAGAATTATGAATCTAACCCTATATCACACACGCAAACTGTTCTGGACGAAGAAATGGCCCACGTTCTGCTCCGTTGCGTACTACACGTCAGCCCATTGCATTTAGCAGGAGTTTACTATTTTGCTCGCTATAGGATCTTTGCTAAAAATGGTCAAAGCTTTGTACATGTGCATTACCACCTCTCCATCCTCACATCATTTTTGCAGGAAGGCGCTGTAATGCAGATAGTTTTACAATCCCTTCACAGGGGAAAATAATCCTTGACGTAAACTATAAAATAAAGCAGATCCTTTGCCTCGCAATGATTTTACTCATTCTGGATTATCATCTTTGTAGTTTCTTTGGGCTTGGCATAACATGTGCCAAAATTCATTGGCACACAAGTCAACTGAAGCATTGACTCGGTATCATAGAAGATTAAAGGGTAGAGTTTCCATATTAAGCACTGTTCGGAAATTGGATTGTGAACTATCGTGAAAGATTGCAGAAGGCAGACAAAACCCATCTCTATTTTAAACTTGCTAACCGCAGCATACAGCCAACTTTGACTAGATTGTATTGAAACATGGACACAAACCATTAGCAGAAATCCTCTTCAACCCAGGACTTTCACTTGAAGTAAAAAGGCGGAGAATTTTCAAAGTGCCTTAAGATTTGAACAACTATTGAACAATGCAAAGTGTGCTGCATCTTAGGTTAGTATGTTCCTGATTTCTGCATCTTTGCATTGTAATGTAGATGTCCGAAATATGCCAACCCAAGACTGAGCATAATTCACATATCTGACATGGGTAGAATCAAAAATGAGTTCCTTAAAAAATGAGTTCCTGCCCAATCGGCCCCTTTTAGATATCCCATTTCATTGATGGTGTCAGTCATAATTTCCACCCTATATCCAATTTCATCCTGCTACGTTTAACATAAACATCTCAGAAACACAAGAGAATCATCAATTTTAATGACTTGTGTGACTTACAGTTTTTAAATGGACAAACTTGGATCCTCGTAGCATCAGGAAGTGCTGACCAGCCCTAGAAATGTTATAAAGGTATGTTCAGAGTTCTCAAAATGAACAGAGTAAAATATAATTTGTTAGACAATCAGTCTAAAGAATGGTCCCAACCATGAAATGTCACCTATCCATACCCTCCACAGATGCTACCTGACCAGCTAAGTTACTCCAGCACTGTGTTTTGCTCAAGATTTCAGCATCTGCAGTTCCTTATGTCTAGAAAATAATTTACATTGGTGCTGCATTGAAAAAGAAGCTTTGGAGAACAGTATTGCTTGGAACATGTTTGAAAATGTCAGCAGTCAATTCTGAATTCCAGGCAGTTGCACACACACATCTGCCGTTCACTCCAATCCATCCTCACGTGACAGCAGTTTCAGACACCCTGTGCAAACCAAGAACCCCAAGTCAGACAAATTCCACCAGCGATTTCCCGATTGCATTCCAACTTTAGAGAACATATGGAGTCCAGGGTGGACCTTCCAATCCTACAGCAGTTACGCTGGAGAATATTTGCCTGCAAACACCCACCGGTGACACATTGTATTTGAATGAAGAGGAACAACTACAATAGAGAAGGTAGGTTGTTTTTTTAAGATTTAGTTTGCCTTAAAGAAGTGGGTTAAAATGATTTAATTATTTTCATTACTTTTTTTAAAATTTGTTTTAAAATGATTTTTGATAGTTTTTACATGCTGTTATTCTGAAGCATTAATGGTTTTTGGAAGGTTGACAACCAGCAAGTCTAGTGGTGCGTGGTTTTGGAAGCTGACAAAGATATTTCAGCTAACATATGGCCAGGGCTTGGTTAGATTCACCCATTTCAACAAATTCAAATCCTGATTTTCTTTGATAAACTTCCATTGTCAGCACATCCTTAAAAAGCGAATATAGTATTTCCCATTATTTACAAATTAAAATTCTTCAGATGAACTTTGTGAATACACCACAGCAGAAGTCCTACCTCAATGCACAGGCAGGGCAAGATGTACGAGTATGATAAAGTGACAGTTTTGGGGTCTTCTACCTCAATCTGCAAAATAAAATATATTTTTAGCAATTTCACAATAACCGTAATATTTTAAAATATTCCAATTTAAAAATACCCAATAACGTGGCCTCCACAGCCGTCTGCAGCAATTAATTCCACAGATTCACCATCCTCTGGTGAAATAAATTCATCCTCATCTCTAAAAGGTATACCCTTTTATTTTGAGGCTGTGCTCTCCGGCCCTAGACTCTCTCATTACTGAAAATGTTCAGTAGTTTCCAGTGGAAATTTCCACCCTTAATTATCCATCAGGGACTCACTGGGTATATGGTTATTCCGAGTTATTGTTAATTTAATTGTAAATTGTTTGTGACTCAGACTGAGTTATCCACCAATAATGACCATACTGAATGGTGTAACAGTTTGAGGAGCCCTCCTTTTCACTGTAGGTATTAGCTGACTGTGTTCAATGATATTGAAAGGGCTCAATTATCCAACTTCTGTGACAACATTTCAACATAAACGCCAAGTTGGATCATGCGACATTACTCCAACTTACAAGAGGTCATGTGTTGCATTAAGTTGCTAGTATTCCCAAGCTCAGAACAAAAGCAGGTTTTGTCACAGCCCCACTGTACTTAAACCACAAGCAGTCTGCCCAGATATTTTGTGGCCAATGAATTCAGAAGAGATGAAATTTATATTGAAGTATAACAGTGAACAATTACCAATGCACTTGTTCTCAAATCTTCACACACAAACCATTTGAGGCATAAACGGACATGGTAGGCATGATCTTCAAGGAAGTCTGAGACTTGGACTGATAATGTCTTCTGTTTTTTTTCAATAACATAGTCCAATTTACCAACTGAAATAAAGTAAAAGAGTCAATGGTAATTAAATTAGTAAATGTTGAATTATGTCAAAAAACTGACTGATAACATTGGATGATCCAACAAAATGTGATCAGAAAACTTATATATATAACTCCAATGTGATAAATATCATTCATACATATTCAAAACAAATTCTGAAAGATGAAAATATTTTCTATATCATATATAAAAAATCATCAAGGCAGTGAAAATGGTTAATCTTTACTAATTCCTCACACATTTAAATGTCAAATTTACACATGCTAATATTATCGAGGCGTTAAGCCACAACCAACTACTTCTCTACATAAGGAAGTGGACAAAATAAAATCAATCTCCTCAACAACATTGAATGCTGAAGGACAGAGACCAACATATATATTCTCTTTTAACCCTTGAAGAAAATGGTTTAACACAATGGGACATATAGAATTAAATATAAAGAGATGAATATACAAGCTGAATGACATGGACCATATAATGTAGTTTTAGAATATTACTATACCTCTGCAAGTTGGGATATTTCGTCCAATATCTTTATCTGTACAATCTAACATTAGAAAAAATCAAAATCAGATGGACTCTTATAAAGACAACATTTATTTCAAGAATTATTGTACATGTATAACAGTTTAAGAAGGGTCCCGACCCACAACATCAATTATCCAGATCATTCACAGATGCTGACAACTCACTGAGTCACTCCAGCACTTTGTGTTTCACTCAAGATTCCAGCACCTTATGACACTTTAATTTAATGTTTTTTTTTTGTTTCCTCATTAAATCAAAAATCCAATTTTAAAATATTTTATATGTACCAATTAAAAGGTTTTTGCCGTGACAAGGATGAAGAATGATTTTAAATTCTGGAACAGTTAATTTCATCTGTAATCAGGATAGAGCCTGGGACTCTGAAGCTATGAGGCAGCAGCTCTACTGCTGCACCACTGTACTGCCTCAAACTGCAATGTTTCTCTATGTTGTCAATAACCCTGAAATATATGTTTTTCATAATCTTCACTGTTGATGTTTTTAGTTTTAAAAACATTTTTAATATTCACCCGTACGAAATTTCACCCAAAACTTCTCAAAGTTCAAACACAAATATTCGTCATTGTGTTCACGACTTCATATCATTGACACAGTAAAAAATAATCACATCAGAAAAATTCAGTGTAGAACCAAAGAAAAGTTTGATATTGGATAGTGCACAAAGCTGCATGTATTTTACCTTCTACTCGATGCTCTTGTTGTAGATCAACACCACAATAGTAAGGGATTGTTCGAATGGTGACAGAACTACGGTCAGCAATTGAAGTACTGAAGCAACCATACTCAACAAACACCTGCAATGAAAGAAATACAAATATTATAGGTTACTTCCTCAGGTGAACATAATCATGAAAACAGAATTTCCTATTCTGAATTTTGTTTTAACTGCATGTAAAGGTTCCAAGGAAGCCTAGAAATTCAGACTGGAAATGTTTGACTTTTATGATCTTGCATATTTGCTGAATCCGAACCAGCTATTCTCAGATGCAGATTTGAAAACAACAATATCAATCAATCATCATGACTGGAAGATGGGAGACAGGAGATGGGAGACACACCACTATTCAATACCCCTGGCCAATACCCTAGGCTCTGGTTGATCAAAACTACTTTCATTCACATTGGAAACATACCCCTTAAGGCCCTGCTGAATAAAGTTATGGCATTTTTCAATTAGTCACCCACAAGCAGCTGTTTGAGGGGTAGTTCCAAATTCCCTCTAACCCTTGTGGAAATTCTGATGTTAATATTAAATAGTCAACCTGTAACATTTTAAAGTGTGCCCCACTGTTCTGGATTCCCTTTAAGAAGAAATATGGTCTCCCAACATCTAGCCTATTAAATCCTTTAATTCTTCAATTAAATTACCCCTTTAATCTTCTATTCTTAAGGAAAGAACGAATGAATGAATTAATTAATGTTTATTGGTCAAGTATATACACATACAAGGAATTTGCCTTGGTGCTCCGCTCGCAAGTAACACCACGACATACAGTAAACAATCAAGAATAAAACATAAAACATTAAAAGCAAAGATTAATCTCTGCAATGTGGCATAATTCAACCTCTTTATTCTCTATTGTCCTTTTTCACATTGCCATGGACATCAGCACAATAGCAAACCATGAAGGCCAACAAATATGTCCACCCATCAGATTTATTTACTGCACAATATATAACAAAATAAATTGTTCATTTGATTTTTCACAGGACATGCTTGAATGCTCATTCTTTGAAATAGGCATGTTAACCATTAGCAATCCATAGCTTCCCTCAAAATATATAATTATGGTGAATACACCTTTGATAGCTGGAAGGACATGAATATAAGGCTAGAAATATATTCTGAGGCATTATCCTTCCTGTCCAAATAGTACAAACAAATGTGGCACAATGAGCTGCAGTGGTGACATCACCAACAGTAAATTCTATTTTAATAGCATTCTACTTTATAAACTCTCACACCTACAGCCACCAAGACAAGTTAGTACGAATATTTTTTTAAACCATACTAAATTATATGGAAGGGACAGAATAAAAAGCATGGTAGCTTTGCTAAAAATGTATCGATCCTTAGTTAATCTTCAGGTAGTTTAATTCTGAGCACCACAACAAACATGGCACATTCCAAGCATTCACCACCCTCTGTGCAAAAGAAAAAAACTTGCCCCTTTAAACTTTGCCCCTCTCACCAGAAAGCTATGCCCTCTAGTATTTGATTTTTCATCCTGGGAAAATGGTTCTAACTATCCACTCAATATAGATAGGGTATAGATAAGGTATACCCTATCTATGTATAATTTCATATACAGGTCTCCTCGCAATCTCCAGCACTCCAGAAAAAAACAATCAAAGTCCATCTAACCTCTCCCTGTAGCTAATATTAAGGTAAGCACCTTGGGATTTCCTTCTTCAAAAGAATACAAGGCAGGAATTTGACCCAACAATATTAAGCAGAATAATTAGAAACTTCCTCGTTATTAACGCATTTTTGGCAAGGCTAATGAAAGCGCAATGAAAAGACAATATGTCAAGACGGATAAATTTCAAGAGTCAGGAGCGTTTATTCATCTAATGCACCTGATATGAACCGGTACAATTATATTCCTACTCGGTGCAACTCAAGTTACACAGTAATTTGTAAAAACAGCTTGCATGATAAATGTCAAGCTCCCATTTATACTGCATCTAACAATGTCCAATGCATGTGCTGACAATTGCATTGATGCATTCATCTATATAACTGCTCCATAGAAGGTAAAGTGCAGATTAACCATGCCTCTATTCAAAGCCAAATGTCAAAGTCTTATTTTTGGACATTCATTTTCCAAGCATGAAGTAATCAGATCTTAGTAGCAAAATCAAACCAGGAAGTCTAGATTAATCTAAATAATACCATAAGGAATAATGAATCTGAATCTTTAGTTGGGATCCCAGAAAATATAGCAACTCTGATT
This sequence comes from Amblyraja radiata, assembly GCF_010909765.2. Taxonomy (NCBI): domain Eukaryota; kingdom Metazoa; phylum Chordata; class Chondrichthyes; order Rajiformes; family Rajidae; genus Amblyraja; species Amblyraja radiata. The sequence continues at coordinate 25,087,769 of NC_045976.1, forward strand.
CCATCTTATCATTTCTTGAGTAAAGCTACTATATTTTTATTTAGTCATATCATTGATCATGCAACTCAGATGAAGTTTGCTTCATTTATGTTGTTGCTGACAAATCTAAATAAATTTGGGAAATTCTAATCCATGCCAAATTTGGATCCATTCAGTATCACTTAAGAAGGTTCTCATTTGTCATGTCTCGGGGCTAATTTCAGCCTTCAAAGCAACATTTTTTATTTATTTTTCAAAATATGCAGTGGTGGTAAGGTCTGTGCTTACTGTTCACTTTGAATTGCGCTGAAAGGGAGAGTCGGAGGGCCCTTGTCATTGCATTCTTGCCAAGTTCAATGCAATCTTTTAATATAATTGAGTGCCTTCTAAGGACAAGGCAGGAGGATATCAAAGGTTCACTCCACTAAGTAACTAAAAGGTCAAATTGGAGCCACATGTGGGCCAAACTGATAGCATGGAAGGTTTCCATTCCTCAAAGATGTTTGATTACTAGCTGAGATTTTACAGCCGTATCTTTACCCCCTCTTCGCGGCCTACCATCTGGATTGATGCGGCCTTTCCTGCCGGAGACCGGCCAGAGCTTCAGCGGCTGTGCAGCACTGAATTCCATCGCTCCAGAGGGCCTGCCGAACTTTAACACCATGGAGCTGTGTTTCTGGGATCTTTCGCTGAGGTCGCCAGTGTTGGAGCTCCGCCCAGCTCGGCCTGCAGACTTTGGGAGCCACGGTCTCAGGTAGGAAGCGGCCGATTCGGAAACTCCGAGCTGCTGAGAGTGTTCTCCTGGTCCGATGTCGGAGTTTCACCATCCCGGCGAGGGGGCCTTTTTCCTATGTCCTGTGATTCACCCTACCTAATGTCACAGTGACTTTTTTTAGTTATCTGTTTGCTCTCCCAGCCAATAAATATTTAAATCCTAAACATACAATTACAAGTAACTAATGGACCTTGGTGTTTCATAGCAGAAATGTACTATTCAATTTTATCATGTCTTGTCTAATCAATCTTATTTATTGAACACAGATTTTCAAACTTACAGGTTGTGCAATGAACTCCTTATAATTCTGTTTATTGAATTTCACAGTTATACATTGGGTTGGAAAGTAGTTTGTCGAAGAAGAGCATATCTCCACACCACGGATGTGTTCTGGAACACAAGAACAAAAGGTACATAAGACACCTTGGAAATGACAGACCATATATGGGAATACAAGGAGGAGCAGTGGTATTAGCCTCCATATTAGTTTTTGGCTTTGTATCATAGACAAATCCATATATTATAAGATTGAGGAGCGCAGATACATTCATTGGGGGAATTTACCTACCCACCTATACCCACTCCTCAAACAACTGCTAGATTCTATAGGGAAATCAAACGGAATGAAATGTTTAGACTGACCTCTTTATCCTCCAGCAGCTCAGTACAGCTTACAAATACTTGCCTGAAGTTTAACAAAATGAAATATTTCTTCTTTACCCAATTCCCTTCCAACTTGTAGAAACAAAGACCTGCAGATGCTGGTTTATATCAAAGATAAATACAAAGTGCCGGGTCAGACAGCATCTCTGGAGAAAAAGAATGTGTGTCGTTTTGGGTCAGAACCCTTCTTCAGATTGAAGAACTGGGACCGGTGCCTCTTATTGCCTTGTTTGCTTACAGGTAAGATTATAACACGGCTTATGAATCTGTGTTCCAGCAGAAAGTAATAGACTTGTCAAAAGCTTCGTCACCACAAATCACAATCAGGAGAATAGTTTAGGAAGTGGAGATATCTGAAGTAAAGGACAGCCATGACCTTCCTGAATAGTGATGTAGTCTTGAGGACCACATGTGCTGCACCTGCCCTTCCTTCCCATCACTTTTTTCATGTACAACCAGTCAGAAACAATTGTTTGAGGTGCAAATACTTCCATGAATGCCTTCAATGCTGCTCCACAACTGACCAGAAGGAAGTAAATGGAAGCTGAGTATATTGGGCAGCGTTCATTACTCTTTGTCCTTCTGCACCCACGCTGTAAAACAACACTGTATGGATTTGACACTAAACTACTCCACCCACCAGGAAAACCTGATAATGCTGACGAAGTATAATTCAAACATGCAACAAATTTATTTGAAACTACTGATTTCAGTCACTCATGGCAATGGATTATCATTATTTCTGGATGCATCATTAAACATTCTAATTCAATTACCTCCAAAACTTTGAAGATTTAGTCACCAGATGAAATTAGATAGTACAATTTGGAGGGGGCATTTCTTCATCACTAGGCAGTAAAAACAAACTTTCTGATAGTTCACATATTAAATTACCTTGGAAACACAAAAATATTTACTGACAACACTGGCGGGACTGACATATGATGAAAGAATGGGTCGACTGGGCTTGTATTCACTGGAATTTAGAAGGATGAGAGGGGATCTTAGAGAAACATATAAAATTCTTAAAGGATTGGACAGGCTAGATGCAGGAAAAATGTTCCCGATGTTGGGGGAGTCCAGAACCAGGGGTCACAGTTTAAGAATAAGAGGTAGGCCATTTAGGACTGAGACGAGGGAAAACTTCTTTACCCAGAGTTGTGAATCTGTGGAATTCTCTGCCACAGAAGGCAGTGGAGGCCAATTCACTGGATGTTTTCAAGAGAGAGTTGGATTTAGCTCTTAGGGCTAAAGGAATTAGCAGCAACGGGGTACTGATTTTAGATGAACAGCCATGATCATATTGAATGGCGGTGCTGGCTCGAAGGACCGAATGGGCTACTCCTGAACCTGTCTGGGGTGAGGAGAGCAGATGGCTCATAAAAAACTGTTCTTTGAGCATCTGTTCTTTGAGCATCTGTTCTTTGAGCATCTGTTCTTTGAGTCTTTTCACTTGGAAAATAGAGTCTGTATAAAAAGAACAGGCCAGAACAGAAACTACAGCAACCTTATCTCCAAAAGAAAACAGTGTTCCAGCTTTGCAAAATGCAGTGAATTGTGTACATAAAATCAATCACTGTTGCAAAAGCCAGGTGAAATTGATAGGAGAATGACCTAATCTGCAATGTTGGCTGCCTAAAATACTGACAATGTTTAGCTTAGATTAGAGATACAACATGTACAGGCCTGGGGCCCACAGAGTCGATCACCCGTACACTAGTTCTAAGTTCTACACACTAGGGGAATTTACAGAAGTCTATTTATAATCAAAGTCAAAGTATCCTTTATTGTCATTCAGACCTTTCGGTCTGAGCGAAATTTCGTTGCCTTGCAGTCATACATATAATAAAATAACAAAACACAATAAACACAAATTTAACATCCACCACAGTGAGTTCACCAGGCACCTCCTCACTGTGATGGAAGGCAAAAGTCTTAGGTCTTTGTCTCTTCCCTCCTTGTTCTCCCTCTGCACTGAGGCGATCCAGGCCTCCGATGTTGTGACCCCACCGGGTGATGGCAAGTAAATCCCGCGGCTCAACCGTGCTCCACGAACGGGCCGGTTCAAACTCCGCGGCCCGGGGTGGTCGAAGCTGCCGCCCTCCAGTCCAGCGGACGCAGCTGTTGTTGCGGGAGCTCTGGAAAAACAGGTCGCCAACCTGTCGGGTCGCCGCCACAGCCCCGAGTCGGGCCGCCGCCGCCGCCGCCGCCGGAACACCACCTCAACCCCGAGTCGGGCAGCCGCTGGAACGCCGCCACAGCCCCGAAGTCGGCCAGCCTCGCGCTGGTAAGTCGCGGCTGGCTCTGCCTCCGGAGCCCCGAGGCCGGTCCCAGTTGGAGGCCGCCAGCTCCGCCATTAGGCCTCAGCGCAGACGGAGATAGAGACGGGGGATACGACAAGAAAAGTTGCATCCCCCCAAAGGAAGAGACTAAAACAAGTTTCTCCCCCCCCACACATACACAACCAAATAACTCAAATTAACTAGCTAAAACAGGACAAGAAAAAAAAAAGAAAGAACAGACGGACTGCAGGTGAGCCGCAGCTGCCAAGGCAGCACCGCCACTTCCGGAACAAAGCTACAAACCTGCACGTCTTTGGAATGGGGGAGGAAACTGGAGCAGAGGGAGAAAACCCAGGGAGAATGTTCAAACTCCATACAAACAGCACCCATAGTCAGGACCGATCCCTGATCTCTGGTGCTGGTCATGAGGCAGCAACTGTCATGTAATGCTGCAATGTTTCCTGCCCAATTACACAGATCTAAAGTTGTAGACATGGCTCCCAGTGGCTGCTGATACTGCTTTTGGAAAGTTTATACAAATTTCCTGAGGGGATAATGGACAAACCCAAGAAACTTTCTTCAATAATGTTAAAAATCATAGCACGTAATTTTGCAGTTTGATTAAAAAATATATAGAAAACACATACCATTGAGTATCAATGTCCCTTTAACCTTCAGAAATAGGGAACAATGTCTTTCCTTCATGCATTTCAACACTGTCAATATTTTGAGGTCCTCAAAAATGTTTGAGGGCATTGATGATGGTTGTTGGTGACAGCCACTCTCATGGTAACCTACAAAATGATAAAACGCATACAATTAGAGTCATAGAATCATACAGCACAGAAACAGGACTTTTGGCCCAATGCATCCATGCTGAGCTAGAAGCCCTGCCAAACTAGACCCTTGCCTGGTCATATCCCTCTAAATATTTCCTATCCAGGTCAAAGTATTGGTAGACATGAGTAAAGGATTGCCCATTTCAGGCAGAGCAGAGGAGGAATTTATTTTCTCAGAGAATAACAAACCTTGGGCAACTGTTGCCCCCTACTAATAAAGAGGAAAAGAGGAGAGGGAGTAATTATGTTTTTTCAAGAAGAGATTGGCAATGAGAGTCAGAGGGAATGAAGAGAGAGTAGGACTGTGGTCCTACTCAAGATGGATGAGCATATTGGATCAATGAGAATGGTGGAGCAGGTTAGAGGGACAACTCTTGCCCCATTCTGTTTGTATGTTCTAATCAAATATTGGAAGATAAACTATAATTTAATGTATAGTCCCAAGGTAGGGTGCTTATTTTGCAATGTTCAATGTATTCATCATTGACTGGAAAAACTTGGTCTCCAGTAATAGCCACCCTCGCCCTTTGTGTGAAGGACAACATCTACTGCAGTTTCTCCGTGCAACCAAGGTCAGTCATAAATTGCAACATTTCCTGCTCCTCAAAAACAAACTGGGCTAATTGGATTATTGAATGTAGATAAATTTCAAAGCTGGCATGATGAGATTTGAATTCATATTAATGGGCTACTCATCAAATTGTACAATTACAGTTCCCATTTCATGACCACCCTGCTGCCCTGCATCATCCTGAACACTGTTGGAGCATTACAGCCCCGGTGCCAAATGTGGAAGCGTTTAAATCAATGTGGCAATTGGCTTCTCCATGAATAATTCAACAGAAAGGATTAATTTTGGCAAGACAGGAATAAAGTAGAAAAAAGTCAGCATGATTAATATGTGAGTATTTACTTCTTGTGCATATGATGGGACTGTGATATGACCAATATTGCAGAGCAGGAATGAACAGAAACAAATAAAATAAATAATTGTGCTAGGATTGTAAACAATAGGGTTCTAGTTTGTCCCATCTAAATTCAGTCACCAGCAAAATCTCATTGTTGATTTGGTGAAGGAATTGTCTTCGACACCAAACAGCAGTACTACCCGTGCAGCAGCCATGCTGGCGATAGGAAACTTATCTCCCAGTTCCCTCACCCCTGAATCTCAGCCTGAGGAAGGGTCTTGACCCGAAACATCGCCCTTTGCTTTTCTCCAGAGATGCTGTCTGACCCGCTGAGTTACTCCAGCTTTTTGTGTCTATCTTCGGCTTAAACCAGCATCTGCAGTTCCTTCCTACACAAACTTAAAACACTTTTGGGTTCAGACATCATGAACAGAACTAGTTTATTTACCTTTCTTCTAGATTAAATAGCTTCAAATTTTATGAGATACTCACGAGTAGTCACATTTTTGCTTCTCCATTGGAGACCCTAAAAGAACAAAAACAATGAATTAGACTTTCTGCGCCATTTGAATGTATGCGTGTACAGTATGTCGATGTGTTTGTTTTATGTCCATACAAAAGGTGAATGTATTTGCCTGCAGCAGTTCAAGTGTCTGTAACACATTTGTGTGTACATTTCTGTAAAAGAGCCAAAGTGAAATAAAAGATAAATGAGTTTTCAGTGTAGATCTCTGATCAAAGAGATCAAACCAAAGAGCGTGCAGCAGCAAGAAAATATTGGTAAGGATTCCTCCCATGTTTGCCATTAATTATCTTGCACCCCAGTAGCATCTTAACATACCGATCTCACCTTTAATTCATTTCACAATAAGCAAGGTGTTAAAGTGAACCACTAATAAAGGCCCATAACTAGTTGCTCTTTTTCACATGATCCATATCATGCATGTTACAACCAGGGTGTAATTTGCAACTGAAGTTGGTACAAAGTAAATAATTCCGTAAATTGTCACAGGACGTGGTTCTTCCTTCATGTCTGCAGCAGTCCTCGAGATTAAAACAAACACTAAGAATCTGAACTAAGTCTGAAGAAGGGTCCCGACCCAAAACTTCACCCATCCTTTTTCTCCAGAGGATGCTGACTGACCTGCTGAGTTACTCCAGCACTTTGTGTCTAACTAAGAATTTCATATTGTATGTGGCAGACTGAATAAATTTAATAAAGTTTAATCTAATCTAATCTAATCTAATCTAAGAAAACTCCCCTGGTACCAAGACAATGCGCGCACATCAAACTATACTTCTATTTCTCCTCTTCATCTACAATGAGTGTTTTTACCATCAGATTATTCCATTTATATTGCAGACCATCAGAAATTGAACACAATTCTTTTCTTGCGTGAAGCCAAAAAGTGAATACGAGTATTTTACATTTTATTTTTCTTTACTGTAAGACATTATCAAATTTAGATAGATTTTGATCATTTCTAAATTGCCCATTTCGGTTTAGTTTAGTTTTTAGTTTAGTGATACAGTGCGGAAACAGGCCCTTGTGTTCAGGGAAACCGTGTCCGCACCGACCAGGAATCACCCGTACACTAACACTATCCTACACACGGGGGACAATTTACAATTTTTACCAAAGCCAATTAGCCTACAAACGTGTACATTTTTGGAGTGTGGCACTTTCTCCGAGTGCACCCGGAGAAAACCCACACGCTCACGGGGAGAAGGTACAAACTCCACACAGACAGCACTCATAGTCAGGATCAAATATGGGTCTCTGGAGCTGTAAGGCAGGAACTCTACCACTAAGCCACCGTGCTGCTCCTCAACACATTGGCTTGAACCTTCACAGCATCAAACAATCACTTTGTGATCCTTATGAAATAAACCAGAAGCTTAAAATATAGTTCTTCCAATTAATGCTGAATTAAATACTGCAGCTCAGGCTTTATACCAGCATAATGTTTTGACCAAGTCATCTAGAATTTCCAATGGGAAAATGTGATGGGAGTACTAAGTATCAAACCTCCAAGATCACGTGAATTACATATTATGTACTCTTGATGTCTACAAAAAAGAACAAGAAATAGCAAAACAATATCCCTCTGGATTTTGTGATTGAATGAACCATTAACTGCAGTTAAAATTGGCAGTAAACATTTTTAATGGACTTTTTAGCCGTTCTTTATATCCATTCCTAGTCTTATGTGTGGCCTTCTCTTCAGCCCATGGGAGTATTATGTACAGAAATGTCTCTTCAAGCAATTGGAATCCATACTAAGGCATACAAACTTGGAAATATATTTCATTCAATGTAAAATCATGTATATAAAGGAAAGCTACTGGAGAGGTTGGATTTGGTCAGAGAAAGAAAGAGAAGGGGTTAAAAGAACAGATTTTTAAAATAGTACATTTTTGGATTTGAGTCTATAACTATGAAATGAAATTTTAATTATTAGGTTGCTTATTAGCAAATGAGTCCAAATTACATATGAATGGATAGACTCAGATTTTACCTGTACACATATTGGGTATTTATGAATCAGCAGCTTCAAGATCTTCTTATGCTTGAATGCCGAGTCACCCAGCAAGATATTCATGAACTACCAGTGCAGCTCCAATAACAGTTTCCTGATTTCTACTTTTAATTATACATGTATGAAAAGCAGAAATTGCCATCTAATTTACTTAATCAGTGCTAATAACCTCACCTCTATTACCAAGCAAAGTACAGGTGAAATGTTACATAGTTTTATTTCCTCTGGTTGTTAATTAAATGGTTAAATACACTTCAGGGCCAACAGCCTTGGCTGAATAGACTCGGCATAACATTGTGCACTAATACAATGAACTGAAACACAATTTCCTGCCTACCCATATTGAAGACATTTCTAGAGCAATGAAGACACAGTTACCTTGCTAGTGGCTGAATCTCTGCCAGAAAAGAATACTGTGCCAGAAAGATTATGTGCATATTGTTAGGTTACTGGTTAGATGTTATCATAGCTGAGATGCATAACTACACAAAACTGACAATATGCTATTTAACGGGAGACCACAAATACCACAGGAATAAGCGAAAGTTGCATTAAAAATCCATTACAACAAAACACCTATCAAAGTTAAAAGATTATGGTTCAATTTTTAACTGAGCTGCTTTATTGTCTAGTGGAATGCCTAGTAAGCAGTTTACATGGTTAAAGGATCTGACTGAGGTTGCATGCATGCTGTTACTAAGTCTGCGTGCACCTCAAAGCATTAAGTATTGTGCTCTAACAATGCCAGAATCTTCATCTCCCAACATCCAAACAGATCATAGACGGGGCGTCCAACTTTAGCAACAGCGTACAATGTGAAGCATGGATCAGATTGCCTCCATCCTTGTCATCTGCTTGGTGTATATTGAACGGTCAAAGAATATTACATGAAGTCTCCTTGACCACAGTTCTGAAGGGCAGGTAGTTTTGCTGAGGCACTCCTTCAGTTTGTTGCTCAGGTTCTTCACTCAGATTACTGGTCACGTTTTTCAATGCATTCCTTGCCTCTAGCAAGCAGACTGGAAATCTGTTCAGATCAAGTTCAGATAAAGTAAAGTGCTGTAGGACAAAGGAATCAGGGCAGTTCCCTCAGTCTACTGCACAAACCGTCTGAAGAAGGGTTTCGGCCCGAAACGTCGCCTATTTCCTTCGCTCCATGGATGCTGCTGCACCCGCTGAGTTCCCCCAGCAATTTTGTGTACCTTCCCTTACATGGTAAAATATATTGTTTATGGCAGCAGACCACCTGAACATTAATGAAATGAAACCCTTCAAATTGATGAATGCTCTTGCCGTACCTGGGACTACCTTAAATGCAGATAGACACAAATGCTAGAGTAACTCAGTGGGTCAGGCAACATCTCTGGAGAAAATGGCTAGGTCGTCTGGTCAATAGGTCAAGGTCAATTTCTTTTCTCCAGAAATGCTGCCTAACCAGCTGAGTTACGGCAGCATGTTGTGCTTATCTTTGGTATAAACCAGCATCTGCAGTTCCTTCCTACACCCTACCTTACGTGCAGTGTGCTACATATTGCAGATATGGGACCGAATTATAGTTGCACAAATCATGGAGAACTGATTGACATCATCCTCACTGAAGTTTATGTATGTCCTGGCCCTTGCATGTAAGTCATCTGTTACCTGCCCTGTACATTTATGGGTAGCAAACTGCACAATTGAAGCAAAGTTGATGAAATTTGCAGCAATACTCGCAAAACATTGTGGAGTTTGCCATGGAATATTATCTCTAATTTTACATTGCCATCTTCATTCAGAATGAAAAATAGACAGCGAAACAAAAAAACATCAGAGATAAGGAGTGGGGTGGGTGGGGGGGGGGGGGGTGAGAAAAGTGAACAAAACCTATGGAACCAGATGAGAAAGAGAGGACAAGAGAAAGTCAGGTTAGAAAGCAATTATAGTCTCCAACTTTCCATGTATTAACAAGCAATATACTACGTTGATGAATATATTTTGCCTTGCCTCAATGGCAGCACCACTCTGTGCTTGTATCTCTATTTACTGTCACTGGATCAATGACATCATGTTTGTGGATCCAAGTCTTTCACCATGTATATGGAGCACTGTGAGGGATAGAAACATAGAAAATAGATGCAGGAGGAGGCCATTCGGCCCCTCGAGCCAGCATTCAATATGGTCATGACTGATCATCCAAAATCAGTACCTCGTTCCCCATATCCCTTGATTCTGTTAGCCCTAAGAGCTACTGTATATCTGACCCTTGTGAATACATCCAGTGAATTAGCCTCCACTGCCTTTTGTGGCAGAGAATTCCACAGATTTACAACTCTCTGGGTGAAAACGCTTTTCCTCATCTCAGTCCTAAATAGCCTACCCCTTGTTCTTATACTGTGACCTCTGGTTCTGGACTCCCCCAATATCGGGAACATTTTTCCTGCATCTACTTTGGTCCAATCCCTTAAGAATGGTATATGTTTCTATAAGATCTCCACCCATCCTAAATTCCAATGAATACAAGCCCAGTTGATCCATTTTTTCATCATATGTCAGTCCCACAATCCCGGGATTTATAGCAATATTTAGGGATACTCTCTGTCTGCAACGCCCGAAACAAACCCAGAAAATGTCCTCTAGTTACAGGTATGTTTAAAACTGTTCAACTCCTCGTTATTGCTTACAATGGCAAAGCATTTGAACCCGTGTTTGTGATTCTCGCACCAGTTGAAACATCATGACATCTACCCTGTAATGCCCTCATGGACTTCAATGCTTCAATAAGATCACTTCTTATTCTTCTGAATCCCAATGGACATACCCATAGGTTTGTTTTTCCGCTCTCCCAGCCAAAACATTAGTCCACATTCACCATGAAGAAGAACCATTCCTGTCCTGTTTTTACAACTTCGATCAAAAGAACTAGGAATTAATCAAAACCATGTCTTGAGGGCCGATGTTTCCCACATGTGTTTGAGTTCAATCAAAATTCGAGAATAGTTTAAAAAAAAACGTAATTGAGAAACATCCGTAACCTGGTTAGCTGCAACCACACACGCTTTTATAAAGGAAAATAACGTTTTATAGAGATGGGACATGGCATAGTAAATTGACAAACATTAATAGAGAAAACGGTTAAACAGTTTAATGAAATGTTACAACGTCTAAGCATGACTTTAAAATTAAGTATTTACATTCCTGTTGCAAAATATCAATGTTATACCTGAGAACACCTGAGTCCACATGTAGTGATGTATTCCACACCTTGAGAACAAGATATGAGCAACCCTAAGGTAGTTAAGAGACAATTGAGACTATGACTTCTGCAACAGTGCATTTTATCGGTCACTTAGTTAATCTTTAAACGATACGTCCAGAAAGCAGAAAGCCGATGAGCCTCGCTGTGTTGTCAGAAGCGAGTCAGCGCGAAATCCAAGGATTCAGATGATGCTGTTTCTCAGCATTGACTCAGCCTCACACACACGCAAGGATAAAAGCCGGCACCAAATTCCAACCCCGCCCCCGAACAGTCCTGGTTCCTATCAGCGAGCGCAGCGTAAAGAAGCCAGCCCAGTAAATTTAAACACATGATTTCGTGGAAAATAAAAGTTGCGACAGTGTATTCTACTACTGTCATTATGACCGCGTTTCATGCAGGCATTGCTGAAATTAAAATCCTATCTTTAAATTCTACAGCGGAGCTTTTCAGCTGTTGGGCGGTGAACTCACAAGGAAAAATAATCAGATACAAAGGAACTGCAGATGCTGGTTTACAAGCCAAAGAAGTCTGAAGCAGGGTCCCGACCTGATAGGTTAACTATCCATGTCCTCCAGAGGGTCTCAAGAAGAGTCACGACCAGAAACGTCCCGTCCATGTTCTCCGGAGATGCTGCCTGACCCGTCGAGTTACTCCAGCATTTCGTGTCTTTTTAGAGCATAAGAAGTGTCCAGAATTCACGCACAGTTCTCGCACAATTTATCTCTTCATTGTAATGGAATATCTCCAAAAGTCCGTAGCTTCATTATCTTTGTACTTGTTATAGTTGAACAACACACAACTAAATATAGTCTTGCATTTAACTTGATCCAGAGAAAATTCACCGTGGGCGATGTTATGTGCCAAAATGGTTAATAAAGGTAGCTAGAGTATTTTACTGACTGGAAATGTGCTTGTAACCAGTGTTGAGCTGGGAGTAAGCCTACTATACTCAACCAGTCATGCAGGCGTTTATTCCCCATCCCCTGCAGACACTTCAGGAGTCTTTATGGGAGGGGAAACTATTCTCCGGATGTGATTGTCGAGCTTATTTGGATAGCACATATGTTAGTAGGTCACTCGGCCCCTCCAGCATGCCCTACATTCATTGTGATAATGACTGATCCACCCCCAGGGTCACCCCTTTGGTGCCGGTTTCACACAGCACCAAGTTCCCTGATCTTTAAAAATAACATGTATATTTCTTCTACTAACACCCTCTGGTGATCCAGTCCCCCTAACCCTGCAGCACTGAGAATTCCAGAAATTCACCAACCTCTGTGAGAAGAGGTTCCTATGCATCTCAGTCTCAAACTACTGTCAAAATAATCGTCTGACTATATTACCTCATTTGTGATTCTCCCACCGGTGTAAACAGCATGACATTTACCCTGGAGAAAAGGAATAGGTGATCATAATGTCTGATGAAGGGTCTCAACCTGAAACATCACCTATTCCTTTTCGTCAGAGATGTTGCCTGACCCGCTGAGTTACTCCAGCATTTAGTGTCTATCTTTGGTGTAAACTAGCATCAGCAATTCCTTCTTACACATGTGATCTACCATGTTATACTCACTGGATCATCTATGCGTCAATAAGATCACCTCTCATTCTCCTAAATTCCAAAGAACATAGATCATAGAACATAGATCTAATTTCTTTAGCCACTCATGGTAGGAATTAGCCAAAAGAACATCTTATGGACAATTTCCAATGCTATTATATTCTTTCTTAAATAAGCAGATCACAGCTGTGCAAAAGATTCCAGGTGTGGCCTCACCAGTATCCCTGTTCAATTGTGACAATACTTCCCTATTTCTAAACTCCAGCCCATTTACAGTAAAGGCCAATGTGACGTTCACCTCCCTAACACTTGCCAGCAAAGGACACCTGGATTTCTCTGTAATTCCTCTTACTGAAATTCATGACCTCACACTTTCCCTCATGAAACGCCATTTGTCGAGGTTTTGCAGTGCATGCAACATGTCTGTTATTTTGTTGCAGGATCCAAATATCCTCATTGCTACATGCTCTCCCATTTATTTTTGTGTCATCGGCATACTTGGATATCTTACCCTCTGTCCTTTCCTCCGGAGTATTGTAGAAAGTATAAATAATTGAGAGCTGCAACAGATGTTTGGAGCACTCCCCTAGTCACATCCTTCCAGCCTGATGAAGACCAATCTCACTGTCTTCTATGGAATAACTATTCTCAACTCCATACTAGCACATTTCCTCAGTTCCCTCTCCTGTTTTGCACCATCTTGTATATGGTTCCTTGCTAAATGCCTTCTGAAAACTCAAATGTGTATCTACAGGTTCCTCTCTACCGACTTGGTTTGGTACATTCTTGAAGAATGCAGGCGGGTGGGCTGGTGTGGGTGGGGCATCTTGGTCAGCGTGGACAAGTTGGGCCGAAGGGCCTGTTTCTACACTGTATGACTCTATGACTTACCAGCAGATTTGTCAAACACGATTTATATTTCATAAAACCATGTTGTTTTGGTTCAATAGCATTGTTTCTCTAAAATGAAGTTATTTCTTTCTTGATTATAGACTCCAGTCTCTTGTCAACAATAAATGTTGAACTAACATGCCGAGATTTGCCTAGTTACATTGCGCCTTTCATTTATCCAGTCCCCTGTGGATATTCCCCCAAATCTGCTGGATAGAGATTTTCTGATTTAGTCCCTGACAATGGAAATACAATTCTACATCAGAATAGAATGTATCTTGTTGGCCAATGTGCAGGATAGATATTTCCTTTGGGTTGTTGGCCTTCCTTGAGTTGTGGTAGTAATCATAGTAGTTTTGGAAGTGCTGCCTCAGCCTCAGTAAGTAAGTAAGCCTTTGTTAGGTGATACATGCTGTAGCCATAGTGCACCAGTGGCAGCGGAAATGAATGTAAAGGTGGAAGAGGTGAAGATAACCAAGTGGTAGTTGTTCTGGTTTGTGTTGAGCAAGTTAATTATTGTGAAAGGCACACTTATCAAAAGAAGTGGAGAATTTGCATTGTAGATGGTGAAATAGAGTGTTGAAGAACAAAAAAACCTGATGGCACAAGTCCAAAGATCCCTGAATGTGAGAGCACAAGAAGATAAGTAGGTGAAAACGGCATTTGGGATGCTTACGTCCACTGGCAGTGGCAGAGTATATAAGAGCTTGGACATCATATCACAGCTTTGTAAAACATTGGTTAGACCACACGTGGAGTATTATGTGCAGTTCTGTTCGGCAAACTACAGCAAGGATGTAAACTGTGCTGGAGAGGGTGCAAGGAAGAAGTGGTCTGTTATGACTGTCAATGCTCGGTCAATGGTCTGTCAATGATATCTTCCACCTCTTTACTGGCAATTGAGAGTAAACTAATTGGCTGAGATTGAATTGACCAAGACATACTGGGTAATTTGCCACAAAGTTAGACAGATCCCGATATTGTAACTGCATCGGAATAACTTAATGGTGATAAGGCCGCTTCTGGTGTACATCTTTAATAAAACAATGAGGATGTTTTCTGATTGTAAAGCCTTTGCTGTATCCAGTTCTTTCAGCCATTTCTTAATATTGTATGGAGTGAATGGAAATGGTTGAAGTCTGACTTCTGTGATAGTAGGATCTCAGGACGAAACCCAAATGGATCACCCATTTGGCATTGGACCACATACACCACTGATTATCAGCCATTAAACCCATATTTTGTGCTGTGCATGGGCATTAATTGAAGGAATCTAAGGTGCAATTAATAAATACCCACTGTTCAGCATTACACTGAAAGATTGTTTAAAACCTGTCACCATCTATGTTCTTGTACCCCAGGCTGAGATTGTTGGCTACACATAATATGTGTCCAAAATCAATCCAAAGATGCTCAATATCCTCTCTATCTCTCTTAAGCAGAAAGTAATAATATTTTCCTTCGCCTAGGTCCAGAGTGCATGATTTTCAATTGTTAATGAATTACATTGTGGTTCAAGCTCAACAAGGAATGATTCATAATTAATACGTTCCAAAGCACCCACTGAATTATAATTCTCGTTGTCCATGTATCATTGAATACAAAAAGGTCACCAACTCTGTCAGTTTTTGCTGTTTAATGCTTTGATAATCATGTTGGGTCACCCTTAATGTTTTGTTTGGCTGAGTACTTGTGGCTGTTAAATATTTATATACATAACCTTTATTTTAGGCCTTGAGTGAATGTGAAACATAGACTCTGGGATTTTTTATTAGATTAGATTAAATTAGATTAGATTCCTTTATTGTCATTCAGACCTTTCGGTCTGAACGAAATTTCGTGCCTGCGGTCGTACATATAATAATAAATAACAAAACACACAATAAACACAAATTAACATCCACCACAGTGAGTTCACCAGGCATCTCCTCACTGTGATGGAGGCAAAAGTCTTAAAGTCTCTGTCTCTTCCCTCCTTGTTCTCCCTCTGCACTGAGGCGATCCAGGCTTCTGTTGTTGTGACCCCGCTGGATGATGGTAAGTAAGTCCCGCAGCTCAACTGTGCTCCGCGAACGGGCCGGTTCAAGCTCCGTGGCCCGGGGTGGTCGAAGCTGCGGACACAGCTGTAGTTGCGGGAGCTCCGGAAAAACAGGTCACCAACTTGTGACTTGCGAGCTCCTGACGATGTCGTCCACTGGGCCCGCGGCCGAACCCCGAATTCAGGTCGCCGCCGCCGGAACGCCGCCGCAGCCCCGAAGCCGGGCCACCGCCACCGGAACGCCGGAACGCTGCCACAGCCTGAAGTCGGCCAAGTCGGTAAGTCCTGGCTGGCTCTGCCTCCAGAGCCTCGAGGTCGGTCGCAGTTGGAGGCCGCCAGCTTCGCCATTAGGCCTCAGCTCAAACAGAGGCAGAGAAGGGGGATACAACAAGAAAAAGTCGCATTCCCCGTAGGAAGAGACAAAAAACATGTTTCATCCCCCCTCCCCCCCCCCCCCCCACACACACATACACAATCTAATTAACTAAAATTTACCTAAAACAGGACAAAAGAAAACAACAAAAAAAGTAAAATCAGACGGACTGCAGGCGAGCCGCAGCTGTCAACAGCGCCGCCACTTCCGGATCATTAGCATTCTGACCATACACTGAATTATATAAATCATGAAATCCTCTTTGTTAGCACAAACCATGCTTCCTTAATGTTTGCAATTGAAAATGATTGCCATTTATATTTTCATCCTGCATGGGTATATCTGTTCATTGCATGGTTAATTAGGCTATAATTTGACAAATGCTCTTCGATCTAAAATATTAACTCGTTTTTCCTTTCCACTGTCCTGCTTCATTATTTCCAGCATAGCCTGATTTTATTTTGTATTTCTACCACCTGCAGTTATTTCGCTTTTTATAGGATGCAAACTTTTTGTGCGATTTGGTCTTTTTGCTGAATCAATTCACATCATGTAGGTTGTGCATGGAGGAAATTGACCAGACTACAAAAGTTACTCTATTTGATGAGAACTGAAACTTTAAAATGTTAACACCGTGTGGATTGATGCCAAGTCGTAAATGCCATGAGGAAATGACATCAGGGAATACCCCAGATTATATTAAAAAAGGCATGGTGCCAAACAATACATCACCATTATTTTTTACAGCAGTCAATGAGTTCTGCCTTCAGGTTTACTGAGGAATAAGACCTTTACTTACGGAGCCGATCCGCATTAGAAGTGGGAAATGAAACAGTGAACACTTTAAAAAAAGATTTATAAGAGATACAGTATGTAAGGAGAGAGCATATAGTTAATGTTACAACTCTTAAGAGCACTGGTGTGCAGGGGGATCTTGGGATCCAAGTCCATAGCTCTCTGAAAGTCGAGTGTTAAAGAAGGCAAACAAAATGCTGGCCTTCATTAATCGGGGTATGGAGCATAAGAGTCAAGAAGTCATGTTGCAGCTTTATAAGACTGGGTCAGTCGTAGCCAGAGGATTACATGGAGTTCTGGTCACCCTATTATAGGAAGGCTGTAGAAGCTTTGGAGAAGGTGCAGATAGATTAGATATGCCATTTATTGTCACTATACATGTATAATGAGATTAAAAGCATCTCGTACTCAGTGCATACATATAATTTAGTACAAAAAACAAGAAACAGAAAACAAAACAAAGGGGGGGGGATAGGTGCACAATTCTGCGGCGCTATATACATATCTATAAAGGCAAAATGGTGAAGGATGAATAGGTAGTATTCTTAGGCAGATTTTTAAAGTCATATTAAAATATTAAAAACTATTTAAAAAATATTTTAAAATTACAATTACAATACACATTACAGTTCCAAATTTCAGTACGTGGATAGAATAGATGGAAGTCCGGGTGTTGGGCTGTGAAGTCAGTGCATGTGTGAGTTAAGAGTAGTTATGACTTTCGGAAAACAACTGTTCCTGAGTCTATTTGTCCTAGTTTTGATGCACCTATAGCGCCTTCCAGAGGGCAGCAGGTCGAACAGTCCAAACGCAGGATGGGAGCTGTCCTTGATGATATTCTTTGCCCTGCTAAGGCAGCGGGAGGTGTAAATATCCATCAGGGAGGGGAGAGGGCAACCAATGATCTTCTGTGCTGTCCTAGTTACCCTCTGAAGCCTCTCCCTGTCTGCCATGGTGCAGCTGCCATACCATGCTGTAATGCAGTATGTCAGCAGGCTCTCGATGGACGAGCGGTAGAAGGTCAGCAGCAGGTTAGAGTCCAGGTTGTGCTTCCTGAGAACCCTCAGGAAGTGCAGCCGCTGCTGAGCCTTCTTGATGACCGCTGTCGTGTTGTCTGTCCAGGAGATGTCAGCAGAGATAAGGACGCCGAGAAACCGGAAGGTGTTGACCCTCTCCACACACTCGCCGTTGATATGTAGGGGGACTAAGTCGGTGCTGTGCCTCCTGAAGTCGACAATGAACTCTTTTGTTTTCCTGGTGTTCAGAGCCAGATTGTTTTCTGAGCACCAGGTTGTCAACTTCAGGACTTCCTCTCTGTAGGCTGCCTCGTCTCCCTTTGAAATAAGTCCGACTACAGTAGTGTCGTCAGCAAATTTGACGATGCGGTTGTTGTTGTGGGCCGGACTACAGTCGTAGGTGTAGAGACAGTATAGGAGGGGGCTTAGCACACAGCCCTGTGGGGAGCCGGTACTCAACCTGCGAGTGGAGGAGAGGTGGGGGCCGAGTCTCACAGTCTGGGGCCGGTTGGTGAGGAAATCTTTTATCCAGGCACATGTGAGAGTGGGGAGGCCGAGAGTGACCAATTTATCAATGAGAATGTCCGGAATGATTGTGTTGAAGGCTGAGCTATAATCCACAAAGAGCATCCGGACGTAGCTCTGCCCCTGCTCCAGATGGCTCAGCACAGAGTGGAGAGCTACAGTGATGGCGTCTTCCGCGGATCTAATTTGGCGATAAGCGAATTGGTGGGGGTCGAAGTCTGGTGGTAGATAGTCCTTGATGTGCTGGAGGACCAATCTCTCGAAGCACTTCGTGATTACCGGAGTGAGGGCCACGGGACGGTAATCATTTAGGCTAGTGATGGGAGACTTCTTGGCTGCCAACAACTTTACAATCCTTTACTGACTGGCTGGCCTGAGGGCATGGCTCTGCTCCATCAAAATCTCCCATCATAGAACCTAGATTAAATCATCGCTTAACCTTTTCCTTCCTAACCTGCCCTCATAGTTCAGCCCCAGTCCCCACCTATGAAATTGCTCCAGGAAGCTTCCTTTGAGCTGAAGCATTTGCATTTTCCATTTACATTGTTCAGTACCATTAACAACATTTTTTCCAACAGAGGCCTGACTAGTTGCATTTTAAATTCCTAGCATGTTCTCTTTGTTATTATATTCCATTCCTCTATTTATAAACCTAATTAATTCAACAATGCTCTTCAATCCACCTCATCAACGCGCACGGCATTGTGATACAGCTGGTAGAGCTGCTGCCACACAATGCCAGAGTGTCAGATCTCCATCCTGACCGCGGGTGTTGGCCAAATGGAGTTTTCACATTCTCCCTGTGACCACATCGGTTTCCTTTGGGTGCCCCGGTTTCCTTACACATCCCAAAAACGTGTGGGTTTGCCTTTGCAAATTCCCCCCAGTGTGTAGGGAGTGATGCAATCAAGTCAAGAGAGTTTTATTATCATGTATCCCAGATAGGACAATGAAATCCCCATACCTTTTGATTCCCTTAGTCAAAAATGTATCCTTCCCACCCACAATTGCACTCCTAAGAAAGAGAATTCCAAAGACTCACAACTGTTTTCAAGAAGTAACATGGTGGTGTAGAAGACTTCTGGAATGCTGGCTTTCATTAGTAAGCAATTAGGATGTTATTTTGCAGTTGTATAAGCCATTGGTGAGGCTGCACTTGAAGTATAGTCCTCAGTTTAGGTCACCCCAGCTACTGTATAGAATAGATGCCATTAATGAAAAGAATGTCCGGTCTCGAGGGACTGAGTTATAGGGAGAGGTTGGGCAGACTAGGGCAGGCTTCTTTGGAGTATTGGAGATAAAGGAGTGATCTTATAGAGGTATATAACATCATCTTCTTCTTGCATATGGCGTGCTAGCCTATAGTTGTGGACACCAAAACACTACATCTATTTGTTTGTGCACATCGGGTTAATTGCATTAGTCGAAACAGGGTGGACCACGTGAAGGTTGCAATCTCCCACCCCTATAAAATCAAGAGAGTTATAGATACGATGAATGCACAGAGTCCTTTTCCCAGGATAGTGAAATCAAAAACAAGGCACCATAGTTTTAAGGTGAGAGGGAGAAGGTTTAATATTAATCTGAACAGCATTTTGTTTGGTTATCACACATAGGTTGATGATTATATAGAATAAGCTGCCAGAAGAAGTATTTGACACAGGTATAATAATATCATTTAAAAGATATAGGGCAGCACATAGAGTGGATAGGTTATGGATCAAATTTACTTCACCACCATCATCAACCTTTAATGTCAGAGAGGGACATTTTAAAGGACACATTTTTGTTTGCACGGAGTGGTGGGTGCCTGAAATGCAATGTGTGGAGAGATAGTGGAAGCAATATGATTGGAATGTTTAATGGGCATTTAGACAGGCACATAAACATGCAGGGAATGGACAGATATGAATCATATCTGGGAAGTTAGGATTGGATTAATTTGGCATCATGGTCGACACAAACAATATGGGCTGATGGGCCTATCCAGTTGATAGGCCGCGAGGAGGGTGAAAATGCGACACGGAGAAAAGTCGCATCTCCGCTGAGGTAGGTGACTGGAAACGGTTTCTCCCATTCCCCCGCCAGCACCCCCGGCACAAGACACACCGAGAGACACTAAAACACACATTAGGGCACACTAAAAATAACAAAAAGTGGAAAGAAACACACAAGACCTCATTTTGAGCAAAACAAATTGTGGACCAGCATAACTCACATAAAATATATGAAAAGGATGAATATTTAGCAAAAGGAGGAAGGTAAAGCCTGTCCCACTTACACGACTTTTCAGCGACTGTCTTCAACCTTCAAGCTCAAGGGCACTCGCCTGAAAAACCTCGAGCTGGATCGACCATCAACACACACACACACACACACAAACACACCGCAAAGGCTGGGGCCAGGGAAAGCGGGGGAGCACTGTCCGAAATTCACACCCGCGATGAACAGGAAGGTACAAGACGGCTGGCACAGTGTAAGGTAAGTCCTTTAGAGAGCGAGGAGGGGGAGAGAGAAGGGGAGAGAGAGGGAGAGAAGGGGCGAGAAGGGGCGAGAAGGGGCGGGAGAAGGAGTGGAGACACTTTTAAGAAGCCAGACAACTTTTAATAAAGTTTAGTGGCCATTGAACATTACCGGTCGGTTTTCCTTCGTTCTGAAAACTCCAATGAGCCAATTAAAATGCCCGGTCAGCAAAGGAGATTGGCAAGGCTACCTCGACTGCCTAGCAACACCACTCCACTGACTACGAGTTCAAAAGAACCATGCCGACCAATTTTTACTCGCATGCTGAAAATGTTTCCTCAACCAAACTGAGGCCGCTAGTATCCGGGAACTTTCCTCGAGCATGCAGGAGAGTTCCAGTGACCTCCTAGGACCATGTGTCGACCATGCTGCGAGTTTGTCAAGCGCAAACTCTTCTAAACTCGCAAATTAGGTCGCTGCAGTGGGACAGGCCCTTAACATTTTGTAACAAAGGAACAGCAAGTTAGGCAGTCATGTAAATCACGTATATCCCCAAGGATAGGGCATGCAAAATCCAGATTTGGCCAATTCTTAAGGGCGTGTCCCTCTGCGGCGACCTAATTGGCGAGTTTAGAAGAGTTTAGGAGAGTTTGAAAAAGTGTCATGTTGAAGACCTCCTTCAACTATGTAGAAGACCTCCTTCGACCTCTTTCGACTATGTTGAAGACTAGCTACGACTAGCTTCGACTAGCTTTGGGAAAATTGGACACCAAATAGTGGAGAGTGAAGACGACCTCCTTCGATCTCCTTCGACCTCCCTTCGACTATGTTGAAGACTATCTACGACTACCTTCGACTACCTTCGATTATCTTCGACTACCCTTGATTACCTACGAATAACATACCGACCTATTACGACCTACTTCGACTAAAGCTACAAGTAAAAAAAATATTGATTTTTTTCCATGGCGACATTTATTTTACTCGTGGGCATTTTTCAGCATGTTGAAAAATATGTCGCGACCTAGCTGAGGCCTCGAGTACGCGGGGACGACTCTCGAGCATGAAGGAGAGTTACAAAGACCTCCTAGAACCTCGTGTTGACCATGCCAAGGGCATACTCTTCTAAACTCGCCAATTAGGTTGCCGCAGTGGGACAGCCCCTTTAGTCACTTTCAAATGATCCCTACTCAAGCTCCTAAGTCCACAAGTTACTTGAAGTCTGTCCATGGTGTTGGTTTACTATTGTCGTTTCTCAGGCTGTAGATGTACTGGCAAGGCCAGTATTTATTGTCCATTCCTAATTGCCCCCGATCTGACCGGCTTGTTAGAATGTTTAACAAGAATCAACCACACTGGACAACATCAGCTACATGTGTACCATAACAAGTGAAGATACCATGCCTCCACTGAAAGGCAACATGCAGCTAATATGTATTTATGATGCTGGTTGCTTATTGTTATTATTGTCAATGATTAGAGTTCATTCTTAAATGCCAGGTTTGTGAATTTAATTTAATTTTCACATCTATGACAGGGTGTGAACTCAGATCTCAGGAACGTTGATCTTAATCTTTAACATTCTACTCCAATGACTTAACCTCTGCTTCACCACCAATCCCCTGACGTAATTGAAGTCCTCATGATTCAGTCAGAAAAAGGATAATATACGAGCTCCTCACTCTGGGAGTTACATGAGATACGTGATTTACATGACCCCACTGACGAGCACCAGGCCACCATCTCCAGCACCATCACCGACTTCATCAACTCCAATGCCCTACCCGACCGAGCCTCCAACCTCATCGTTCCCCAGCCCCGCACGGCCCGATTTTACCTTCTCCCCAAAATCCACAAACCTGACTGTCCCGGAAGACCCATTGTCTCTGCCTGTTCGTGCCCCAACGAACTCATTTCCAAATACCTTGACTCCATCCTATCCCCCTTGGTTAAATCCCTCCCTACCTATGTTCAAGACACCTCAGACACTCTCCGTCGTCTCCGCGCATTCCACTCTCTAGGCCCTCACCCCCTCATCTTCACCATGGACGTCCAGTCACTCTACACCTCCATCCCCCACCAGGATGGTCTCAAAGCCCTCCGGTTCTTCCTCGACCAGAGAAGCAACCTATAACCAGCCACTGACACTCTCCTCCGCCTAGCGGAGCTGGTCCTTACCCTCAATAACTTCATGTTCGACTCCTCCTATTTCCTCCAAATACAAGGCGTAGCTATGGGCACACGCATGGGCCCCAGCTATGCCTGCCTATTTGTTGGTTACGTCGAGCAATCCTTGTTCAATACATACCAGGGCCCCATCCCCGACCTCTACCTCCGCTACATCGACGACTGCTTTGGTGCCACCTCCTGCACCCGCACATAACTGACTGACTTCATCCACTTCACCACTAACTTCCATCCGGCACTCAAATACACCTGGACTATTTCCGACACTTCCCTACCATTCCTTGACCTCACTATCTCCATCGCAGGTGATAGACTTCTGACCGACATCCACTATAAACCCACTTACTCCCATGGCTATCTGGACTACACTTCTTCCCACCCTGCATCCTGTAAGGACTCCATCCCCTACTCCCAATTCCTCCGTCTACGCCGTATCTGCTCCACGGATGAGGCGTTCCACACCAGGACATCTGAAATGTCCTCATTATTCAGGGAACGGGGGTTCCCCTCCTCCACCATAGATGAGGCTCGCACCAGGGTCTCTTCCATACCCCGCAACACTGCTCTCTCTCCCCATCCCCCCACTCGCAACAAGGGCAGAGTCCCCCTAGTCCTCACCTTTCACCCCACCAGCCGTCACATACAAAAAGTAATCCTCCGTCAGTTTCGCCATCTCCAACGTGACCCCACCACTCGCCACATCTTCCCATCTCCCCCCCTGTCTGCCTTCCGCAAAGACCGCTCCCTCCATAACTCCCTTGTCAATTCTTCCCTTCCCTCTCGTACCACCCCCTCCCCGGGCACTTTCCCTTGCAACCGCAAGAGATGCAACACTTGTCCCTTTACCTCCCCCCCTCGACTTCGTTCAAGGACCCAAGCAGTCGTTCCTGGTGCGACAGAGGTTTACCTGCATCTCCTCCAACCTCATTTATTGCATCCGCTGCTCTGGATGTCAGCAGATCTATATCGGTGAGACCAAGTGGAGGTTGGGCGATCGTTTCGCCGAACACCTCCGCTCAGTCCGCAATAACCAAGCTGACCTCCCGGTGGCTCAGCATTTCAACTCCCCCTCCCACTCCGTCTCCGACCTCTCTGTCCTGGGTCTCCTCCATGGCCACAGCGAGCAGCACCGGAAATTGGAGGAACAGCACCTCATATTCCGCTTGGGGAGTCTGCATCCTGGGGGCATGAACATCGAATTCCCCCAATTTTGTTAGTCCTTGCTATCTCCTCCCCTTCCTCAGTCCCCCTGCTGTCTCCTCCCATCCCCCAGCCTTCGGGCTCCTCCTCCTTTTTCCTTTCTTGTCCCCGCCCCCGATCAGTCTGAAGAAGGGTTTCGGCCCGAAATGTTGCCTATTTCCTTCGCTCCATAGATGCTGAGTTTCTCCAGCTTTTTTGTGTACGTGATTTACATGATTGCCTAACTTGCTGTTCCTTTGTTACAAAATGTTATCTTCCTCTTTTTGCTAATTATTCATCCTTTACATATATTTTATGTGAATTATGCTGGTCCACAATTTGTTTTGCACAAAATGCGGTCTGTGGAGTATCTAAAAACAATGAAATCAGGTGCAGACATTTGATATAATGAAATAGAAGCAATTTAGGATAAGCAGGAAGAAATGATAAACCATAGTTTCGTAAAGAGATACAGTGTGGAAATATGTCATTTGGCCCACCATCCATGCGTATCATCAAACACCCATTTTACCCTAATCCTACCCCAACCAATTTTTGTGTCGCCACATTCCTTCCATTGTTGGTTCCTTTGAACCTTCTGTTGTGTTTCTCTAAACTGGTACCTATTTACAAGCATCCAAACAAAGTGAATTTAGAAAAAGTACTTCAAGATACAGAAACATGAATAGAACTAAAACTTCATGTATAAGAAGAAACTGCTGATGCTGGAAAATTGAAGGTAGACAAAGGTGCTGGAGATACTCAGCAGGTGAGGCAGCATCTATGGAGCGAAGGAAATAGGCAAAGTTTCGGGCCGAAACGTTGTCTATTTCCTTCGCTCCATAGATGCTGCCTCACCCGCTGAGTTTCTCCAGCACTTTTATCTACCTAAAAATTAATGTATACCACCAGATTGTGATTCACTTGAAATGATCACACAATCACATGTTATTGTTGTATCACAACTTTGAAATCATTGGAAGACAAATCCATCAATCGCAACAAATCCACCTAAAGAAACAAATGGCTAGTAAAGTTTAGGTTTAGGTTCATTATTGTCATGTGTACCATAGTACAATGAAAAGCTTTGTATTGCATTCTATACAAACTAATCAGATAAAACTATACATACTTCTACAATAGGTAGAGCAAAGGGAAAGATACAGGACACAAAATCTGCTGCCTTACTGCGCCAGAGACCCAGGTTCTGTCTATACGGAGCTTGTACGTTCTCGCTGTGACCGCGTGGGTTTTCCCCGATTTGCTCCGGTTCTCTCCCACATCCTAAAGATGTGCAGGTTTATAGGTTAATTGGCTTCTGTAAATTGCCTCTAGTGTGTAGGGAGTGGGTGCAAAAGTGGGGTAACTAGTGTGAACGGATGATTGATGGTCAGCATGGACTCGGTGGGCCAAAAGACTTGTTACCATGCTGTATCCGTGCTGTATCTGTATTACTGCATGTACGCCAGTTCTGGCTGGTGCAGAGCGAGTGGGGCTGAATGCAGTGTATACCTGAACCCCCCTCCCCTTAGCTCAGTATGATCCGGGCCCACCATTGGACACATGGGTGAGTCCTGAGGCAAAGGAAGTAGTCAGATTATCCTTTCCATGCATTTCCAATTTTGCAGACAAGGAAGTTGAAGGCACGCTGTAGGGTGTCTTCATGGCTTTCATTTCCTGCCAGTCACTGCCCCAACGTTTTGTGACACAAAAACCACAGTCCTGAATTCAAGCCGGCAAGCCTGCAGGAAATTGCAGGAAATATGCAGGATGTACAAACAATAACTAATTTCACAATTAAAATTAATTAGCAAACTGGATTAATGTTGTCCTTCTTAAACAATGTTTGTTACCAGTTTCAATACTGAATTAGATCATAATATAGTTCAATAATAATGTTTATAGAATCAGTTTTCAGAATTGTGTAATTTGCAGAATAACATGACCTATTTAATTCTCTGACCTAGTTTTGTTATCATAATCATAATCATATAATCACAGATGGGGACAGAGCACAGAAGTGAGATCGACCGACTAACCAAATGGTGCCAGCACAACAACCTGGCTCTCAAAATCAGTAAGACCTAGGAATTGATTGTGGACTTTGGTAGGGGAAGGATGAGGACCCACAATCCTGTTCACATCAATGGGACGATGGTGGAGAGGGTCAAAAACCTCAAATTCCTGGGCGTGCCTGTTTCCTGGATCTAATTGCACACCGATGCAATTATAAAGATGACACATCAGCGACTCTACTTCCGGAGAAGATTACAGAGATTCGGCACGTCGAAGAGGATTCTCATAAACCTCTACAGGTGCACGGTAGAGAGCATTCTGACTGGTTGCATCGTGGCCTGGTTCAGCAACTTGAACGTCCAGGAGCAAAAAAGACTACAAAAAGTTGTGACCACTGCCCAGTCCATTACCGGCCTTGACCTCCCCACTGTTGAAGGAAGGTAGTTGCTGCCTCAAAAAGGCAGTAAAAATCATCAAAGACCCACACCATCCTGGCTACACACTCATTTCACCAGGAAGAAGGTACAGAAGCCTGAAAACTGTAACGTCCAGGTTTAGGAACAGCTTCTTCCCTACAGCCATCAGGCTTTCAAACACAACAGCAAATAAGCTCTGAGCTCTGAACTGCAAAACACTATATTATTATTGCACTATATCTGTTATTTATTGAACTTTTCCTTTTTTTCTCTTCCCACGTTATGCCCTGTGTTTACATATTCACATATTCTGTTGTGCTGCAGCAAATAAGAGTTTCATTGTCCCATCCAGGACATATGACAATAAAACACTCTTGACTTGACTAGACTATTTTATTAGCCAAGGTTCCAAACCACCCCCTCCCTGGTACTTTCCCTTGCAACCGAAGGAAATGCTACACTTGTCACTTTACCTCCCCCCTCCACTCCATCCAAGGACCCAAGCATTCTTTCCAGGTGAGGCAGAGGTTCACCTGCACCTCCTCCAATCTCATCTATTGCATCCGCTGTTCTAGGTGTCAACTGCTCGACATTGGTGAGACAAAGCGCAGACTTGGCGATCGCTTCGCCCAACACCTCCGCTCAGTTTGCATTAACCAACCTGATCTCCCGGTGGCTCAGCACTTCAGCTCCCCCTCCCATTCCGAATCCGACCTTTCGGTCCTGGGCCTCCTCCATGGCCAGAGTGAGTCCCACTGCAAATTGGAGGAGCAGCACCTCATATTTCGCTTGGGTAGTTTTGTATGTTTTGCAACATACAAGTATGTTTTGCAACATACGAGGAATTTGATTTGCCATACAGTCATACCAATAAAAAGCAACAGAACATACAAAATAAATTTTAATATGAACATCCAACACAGTGACTCCTCTACATTCCTCACTGTGATGGAAGGCAGAAAGAAATTCAATCTCTCCCTTCTTTGTCCTCCAGCGGTCGGGGGCCTCTAACTTTCCGTTGACGGGACGATCTTACTCCCGTAGCCAGCGGCGGGCCTCCTCGTCGAGACGATGAAGCTCCTGCATCGGGGGGCGGGGGGGGGGGGGGGATCTCAGCTCCCCCCACGCTGGGCGATCTACCCCGGGTCGGGGCTAGTCGAACGTCGTGCGGCTTTTGGAGCTTCCCGACGTCGGTCTCAAACCAAGACTGCGAGCTCCTTGATGTTAAAGTCGCAGGCCGCGGTTGGAGCGTCGATCCCAGGCAAGGAATCTGCTCCGATGGTAGGTCTACGCTCGGCGGTGGGGCTCAAAGTCAGTACCGAGCAAGGCCTTCAGCTCCACGATGTTAGGCCACAGAGCGACCAGAGATACGATCCAGAAAACTATCACATCTCCGGCAAGGTAAGGGTTTGAAAAAAAGTTTCCCCCGACCCCCAAAGGACATTAGTTTAGATATTATGGGCTGAAGGGCCTGTTCCTGTGCTGAAGTGTTCTAGGTTCCATGTTAAATACGTTCAAACAGAAGGATTAACTCTAATCACAGGAGGTGAAAAGTGAACTTCATCATTAATTGTAGGCAAAATTGCAGACGCACATTGTATGATTCACAGTTCCAGTTTATATAAATTTTTTTCAACTTTAAAATAAATAATTTGAAGGATAACCATGTCACTGACATTCACAGACAATGTCATCATTTTTGTGGCCCATCCCTAGTTGCTCTTTAGGCACCAATAACAAAAGGTTCCCCTGAAAATGTTTCCTCCCATCTGGTGATGACACTCCACAGAGTTCCAGGATTTTGGCAACCTAAGTTATTTATGATGTAATTTCTCTTGTGAAATGTACTTTGTCTGTGTTTCATTCAGCTATTCCAGTATCTATTTCAATTACTGGCATGTTTTTTTTGTGTGACCTTTTAATGGAATCTCATGTGGTCTAATGGATTTACCTCGTAGCATTCTGTCTTTTGTTGTGGCTTTTTTCCTGTATAGTTTTTGAAATATTTCCTTGTTGACAAGTCAACATTAATGGACCTCATGCGTGCAGACTTGCTGATGCTGTGCAGAATTCTGCTCTTTGTGATGTGAAAACCTGCCCCGCACACGAATGCCCCCATCTCCAGCAGACCATCAATGCATCATGATGGCAAAATCTGATGCTCAGTGAACCAATAAGCAAAATCACAGACTTTGCCGAGTACACCGATCCACCTCAGATTTGCTTCAGTATAGATTAGTTTCATACAACCTCAAAAGTAGTGTTTTGTCAATACATGAAACAAAATTAAACTAAACTATGAAAGGACCGCTGAGTTATTTTTTCAATATGATATTGTGTGATCCTGATTAGAATCACAGGATTATTACAATACAGGTAGAGCCCATTCAGCCAATAGGTTCTGTGCCAGTTTAGTTTAGAGATAGTGCGGAAACAGCCCCCTTGGCCCATCCGGGTCCACACCGACCAGTGATCCTCCTTACACTAACACTATCCTACACACACTAGCGACCAGCAATCCCCCGCACACTAACACTATCCTACACATACTAGCGATCATCGATCCCCCGCACACTAACACTATCCTACACACACTAGGGACAATTTACACTTATACCAAGGTAATTAACTACAAAGGTACACAAAAATGCTGGAGAAACTCAGCGGGTGCTGCAGCATCTATGGAGCGAAGGAAATAGGCAAAGTTTAGGGCCAAAACCCTTCTTCAGACTGATGGGGGGTTGGGGTGGGGGGGGAGGGGAGAAGAAAGGAAAAAGGAGGAGGAGGAGGAGGAGCCCGAGGGCTGAGGGGGAGATAGGAAGGGGAGGAGACAGCAAAATTGGGAGAATTCAATGTTCATGCCCCCAAGATGCAGACTCCCCAAGCGGAATATGAGGTGCTGTTCCTCCAATTTCCGGTGTTGCTCGCTCTGGCTATGGAGGAGACCCAGGACAGAGAGGTTGGATACGGAATGGGAGGGGGAGTTGAAGTCCTGAGCCACCGGTAGGTCAGGTTGGTTAATGCGAACCGAGCGGAGGTGTTCGGCGAAACGATCGCCAAGCCAACGACCAACGACCACCGATCCCGGTGGCTCAGCACTTCAACTCCCCCTCCCATTCCGTATCCAACCTCTCTGTCCTGGGTCTCCTCCATGGCCAGAGCGAAAAACACCCAGACTAATTAACTACAAACCTGTACATCTTCGGAGTGTGCTCCGTACAGACAGCACCCGTAGTCGGGATGAAATCCGGGTCTCCGGCGCTGCAAGCACTATAAGACAACAACTCTACCGCTGTGCCACTGTGCCGCCCTAACTGTTCCTAATAGATCCTACCATATCAGTTACATTCCCCTGCTCTGCCTCCGTGGACTTGAAAATGTCTCGTGCCTCACCAATTCCTTTTAGAAGGTACTGTTCAATTCTCCTTTGTGATACAAAAGTTTTCAATCCCGTTGTACACTTTGCTCCAACTTTGAAAGAGTAGTTTAATTACTTTTTCATTCAAGATTCGTGACTCCTTGCGCAATAACCACCAAAGAACAGTTCACTGCTATTTAGATACACCGTGCATCGCTAGATTCTGACAAGAAATAGTGACTGAAGTTGTTGATCCTTTCATTCTCTTTAGCCAGCATAATAAAACATTTTTGGAGCATTATAATGCATAATAAGCAAATCATAACGTACTAAATAACAAATATCAATGGAAATTTGATATTTGCTTTGAAGCATCTATAATTCGATTTACAATATGCAAACTATTTGCATCCTCTTTAATACAACAAATGTGTAAAAATAGAGAAAATATTATTCATATTCTATCATTCAAAAATGTGCACCTGCAAATATTGGTATTAACCCACGTGTAACAAGATAAGGTGAAAACCCTTGTCCGCTTGCTGTCCAGTCAAGTCACACCATGTGTAGGTACATTTAAGTCATATACAAGTACAAGTAGTGCAAAGAGAAGAATAAACAGTGCAGAATATAGTATTCCAACATTGCAATGTTACAGCTATAGAGAAAGTGCAGATAAGTAAAAACTGCATCGGCTGCAATAAAGTAGGTTGGAAGATCAAGATTAAACTGTTAATTTATGAGAGATCTGTGCTGTAATATGATATCAGTGAGAAAGAAGCTATTCCTGAATCTAGTGGTACATGCTTTTGAACTTTTTGCACGGAGGGAGAGGGAGAGATGAGCGAAAACCGGTGTTTGAATGATGCTTAATTATATTGCCTGCTTTTCCAAGGCGGCATGAAATGCAGATGGAGTCGGGGGGAAGGAGGCTGGGTGATAAACTATGCTGCATCTGCAATTCCTTGTGGTCTTGGGCAGTGAGTACAGGACTCATGAGATTCTTCCAAATAATACTGTGATTTTTGTCATGCGAGCATGATTATACCTGTTTAAAAGTAGCATAGTACTTGTATATTTTATAAAAAACAAAATCACGGCGAGGAATTTAAATATCTTTTTTTTTGTGTCAAAATAAGAACCAACGCACATAATACGCAGTCAGTGACTAAAACATGTAAATTGTATTAAAAAAAAGAAATAGCTGGACATACTATTAACCACAGGATGTGGAATATAAGATGAATGAGAATTGAAAACAAACAATACCATCTGTTAAAGAATAATGTGGTTTTTAGTTAAAAATATCTTGGATAAATGAAAAACGGACATATATTTAAAACATTCCTAATCGTCTTTGCGTAAAACCTTTTCTTGAAGAGAATAAGTTCTTTTGTTGAAATACATTCTTTCCTGGGAAACAATACAGATACATAGTGAGTATAGTCATAAAATCGATCAAGAACGATAATAAAAAAAATATTCAAAAGCACAGCTTTACACTTGACATTTGATTGTATCACATTTGATAGCAGACAAGAATATGGATCAAGACTGTAACTAGACAAGAACATAAAAAAACATGCAAATATATGAAATATGAAACTATACATTTCTGTTTGTTCACATATTTAAATATGATCAATTCAAGCACCTAATCAGAGAAATAAAAACATCTTTAAACCTGTACTGCTCAGTTAATTCAATCCCAAATAATGGTTTAATGGTTTAATGGAACGTGAGAGACATCAGGTGGCATTCGATGCAGATCAGCTGCAGTTATTCCTCCAGCCACATCCTCAAGGTCATAGTTATAAACCTTAGCACCTAGCACAAAACCTGCAACCAGTTCCCAGATCTGGGCAGAACACAACCATTCCAAGACTCTGATGCCCATGACCCTGACTTTGATTTCTCTGTATCTTTCTGATCATTACGGTGAATGAATACTTCATCAATTAATCATTGTCAGGGGATGTTTCAAGCAGAGAGATCGGCAGGTAAATTCACTTCCAGTAGGATCCTTTTCATGTTCTTTCCCATCAAATCATAATTGTAGCACAATAGGACCAGCAGACCATGCGGGTCTCAACAAAAGTACATAGGTTGCAAGTTGTGTAATGTTGTGATCAAAACAAGCTTCACCACAATCAGATACAGCGCATATCGGTGCTGAAATCGGTGCATATTATCATTCATGCATTCAGCAGCTATTCAGTCAATTCTCTGAATTATCCCTTTGATGAAAAATGTAAAAATAGACTTTGTCTCTGTACAAACAAACAGACAACAGGAACAGGAACATGGCCTTCGGCTCACAATATAAAACTAGTCTCCTTTGCCTGCAAGTGATCCATATAACTCCATTCCAGTCCTTTTCTAAAAGCCTTTTAAATGCACCTATTGTACCTGCCTCCAGCTCCACCCCTGGCACCACATTCCAGATACCCGCAACTCTCCGTGTTAAAAAAAACTTTGCATGCACGTCCCCTTTAAAGTTTCACCCTATGACCTTAAAGCTATGGCCACTAGTATTTGGTCCTATCTACCCTGTCTATGCCTTTCATAATTTTATATACTTCCATCAAGTCTCCTCTCAGTCTCCAACGCTCCAGAGAAAACAATTAAGGACCTATCCCACTTGGCGATTTATTTGGCGACTGCCAGCATCATTGACTGACGTATCAGGTCAGCAGTCGCCGAAAAAATTGCCAAGTGGGATAGGCCCTTTAGAAAACAAGATTAACAAGTTTGCGGATGATACAAACGTGAGTGGTTTTGCAGATTGTGAAGATGGTTGTGAAATATTGCAGCAGGATCTGGATCGATTGGCCAGGTGGGCAGAGGAATGGCTGATGGAATTTAATGCAGAAAAGTGTGAGGTGTTGCATTTTTGGACATCGAACAAGGGCAGTACATACATAGTAAATGGTATGCCTCTGGGTAGTGTTGTAGAGCAGAGGGATCTAGGCGTACAGGTGCGTGGTTCCTTGAAGGTCGAGTCGCAGGTGCATAAGGTGGTCAAAAAGGCCTTCATTTGGCCTTCATCAGTATTTAAGTATAGAAGTTGGGAGGTCATGTTGCAGTTGTATAAGACGTTGGTGACACCGCATTCAGAATATTGTGTTCAGTTCTGGGCACCATGCTATAGTAAATATACTGTTAAGCTTGAAAGGGTTCAGAAAAGATTTACGAGGATGTGGCCAGGACTGGAGGGTGTGAGCTATAGGGAGAGGTTGTAGGCTGGGTCTCTATTCCATGGAGCACAGGAGGGAGAGGGGTGATCTTATAGAGGTGTACAAAATCATGAGAGGAATAGATCTGGTAGGTAAACAGAGTCTCTTGCCCAGAGTAGGGGAATCGAGGACTAGAGGACATAGGTTCAAGGTGAAGGGGAAAAGATTTAATAGGAATCCAAGGGGTAACTTCTTCACACAAAGCGTGGTGGGTGTATGGAACAAGCTGTCAGAGGAGGTAATTGAGGCTGGAACTGTCCCACCATTTAAGAAACAGTTAGACAGGTACATGGATAGGACAGGTTTGGAGGGATATGGACCAAGCGCAGGCAAGTGGAACTAGTGTAGCTGGGACATTGTTGACCGGTGCGGGCAAGTTGGGCCTACGGGCCTGTTTCCACACGGTATCACTCTAAGACTAATTGACGTTTGCACAACCTCTGCTTAGTATAGCTAATGTCCTTCCTGCTAGTACAAAAGTATAAAATGGCATTTGGCAATTTGCTTGCATCACTCCTGATTTTAAGGGAGAAAGTAGCTGCTGGTCCATAATTATTTTTCCAGGAATGGATATTCAGTAAAGTATGCAGCACACTGCATCTGTTTTTAAAAGCACCTACAAATACTTGCTGGCTGTGAGTCTTGTACTCACTTTCAAATTATTTGTAGTTCACTAATTTTAGAAAGAGGCTGCTGCCCAAGAATATTCACTGGGTTCTCGAAACCGAGCTGATCTAAACCAAATCTATCGGGGTCGCATGGTGGCGCAGAGGTAGAGTTGCAGCTTTACAGCGCCAGAGACCCGGGTTCGATCCTGACTACCGGTGCTTTGTGTACAAAGTTTGTACCTCCTCCCCATGACCGTGTGGGGTTTAGTTTAGTTTAGTTTAGTTTAGTTCCGTTTATAGATACAGTGCGGAAACAGGCCCATCGGCCCACCGGACAATTGGACAATTTACAATTATACCAAGCCAATTAGCCTGCAAACCTGCATGTCTTTGGAGGAAGTGTGGGAGGAAACCAAAGATCTCAGAGAAAACCCACACAGGTCATGGGGAGAATGTACAAACTCCGTACAGTCAAGCACCCATAATCAGGAGTTTAGTTTTCTCCGGGTGCTAAGTTCATGTCACAAAGGAGAGGGGTGGCAACGATTGGTTGGGAGAATGAGAAGACAAGTCCAGATATTGTGGATCACCTTAGGTCATTTTGCATGATACAATTGACTACCCAATTGTAGATGAAGGTCAGCCAAGTGAATGACATGCCGATGCTGGGGAGGGCTGGTGAAGATGGTAAGAGTCAGCCAGGTGGTCAAGATAGTGGCAGTCAGGAGTAGGGAGGGGATGAGGGAGTTGGGGTATACCAATCCAGCAGAGGAGGCAGGGGGTGGTAATGATCAGTCAAGAATCGGCAGGGAAAGTGATGGAGAAAGTTAGCCTAGTAATTGGACAAAGATTAGAGGGGGGGGGGTGGGGGTGGTTAGGGTTGTGCTTGCAAAAGGGAAGGATGTTAGTGTTATGACAACGAGGAAGGAAGGGGGAGGATCAAACGGTCTGGGGAGGTTTGACGGTGGCGGCGCTGGGAACGGCTGCGGCTTGCCTGCAGTCCGTTTGTTTTTACTTTTTTGTGTTGTTTTTTTTCGTTTTGTCTAGTTGTGTTTTTGGTTTTTAGGTTGTGTTTATGTGGGGGGTGTGTGGGGGGTTGAAACGGGGTTTGCTGTCTCTCCCTTGGGGGGAATACGACTTTTTCGTCGTATCCCCCCTCTCTGCCTCCGTCTGCGCTGAGGCCTAATGGCGGAGCTGGCGACCTCGGGACTCCGGAGGCAGCCAGTCAGGACTTGCCCTGGGCTCGCTCCCGTGAGGGCGGCCCAGCTCGGGGCTGGAACTGCGCTCCCATGAGGACGGCCTGGCGAGGGGCCGAGACTCTCCCGTAAGGGGCTGTGGCACTCCCGTCGGAGAGGCCCAGCCCGAGGGAGGAACGGCACTCCCGTCGGAGTGGCCCAGCCCGAGGGTGGAACGGCACTCCCGTCGGAGTGGCCCAGCCCGAGGGTGGAACGGCACTCCCGTCGGAGTGGCCCAGCCCGAGGGAGGAACGGCACTCCCGTCGGAGTGAGGGCGATCCGGCTCGGGGCTGGAACGGTGCTCCGGTGGCTGGGACGGCGTTCTGGCGGCGGTGACCTGAGTCCTGGGTTGAGCCGCGGGCCAGTGGCTGCGTCCGCTGGACTGGAGGGTGGCAGCTTCGACCACCCCCAGGCCGCGGTGTTTGAGCCGGCCCGTTGCGGGGTTCGGTGAGCCTCGGGACTGATTTACCATCGCCCGGTGGGGTATCGCCTCAGCGCAGAGGGAGAAGAGGAGGGAAGAGACTGCAGCCCTAAGATTTTTGCCTCCACCACAGTGAGGTGCTTGGAGGACTCACTGTGGTGGTGTTAATTTGTGTTTATTGTTGTTATTATTGTATGATTGTATGTATGACTGCAGGCACGAAATTTCGTTCAGACCGTAAGGTCTGAATGACAATAAAGGTATTCAATTCAATTCAATCTGGGATGTGAGGGATGGTGGGGAGGAGGAAGAGGAATGTCTAACTACTGGGGATTCCGGTCAACTTTGGTGTCACAATGGGAGACTTGAAGAGTTGTCCAGTTAGATTTTAGTGGAGTACAGAATGAAAGGTTGAATCTAATGATCAGTTGAATGACAGGGGAAGGTAGTCTAAGGAATCCATAGAGATGGTGAAGGCTATCTTGTTGATTAGGGGATTAGAGAGTTAATGATCATAGGGGTGAAAGTTGAAAGGTTGATCTTATGATTTGGAATTGGAGAATTGATGGCTGGGGCCAGAGTCAGACTGGGTTGGGTGACATAGTCAAGGGATTATGCCACAAAATATAAAAATTGACTGAAGTATGTTTCTAGTGCTGGACTCAGTGGTCTGGGACCTGCCTCTAAATAATGACAAGGCAGACCCACTGGCACCATGAAGACCTGCAGCTACTTGAATGGCATCGCTCCTCATGGTTCAAAATCACCCAACATTGTGGGCAGAATGGTGGCACAGCGGTAGAGTTGCTGCCCTGCAGCGCCAGAGACCCAGGTTCGATCTGACTACAGGTGCTGTCAGTATGGAATTTGTATGTTCTCACTATGACTGCGTGGGTGTTCTCTGGGTGCTCTGGTTTCCTCCCGCACTCCTGAACATACAGGTTTTAGGTTAAGGTTTTAGGTTAGGTTTAGGAGCAGGGAGGTTCTACTGCAGTTGTACACCTGGAGTGAGACCACACCTGGAGTATTGTGTACAATTTTGGTCTCCAAATCTGAGGAAAGACATTCTTGCCTTAGTGGGAGTTCAGAGAAGGTTCACCAGACTGATTCCTGGGATGTCAGGACTTTCATATGAAGAAAGACTGGATAGACTCGGCTTGTAC
Source organism: Amblyraja radiata (assembly GCF_010909765.2). NCBI lineage: Eukaryota > Metazoa > Chordata > Chondrichthyes > Rajiformes > Rajidae > Amblyraja > Amblyraja radiata. Next base: position 25,124,471 of record NC_045976.1, read on the forward strand.
TCGCTAGAATTTAGAAGATTGAGGAGGGATCTTATAGAAACTTACAAATTTCTTAGGGGGTTGGATAGGCTAGATGCAGGAAGATTGTTCCCGATGTTGGGGAAGTCCAGGACAAGGGGTCACAGTTTAAGGATAATGGGGAAATCCTTTAGGACCGAGATGAGAAAAACATTTTTCACGCAGAGTGGTGAGTCTCTGTAACTCACTGTCACAGAAGGTAGTTGAGGCCAGTTCATTGGCTATATTTAAGAGGGAGTTAGATGTGGCCCTTGTGGCTAAAGGGATCAGGGGGTATGGAGAGAAGGCAGGTACGGGATACTGAGTTGGATGATCAGCCATGATCATATTGAATGGCGGTGCAGGCTCGAAGGGCCGAATGGCCTACTCCTGCACCTATTTTCTATGTTTCTATGTTAATTAGCTTGGTATAATTGTAAAATGTCCCTAGTGTGTGCAGCGTATTGTTAGTGTGCAGGGATCGCTTGTCGAAGTGGAATTGATGGGTCGAAGGGCCCGGTTCCGTGCTGTATCTCTAAACTAAACTAAACATTGGTTGTTCCTGCACATATCTGCCCGTCCAATGTGCAGAAGATGCAGAAGATAAATTCACAGACTACATGCTCCTTACATCAAATCCCCAAATGTCCTGTGGTATTATATTTGCATTGGACAGCACAGGGAAGTGTTGTAGAATTTTGCATCTTTTAAAGTCTTCATCTTCTTCACAAACAATCGCTGGGAGTGAGGATGGCTTGCTTCCACTCCAGTTTGGTGATTTTTGAGGTGGCTAATGGCAGACTTGCAAGCTGTTACTGGTAGGTCAGGAGATGTTCAATAGGGCAGGTAGATGGTAGTTAGGAAGTGGTAAGTTCCTTGTGCAGCTAAAAGTGGCCTTCCTGGTGCCCCCTTTCAATAGACTAGTCTATTGAATATCCTTCCTGAATATTTCTTTCCATTTTAGCAGTCTGGACCAAAGATTCTCATGATTCCCACAAGACTGTTAAGATAGTACACTTCTTCAAGGAGACTTCGAGACTACCTTGAAATGTTTCCTTAGTCCACTTGGTAATTTCTTCGACTCGCTATCTCAAGCAGCTGGTGTCAGCAGTGAAAACTACTAAGTGTCATCTGCATGTAATCACAACTCTAATTAACATTGGGGTTGTGGCTTGGGAAAGAACATTGACACTGACTTGCTGATCCTGCCAGAGAATTTGGAAATGTTTTAACAAAGTTGCACAATCACAACAATAACTCAAATTTTCTGTCAATTTCCTTCAGCCAGGTTCTATTCAGCACCTTTCCATTGTAGAAGTGTTTAGCTCAACTTTCCTTCTGATATTAGCTCTGTTCAAGTTGGATTCAGGTGACCATTCAGAAGCTTGTACCTGCTTCCAGTTTTAATGCCCCATTGCCATAATATTAACCCTACCTGCTACTTCCGTCGCTATTACAGGAAATCTTTGTCTAGCATTCTTTTCTTCTTTCATTAATTTTTTTAATTGGGTTGACTACCTGCTCTTTCTATCACTAATTTGAGTTTGAACTATCATGCTGTTTTTCGCCACTGTTGTAGCTTTCCAGCATATGCCATTTTTCATTTTACAGATTAGTATGAAAGAATAATCAAAGGGCAAGTTTTCCAATGTACTCATTTACTGCAAATACTGTATATAAATGAGAATTTAAAAGAATCTAACACGAGTAGATGTCAAACATGGGTTCTTAGATGATTAATCCCATCATTTCATCATCATATCACTATTCACGCACAATCATATGAATCATTATTGGATTCTGTATTGCAAAAGTATAAGGTAATGATACTCATTAACATGTACCCTGTATCTACAAATCTATATTAACTATACTGTGTTCTCCATTTCAATGCATATGATTGAGCTCATACATCTGCCGTCATCAGGAAACATTGCTCTCACTCTCAATAATACTTGTTTGGAAGAAACAGCATGATGGAGCTTGGATACACTCACCTGCTTCGATAGACATTCAAACTGACCAGTGTTGCACTTGCTGTTATATCTTCTGTCGATGACCACTTTAATGGTATCTTCCTGTACATTTGCACAGAGCAGAGAAGTAACAGAAGTGGAACATGCCATACTTGGACTTAAGTTGATCTCAATTAACCATGGTTTAAAGTCTTCTCCTAGCAAGAAATCAGCGCCATATAGTCCAAAATTGCTCTTGCGTTCTTCTACATTAGACTGAACTGTTATCAAACTACAAATTATGGCTTTTTTCATAGAAGGGTAGATAAGTTCCTTCCAAATGTTGTCATCACCTTTAATTTTCAAATAGTCTTGGAATTCGTCACTTGACCACATGCTCTCTTTCGGTATTAATGGGTTCCGCTCAATGGCTGGTTTTAATTTCTGCTGAATGGCATTGTTGCAAAGATGGATAGAACTATAGAAAAAATAAACACCAACATAGTAATGTTGAAATGCTTACCATAAACATTTTCATTTAACCTTAAAACATTGGTTCCCAATATACGTTAAAAGTAATGGCAAAGCATTAATTGCATGCAAGCAGCAGGAGAATCCATGACATGTTCCCTCTTGACATCGGGGCCAACAGGACATTCTGTCAGTTGTGGTCATTCTCCAGCACAGAGTTATCTCCAAAGACTTGTCAACCTGCAGAATATATTTGCTAAATCAGCAGCTTACACACATGAGAACTCACAATGACAGATTGCTTCTTTGATGACAGCACAATGGAGAAGCCAGCAAACCAGCTGCCTCACAATGCCAGAGACTCAACCAAGTTCATTACTGATCTCGTGTGCAGTCTGTATGGAGTTTGCATGCTCTCCCTGTGGCCATCTCTGGATACACGGGTTTCTTCCTACATCCCAAATATGTGCAGATTGGTAGGTTAATTAGCCTCTTTAAATTGCCTCCACACACGGCACAGTGGCGCAGCGATAGAGTTGCTGCCTTACATCGTTTGCAGCGCCAGAGACCCGGGTTCGTTCCTGCTATGGGTGCTGTCTGTACGGAGTTTGTACGTTCTCCCCGTGACCCGCGTGGGTTTTCTCCGAGATCTTTGGTTTCCTCCCACATTCCAAAGGCTTACAGGTTTGTAGGTTAAATGGCTTGGAGTAAGTGTAAATTGTCCCTAGTGTGTGTTAATATGCAAAGATCATTGGTCAGTGCAGACTAGGAGGGCCGAAGGACCTGTTTCCGCGCTGTATCTCTAAACTAAGCTAAACTAAAACAGTGTGAGTGGCAGAATCTGGAGGTAGTTGATGAGAATGTGAGAGCATAAAAACTAGGATTAATGTAGGGTTACTCTAAATGTGTTAATGATAGTAGATGCAGATTAGTTGGGCCAAATGGCCTATTTCCATGCTGTATCTTTCTATGACTAATTAATATTGGTTTTAACCATCCATATATCACACAGTAAACTGAATAGTAGCTTTATGCTGTCCTGGCTAATCCAAGCAGTATATATTCCAGTATAGAACTGTTCCAGAGCCGCTGTCTGAAAAAAGCTCTGAGAATAGCTAAGGACAAACTGCACCCCCTCCACACACACCTGGAGATACCGGAGCATCGAAACCCAGACTACAAGACTGCTAAACAGCTTCCTGCCACAGGCTGTGAGGCTGCTAAACAGTCACTCTGTACTCACAGTCACCTGATTCTGCGGCTTTGCACTGACATTTTAATAACTCTGGCACTGCCCACTCAAATCAGCTGCCCTGGATATTTTAATTTTAATGACTGGTTTTACTGTATTTTAATGTTGCTGTTTTACCTGCTTTTAACTATTTATACTGTTTCATCAGGGACTGGATTGTTTTTACTGTTATTATGTGTGAAATGTTTTTAAGTTTCATGTGCGATGCTCCGGTATTCCCTGGGAAACGTCTTCTCATTTTGCACTGTACAACTGTTGCTTTGCAAGATGACAATAAAGGTTGATTGATTGATATGCATACTCTTAGTTCAACCTTGATGTTATCATTGTCCCATTGCAGCCATGCCCACTTTGAATCTTCTACTCTTCTAATCTTCTACAATATCAAGTTCAAGTTCAAGTTCAAGTGAGTTTATTGTCATGTGTCCCTGTATAGGACAATTAAATTCTTGCTTTGCTTAAGCACACCGAAAATAGAAGGCATTTACTACAAAACAGATAAATGTGTCCATATACCATGATATAAATATATACACACACGAATAAATAAACTGGTAAAGTGCAAATAACAGAAAGTGGTTATTAATAATCAGAGTTTTGTCCGAGCCAGGTTTAATAGCCTGATGGCTGTGGGGAAGTAGCTATTCCTGAACCTGGTTGTTGCAGTCTTCAGGCTCCTGTACCTTCTACCTGAAGGTAGCAGGGAGATGAGTGTGTGGCCAGGATGGTGTGGGTCTTTGATGATACTGCCAGCCTTTTTGAGGCAGCGACTGCGATAAATCCCCTCGATGGAAGGAAGGTCAGAGCCGATGATGGACTGGGCAGTGTTTACTACTTTTTGTAGTCTTTTCCTCTCCAGGGCGCTCAAATTGCCGAACCAAGCTACGATGCAACCGGTCAGTATGCTCTCGACTGTGCACCTGTAGAAGTTAGAGAGAGTCTTCCTTGACAATCCGACTCTCCGTAATCTTCTCAGGAAGTAGAGGCGCTGATGAGCTTTTTTGATAATTGCGTTAGTGTTCTCGGACCAGGAAAGATCTTCAGAGATGTGCACGCCCAGGAATTTGAAGTTCTTGACCCTTTCAACCATGATATAAATGGGGCTGTGGGTCCCACTCCTACTCCTTCCAAAGTCCACAATCAGTTCCTTGGTTTTGCTGGTGTTGAGGGCCAGGTTATTGCGCTGGCACCATATGGACAGTTGCTCGATCTCTCTTCTATATTCTGACTCATCCCCATCAGTGATACGCCCCACAATAGTGGTGTCGTCAGTGAACTTGATGATGGAGTTCGCACTGTGGTTCGCTACGCAGTCATGGGTATAGAGTGAGTACAGCAGGGGGCTGAGCACGCAGCCTTGAGGTGCTCCTGTGCTGATTGTTATCGAGGCTGACACATTTCCACCAATACGAACAGACTGTGGATGAGGAAGTCGAGGATCCAGTTGCAGAGGGATGCGCAGATACCCAGTTCTGCGAGTTTGGTAACCAGTTTGGAGGGGATGATTGTGTTAAATGCTGAGCTGTAATCAATGAATAACAGCCTGACATATGAGTTTTTGTTGTCCAAGTGGTCCAGTGCGGAGTGGAGGGCCAGCGAGATCGCATCCACTGTTGATCTGTTGTGGTGGTATGCGAACTGCAGTGGGTCCAGGTTTTTGTCGAGGTAGGAGTTGATTTGCTCCATGATCAACCTCTCAAAGCACTTCATCACCACCGGCGGTAGTGCCACTGGTCGATAGTCATTGAGACATGTCACCTTACTCTTCTTGGGCACCGGTATAATTGATGCCCTTTTAAAGCAGGTGGGGACCTCAGACCTCAGAAGTGAGAGGTTGAAAATGTCCCTAAAACTCCCGCCAGTTGGTCCGCACAGGTTTTTAGAACACGACCGGGTATACCATCAGGACCAGGTGCTTTTCGGGGGTTCACCCCTCTGAAGGATTTCCTGACATCGGCCTCTGTGACTGAGACTGAAATGCCATCGCAGCGAATGGGGGATCGGGAAGGCACATCAGTATTCTCCCTGTCAAAGCGTGCGTAAAACGCATTGAGCTAGTCAGGGAGTGATGTTACACCGACATTCGAGCTGCCTCCTCGTTTCGCCGTGTAGGAGGTGATTGCATTCAGGCCCTGCCACAGCTGCCGAACATCTGTCTCATCCTCCAGTTTGGAGCAGAAGTCCCTTTTGGCCTTTTTGATGGCCTTACCAAGGTCGTATCTGGTCTTCATGTAGGCCACTGTATCATTGGAGGTGAATGCCCTGTGTCTGGACTTCAGGAGAGTGCGGATCTCAAAGTTCACCCAAGGTTTCTGATTGGGAAACACTCGGAAGGTTTTTGTAGGGATGCAGTCCCTAAATCACTGTTTATTGCAGCTGTAATTACTTCCCAAATCTTTGTCAGAGTCTCTATCTCAGATACAGCTGCAATCATGTTTGGGGTTTTTTTGTCCTGTTCCCTCTCTACTGCTCCTGCAGTGCTTTGCGCATCCATTCTGAATCCTACCTTCATCTTATGTCACTGAAACTTTAAAATAACATGTGCAAGCAGACAGCCTCATTCTCAGCCCAAATCATAAGTTCACAAGTGCATATGTCATAGGAGCCGAATTGGGCCCTTCAGCCCATCGAGTCTACTCCGCCATTCAATCACGGTTGATCTATTTTTCCCCTCTCAAACTTATTCTCCTGCCTTCTCCCCACAACCTTTGACACCCATACCCAATCAAGAACCTGTTCATCTTCACTTTAAAAATACCCAAAGATTTGGCCTCCACAGGCCGTCTACAGATTCACCGCCCGTTGGCTGAAGAAATTCCTCCTCATCGCCTTTCTAAAGGTATGTCCTGGGAATCCCTGGCAATGCCTCCATGTCTGGGGCCCACATCAACTCTAATTAATCTTACACATGGACCAATGTCTCCATATTGCTTTGTGTTACTACAGGCTACAGAGTATGACAGACCAAATATTCTCACCTCTTTTCACAGCATCTCCTTGCCTTCTACATCAATTAATTGTTTCCGGATGCCCTCTCTCTAACCAACAACATGCGTGTCTCAACATCACCAGGTATTCCCAAGCCCACATCATCAAACTGTAAATATCATACAACCTCGGAAAATTACCCTCGTCCAATATCTGAAGACAAAAGAGACTACAGATGCTGGATAATGCAGCAAAGCGCAAACTGTTGCTGGAACTCAGAGGGTGAGGCAGCATCTGTGGAGGCAGTCATCAGATAAATATTTCAGGTCAAGACTTTACATCCCTTTGTCTCCACAGATATTGCAGAACCCTCACAGTTATTCCAGCAGTTTGCTTGTTGCTTCATCCACTATCTTCCTTGACTGACTATCCTAGCTTCGTCTTCCATCTGGTTACTGTCTTCCCACAAGTATCTAAGCGAGCACCGGAATTGCCAAGGCATGGAAGGCAATGGGCCAAGTGCTGCTAAGTGGGTGCTTATACATTTGCAAGGATTTAGTGAACCAAAGAGCCCCTTGTTCTGTGCTGGGAGATTCAGTAAAGTCCCACCCTCCCATGTCTGCATCTTCACATGGTTTTCATGCCATCCAATGTCAAAACCAAAGGAAGACCTGACTGAGGTACACAAAATTATAATGTCATAAGGTCATAAGTGATAGTAGAATTCGGCCATTTGGCCCAACAATTCTACTCCGTCATTTGATCATGGCTGATCTATCTCTCCCTCATAACCCCATTCTATTGCTTTCTCCCCATAACCTCTGACACCCATACTAATCAAGAATCTATCTATCTCTGCCTTAAAAATATCCACTCTCTTGGCCTCCATATCCTTCTGTGGCAAAGAATTCCACAGATTCACCACCCTCTGATTAAAGAAATTCCTCCTCATCTCCTTCCTAAAAGAATGGCCTTTAATTCTGAGGCTACGACCTCTAGTCCTAGACGCTTCCCATTAGTGGAAACATCCTCTCCACATCCAGTCTATCCAAGCCTTTCACCATTCTGTATGTTTCAATGTGGTCCCCCTTCATTATGGATCCATAGGCCTCACAATGGCATCACCATCCACTTTCAAACCCAAATAACCTATGTGAAGCAAGTTGTCCTGATTGCTAGCCGGGAGAAGAGTATGCCCTTGCGAATGTCCTGGCACTCAGGTAATTGGCCTCTAATGACAACAACGTCTTCTTCTGTACCAGGAGCATGACTCCAGCTGTCATGGAGCTCAAAACTCCACCATCACACCTCCTGAACCCCTCCAGTTTCAGTTTTACTGGGGATCATCAGTCCACACTTTATCGTAACGTCAAGAGCAATAATTTCACCTCTAGAATTCTGCGCTCATGTCCACGTTTAGATCAACACTAATAATCGCTGGGCCTAAATGACTCTGACAGAACATAATCCAAGCTTCAAACATGTATCAGTGAGTGTCACTTTATTGATGGGTTGGACAAATACTTCTAATATGCACTAATAATTGGGAGGAGATTAATGGGGCACTAAGTGGCTGTGACTTCTCCAGTTTAAACTGAGCAGGATATGCCTGAGCCTGTGAGACTGGTCCTGGAGATATCTAGAAGTATGGCCATCGGATATACTTCTATAAGCATGATTACTCCGCTTGGCCAGATGTGTGGTGGATCTCCTAAGTTTGCTTCATTGTCCCAAATGTTACTTCGCGCAACAGGTAGAGCTGCTGCCCCACAGCACCAGAGACCTCCGGGTTTGATCCTGAACTCGAGTGCTGCCTGTGTGGAGTTTGCACGTTCTCTCTGTAACCATCTGGGTTTCCTCTGGGTGATCCGGTTTCCTCCCACATCCCAAAGACAAACGGGTTTGTAGGTTAACTGTAAATTTCCCCTAGTGTGTAGGGAGTGGATGCAAAAATGGGATAACATTAAACTAGTGTGAGTGGGTAATCAATGGTCGGCATGGGCTGAAGGGCCTGTTTTCATGCTGCATCGCAAAACTGAATAAAACAAATGATTTGCATTGATGGAGTTACTCTAGTTCAATGCCAAAAGCACACACTGAATTGTCCATTTGGTTTTATTCAGTGTTTTCTCTCATGCATTCCAAATTGTTCAATGGCATGGGAATCAGCAGCTGCAGACGAGAACGCCCCACCACCCAGATGATCACCTTCGTGCAGGCCGGAGTGCAGCTGCCAAGAACCACAGCAGCCAGGAATCCGTCAGGAATCCTGGCGACTGCACAGGACTGGCAGCCTTCCGTAGACCTCATGAAACAGTTGAAGTTCCCACAGCACATTGCCACGGCCACCCTGAGGCCAGATATCGTCCTGGTCTCAGAGGTGACCAAAAACATCATCTTGTTGGAACTGACAGTGCCGTGGAAGGACCGTCTGGAGGAGGCCCACGAGAGGAAGAAGACCAAGTATGAAGAGCTGGTCATAGACTGCCGTAAGCAGGGCTGGAAGGCAAGGTGTATGCCCATCAAGGTTGGCTGCAGAGGTTTTGCAGGGCAATCGCTCTACAAAGCCTTGAGTGCACTGGGCATCAACGGAGTGGCAAGGAGAAGGGCCATCAAGAACACCACAGAGGCAGTGGAGAAGGCCTCGAGATGGCTCTGGATCAGGAGAGAAGGCCCATGGGGAGGAGCGAATGCCACCTGAACACGTCATGGTCTGATCAACCACGGCTGGGTCGCCTGGGTGAGGGTGTCTGATGTTGAAAGACCCGAAACACCCAATGACCCCAGGTTACATCACTGATAATGTGTTCAGGAGCATCTATAGATGTATTTGTATCAAAAAAAACTGTAACACCTTAAAGGGAAGATGAGAATCTGTCATGTTAGTATGGGTCTGGAGTCCCATTTGGCTGCAACTATAAATTCCATCCCCAGAAAATCTTTATTAAATCAATAAACAAATCTGATAGTTTTGTAGCTGTCGTTACTATTTAATCTGCTGCCATGATGGGATTTGGAACTTGCATTCCCTATTTGTCCAGCCTTTTGAGTTATTCATCCAGTAACATGATTACTAAATCAGCATAACCATAAATAACTTTACATACATCGCAAGCAATGTGTTTTGCTTTATGTTACCTGTCAAGATTCTCCAGTGTGAAGGGCTGTGTGGAAAATCTTAAGTAGCAGTCTTTGTAGAACCATACTGTTAGTGGATTCCAGCTCGTAACAAGGAACCAGAGTCTGATGTCGAATTTGGTGTCGTAAATCAAACGGGGCTTCTCAATGTACTTCTGTACCACCCACTTGGGGGTTACAAAGGAGGGGTCAATCTCCTTGAGTTCCAGGAGATCATCCAGGCTGTCGACGCACTTTATACCTATAACATGAAAGTGAACAAAATATTAGATGCCATTTTCAAGGTTAGCAAAACTCTCGAGCTTGTGAAGGTTTTTGTGATCACTGGACATGGATGCGAGAGGTTTAGAGGGATATGGGTCAAACAAGGGAGGTGGGACCAGTGTAGGTGGGCATCTTGGTCAGCATTTTGGTTAAGTCGGCAAGTGGGGCCGAAGGGCATGGTTCCATGCTGCATGACCCTATGATTACATTTAATTTTCCTTATGACTCAAGAGATTTCTGGGAATGATATACACTAGAGAGTCATGGTTTGAAATTTCCAAATACTTCCAAATTTACAATAGGGCGAGTTGTGAAGCAATTGTTAAAAGATCTGTTTTTAATACATTCTGTCATCTGACATGGTTTTAATGATTCTTGCCCTGTCTGAATTGGATATCAGTGTGTATGAGATGACACTATTTGATCAGTGACAGTGTCCCACCAGCATGTCAACCACCCTGTACAAGCCAATACAGTCATTATCATTGCTCTGTACTGCAATTCTATCCTGAATAGTTTAGTTTAGTTTAGTTTAGTTTAGTTTAGTTTAGTTTTGTGATACAGGCACACTGGGTCCGCACCGACCAGCGATCCCCGCACATTGACACTACCCTACACACACACTCACACAATGGACAATTTACACATACACCAAGCCAATTAACCTACGTACCTGTACATCTTTGGAGTGTGGGAGGAAACAATAGATCTCGGAGAAAACCCACATGGTCACGGGGAGAACATAAAACTCCGTAGACACAGCACCCGTAGTCGGGATCGAACCCGGGCCTCTGGCGCTGCAAGCGCTGTAAGGCAGTAACTCTACTGATGCACCTCCGTGGCTGCCCTAAGTTCGTTATATTCTTATCATTTATAATAACAGGAAGCATTGGTCAAATTCTAACACTAAAAGATTAGTGGGTTGGGGTCATGGAGAAAATAAATATGCAAAATGCCCAGAATAGAAAGCAATTCTACCCCTGACTGCCAACTCACAGAGTTTGTGGAGGTGGAATGACAGCTGGATGGTCAATCTGCTTGTGAATAACAAAGATAGATACAAGGTGCTGGTGCAACTCAACTGCTCAGGCAACACCTCTGGAGAAATAGGGTGGGTGATGTTTCGGATCGGGACCCTTCTTTAGTCCCCAGAGATGCTGCCCGACCCGCTGAGGTACTCCAGCATTGGTGTAAACCTGCATCTGCAGTTGCAGTCTGAAGAAGCAACTCAACCCGATACATCAACCCTTCCTCCTATCCAGACATGCTGCCTGTCCTGCTGAGTTACTCCAGCAATTGTATCTATCTTTGTTATTGCAGATTGCTTGTGAATAATTCTACCTTAAATACAGACAAGATTTTCTGGTCCCAGCTACTGAAAGAATGTGGAAAGGGGGAATGTGGAAACTGGTGTGTCACATTGATCAGTGCTGGGTCCACTGTTATTCATAATTTTATATTAATGATTTGGTGGCATGATTAGGAAGTTGCAGGTGACATTAAAATTGGTGGTATAGTGGACGATGAAGAAGGTTATTTGAGATTATCACCTGATCTTGATCAACTGGCTGAGGAATGGCAGATTGAGTTTCATACAGATAAATGCAAGGGCAGAAGTTACACAGTCCTGAGGAGTGTTCTAGAACAGAGAGACCTCAGTGTGCAAGTATATAGTTCCATGGAAGTGGTGACACAAAGTAGACAGGGTGGTGAAGAAAATGCTTGGCATACTCGCCCTCATCAGTAAAGAAATTGAGTACAAGTTAGACACAAAATGCTGGAGCAACTCAGCGGGACAGGCACCTCTGGAGAGAAGGAATGGGTGACGTTTCATGTTGAGACCCTTCTTCGGACTGATGTCAGGGGAGTGGGTGGGACAGAGATAGGATGTAGTCGGAGACAGTAAGTCTGGTGGGAGAACTGGGAAGGGGGAGCGGGATAGAGAGGGAAAGCAAGGACTATTTGAAGTTAGAGAAGTTAACGTTCATACCGCTGGGGTATAAACTACCCAAGCGAAATATGAGGTGCTGTTCCTCCAATTTGCACTGGGCACCACTCTCACAATGAAGCAGACACAGGACAGAAAGGTCAGATTGGGAATGGGAGGGGGAGTTGAAGTGTTGAGCAAGAGGGAGATCAGATAAGTTAAGACCAACTGAGTGGAGGTGTTCAGCGAAACGATCGCTGAGCCTGCGCTTGCTCTCGCCGATGTAGAGAAGTTGACACCTGGAACAGCGAATACAGTAGATATGGTTTGATTGCATTCAGGACTCTTTGCACCACTGCAAACCCAGCAGGAATTTTAATGGAAAGTCCATGATGCAATAAAAGGCATAACATTTTGTGGAAGTGTTGGCAGCTGCCTTTCAACAGGTCACTGACTACCCTTCCCAGATTCCTGCATACACACTCACTGAAATGCTGCATTTCCTGGTTACGTGAGGCATCAGCACCGAATGACAACAGTTTCATTGGGATGGATCCTGGCAGAAATACTAAACAGAATTTAGTGACATGGTGTCGCAGCGGTAGAGTTGCTGCCTTACTGCACCAGAAACCCCAGTTCGATCCTGGCTACGGGTACTGTCTGTATGGAGTTTGGTTTCCTCCCACACTCCAAAGAGTTACATGTTTGTACGTTAATAGGCTTCGGAAAAATTGTATACCATCCCTAGTGTGTGTTAGCGTGCAGGAATCATTGGTCTGCACAGACTCCACCATGTATTTCTATACTAGACTAAACTAAACTGAGAATTAGGCTTCAACTGCAGAAACTTGACCCATTTTGAAAAGATGTCAGTGCCCTAGTTCAAAGAGAAAGTGCAGAAAACCACAACACATAAATTTTCATGGTAGACAGATATTGGAGGTTTGACAAGATTCCATCAGATTGACCCATTTACGCACATTAAGACAAGACTTTGCTTTAAAGGAAAACAAATTGATACACATTGTTCTGCAAGTCAGAGAAATTATTTTGGCAGTTTAGAATTTCAGAAGGATGAGTAACTTGTGTGCCAATGATCGGGACTCTTCCAAAATGCACAGATAAGAAAATGGTCAGCAGATGAATGTGATTTCACACTTGTAGTTTTAAACTACACTGCGTGTATTAATATTTTTCTCCACTGTCAGGCAAAGAAAGGTTTGTGTCCATTTCAGACGTTCATTAGAAAATCAATGGGACCATACTGCCCTATCCTGACTAGCCACCAATGCTGCCCCACTGCCTGCAGAGGCTGAACAGGTAGATCCCACCTCCTCACCTTCTGCTGCCTTCCTGAGGCCTCATCCTGGAATATCCCCGACAGCCCTGACACTTGGCAGGCTGCCCAAGGCTATTACAACTGTTCTTAACTATTTCTAATGGCTTTATTCAATGCTTCTGGCTATGCAAAGCAAAACAATTCAAGCTGCGCTTGTCTTATTCTGCAGCATCAGTAACTCCACTCGAATGTAAAGCAGCCCTCCCTGGTGTAAACACAAGGGCTGAATGGAACGTGCTTTGGATGCAAAGGCACAGAGCTTTTCCTGAGGATGCCATTACTCCACCCATGGACTCAACGACGAGGCCAGCAATGTTCCAGTCAATCAGATACATCACCATTAGAACTCTTCAGCACATGCACAAACCCAAATTGAATTAAGCCATAAGTAGCTGAAAGCCTGTGGATTTCTTCTGAATTGCTCGCTGTTAGTCATGATGATTCAGCCCATATCCTCCAAACTCTGGGCCAACAGGGCCCAAGCTTTGCATGCGGTTCTTCCTGAAATTGCACCACCACCCTTGCTGACAAGATATCCTCCAATTTACCCCCAGGCACAGGCTGAAGAATGAATGAGACCAAACAAGTCTTGCTTCATATTACCTCTACCCCGCGACTTTGCTGCCGGCTTAATGATCCAGATATTTCTGATGCCCTCTACTTCCAACTGAGGATAAACAGACTTAAGGCTGTTGAGAAGATTCTGGCAACGGACTAAGTAATGGTGAGAACCGGGCATTGTTGCTTGATGGCTGAAGAAACAGAAACACACAAGGAGTAAACATTTAGAACAACTAAAAAAAATTGACACCTCATTCACTCTATACAGTATTTGTTCATAATCCAGCAGAGATACTAAACAGAATTAGGCTCCCACTTCAGATACTTGACCTATTTTGAAAAGATGTCAGTGCCCTAGTTCAAGGAGAAAGTACGGTAAACCACAACATATAGAACTCGTTTTTGTTCTCACAGTGGACAGATATTGGAGGTGTGATCAGATTCAATCAGATGGTCCTGTTTTTACAAGGCCTTGTTTTGAAAGGAAATAAATTGGCATACATTGTTCTGCAAGTCAGAGAAATAATTTTGGTAGTTTAGAATTTCAGGAGGAAGAATAGCTTGTGTGTCAATGATCAAAACGTTTCCAAAATGCACATACCTGTATCTGAAAATGGTCAGCAGGTGAATGTGATTCACACTTGCAATGTTAAACTGCGCTGTGTGTATTAATATTCTTCACCACTATCAGGCAAAGAAAGCTTTGTGCCCATTTCAGACATTCATTAGAAGATTAGAAAATCAATAGGGTCATAATCCAGGTGCTCTGAACTCGGCACCCCAACCTTGAGCCATTGTTTCTATCGAATTAAACTACTAGATGGGGGTAGAGTCTCCAAAAGCTCATCCCCATACTTTGGAATAAAAAGGAACTGTATCAAAGAGAGACATAAATACTCAACAGGTCAGGGAGCATCTCTGGAGAAAATGGATAGGTGACATTTCGGATTGGGACCCTTCTTCAGACTGATTATAGTAGGGACTGTGGGAGGTAAAAGCTGGAAGCTAAAAAAAAACAGGGCAAATCAGGTCCTGCAATTGGTGACCTCAGGCAATGGTTCCCTGATAGACCATTTCCAGTCTCCGCATCCAACACATAATCCTGCACCATTTCTGCCAGCTCCACATGATCCCACCACTGGTCACATCTGCTTTCTCCCACTTCCTACTTTCCACAGGGTCCACTTTCTTTAGGACTTCCTGGTCCATTCATCCCTTCCCACCCACCCCAGAGATGAATGGGTGAATCTTCTCAAGCTGTGAAGGAACACCATTCTGAAACAAGTTCTTGACTCCTCACAAATGGCAATGAATGGTTTCCTGCACAGAATTGGAGACACCATCTGATGGCAAGAGATGAACAAAGAGATCGGGGACCCTGTGCAGAATTGCAAGATGCACAGATTTCTAAAATGTAACCCATCGTGGAATGGAAACACTTTCGTCAAGGCTCAGACAGTCTCTGGTTAAAAATTGGGTCAGATCTGTTTTACAGAACTGGGAAAATATATCTGGTGAACATTGTTTATTCGTAAAATTTCTGTGAGACAAATTTCTTGGAAAACACCCATTCATTAATGAGCATTCACAAGCAGAAAAGGCAATTTACCAGATGAGGCATCGCTAAGGTGCACGTTACAATTCACACCAAACAAATTTGATCGTCAGATAGCATGACCCCACTTTACATAGTGTGGTGGAAAAAAAGAGATCAATGTGAAGTGCAGATTTTAAAGGAGATGTGTGGAACAAATCTTTTTAAACAGAGGGTGGTGGGTGCCTAGAACATATAGGTTGTGGAGACAGATATGAGAGTAATGTTTAAGAGGCTTTAAGGTGGTCACATGGATATGCAGGGAATGGAGAGATATTGATCATGAGATTAGTTTATCTTGGCAACATGTTCGGCACAAATATTATTTGCTAAGGGGCCTCTTCCAGTGCTGTACTCTTTATGTTCTATTCTCAAGGAACTGCTGATACCAGTCTGACCCACTTGGAATATTCAAACTTTGCACAATATCCCACATCAACAGGACTGGCTGAACTAGATAACTACACCCGTTAATGAGTCTGTTGGAACCAGAGGTGCAAAAAGTGTGCAGGGAGACAACAGAAGGGTGCCAAAGAAGACAAGCACATGGCTGCAGAGGTGCCAAAGTCTAGATGCCATTGAGGTTTAGAGACACATTGAGAATGAAACCTACATCCGATGGACACCAGAGATGGTAGATGGAGGTGGAATCGTAACACAGGACCTCAACGCAGGTCATAGGAGACCGTGACTGAAAAGGGTCTCCCACATCAGGGGAGTGGGCAGTTTCACATCAGTGAGAGAAGCAGACAAAGAATGATCAGAGGATGCAGAGTAACAACACCAGAGTTCAGCAACAGGCCCTGGAGAAACACAACCAGTTCCTGCAAGAAGGACTGTGTATTTGTAAGATTTCGTGCCAAAGATGAGATCAAAGAGATTGGACAGTTGTTTTGGATGGATGTTTCCTTCATGTCCGTTTTTTTTCATGAATGGAGGAATGTAACGCATGTTATGGAAGTAGTGATCAATCACTGCTATTGTATTGCTATAGCGTGGTAAGGATTGCATCATGTGGCCGTGCACTCTGTGTTTTTGCAAAGCGGTTTAGTGTTGGAAGTTCCAATGTGGCTTAGACAGTGTGTGTGTGTGCCTCCCTCTCGCTCCCCACACAAAGAGAGAAAGTCAAAATAGGAAGGACAATGGAAACATCTTGTATCAAATAAAGTACCCTCATTGCTAATTTGAATTACCAACTATTTCCACTATTTAAAAGATTTAACCGTGACCTGCGTGGGTTTTCTCCGAGAACTTCGGTTTCCTCCCACACTCCAAAGATGTACAAGTATGTAGGTTAATTGGCTTGATAAATGTAAAAATTGTCCTGAGTGTGTGTAGGAATGTGTTAATATGCGGGGATCACTGGTCGGCGTGGACCCGGCGGGCCGAAGGACCTGTTTCCGCGCTGTATCTCCAAAATAAACTAAACTGAGACATAGTGTCAACACTTCTTAGCTCTGCTCTAGTCCTAGTGCTGGCCAGTGCGGTTTCTGAAGGGTTTGCAAGCTTAATACTACAGACTTTGGAGAGGCTGCAGAGGAGGCTTACTACTTTGGAGAGGGTGCAGAGGAAGTTTACCAGAATGCCGCTTGGATTAGATGGTTTCAGCTACAGGGAGAGGTTGAATAGACTTGGATTTTCTCTTGAACATCAGAGGTTGAAGGGGAACACGATAGAAGTATATAAAATTATGAAGTGCATAGATAGGGTAGACAGTCAGAATCTTTTTCCCAGGGTGGAAACACCAGAGGGCATAGCTATAAGGCAAGAGGAGGAATGTTTAATGGAGATGTATGGTGCAAGTTATTTTTACACAGAGTAGTGGGGGCCTGCAACGCACTGCCAGGGGTGGTGGTGGAGGCAGATACGATTGTGGCGGTTCAGGCTTTTCCGTAGGGACGGAAGTGCAAGGAATAATAATAATGGATGGGATTTATATAGCGCCTTTCTAATACTCAAGGCGCTTTACATCGCATTATTCATTCACTCCTCAGTCACACTCGGTGGTGGTAAGCTACCTCTGTAGCCACAGCTGCCCTGGGGCAGACTGACGGAAGCGTGGCTGCCATTCTGCGCCTACGGCCCCTCCGACCACCACCAATCACTCACACACATTCACACACATTCACACACAGGCAAAGGTGGGTGAAGTGTCTTGCCCAAGGACACAATGACAGTATGCACTCCAAGCGGGATTCGAACCGGCTACCTACCGGTCGCCAGCCGAACACTTAGCCCATTGCGCCATCTGTCGTCCCGTAGAGGGTGATGGATCATGTATAGGCACGTGATCAGTTTAATTTGGCATTATGTTCGGCATAAACATTGTGGGCTGAAGGGCCCGTTCCTGAGCTATAATGTTCTATGTTCTATATGCATGCAAGAGGAAAGGGTTTTTTTCAGCGCTGACTGTGGGACAGGAGAAGCAGGAATACTCCAACTCCCCACCAAATTTAAACTAACCTGTTTCTCCATCCTAGGGTCACTCAACTCTCAACACCCCACCACCATCTTGGGATGTGGACCCCATTCTCCAAGCTTTAAAGCAACTCATTCCCATACTTACTGAATAAGGCAGTGGTGTTGTTCAATTAGATCTTCCCACAGTTCTTCACTTGGGGTCACTGGGTTCTCTTCTTTATCATCATTTCCATTGAGTTTCTGGTTTTGCACAAAATCTTCACACACATCGATGGCCATTTCTATCAGCTCAGTGGACAGACGGCAAACCCTCTTGCAATGTCTTCCCGAGCCTGGAAAAAAGAAAGGAGGAAAATATTGTATTACCTTGAATGTGATACAACTCTTTATTTTCAATATGGTGTAGGAAATGCCATCTGTGAAGCCTGCTATGCAGACAGGACTGAAGGAAGATTGTGGGATGTAAGAGATAAAAAATCCAAGGAAGTAGTTGTAGGTGCCCTTGCTAGTAAATCATCTAAAAGGAAGAGATATGGAATACAGTGGTTACATCTATCTATCTATCTATCTATCTATCTATCTATCTATCTATCTATCTATCTATCTATCTATCTATCTATCTATCTATCTATCTATCTATCTATCTATCTATCTATCTACCTACCTATCTATCTATCCATAACTCTTGTTATCGTTCGGTTTGGCGGTCATTCTATTTGCGCAAAAATGGTTTGCGTTGCGCTACGATTTTTTGCATGATCACGCACCGTTCTCCTGTGCTGCGATAGCACAGTTTCATTCCGATTGTTTGAATGTCGTAAAAGTTAGCGAGGTTTAAAAATCTTAAAAACCCTGCATGCGCAGATCGATCTCTTCTGCCTTCCAGCGCCGCGCGGAATAGTCTCTTCCCCTGTCACTCCCTGGGACGGTCCGCCCCTTCCTGCGCCATCGTGTCTTTAGTAGAGCTGAGGATGGCCGGCGGAAGTTTCCAGCGGACTTTCAGAGGGACCCGAAGCAGCCCCGCCCCAAGCAGCAGCCCAGCCCAAACAGCAGCCCAGCCCCAAACAACAGCCCAGCCCCAAACAGCAGCCCAGCCCCAAACAGCAGCCCAGCCCCAAACAGCAGCCCAGCCCCAAACAACAGCCCAGCCCCAAACAACAGCCCAGCCCCAAACAGCAGCCCAGCCCCAAGCAGCAACTCAGCCCAACAGCAGCCCAGCCCCAAACAGCAGCCCAGCCCCAAACAGCAGCCCAGCCCCAAACAGCAGCCCAGCCCCAAACAGCAGCCCAGCCCCAAGAAGCAGCCCAGCGTCGGAGACCCGACCCAGCCCAGCCCAGCGTGGGAGACCCAGCCCAGCCTAGAGTCGGAGACCCAGTCCAGCCCAGCCCAGCCCGGCCCAGCCCAGCCCGGAGTCGAAGATGACACCGATGTCGCCAAACGGAAAGCACAGACTCTGATCTCGGCAGAGGAGAATGACCAGCGACCAGCGCCCGCTGTGAGTCCCCATCGCCAATTCCAGCCACTACCCCTCTGGTCCCCCTTGCTAACTCCTACCCCCTCTCCCATGATGCCCCCCTCACTTCCCCCGTCTTTTCTCCGAGCTCACTCCCCACCCCCCCCACCCACACACCCCTCTCCCCCACAAACCCCCACAACCTATCCCCCCTGCCCCCACACACCCCTCCCCCCTGCTCACGTACCCCTCACACACACCCTGCCCACACACACACCCCCACACACCCCCCTCCCACACACACACCCTCCCCCACATCCACCCCCCCCCACATCCCTCCTCCCCCCCTCCCACACCCATCCCGCCCACATACACACCTCTCCCCACCCCCCACCACACAGCCACCCCCCGCACACCCCCATCCACCCACGCACCCCATCTTCCCCAAACACTACACCACCCTCTCCCTCCCCGTCCACACACATCCCTCCTCCCCTCCCACCCCACACACCCCCCTGCCACACACCCCACTTCCCACCCCCCTCCCCTCCTCCCCTCCTACACATGACGAGGAAGGGGAGGGAGTGCTGGGGGATGAGGGGAAATGAGCCGCGCCTGCGCAGATAGGGACAATGGGTGAGTGGTGGAATATTGCGTTGGGGAATGGGTTGCGTTGGGAGACCAGGCCTCCCGTGTGACTGAGACCCAATGGGTCCCACTTAGTCTAGTCCCTGTACTGGTATTCAGAACCTTGGAATATTGACCAAGTGTCATGAGGTTGAATCTCATCTTTCCGATGGAGGAAATTGAATTAAAACATATAAATCTAGAAAAAATGCCAGTTCCATTAATGATTAAATAAAAACTGTTAAAAATGTAAAAATAAAAAACTGCAGCCACTGGTTTATACCAAAGATCGACACAAGTGCTGGATGTCAGCAGGTCAGGCAGCATCTCTGGAGGAAAAGGATAGTGATTTGGATCGTGATTCTGCTTTAGACCCTATCCTCTATCTCTGATTCTAAAAAACTGTCTGATTCGCCAACATCCTTCAGAGAAAGTGAATCAGAAATCCACAGCTGGTCTGTCTGCATACTCCTACAGATCCACCAACATAGTTGGCTCTTAACTGTCCTGTGAAGCTTCCTAGTAAGTTTTTCAGTACAGACGGCCGTTAGTAATTGTGTAAATCTAGATGTCATCCGGGTCATCCTCATTCTGTGAATAATATACAGAGCAGAGGGAATGAAAGGTCAAGAGGGTGACTGTGAACAAGGGTGTGGGATTTTGTATGGAGTGGGCGTTTCAGGGAGCGCAAGAGATTAATAGATAAATTGGTCCAATGTCACTAACACTAAGTAGCTTTCCTGGTGACTACATCAATAGTTTAATATAAAACTTTCAAACAAATTGGTCCTTATCAATACCTGTGCACATTGGCAATAATATTGTCAGAAAACCTGCAAAGGTGGCACGCTGTTAATTCTGATCGTAGAACTTGAGTGAGATTTTACCAAAACTAAGCGACCCACTTTTTTTTTAGGTGAATGGAACAGAAAACCACGGACGAGATGTCAAAAAAGTAAAAGTCAGAGTGTTGTTCTGCAGTCAAGTTCTCAATTAGGTCAGCAGATATGGAAACTATTCTCCTGTCAGCCATGCACCATATTTCCAAATGGGCACAGGTAGCAGCTATTTGCAATGGAAATGCAAAACAACCTCCAAATTTTGATTTCAAGCTTAGTGCCCACAATCATCTCCCACTAACCTCCTTTTACCTGCAACTGGTCCCCAAGTGGTGACCTATCTGTTAGTTGCTTCTGATATTTATAACACTTACAAAAACGATTACAAATAATTTTTAAAAGTAAAAAATCCAAAATATAGGAAACCAAACTATGAAAATATCTACATTATAAAAGATTACAATATATTTAAATTAACTGAATTAACTCCAAAAACAGCAAATGAGTTCACACATTTCAATTTCCCTTATTGCCATTGTTCTCCCCACAAACTTTCACATGGGTACTGGCTTATTCCACTGGGAGATCACTGGATGTTCATACACCACAGTTGTTGTCCATAAAGAACCCTAATTCTTCTGTCAACGTGGAGTGCTACGGATATTCAGGATACCATTTGGACGGATGCACAGTGAAAAGTTTAAAAGGATGTGAGCCAAACACAAAAACGGCCTGTTTTTGGGCTGTATAACTATTCTGTGTTTGGAGACATTAAACATAGTTCAATGCAGGAACATGCCTTTTGGACCACATTTCTTTGTGCAGAACATGAGATGCCAAGCTAAATTAATCTCCTCTGCCTGTATGTGATTCATATCCCACCATTCCCTGTATATCCATGCACCTATTTACATCCTCTTAAATGCTGCTATTATATCTGCTTCCCCCACCACCACCACCACCACCACCACCACCACCACCACCGCTGAAGCCCCGGGCGCGTCTCCGGGAAAGGCCGCCCGATCCTCGTTGTTAGGCCACGGGGGAGGCGACCTGGAAAAAGTCGCCTCTCCATGGAGGAGGCGACCAAAACGGTTTCCCCCTCACCCCCACACAAGACACACAAAGAAACACAAAAAACATACTTTAAAACATACTAAAAAAACAAAAAAAGTTGGGGGGAAACGGACACGCTGCTGACAGGGCGCCGGCTTGCAGCGCCCCCACCGACCACAGTACCAGGATAAGAATTCTTTCTCCAGTCTGTGGTACAAGACACATTGTATCCGTCAGACATGAAGGGACACTGAAGAGACTGCCCCGTGCAGGACATCAGTCCTCAGCTGGATCATTGTGGCCTTCACCTTTCCTTGATCATCATTGCTAGCTTTGATTTGTACTTTTGCATACCTTTCATTCATTTGTTCTATGTACCTTTCCATATCTCTCATTTTCCTCTCCCCTGACTCTCTATCTGAAGATGGGTCTTGACCTGAAATGTCGCCTTTTCCTTTTCTCCAGAGATGCTGCCTCACCTACTGAGTTACTCCAGCTTTTTGTGTCTATCTTCAGTATAAACCAGCGTCTGCAGTTCCTTCCTACACACAATCTCTGAATGCAGCATGAGAAGTGCCTCAATTATTTAGATGAGCAAAAGCGAGTTCATCTTTTCCAAAAACACATCAGATCAATCCGACCTCTACCTTTATTTTCTTTCACATTCCGGCATAAAGACATGCTCAACCACCTTTCGTCTTTATTTCAGCAACTAAATACCGGCTCTAACTGTAGCAGAATATGCCAAGACACATTGCTGAAACATTACCAGACAACATTTGACAGAAAGCTAGATAACAAGACATTACATCGGGTAACCAAGATCCAGTTCAAAAATATGGGTGATTTTTAACGCAGCAACGAGAAGTAGGGCGAGTGGTGGAAAGGTTCCGGGAACTCTGGAGTTTATGGCCAGCTGAAGACAAGGCTGTTCATATAGAAATTATTAAAATCAGGGATGATCAAGAAACTAACAGCAGAGTTGAAACAAAGTGTAAAAAATGTCAGTGGTGTTCAGCTGGTTAGGCAGCATTTTTGGAGAGAAATTCAATTTTCTATGTTTCTATGTTTCAGAGACAATGCTCCTCTCAGCACTGTTTCTTGCTCCATAGATACTAGCTGACCCGCCTTCTTGATCTTGATTATTTTCGAGTTTAGTTTTGTTTTGGATTTCCAGCTTCTGCTGTGTTTTGCTCCAGCTAATTTTGGAGGTGTGCAAATATCTTGGAAAATTGATGGTTTACAGACGATAAGGGAACAAGACTTTGGAGGGACCCAAAAACCGGGATAAAATTTAAAAAAATCACTAACTAAGTTAATAAGGCACCAATATAGATCATTAAGTTCAGGAGTGATGAGTGAATGAGAATTTGTGCAGGTTGGACAAGGAAATTTGATTTTGGGATGATCTCTAAATGATATAGAACATAAAATAGAAACAGGCCCTTGGGCTCACAATGTCTGTGCCAAACCCAAAACAAAGATAAACCAATCTAACCGGCATGCACATAGTCCATATCTCTCCATTCCCTGCATATCCATGTGCCTATTTAAAACCCTCTTAAACATCTCTATCGCATCTGCCTCCACCACCACCCCTGGCAGCACATTCCAGGCACCCACCATTCTGTGTGTAAAAAAGGTGCCGCACACATCTTCATAAGATTTTTCACCTTCTAATCCAAGCAGTGTTCTGGTAAACAAAGGATAGATTGGAAGCCAGTCAGAGTGATTTTGTAATAGGCAGGTCCAGATGTCATTAAGAAATGGACAAGAACTTCAGAAGCAAAGAAGCTGAGGGGAGTGTTGAATCAAATGACATACTTATTCCCATTAATTCTCTCCTCTTGGTTAGATTGGCACCTGTTAGAAGCGGTCCCTTCTTAGTAGGTGTATTTTGATAAGAACTCAAGCCTGTGGAAGAGGATAGTGAACCAAATAGGCTTGAATTATCTAATAGAGTTATTGTAGAATTTTTCCTTACTGTCCCAGGATTTTTCCAAGATTTATTTGTGTCTCCCAGAATATTACATTACACGATGACAGAGGAACGGAAGGTGATGCCAGCAGGGTCGGGGTGGGAGGTGGAGGTGTGGGTTGGGAATGGTGGGTGATCGTCAGGGGCAGATGTGAAGTGTCTGTTCCTGATTTATGAGTATATATGCAGGAGACTTGATGGTCATAGTGGCTTCTCCTCCTCTTCGTCTTCATATCACCACTCCTGCATTTGTAAGAGTTGAATCACCAAAGTTACCTCAAAGACTGAAAGATATCCAATTGTTTAAGGCCATGTTACATGTAAGACATGGATAGGATAAGTTTGGAGGGATATGGACCAAACGACAGGTGGTTCTAGTGTAGATGAGACATGCTGGCTGGTGTGGGCAAGTTGGGCCAAAGGACCCGTTTCCACACTGCATCACTCTATGAATCTATGTGTCAGGACACAAATGCAGGCTCAGACACAGGGCAGATCAGTCTTCGGCGTTTAATCGGTCCAAGTCAGTACACAGGTAGGCAAAACAGAGGCAACAGTACCATATAGGAGCAGGCAAGAACCAGTGGTCGAAAATACAGGCAAAGGTCGAGATCACAAGGTCACAAGATTTCGAGAGCTGGAACGAGGTGATACCAAGTAGCATACACAACGAACTGGCAATGGGAACTAAAACACAAAAGGCTTAAATACAGACTAGCAGGGGATAACGAGACACAGGTGAAACACATCAGGGCGTGGCCAACAATCACATGAGGGTAAACGACCTGACAGGAAATGGGACCTGAAACAAGAGGAGATGTGAGACACCAAAATAAAACAAGAATGCAAACTCTAATACTAAAAACCAATAAGAAACAGAAACTAGATCAAACGCGAGACCTGACAGTACCCCCCCCCCTCCACGGCCGGCTCCTGACGGCCCAGGATCTTCAGGATGTTGGTGCCGATAGTCCCTGATAAGTTCCGGGTCGCATATGTTGCGAGCTGGCACCCAAGACCGCTCCTCAGGTCCATACCCCTCCCAATCCACAAGATACTGACAACCACGACCACGCCGGCGCATCCCCAGCAACCGGCTGACCGTAAACACTGGACCCCCATCAAGGAACCGGGGGGGTGGAGGGGGTGTGGAGGCAGGGACCAGAGGACTCTCCTTAAATGGCTTCAGACGGGAGACATGGAAAGTAGGGTGGACCCTCATGGCACGGGGGAGTTTGAGACAAACCGCCACAGGATTGATGACCTTCGATATGGGGAAAGGACCAACAAAACGAGGAGCCAGCTTCCGGGATTCCACCCTCAGCGGTAAGTCTCGAGTGGAGAGCCACACCCTTTGACCAGGCGAGTATACTGGAGCCGGCGTTCTTCCACGGTCAGCCATCCTCTTGTAACGCGCAGAACTGCGCAACAGCATCTGACGAGCCCCATTCCAAACCTTGCGACAGCGACGGACGAGAGCCTGAGCGGAGGGCACACTGGACTCCTTCTCCACAGCAGGGAACAATGGCGGTTGATAACCATAGGCACACTGGAATGGAGAGAGACCAGAGGATGAGCAAGGAAGTGTGTTGTGTGCATACTCCACCCAAATAAGGTGTTTGCTCCAAGTTGAAGGGTTCTGTGCCACCAAGCACCGCAGTCCTGTCTCCAATTCCTGGTTAAGGCGTTCAGTCTGTCCATTGGATTCCGGGTGATAACCAGATGTAAGGCTGACCGTGGCGTCCAACAGAGAACAAAACTCCTTCCAAAACCTGGACACGAACTGAGGCCCCCGGTCAGACACAATGTCTCTGGGAAATCCATGAATGCGAAAAACATGAGACAGCATGACCTCTGCCGTCTTCTTGGCGGAGGGAAGCTTGTGCAACGCAATGAAATGGACCATCTTAGAAAATCTGTCAACTACAGTCATGACTGAGGTGTTACCTTCAGAAGAGGGCAAGCCCGTGACAAAGTCCATGGAGATGTCTGACCAGGGGCGTGAGGGGACAGGCAGCGGATTCAGGAGGCCAAAGGCGGCCCGACGGGAGGTCTTGTTCTGAGCACAAATACTGCAGGTGGCGACGTACTCCTTAATCCCCCTCTCCATGGAAGGCCACCAAAACCGCTGTTTGGCCACAAACAGGGTTCGGCGGACACCGGGATGACAGGAGATCCGAGACGTATGAGCCCAGTGAATCACCTGTGAACGAAGAGACTCGGGAACAAACAGACAATTAGAAGGACACCCTAGCGAAGACTGAACACCAGCAGTTGCCTCGGAAACTCTCTTCTCAATCTCCCAAGTAACCGCCCCAACAAAACAGGAAGCAGGCAGAATGGGAGTTGAAACCTTAGGGGATGGGTCAGGATCAAATTGTCTGGAGAGAGCATCAGGTTTGCCATTCTTGGCACCAGGGCGGTAAGACAGTACAAAATCAAATCGATTAAAGAAGAGAGCCCACCTTGCTTGGCGCGAATTGAGGCGTTTGGCTGACTTGATGTATTCCAGGTTTTTGTGGTCTGTCCAAACTAGAAACGGCTGCTTGGTACCCTCCAACCAATGTCTCCATTCCTCCAAGGCTGTTTTAACCGCTAACAGTTCACGGTTACCCACATCGTAATTTCTCTCAGCAGGAGAAAGCTTCTTTGAGAGGAAAGCGCAGGGATGTAATCGACCATCTGTGGGGGATTTCTGTGAGAGTACGGCCCCGATGCCCACACCCGAGGCGTCCACCTCAACCACGAACTGGAGTGACGGGTCAGGGTGAACCAGGATGGGGGCTGAGGAGAAGCTCCTCTTGAGTCTCATAAATGCAGTTTCTGCTTGAGAGGACCAAGAGAAAGGCACGTGGGGTGAGGTAAGAGCATGGAGTGGTGCAGCAGTGACACTAAAGTTCCGGATAAACTTCCTATAAAAATTAGCAAACCCAAGGAACCCCTGAAGTCGCTTACGACTGGAGGGTGTAGGCCAGGTGGCCACAGCACTGACCTTGCTCGGGTCCATCTGTATACCAGCAGGTGATACAACATAACCAAGGAATTGAACAGTGTTAACATGAAATTCACATTTCTCAGCTTTCACAAACAGATCATTCAGGAGCAAACGTTCTAGCACCTGGTGTACATGCTGCACATGGGAAGTCTCGTCTGGAGAAAAAATCAAAATGTCATCAAGGTACACAAACACAAATCGGTTCAGCATGTCCCGTAATACATCATTAACCATGCCTTGAAAAACTGCTGGAGCATTAGTAAGACCAAACGGCATGACCAGATATTCATAATGACCACTGGGTGTGTTAAACGCAGTTTTCCATTCATCCCCGTCCCTTATCCTCACCAGATGATACGCATTTCTAAGATCTAACTTAGTGAATACTGCAGCGTCTTTTAACAGTTCAAATGCAGAGGAGATAAGAGGAAGAGGGTATCTGTTCTTAACAGTAATGTCATTGAGTCCTCTGTAGTCAATGCAGGGCCGAAGTGTTCCATCCTTCTTATCCACAAAGAAGAACCCAGCTCCTGCAGGTGAAGAGGAAGGTCTGATGATCCCAGCAGCAAGGGCGTCGTCAATGTACTTTTCCATGGCGAGCCGCTCAGGTGAAGACAAGGAGTAGAGATGGCCCTTAGGAGGCGCTGTACCTGGCAGAAGGTCGATGCAGCAGTCGTACGGTCTATGCGGCGGAAGAGATGTGGCCTTGGCCTTGTTGAACACCTCCTTTAGGTCTAGATAATATGAGGGAACCTTGGTGAGATCTGGAAAATCCTCCTCCCTTGAACGGGGAGGCTGCCGGAGGGTGGTCCTGGAAGATCCCAGCAAACTGCTCCTTGACGGATCCTTCATAGACTCAGGAGAAGAATCATGCAGATAGATGAGTTTACAGTTATTCCCCCAAGAAATTACTTCCCCAGTACCCCAGTTCATGTGAGGATTATGGTAAGACAGCCAAGGGAGCCCCAAAACCAGAGGATGAAGAGGACAGTCGAGGAGATGAAAACTGATGGTCTCAAGGTGATTACCTGCCACGATGAGTTGAACAGGTTGAGTTCGGTGAATTACCCTGTACAGTAGGCGCCCATCCAGTGCACTAGCCTCCATAGGATCTTGAAGCTGTTCACGTTCCAGCTTCAATTCATCAGCCAAGCGAATGTCCATGAAGTTCTCATCTGCCCCAGAATCAACCAAAGCCTGCAGGGAGTGCCACTGGGAATGCACCAACAATTGTACCGTCGACAATGGACGAGAGGAACGGCTCATAGGAGTGGTACAACTCACCAATGTCCTCTCTTTCATCGGTGAGCTTTGTCTTTTACTGAACAGCTGTTCAACAAATGTCCCAGTTTACCACAATAAAAACACCTCATTTCCCTTAGGCGGCGCTGCCGTTCCTCCGGACTGAGTTTGGCTCGTCCCACCTGCATGGGCTCCTCCGAAGATGCAGGTGGCGCTGTAGGCTGACTGGACTGGCCGAGAGGGAAGAAGTCCCGACTGGAAGGTGAAGGGCGACGCTGCCGCCACTGCTGGGAGGAGGACCGAACTGCAGCCGATCTCCTCTCTCGATCTCTTTCTCTGAGCCTAGCGTCAATTTGGATAGCCAGGGAAATCATAGACTCGACGTCGGAAGGCAGGGTTAGAGGAGCCAATTGATCTTTGATAGCTTCAGACAATCCATTGCGAAAAGCATCCAACAAAGCAGCCTCATTCCATCCACCCTTAGCAGCAACAGTTCGAAAGTCAATAGCAAAATCCATAACAGAGCGATTACCTTGTTTCATGGAGACCAGGTTCTGTGAAGCCTCTCGGCCAGGATTGGAGTGATCAAACGTGCGGGACAGAGCTTCCATGAACAAGACCGATGTCTGGCAAACAGGAGAATTCCGAGACCACTCCGCCGTGGCCCAAGCCTCCGCCCTACCCGACAGGTGCGTGATGATAAAGGCTACCCTTGAGCGTTCTGATGAAAAGGAAGCCGCTTGAAGTTCGAAATGCAGTCCACACTGAATCAAAAAAGGTCTACATTTCTCCGATTCCCCCGAAAAGTGTTCCGGTCTTGCCAGGTGGACGAATGGAGATGCTGCAGCAGCCGCGGCCATCGGAGCTCCTGGAGACACAGACAAGGAAACAGACTCGGTCGGCACAGGAGCCGCAGCAGGAAACAAAGAATTCAGCCGAGTAACCAGGTCTTCAAACCGAGAACTTAAAGTGTTCACCTGTGAACCGATGTCTGCCTGGAACCCCTGCTGACGCTCGCCGAGATCCCGGAACCCGGCGACGATCGAGGAGAGTTGACCCTCGTAATGCGAGATGCGCTCCTCTTGCTTCTGGAGCGCTGCACGAAAAGGATCAGAGCCCGCTGAGTCCATTGTTGGCCAGTTCGTAACGTCAGAGCTGAACGAGGAGGAGGACACAAATGCAGGCTCAGACACAGGGCAGATCAGTCTTCGGCATTTAATCGGTCCAAGTCAGTACACAGGTAGGCAAAACAGAGGCAACAGTACCATATAGGAGCAGGCAAGAACCAGTGGTCGAAAATACAGGCAAAGGTCGAGATCACAAGGTCACAAGATTTCGAGAGCTGGAACGAGGTGATACCAAGTAGCATACACCACGAACTGGCAATGGGAACTAAAACACAAAAGGCTTAAATACAGACTAGCAGGGGATAACGAGACACAGGTGAAACACATCAGGGCGTGGCCAACAGACTAGCAGGGGATAACGAGACACAGGTGAAACACATCAGGGCGTGGCCAACAGACTAGCAGGGGATAACGAGACACAGGTGAAACACATCAGGGCGTGGCCAACAATCACATGAGGGTAAACGACCTGACAGGAAATGGGACCTGAAACAAGAGGAGATGTGAGACACCAAAATAAAACAAGAATGCAAACTCTAATACTAAAAACCAATAAGAAACAGAAACTAGATCAAACGCGAGACCTGACACTATGTTGTTATCTTATCAACAATCATATCATATACTTATTAAAAGTCTGATCTTGTACGTGTGTATATGTGATTGGCTTTAGATCTTCGCAAAAACACTATGCGGTAACAATCACATTTTTACATATTCTGATTGACAATTTTCCCCTCTAGGCAGAGAATACCTTCACTGAACATTTTATGCTTTATTTCTGAACTTATTCTCTACTTATTACTGATTTTAAAAGTTTTTAAATCAAAATACTTTTAATTTAAAATGACCAGCTTCAACTGATGATGTCACAATGGCCCGGCTAGTAGTGATCAGCTTCACTGAAGATTTCATCCTATATTTCATGTTATTCGTGATTAAAGCTGTAAAAATGCCAACTTTCACAAGATTTTTACTGTTAAAATTATTCCTGCTTCCAACACACTTCAATCCAATGTTGCGACACAGGAACACTCTGAACTTTTCAGGGGGAGGGCAAATTGCTATTGCAACACGCAGGGCAAGTGCAATTGGGGGCTATGGGTAGGGAACGGGTGTGTTGAGGGAGCAGACCCAATAGGTCTGCACTTGGTCTAGTATATACTAAAACTGATCTTGTTTGTGTATTTATGTGTGTGTATATATGTGTGTGTATATGTGGTTGTATTTACATCTTCGCAAAAACACTCCACGGTAACGATTACATTTTTACATATTCTGATTGTCAATTTTCCCCTCAACTGATGATGTCATAATTGCTCGGCTAGCAGTGATCACTGAAAATGTCTTCCCATATTTCACGTTATTCGCAATTTAAGCTTTAAACATGCCAACTTTCACAAGAGTTTTACTATTAAAATCATTCCTGCCAGCTTCCAACACACTTCGATACAATGTTGCGACACAGGAGCACTCTGAACTTTTCACCTCATAGGAGGGGGAGGGAAAATTGCTATTGCTATTGCAACATGCAGGGGAAGTGCAATTGGAATTTTTTTTAAAGCCCACTGCTGAGGGAGGCAGGGGAATGCTTGAATCTTACGTTCAGGAACTGCTTGAGTTAGAGGACCACGCCTCCCGTGGGGGCTACGTGTAGGGAATGGGTGCGTTGGGGGAGCAGACCTGCACTTGGTCTAGTTGTATATAAAGTCATCCTTTACTTTGCCTAATGTATGAAATGTAAAGCGTAAGAGGTAGTCAGGTTCCGATGGATCCGTCTATGCATACAATTATTTGTAAGGTTAAAAGGTGGTTCTTTAGTACAACTTCTAAATTCAAAAACTGTATAGTTTGAAAAGTTTTTCAACAAAAATCAAAGGCATTGTAGTTGAATAATATGAAATGTAACAATAATGCAAGAACTGCAGATACCCCAGTAAAACAACCAAAATGGTGGTTGCATGTTATATTTTAATTATTCCAGCGTTCTTTCATGAAGTCTGCATGGCAAGACCTGGAGATGGCCTAGCAAAGTTCATCATCCTCTGACATTTTTTTGTGTTAATCTTAATTTCAGTCTCCAAATGTAGTCCTGCTCAGACATTTCAATGCTCAACAAGAATTCACATCATTGTTTCAGGTTGTGTAGTTAATTATTTTTATTTGACATCCAACTCTAACCCACCTTCACACAGAGGGTGGTAGTAACATGGAACGAGCTGCCAGAGGAGGTAGTTGAGGCAGGTCCTATAACAACATTTAATAAACATTTGGACAGGTACATAAAAAGGGAAGGTTTAGAGGGATGTGGTCCGAATGTGGGCAGGTGAGACAAGTGTAAAATTGGCACCTTGGTTGGCATGGGTAAGTTTGGACAGAAGGCATAAATGACTTTATGACACTAACCTGGAAAACCTTACAACCTTACAATCTTTTTTGTAACAGGTAAATTAACCACATACAGAAAACTCCTTTAATCTGGTGTGTTTAGAACTTTAACAATGCAGACACCAACATTTTCCAGACTATTGGATAATATTCCAATTAATACCTTTATATTCTTCTGGTTCTCTTTTTGTTTAAAGATTCTACACAATAGAATAATACAATTCAAGTGAACCAGGTAAGCTTAAGAGGAGCATGGAACCAGGGTCCTGGTGAGTTTGAAAGAAGTGAGGAAACTGGGGCCCCATTTAGGGAAAGGAAGCACAACCCAGAGTCCCGGTGAGTTTGGAAGGAACCAGCATCCAGTGAGCCAGATGCTGATATATGAAGGTTTCCAAATAGTTGAATAGCAGATTGGAGCGTGGGTGGATGAGTAGTGATCTTATAAAGGTGGACGAGATCATCAGAGGAATATATAGGGTAAGCACAGTGTCTCTTGTAGTAGGGGAATCAAGAACCAGAGAACATAGGTTTAAAGTGAGGAAAGATTTAATAGGAACTTGAGGAGTAACTTAATTTACACAAAAGATGGTAGGTGTATGGAATGAGCTTCCAGAGGAGGTAGTTGAGGCAGGTACTAACACAAAGTTTAAGAAACATTTAGGCAGGTACATGTATAGGATAGGTTTAGAGGGATATGGGCCAAACACGGGCAGGTGGTATTAGTGTAGATGGAGCATGTTGGTCAGTGTGGGCAATGGGCCTGTTTCCACACTGTCTGACTATGACTCTATTCCTGGAAATTTATAGAACTTTACCTGTCCGGCTGGCTTCTGACAGTCTCATCCTTCCCTTACTTGGATTTGATTTATCACTTGCAGGATTGCAAATCACCCATTTCAGTACACTGATTGCACAAGTAAGCCTGAAGTCATCTGAAAGCACCAAAATTGAACTTAAGTTACTCATGTTCGGTTATGCAAATGACCAGTTGACATTTCTCAAGAATAAGCATTGGTTTTAGTTAAATGAACCTGCGAGTATTATAACAAATGAGTGAACAGATTTATGGCAGACATATTTTATATTAGTCATGCAACTCTTTACCATGTCTGACATTGCGACAGTACTAGATCAATTAATAACTGCCAGATTTGGTTCGATATTCACGAAGAGGATTTTGTATCAATTTCTGTTGAGTCACACAGGTTTGCAGGGCTGAGATAGTTGGGTTTAAACCCCTGTCTCACAGTGCGAGTCCACCCACGAGTGATCCCGAGTAAAAAACAAATCAAACTCGTGGTAATCATGTAGAATTAACGTAGCGGGAACGTCGGAACTCCTGGACGTAACTTAACGACCCGTAACGCTAACGGCAGGTACTCCGGAAACTTGTTAACTCGTGAAAATTTTTTCATCATGTTGAAAGATTTCCACGAGTCAAATTTACTCTTGAACGAAAAATTTGAAACTTTTAAACTCGTTGTAATACCGTAGCAGCCCGTGAGTTTACTGTAGTGACTTGTGAGTAACTCGTGGGTTTGGCCTGAGTGCCAGAAGTGAAATGTTGAAGGTTAGTCAGATCTTAATGGAAAATCTTCAGTGAAGGAGAAAAAAGCACTCATTGGGGATCTGAGAAACAGTGGCAAAAAGAATGAACCATGCAGTGTGTGGAAAGCCGCTTTGCCAGAGTTAATTAGTTCACTTCAGAACTTTAACTTTTCACATTGAAACGGTGCCATGAATCCTTGTTAGATTAATGCACTTTTTATGAAGAAACAGATATATGGGACAGGTGTCCCGTCTCAGGATTTATATCTGACAAATTTTATGCATTTATACAGGGGATTTTCTCAGGCATCACTTTCCACCCAGTCTGTCCACGTTAAGGAGGCTTTGCAGATGTTGGTTTAAACCGAAGATAAGCACAAAATGCTAGAGTGACTCAGTGGGACAGGCAGCATCTCCCGATAGAAGGAATGAGTGACGTTTCTGGTCGAGACCATTCTTCTGACCGGAAGACCCAGGTCTGAAGAAAGGGTCTCGACACGAAATGTCACCTATTCCTTCTCTCCAGAGATGCTGCCTGTCCCACTGAGTCACTCTAGCATTTTGTGCTTATCTTCGGTTTAAACCAACATCTGCAGTTCCTTCCTTGACTGTACTGTTCTATGTTCTATAACAACAATCAACAAAGCCTAAAGTGCTGGAATAACTCCACTGGTCAAGCAGCATCTCTGGAGAACATGGATATGTAACTTTTCGGGTTGAGACCCTTCTCCCCACCCAAAACGTCACCGATCCATGTTCTCTGGAGATGCTGCATGACCTGCTGAGTTACTCCAGAACTTTATGATCAGCCATGATCACAATGAATGGCGGTGCAGGCTCGAAGGGCCGAATGGCCTACTCCTGCACCTATTGTTTATTGTCTATTGTCTATTTTTGTAAACCAGCATCTGCAGTTCCTTGCTTGTACGACCCTATGACCCACACTGGCAGACTCTTTGGTTCTGTGTGATAGGTGTGGTCCTTTGAAGTAATGAGACAATTTGACACGAACCTCTCACAGCATATTTTACCAGAGTGAAGTTTAAAGCTGACACATGGATCTTCAAGCACCATTTTACATTTCTTTCTTTCATATTTTTGAGTATTTTTTTGCTAATTTCTCATCTTGCAATGACTAGCGTTTTTGATGACAGTGTATGTTTAAGCCAGGCAATCTGATACTTACTGCAGAGGGCACGTTCTTCATTCTCATCAGAAAGAAGGTAGCAGCGGGGAAAGAAAGTGTCAGGGTTCTCATCCAGAAGTGAAGGCAATTTCCTCAGATTTGTGCAGAGTCCAGCCTTCAGTGAAAGAATGTGCAAAGAAACTTTTATTTCATATACAATTACGAAAAAGATTATCTTCAGATGTAAAGTTAGCCTCGTGATATTATCTGGAGACATTTAGCAAATTTTAGTGGAACCCACATTTACTTATTCCAATTCACACAGTCACAGAATTCTAAAGTGTTTTGCAAAAAACAAATGACTTCTAAAACTGTGGTCACTGTTTTCATGATTTGCAGTAAGCAAAGTCCGATATGTAGACACAGAATAAATGACCAATAGATCTGTACGGATGGTTTTAGGTGAGGGATTACTGTTGGCCAAAATTTTAATAATCTTTCCTCTATTATCCAATTTCTAGGACAAATGTAAATATGGAATATATTTAGTTAAGGCTTGCAGAATAACAGAATATTTCAATTCCTTTGGAGGCCATTTGACATACTGGCTCCATTCCCCCTTGTCCCTATTCTTTACCCCAAATTATTCCATATCAGTGCCTTTCCAATTCCCTTTTGAAGGCACTAACAGATGGTTTCAAAAACTCCTTCAGCTAATGAATTCCAAATAATTTTGCTCCAAGTAAAATAATTATTTCCTCACTCCAAAATGTAAAATCAGTGTGCCTTTGAGTGACCTGGAGGATATTACATATCAGAAAATTATAAGGCGGCACAGTGGTGCAGCGGTTGAACTGCTGCCTTACAGCGCCGAAACCCGGGTTCGATCCTGACTAGGGGGCTGTCTCCACAGAGTTTGTACATTCTCCCTGTGACCAGTTTCTCCAGTTTCCTCCCATACTCCAAAGAGGTACAGGTTTGTAGGTTAATTGGTTTTGGTAAATCTGTAAATTGTCCCTAGTGTGTAGGACAGTGTTAGTGTACAGGGTGATCATTGGTTGGCGTGGACTCAGTGGGCCGAAGGGCCTGTTTCCATGCTGTATCTCTAAAGTCTAAAGTCAAAAAGTATAAATCAAGACAGTATAGTATCACATTTAAACTGAATTATATTTGGTTATAGATTACGACGGCAGCCTCAAGACATTTCAGTATTAATAAGGAACAATGTGGACACACCATTTGACAAGTGCCTCGCAAGACATGAAAATGCATGGTTCTAATGCAGACAAATGGGTTAGTGTAGAGTGGTATTAGTTTATAATTGTCATGTATACCAAGATACCATGAAACATTTTGCACGCCATCCAGTCAAATCATGCATAAACATAAGTACAATCAAGTTCAATCGGTAGAGCAAAGAAAGAAATAGCAGGTTGTAGAGTGAGCATGATGTAATGTACTGAAGAGATATTTCTGTGCTGTATGACTTTATAAATCTAACTTCATCATCCTGAAAATTGAAAGATTTTCATTATGATTCAGTCATTAAAGTTATGACAATGTCAATCCCCAAAAAATTTACACGCAAACCATTACTGAATATAAAATAAATTACAGACTAATGACGTGAAAACAAGGAATAGATCATGAACAAAAGTTAAACTATTTATATGTTTTATAA
The DNA here is from genome assembly GCF_010909765.2 of Amblyraja radiata. NCBI lineage: Eukaryota > Metazoa > Chordata > Chondrichthyes > Rajiformes > Rajidae > Amblyraja > Amblyraja radiata. The sequence goes on from NC_045976.1 coordinate 25,160,378, forward strand.
TTTCTTATGTGTCATAAATTATTTCTTCCATTGGCTCGCCAAGTTTCTTTGAAGCTACAAATTACTGTTGACAATGATACACAATTAATGGTTAGCAGAGCCGCTGCCTCACAGCGCCAGAGAATCCACGTTCGATCCTGACCTCAGGAGCTGTATGTTTGGAGATTGCTCATTCTCTCAGTGACCTCATGGGTGCTCCAGTTTCCTCCCACATCACAAAGTGCGAGTTTGTAGGTTAATTTGCCCCTATAAAATGCCCCTAGTGTGCAGAGAATGGATGGAAAAAAAAGGGATAACATGGAACTAGTGAGTATAGATGTGTAGGAAAGAACTGCAGATGCTGGTTTAAATCGAAGATAGACACAAAATGCTGGTGGGACAGGCAGCATCTCTGGGTGACGTTTCGGGTCAAGACCCTTCTTCGGACGCAATGAGTACAGATGATTGATGGTCAAATGTGGTGACAATTCTGGTAAAGGAAATTCATGTAAAGGAATTAATGTAAACAAGTTGTCTTAATTCCTTCACTACATGTCTACTATTTGATGCTTTATCTGCAGAAATATAGTAAGCCCACATTCAGCTTTTATAACATCTTTTTTTGGAATTCCTGGATTTTCTTATTATTGGGATTCCTGCTACAAGTGGAACATGCTGGACAACCAAGGGATAACCAAGATATCCCCGCTGTATCTTTCCTCTTTCCCTATATTAGTTCATTGCATATTCAAGTTGGCTGCAAATATAAATAACAAAGGATAGAAACTGCTCGACCTTAACAGACCAAGAGACTTATATTTTACTAGTTGTTATTTTGTTCACATGATCCACTAATAACTGTGTTGCTTAATCATTCCGATCTATTCCTATCAATTAGTGTGCAATAGAAGCACTAAAAATCCCAGCAGTGGAGACATTTGGAAACCATTAGTCTCAAATCATCAATTTCTCCCTGGCATGCCACACTAATTATATGTTGAGAATTACAATAATTATATACTATGTCCCAAATCGCATGATAAGGACTGACATTAAATGTTATTGCAACAAGCAATAATTCCATCTGCAATGGGAGGCAAACCATCTAATATGTGCAGCAGCAGAGGACAGAAGACAGGAATGATACCTCCCATTCCACAGTGCTGCAATATCCTCCAGCTGGATTGCTTCAAATGAACAATTAAATATTCTCTCCCTGCTCAGCAAACACATTCACCTAAAGATTTCTCCAATAACGGGCAGTTTATTTTCTTGGAGTTTGACCTTAGGTTGAAATAAATGAAAGCATCGTGGAGATGTAAACTCTGCCTCTTTTCACACAATTGAACCTCCAACTGGGAGATGGGAGGAATGTTTCTGGTCGCATTTTTATTTTGAAAAAGAAGTGACATTCTGCAAAATCTACCTTTGCAATACTAAATAAGAGGATGCATTCAGGAAATAAACTCAAGAATTAGAATCGACAGTATCAAAGTTTCACAAAGTCCTGGTGCCATCCCTTCATTCAATTATATTTTGAAAGTGGCTTTGCCTTGTATCTAGCTCCCTACCTTCTTGCTTTAGCCTTGAGTGGCCAAGGTATCCTGGCCTTGTAGTTACCAGTTTGATCACATTTCAATGGTTATTGGTAATGCTTCATGACACGACATGTTAAATTACGTGTACCCACATGCCGACTATCTGGGAATAATTTTGTGATGAGCCACAGCCTTATCCTTGACATTGCCTTGCTACATTAACATATCATGTTGCCAGCTTTCCTGTCTGAGTTCCATCAAGATAAGCAGTTGATTTCATCAACAATACCAAGAACTACTCAACATCACCGCATCCTGTTTTCTGTACTGCTAACTCAATTCTTAAAAGGACAATGACAGAATATGTGCATTCTCTGTCAAATAAAGCTTGCCCAGATTCTGTGGCCTTGCCTTTTGTCCCAATTATCCCCCAGAATTAATACTATAAAACTTCATGTCCCATGGACCTACTCAAAACTTGAGACTTAAAGTTGCAAACACCAGTCAAATGTTGCAGCACAAGGACAAGAATATGCATACAGTATGAACACAATAAATGCAAATCATCTGGCTTCATTACAAATCACATCCAGATCCTCCTATCAGGAAATAGGTGTGTTTTGTTCTGATGCAGTGAAAAGGCTGACCAGAAGAAAGTGCTATTTCATCCCCTGTCATGAACAGTGTTGTTTATTGTGAGGAGGAAATAGAACAGGCTTGAGGTTGAAATTTACTGTCATGATTACTTTAATTGTTTGCTTATTGTCCCGTAAAATAAATGAGCCTTGCATTTATCAGACACGGATGTATTCAAAGATTAGTCAGTCTGCCCTTTGTAACATTGGAGAAGTGGATGCAAATCATGACATCTATCAATTTAGTTTTAGTTTAGTCTTTAGAGATACAGCGCAGAAACAGGCCCTTCGGCACACCAAGTCCGCGCTGACCAGTGATTCTCACACATTAACACTACCCGACACACCCTAGGGCCAATTTTTAATTTATACCAAGCCTATTAGCCTACAAACTTGTACGTCTTTGGAGTATGGGAGGAAACCAAAGATCTCCGAGAAAACCCATGCAGGTCACAGGGAGAACTTACAAATGCTGTACAGACAAGCACCTGTAATCAGGATCGAACCCAGATCTCTGGTGCTGTGAGGTAGTAGTTCTACCGCTGCACCACCATGCATACACTACATCCTTACTGCACCAGAGATCCCACCTGTGAGATGGGATAGTTTAACTTCTCTTCCAGTAACTTGAACAGAGGAATCCAAGCTAATGTGCCAGTGCAGTCTCCAGGGGGTGCTCCATTGTCCAGATATGTTGGTCCTGGCTTCTCTCTCAGATGCCTCAAGACCTCCCTTGAACCAGTATCACTCTTAGATCAAAGCATGGTCAGCTGTGCCAAAAGAGTGGGCAGTCTCTTCTCAGATGAGTAAGTCTTCACCCTGGCTGGTGAAGGTCAGTGACCAGTTTGCTCAGAGATGGATTTGCTCTGACAGAAACAAAGTTATGTCCACTTCATAGGCAAATCAATATTCTGCATAGATTATTTTGTGAAGTGAAGGTTCCAATAGGAAATGTTGCATTTCATAATATTAAATTGTTTCCAGATAAGGGGATCTATCTGGATGTGATTTGTTGGATATTAAATTTGTGAAAATGTTTTGTCAACGTCTGCCTAGAAGCAGTGTGTTCATTTTACGTGGCTTAGACTGGGGAATAATACCTTTTCAGACATACGGTAGTTTTGAACCAGTAGTTCATGGACTGCCGCACCTCATGAGCTCAATGACTGGCTGAATTAGCAACTCTTTTCACTAATACCAATGAAAACGCAAGAGTCATACCGATAACTCTATGTTCAGTGACCACACATAGTAGACAGCAAAAGTACGTCCGAAATCAGCTAGAATGTCTGCTGGCAGGGGTAATGGTCTCGGACAGGATCTGATCAAGTTCAGATCCCAAATCTTAATAGGACAATGACAGAATATTTGCATTCCCTGACAAATAAAGCTCACCCAGATTCTGTGCCTTTGCCTTTTGTTCCAATTATTCCCCAGAACTAATACTGTAGACTTCATGTCCCAAGAATCTACTCAAAACTTGAAATTAAAAGTTTCAGACACCAGTCATAGTTATAGCATAAGGATGAGAGTGTGCATATGAACTGGGGATGTTTCAGGGTTTGGACTTCCATGTGCACCACTTAAGGTCCATATGCAGAAACAGTTCAGATCAGGTAGCCCACTGCATCTGGATCTGCCAAGTCTGGCCAGATTCTTCCAAGCACGATCCACCCCTTGAATTCTAGATCGTTAATGACTGATCTGTTCGGTAACTATCTGAACCGTCTAATTCTACTTTCAAGTGTTCATGGTAAATAGGTTCACAGCGTTATAAATGCCACTATTGTTTATCGGCAATAAACTACAGAATGGTTCTTACTTTGGTTGTAAAAGACGCATGCCTGCCATAATGATTCATCATCTGATGTTTGCGCAAAGAGCGACCGTCGATTATATTTCTTCTTACTGTCCAGATGAAGTAAGGGATTTCTTTCGCAATCAGTTTTGACTGAAAATAAAATATCCATCATAAAATAATAATTTACTATTCAACATAGTTATTTTAGGAACTCAAGGAAGTACAGATCTTGGAAAGGCTCATTCTTGCATGGAATCCGCCAAATGGATTCTAAACTATATCATATAATTCCATGAGGGCAATGTAGCATTTATTATTAATATGAAATGTCAATATAATGCATACCATTAATATTTATCCAATAGATAGATTGGCAAAATCTACAGGCAAAAAAAGCCCCATGCTCAGTGCTGGGTTCTGCAACGTACAGGTAAAAGCTTCTTGCATCAGCCCTTCTGTGTTATAAAAATAAATAAAACAGGATTGGAAGGAAGCAGGATAATTTGTCAAAAAGCCACGTAGGTCCTGTCTGAGTTAAGTCCAATGTACATCTCCATGTCCTGGAGTTCTGTCAAAGGAAGTTCTGGTCACATACAAAAGCAAGTATGAAGATCCTCAGTGTTTCTCAATCTATCCATGGATTAGACCTTCAAAATAATCTGCTGACTGAAGCAAACAGGGCTGCTTTATTAGATGAATGAATCTATGAATTGATTGGCCTACAGAGAGGAATTAGATACATTTCTGATCATTACCTTGATCCTGCTTGAACCTATTATTCCACATTTTGGACTGATGACAAGATGACAAACAAACTGGAACCAATTATTGTCACAACTAACAATTCCCAACAGTGCTACAAGACCCAAACATGAGAAAAGGCAGGTTAAGGGCTGTCTGATGTCAAAAGATTGAATTGAATGTGTGCATATTCCTTGGAGTTTAGAAGGATAACGTGCTGGGGGTGTGATCCAACATAATGCAGAGCTCTGCCTGGCACAAATGTATGGAAAGTGACCAATATCATTTAGGTCATAATCTCAGCTAACCAGATAATCATCTACAATAGGCATTGGGTCCTTTGAATATGCTATCCAGAGTATAGCATTTGAGGAAGACTCCTGTGCAAATCTCAGAGGCTTGAGGAGAATTAGATAGCAGGCCCATTCCACTGACGATGTATCAAGTGGGATTTTTTCAAGTGGGAATTCTAGAAGAAAGTTACGTTCAAGTATTTAACATTTGGTGTGTGATCTGGAAGAGCAGGAACATTTCCTCTGGATGTACAGCATTCCTGGCAGGCACTGCTGACCCACAACTGGCTATACCTCTTCCCATTATACCTTCCCCTTCCCAAACCTCTCACAAGTCTGGCCACTACCCTTTTGATTTCTGATGGCAGAGCAAAAAAACCCATGGCTGAACTTGGAAATCTCCAATTCTGTATAAATGCTGCATTTATCTGTGTTAATGAGGAACCGCATAAAAAACAGTGACCTTCATAACAAGAGATTCAGTTTCAGGTTAGTTTATTGCCACGTACACCAGAATGCAATGAAATTCATGTTTTGCATAAAACAATAGATAATAATGATGGATATATGTGGCGATGATATTGATAGACATATTTCCTTCATGAAGTGACTATTTCACTGTGACATCGCATGTGACAATAAAGTATTCAATTCAATTTAATTCAATTCAATATACCAATAGATACAACATCAAATTGAAAAAGAGCAGAATGTTGCAAAGATTTTAGTGCAATCTGAGGTAGTGCAAAAAAATGTAATACTACATTGCAATAACAAAATAACTGAATGCAAAAAAACATGTCACCAGCAATGATGAATACGTCATCAGGGTGCGCAGTCTCAAGAGAGTTGACGAGTATAATTTATCCAATGCCACCTTGGCATTAACTTGTGGTGATACGTAGACCACCGACAAGATGGTAGACGTGAATTCCCTTGGTAGATAAAAAAGGATGGCATTTTATGAAAAGGTCCGGGAGCAGAATTGAGCTAAGACTGTCACATCAGTGCACCATGAAGCATTGTTAAAACAACAGACACAACATCTTTCTGCTACCTGAGTTTACGGACTGTCTATACAACACGATGTTGGCCTTTGGAAACTGAATGACGATATGTCTACTACCAGAATGTCTCCTCCACTAACCTGAAAAGAGAAAGTTACAAGTAGTGCGAAGAAACTTTCCCCATCGTGAAGAGAAAGAAGTCTGGAATGAGAGACAAGGGGCTTTTCTTGTGAATTTAATGAGGCATCTCTTTCATTAAATCACCATTTCTAATTGTAAGGCTTTCCATCCTTTGTGTATTGGAAACCCTACTGTTGTATTTGTCATTATTATATGTATATAATTTACTCTGTGAGCTTAATGTGAACAAGGAATTTAATTGTACCCAGGTGCATATGACAATAAAATAATCTGAATATGAGTCTAATAGTAAAAGCATTTCATTTGGCATTTCCTTGCAAAAAGTAGGACAACATATTTACCATACCACTAAACAATGAATGTTGTCTGGATCACTCAAACTGTAGTGAAAATGTTCTCTTTCCTGAAGCTGTACAATTCCATTATCTAATATTAAAAAAAAAGTAAATTACATCAGCAAAGTGTAAAATAGTGATGCGAAAACAGCCCAGTTAAGAATACAAAATCATTTCCAATTTTCCTTTTGGGAATAACTTTGTCAGAATGGATAACTCAGTTCAAATCTTTATTCTTCTCTTAGACGGTCCTTTGGGTTTGAGGATGACTTGTTTCCACTCAAATCCCGGGAGATCTGACTTGGCCGATGAGACCCACACAGGAATTGTTAGATTACTTTAAGGTCTGACTCTTTAAACTGGAGTATATTTTTAGAATGTGCAGCAGGTACTGATACTACTACTGAAGTACTACTGAAGTACCAATGGAAGAGGGTACTGCTGGATTTGTTGTGACATGCGTTTGCGGTCCCAGGTGGCTCATAAATACTGATCACTAAACTTCTAGCACAAAGAGTTTCTTAGATTAGTGATGAATAGACTATTATTGTTTGTTTGCTTTTGATGAATACGTATGTGTGTGTATGTACTATATATATATATATGTGTGTGTGTTTGTGTGCATAGGGGTATGTGTATATACACACACATTTTGAGCTTTTTTTCCCTCATTTATTATATTGTTTCCAGTGTACTATGTTTACATATTCTGTGGTGCTGCTGTAAGTATGAATTTCATTGTACTATCTGGGACATTTGACAATAAAACACTCTTGACTTGAGTACAACTCATCTTAGCAGAATTTAGTTGGTATTTATTCTCAGCTAACTTGAGTATTTAATTGCAAATTTATATCATTAAGTTAATACCTTAATAAGATCAATGTATCAGGCATTTACATTTAAATTATGTTTCTGACTATTTCTAATGAAGGAATAGTCATAGAATTTATTGAGCAAATTAGGTATATTGCTGTATACTGCCACTCTGTGGCAGGATGTAGATTCACACAGTGAAATTCGTGATCTTAATTGTAAATAATACAATGTTAACCATGTGCTTTAGAAGAGTGAGAAGTAACTGGAAAGAAAATGATCCCAAAACAGCCATCCATAAAATTTAACATTATGCTTCATCGCTATACTGGGCAATTTAAAAGAGGGTTAAAATAGACCTCTCTGCATAAAGATAGAAGGAATTTCAATGTATATCTTTGCTGTAGCCGTCTTATCTGATTCAAACAAGAAATACGGTGCTGCAAATTCATTAGCAGAATTTGAATTAACAGCCAGTGTTGCTAGCTTTAGTACGTGTCAAGAAGGCCCATTTCATGACTGGCTGATCTCACTTCATGATGGCTGTGGATGATTAAAGCTTAGTTTAGATTAGGGATACAGCATGGAAACAGACCCTTTGGCCCACCCAAGCCGTGCTGACCAGCAATCCCCGCACACTAACGCTATCCTACACACACTAGGAACAATTTGCACTTATACCAAACCAATTAACCTACAAACCTGTACAACGTTGGAGTGTGGGAGGGCACCTGGAGAAAACCCACGCAGGTCACAGTGGAACGTACAAACATCATAAAGACAAGCACCCGTAGTCGGATGGAATCCAGGTCTCCGGCGCTGTAAGGCAGCAATTCTACTGCCTACACTTTAAGGGGAGGTGCCTTGCAGTTTTCAACATCTCCTGAAGATATGACTGAGAAAGTGCAAGAGTGGACACCTACATTTTCTGACAGGTTTTGAGGTGTTGGTGAAAGAAAAGGTGAAATGTTCTCTCACCACAATAGTGTTCTCTATGCACAGAACAATGAGAAAGTAGATAGCAATTAAGGGGAATACACTGAATCAAGCCCCTACATCCAGTGCCGCAAAAGGTTTAATAACTCGCTTTGCATGGTCAAGATCACGAATCACATCAAACTAGAGACGGAAATTAGCTACTGATTGGCTACAATCTCGCATATTTACATGCAAATGTTTATTAATATGCACTGTCCCTATAAACAAATAATAAAATTAAATTAAATTTTTAAAAAACCCATGTGTCACCAAGTGCACCATTAACCATGCACTATTTTCACCTCTACAACTATTTCCATCAATCAGGCCATTCCACTATGGACATCAATCAGGCCCTCCTTTATTTACCATTACTCCATTCTTGCACTCACACCTGCCAGCAACTGCAGCAAGTATTGCATCAAAGTCCTAACTGAAGTATCCACCCTGCTCTAGCAGGAGAAGATGTCCAACTTCAGCATCTCCAGAACCAAACAAGTGACTGCATGCACAGGCAGAGGTTATTTAGTCCATCAAGTATTTGAAAGTTCCTGGTAGACCAATCCTGTCTGTGCCATTCCCAGGTGTTTCTGTGTCAAATTATTCTCTCTCATGTGCCTGCTCATTTCCCTCTTAAAGGCACTGATTGATACTGTTTCCACACCCTTGGCGATAGTGAATTCCAGATCCTAACCAGTGGATGATTAAAAAAATCCTTACAATCCAACAAAAGTACAGAAAAATAGAAGGACACCAGCCCCTCAAGCCTGCTCCATCACTATCTGATCATAATACTGCGCCATTTTTCCATGATCCTCAAACTTCCGCTATCCTACATTTTAACATATACTAATTTAACTAGCATGCTGTATCCAATGTCGGAGAAGTCACACAGGAGAAGACACCTGGGATCTGGAGGATGGCTTGGGCCTACAATAGTGTTAAGCATAGAGCAGTATCACTTAACCAAGTTTAACAGCAAATTCAAATGGGACCCATTCGCTTAGAAGCAGGTGAAGGACTTTATTTAAAGCCCAGATCTTCTTGAACTTTTAGTACTCCTAGACTATGTTATTTTTCATGAAGCTGTTATCCCAATTTTGAAGTGTGAAGAAGGGTGCCAACCCAAAATGTCATCTATCCATGTTCTCTAGAGCGCACAAATATTACACTTCCACATTGTGGCCATTTCACAAAAATAAACCATGCTTAAAATACAAATGGTAAAAGCTGTTATTCATGCACTGTGGATATTATCCTATAAGAAAACCAATTAGTTACATTCTTTCCATGACTCCTACCTGTCTGATTGTCCTGAGAATTATTTTCCCTTTTTGTTAACTGCTTTGTAATCCACATCTTGACAACTTGTTGCCTGGACGCTGAAAAGTCAAGTAGCATTGATTTACTAAAAACAACAAATTTATCCAATTTGGACAATATTTAAATATGGAGAAAATTACATCAACTCTTTGGGACAAACTCTTCCATTTAAAGGCCGATCAATACTTGAGAACATTGCATACACTGCCCATTGATACCTAAACTTTGTAATTGGGTTCGAGAACATGGGTGGCACAGTGCGTAGCGGTAGAGTTGCTACCTTACAGCGCTGGAGACCCAGGTTCGATCCTGACTATGGGTGCTGTCTGTACAAAGTTTGTACATTCCCTCCATGATATGCGTATGTTTTCTCCGAGATCTTCGGTTTCCTCCCACACTAGAAAGATGTACGGGTTTGTAGGTTAATTGGCTTGGTAAAATGTAAAATTGTCGCTAGTGCGTGTAGGGTAGTGTTAATGTGCGGGGATCGCAGGTCGGCGCAGGCTCATTGGGCCAAAGGGCCTGTTTCTGCACTATCTCTGAACTAAACCAAACTAAACCAAATGCTATTTCCCATGGATCATTTACTCATTGGGCTGCCTGGGCACCAATTTTCAGTTAACAGGCCTCCAATATTTAGTTAACAGGCACACCTATTATCATCAGCATTGTAACAAAAGGATTAATTAGGTTGAAGATGCTGGAATAACATCAGGTGAGGCAGCATCTCTAGAAAAAAGGAATTGATGACAGTTCGAGTCGTGACCCTTCTTCAGACAGAGTCAGAGGGGAGGGAAACTAGGGATATGAAAAGGGACAAAGAACAAATGAATGTAAGGTATGTAAAGAACAAATCAAAGCCAGCCACATGATCAAGGAAAGTTGGAGCCCACAATGGTCCTTTGTTGGCTGTGGAGAAAGTGATAAACGAGTGGATATAAACAATTACACTTCTTCAATAATGTTCTGTCTTTGTATAGTATTAACATTAGTTTCTCGTCAATTAATATTTTTAAGTGGAAAATATGACTTTAAATTGGGGAAATATAAAATAAATGACAAACATGACGACTCTTGTGTACTGCCTCAGAGTGATCTACTAACAAAATCTTAGGAGTCTAACCATGAAATTTCACTAAACCTTGACACCATTTCCAATAACTCCACCAAAGCTAAAATGATTGAAACAAATAACAAATATTATGGAGAAATTCAGAGCTTCCAGACGGAAGGTAGGCCGAAATGTAGCGTAGATCAGTAATAATAATAATAATGGATGGGATTTATATAGCGCCTTTCTAATACTCAAGGCGCAGTAGATCATTGCTTCACTGTGGTGTTAAGCTTTCTCTATTTTACAATATAAAACCTGCTGGATAGTGTCCTATGAGTGATTCATTATACCATCGCCAACGTCCACTTGCTGTTCCACGTCCTTCAACGGTGGAAATATTCTTTCTGCCCAGCCTCGTTTCCTTAAGCTTGCTCTAATTTCTGGATAGTAGCCAATGATTGTAAAAATTTTCTTCTCCTATGAGAAAGACAAAGGAAAAGTTTTTTGGTCAGACAGTGCTTTATCATATCTCTGGGAAATTACCTAAAATCCTTCATAGACATGTATTCGGAAGTGGCGGCGCTGTGATACAGCTGCGGCTCGCCTGCAGTCTGTCTGTTTTTACTTTTTATGTCGTTTTTTTTTGTCTAGTTTAGAAATTATTTTGGTTATTAGGTGGTGTTATGTGTGTGGGGGGAGGGTGAAACAGAGCTTCCTGTCTCTCCCTTCGGGGGAATGCGACTTTTTGTCGTATCCCCCTTCTCTTCCCCCGTCTGCGCTGAGGCCTAATGGCGGAGCTGGCGGCCTCCAACCTGCGACCGACCTCGAGGGTCCGGAGGTAGAGCCAGCCAGGACTCACCAACGCGAGGCTGGCCGTCTTCGAGCTGTGGCGACGTCCGGGTAGCGGCACGACTCGGCGCTCCGGTGAGGGCGGACGGCGCGGAGCTGAGACACTCCTGTGCGGCCGGCACGGCTACTGGCTGGAAGGCGCTCCCGTGTGAGCAGCCCGGTGCGGGGCTGAGACGCTGCCGTGAGGGCGGACCGGCTACCGGCTGGAAGGTGCTTCCGTGGGGGCAGCCCGGTGCGGGGCTGAGACGCTGCCTTGTGGGCGGCCCGGTGCGGAGCGGAGACGGTGCTACGGCGGCTGAGTCGGCGGCGACCTGGTTACGGGGCTCGGCCGCGGGCCAATGGAGGACAATGTCGGGAGCTCGCAGGTCACAGGCTGGTGCCTGTTTTCCGGAGCACCCGTTGCAACAGCTGCGGGCAGCTTCGACCACCCCCCGGGCCGCCATCGCCCGGTGGGGTAACGCCTCGGCGCAGAGGGAGAAGAGGAGGGAAGAGACAGTAACTCTAAGACTTTTGCCTCCATCACAGTGAGGAGGTGTTTGGTGAACTCACTGTGGTGGATGTTAATTTGTGTTTATTGTGTTTTGTTATTATTACATGTATGGCTGCAGGCAACAGCATTTCGTTCAGACCGAAAGGTCTGAATGACAAATAAAGGATTCAATTCAATTCAATTCAATATCCTATTTTGGAATGAACAATACCCCAGTTATGGTCTTAAGGAGAGCTCAAGTGACAGGGAATACATCACTCCCAGACAAGATACATGCTTACAATGGTTGCTTCAAAGGGGAGATGATAGATGTATTTTCTCAAGTCCCCATAGTCCCTGACCTCACTACAATCTCAGTCACTGAGGTGAATGTCAGAGGAAGAACTTCCCCTGACGAGGAAGAACTTTCATAACATGTCCGCCACAATTATCTGGAGATTTTGGGACATCTTCAACCGCTCACTACTAAGATCTGAAGTTGCCGCCAACATACAAGAGCGCATATGTCAGGCTATTGTTCATCTACCACAGCTAAACGTTCAACACCATCATCCCCTCAAAACTTATCACCAAACTCAGAGAAATGGGTCTCTGCACGTTCCTTTGCAATTGGATCCTGATGTTCCTCATCTTGCTCCCATCTTGAGACTATGATCGGGATAGAAGGTAAACACAGGATGAAAGCAAAATGAGGAAGATGAGGACCATGGCCATGGCCCATCTTGCAATGCTCTCATCTTGCAACTACCATTGGGACGAAGGTACAGAAGCCTGATTATTATGACCTCCAGGTTCAAGAACAGCCACTTCCCAGCAACCATTAGACTCGTGAACACGGGACAACACTGACCATCTCAACAACTATAATCTACTATAGACTTTGCTTTGGTTGCGCAACAACTTCAGAATTGCAATATTATGGTCTGGTTAGCTGGAATTGCTGATAATTAATTTTTTGTATTGTTGAATATTGTATATTTATTTGTATGTTGGTGCATTAATGGGCCTGTAAAGCTGTAATCGGTTGTTAGAGGTTACCTGTTCATACGAATGTTCATACTGTTCGGTTGTTAGCTATTCAAGCGGAATATGAGGTGCTATCCCTCCAGTTTGCATTTGGCCTCATTCTGGCAATGGGGGAGGCCCAGAACAGAAAAGTCAGTATGGAAATGGGAAGGGGAGTACAGAAATGGGAAGGGAACCGAGAGTAAGCCATTGTGGACCGAATGCAAGTGTTCGGCGAAGCGATTGCTGAGTGTACGCTTGGTCTCGCCAATATACAGGAGGCCACATTAGGAACACTGGATGCAGTAGATATAGTGAGAGAAGGAGCATGTGAACCTCTGTCTCAACTGCAAGGACATGTGTGACTTACATGAGGCAGAGTTAATGAAGCGCACATCTACTGTGGATTTATCCATTCTTCACACCAAGTATAGCAAAGAGTCTTCACATGAACTAGCCTTTGGGTCTTAAATGTGCACACATTCTCGCTGTCCGAGCACGACGTGAGGAGGGCTCTGACACGGGTAAACACGAAGAAAGCTGCAGGCCCCAATGGCATCTCGGGGCGAGTACTCAAGTCCTGTGCTACGCAGCTAGCTCCGGTGCTCACTACAATATTCAACCTCTCCCTGGACAAGTCCGTGGTCCCTGCCTGCTTCAAAAAATCCATCATTGTACCGGTACCAAAAAATGCCTCCCCAGCCTGTCTGAATGACTACCGTCCGGTGGCCCTTACCTCAGTAGTCATGAAATGCTTTGAGAGGCTGGTGAAGAAACACATCTGTGCCTTCCTCCCTCGCAACATGGACCCGTTGCAGTTCACATACCGTCCGAACAGATCCACGGACGATGCGATCTCCCAGGTTTTGCACACCGCTCTCTCTCATCTTGACAGCCAGAATGGGGGCTACGTGAGGATGCTGTTCATAGACTTCAGTTCAGCCTTCAACACGATAGTCCCCACCAGACTGGCCGGGAAGCTACTGAATTGGGGCTCAACACCTCCCTGTGTGCCTGGGTCCTGGACTTTCTCACTGCCAGGCCCCAGGTAGTCAAGATGGGAGAGAATACATCGGAGTCCCTCACCCTGAGCACAGGATCGCCCCAGGGTTGCGTCCTCAGCCCCCTATTGTACTCCCTGTACACACATGACTGTGTGGCTAGGCTCAGCTCCAACTCAATAATTAAGTTTGCTGATGACACTGTGGTGGTGGGCCTGATCTCAGACAACGATGAGAAGGCCTACCGGGAGGAGGTGGCTGATCTAGCACTCTGGTGCCAGGACACCAGCCTCCTCTTGAACATCAAAAAAACTAAGGAGCTGATCGTGGACTTTAGGAGGGCACATCATCCGAGGACGTACACACCATTGAGGATAAATGGGGATACTGTGGATAGGGTGAGCTGTTTTAAATATCTGGGAATCCACATCTCTGAGGATATGACATGGACATCACACGCCGCAGCACTCGTGAGTAAGGCAAGGCAGCGCCTTTACCACCTCAGGCAATTGAGGAAATTCAGAGTGTCTCCGAGGATCCTCCAGCGCTTCTACTCAGCGGCTGTGGAAAGTATCTTGTCCGGAAATATTACCATCTGGTTTGGGAATTGCTCTGCCCAGGACAAGAAGGCTCTGCAGAGAGTAGTGCTTTCGGCCGAATGCCCTATGGGAACTTCACTCGCCCCCCTGCAGGAACTATACATCAGGAGGTGCAACTCCAGAGCCAATAAAATCATGGGAGACCCCTTCCACCCATGCAACGGACTGTTCCAGCTGCTACGGTCAGGCAAACGCCTCCGTTGCCATGCTGTGAGAACGGAGAGGTTGAAAAGGAGTTTCTTCCCAGAGGCCATTCGGACTGTAAACTCCTATCTCACCAGGGACTAACTTTACTGAACGTTTTTCCTTGCAATATTTAATATGTAAAAGAATATGTGTGTGTTTATGATTGTGTTTATAGTTTGTTTGGTTGTTTGTTTGTTTGTCTTTTGGCACAAAGTCCGCGAGCATTGCCACTTTTCATTTCACTGCACATCTCGTATGTGTATGTGATGAATAAACTTGACTTGACTTAAATATGAAAGGAGACCCTACTTATAAAGCTTATCAGATGTCTTGTAGCATTTATCTTTAAACTTCTTATTACAGTATATCATCGTACAACAAGACTCACAATATTTTTACAATGAACACAGGAACAATTCACATTTCTTCACTTTTCTAAGTCTATACAATGGATAGGATTAAACTTTCACATCTGAGTTTCTTTAATTTAATCACTGAATTATACAGTTTTCAGAAATTAACTCTAGGCAATGTATTCATACCTTGATTGCTTTATTTGCCAGAAATTTAATCATTCTCAACCTCTCATCAGTCATATATTTTAATAGTTTAGCTGTTAAAAGACAGGAAGCAAGATTTAGTTTACTGAACATAGTTTTGTTGAGCAAAACACTAGCCTTAATGTATGCAAACAATTTATCAGTGGTGTGAGAATAGGTTGAAGGTCATTCATAATTGCAACTGCAGTTTGACATTAGGATAGGTTTGGATATTATTCTTGAAGTTCAGATGCATCTATCCCAGAGGATTAGAAATGGAGGGAAAGATAACAATCCTGAGCAAATTATGAAACATGGGTTAGTAGGAGAACAGATAAAATGGAAAGAGAAAACCTTCCAAATATAAAGGTAAATTTTAATAAAACAATAGACAATAGACAATAGACAATATGTGCAGAAGTAGGCCATTCGACCCTTCGAGCCAGCATCGCCATTCAATGTGATCATAGCTGATCATCCACAATCATTTGGACAAACGAATCAAATACACACTCAAATGAATAAAACTGTCTGAACAATGAACAATACGTCTGAAAAGGGGTCTCAACCCGAAACGTCACCCATTCCTTCTATCCAGAGATGCTGCTTGTTCTGCAGAGTTACTCCAGTATTTTGAGTCTATCTTCGGTGTAAACCTGCATCTGCAGTTCCTTCCTATACAATAAGACTATTTACTTTGATTGTCTGCAAATTCAGCAGTATTCCATTGTGTCTAAAGACAGACCATGAACTATTTCTTTATTATCCAAATACTGATTTGTTAATACTAATTATTAATAAGTATCTCCAATCATAAAAGAAATAGGTTAACATAATAAAGCAGAGTGTGCACGCTTTGGGGTCAAACATAACAAAGGAATAAAGGGAGGTCAAGGTTGACCTTCCCTGGGTTTTGCTTCAAAATAGAACATACTGTAGCACAAAAGGTGGAATATCAAAGGCACGTAGAACGGGAACTACAATTATCATGCGTGATTTAATTCTCCATATTGATTGGATTCATCAGATTGGCATGGGTACTGTGGAAGAGGAATTTGTGGAGTGTGTCATGTGTTGTTTTTTAGAGCATTATATTGCAGATTATGTATATGTGTTGGAAAGAACTGCAAATGCTGATTTAAATCGAAGATAGACTCAAAATGCTGGAGTTACTCAGTGGGACATGCAGCATCCCTGGAGGGAAGAAATGGGTGATGTTATGGGTCGAGACCCTTCTTCAGACTGAAGTAGGGTCTCAACCCGAAATGTCACCCATTCCTTCTCTCCGGAGATGCTGCCTGTTCCGCTGAGTTACTCCAGCATTTTGTGTCTATATTACAGATTCTTTCAGGAAACATTTTAGATTTTGCCAAGTGTCATGAGGCAGGATTAATAAAATATGTAGTTAAGAATCCCCTTGATAGCAGTGATCGCAACATGTTAACATTCCAGGTAGAGCTTGAGGGTGAACACCTGGTGTCCATTAGCCAAAGTAGGATAACATTGATATAGTGGAAAATGGCAACATAAACAGAAAATGCTGGAAGAACTCAGACTGCCAAACAACATCTGTGGAAAGAGAAACCCGTTAATGCTTCGGGTCAGGGACACTTCCTCACAACTTGCCTTCCATTCTTTAGACTGAAGGGCCCCAACCCTAAATGTCAGATATCTGTGACTTCCCCAGATGCATCTGCGGTTTAGTTTTGGGATACAGCACGGAAACAGGCCCTTCCGCCCACCGTGTCCGCACCGACCAGTGATCCCCGCACACCAACACTACCCTACACACACTAGCGACAATTTTACATTTATACCAAGCCTATTAACCTACAAACCTGTATGTCTTTGGAGTGTGGGAGGAAACCGAAGATCTCAGAGCCTTCTTTTGCTCTGGTTTTTTATTTAATTCACATGTTTAATCAATAACGTTTTATTATTAATGTTTAATGTTTTAGGTGTCATTCCTAACTGTCACTGTATGTCATGTTGTCACTTGTGGGCGGAGCACCAAGATAAATTCCTTGTATGTGAATACTTGGCCAATAAACATTAATTAATTCAAAACCCACCCAGGTCACGGGGACAACATGCAAACTCCGTGCAGGCAACACCTGTAGTCAGGATTGAATCCAGGTCTCTGGCACTGTAAGCTAGTAGCTCTACTGCTAGGTCACCAGGCCAACCATAATTGTTCCTTGTGATTCCTTCTATGAGGGGTTGCCCTTTCACAAGCAGATAAAGAAGTTAAAACTACAATGCAATTTGGTAGAATGAGGTGTTGACTCTTTTGACTCTTAACATCCTAAGGGGGCATATATATTGAGATATTTCCACCAGTGGAAGAATCTTAAACAAGGGGACATAATCATAAGATTAGGGGCAGTCATTTGAAAGTGAGTATGTTAGAAGTATTCTCACAAAGGCAATTCTCTTCCCCAGAGGGTTGTGGAGGCTACATCACTAGGGCTATTTAAAAAGGAAGTAGATACATTTTTGATACATCAGATTGAGGAACTGGCACGGAGGAGGTGATGAAGCCAAAGGCAGGTAAGCTATGATTATATTGACTGGCAGGAGAGGTTTGAAGGGCCGAGTGGCCTACTCCTGCTCCTATTTTATAATGTCCTTGTGGTCTTGTGTTCTAAAATCCAAAAAAAATCTGAAATAGTCCAAAATGCAACAGACACGAATGAATGAAACTCTTGTTATAATCCTGCATCATAATTGACCATGTTCCATAAGTTTATCCTTGTTTATCTACCTTCTTTACTCACGATCCATGAACAGACAGGATATGATTGTTCAGCACCTGCAGAGAGACAGCCAATTGAACTTAATGGACAATACTGACAGAAAGCAACTTATTCCCTGAAACTTTGTAAATTGTAAACCAGGCTCTAAGTCAACAAATTACATAGATATAATAAACTACAGATGCTGATTTACAAAAAAAGACATAAAGTGCTAAGGTAACTCAGCAGGTCAGGCAGCGTCTCTGGCTAACATGGATAGGTGATGTTTCGGGTCAGAAACCTTTCCTCAGACCATGAGGCCCAACCCGAAAAGTCACCTATATGTTCTCCGGAGTGGCAGCCAGACCTGCGGAGTTACTCCAGAACTTAGTGTCTATTTCTTTCAACAAATTACATGATTGAATTCAGTTTCTTTTTGAAATTTGGTTAATTTCCCTTTTGATTCTAAACATTTTCTTTCTCTTTCTAAATATATTGATATATTAATGTCACCTTCTGACCCCTGAATGTTAAATTTCCATTGCCATTATTCAGACCAGAGCAGCTTTATTGGTCTCTTGACCATGATCTTCACTTGACCAACACTATCAAAACTTAGTTACCCATGCTGCAAATGGACTATTTTGTGTCATCTTCGCCGATAGAGCAACAATGACCATAATCCAACTAATTGTCCATTGCATGTCCTAAATACCAAGGTACCACATAATATAACAAACTTTCGGCCGTAGTTATTTGTAGCATAGAAGCAGTTTTTTTTAAAATAAAGAAAATCTATAGTTATAGATCACCAACATAGCATCAAGTTGTTTACAAATTTTCATCACATTTTTGAACTTTTTTAAAGATTTCCTGTATCTTCATGGCCAAAGACAAAAAGCCTACCTCCCCACTCTCTCACAACAAATATGGGACCACTCCCATCCAGATCTCATCACAGGCTTGGTCTAAATAAAAGGCCAAGGAGCTAAACTCCAGATGAGAGTGCTTGCCTTTGGCATCAAAAGAGCATTTGACTGACCTCAAGATCAATGTGCTTTGGAAAAAGCTGAAGTCAATAGGTAGCAAGGGGAAACATAGAAACATAGAAACATAGAAATTAGGTGCAGGAGTAGGCCATTCGGCCCTTCGAGTCTGCACCGCCATTCAATATGATCATGGCTGATCATCCAACTCAGTATCCCGTACCTGCCTTCTCTCCATACCCTCTGATCCCCTTAGCCACAAGGGCCACATCTAACTCCCTCTTAAATATAGCCAATGAACTGGCCTCGACTACCCTCTGTGGCAGGGAGTTCCAGAGATTCACCACTCTCTGTGTGAAAAAAGTTCTTCTCATCTCGGTTTTAAAGGATTTCCCCCTTATCCTTAAGCTGTGACCCCTTGTCCTGGACTTCCCCAACATCGGGAGCAATCTTCCTGCATCTAGCCTGTCCAACCCCTTAAGAATTTTGTAAGTTTCTATAAGATCCCCTCTCAATCTCCTAAATTCTAGAGAGTATAAACCAAGTCTATCCAGTCTTTCTTCATAAGACAGTCCTGACATCCCAGGAATCAGTCTGGTGAACCTTCTCTGCACTCCCTCTATGGCAATAATGTCCTTCCTCAGATTTGGAGACCAAAACTGTACGCAATACTCCAGGTGTGGTCTCACCAAGACCCTGTACAACTGCAGTAGAACCTCCCTGCTCCTATACTCAAATCCTTTTGCTATGAAAGCTAACATACCATTCGCTTTCTTCACTGCCTGCTGCACCTGCATGCCCACTTTCAATGACTGGTGTACCATGACACCCAGGTCTCGCTGCATCTCCCCTTTTCCTAGTCGGCCACCATTTAGATAATAGTCTGCTTTCCTGTTTTTGCCACCAAAATGGAGAACCTCACATTTATCCACATTATACTGCATCTGCCAAACATTTGCCCACTCACCCAGCCTATCCAAGTCACCTTGCAGTCTCCTAGCATCCTCCTCACAGCTAAAACATGGGAGAACACTCCAATGGCTGGAGTCATGCGTAACACAAAGAAACATTGCTGTGGTTGTTGTCATTTGATTGTCCTTGTCCCAGAACAGCACTGCATGAATTCCTCAGGCCAACCACTCAAGAAGGCAGCTCACAACTGTCTTCTCAAGAGCAATTAAATATGGACGCTAAATACCTACTAGTGGTACCCAGACCCGGAATAATGTGTGATTTTGTTTCAATGGTCCGAGACATTAATATATTATGGATGGTCTTCTTGGGATGTGGGCTCTTGGAAATCTGTGAAATGGTCTTCAACCCAAAATGGGGTTTCATTCATTGGAGTAAATTCAATCCATCCAATCCCAGAATATCACGGAAATCCAAAGCAACACCCAGTTTGAAAAGAATAACTTTGAAAAGTTTGTTTTAAACCATTTCCCAACAATTACATATATTTATCAGATATAATGAAAGCAGCAAAACTATCCTCTGTTTTTATATTGTAGTTAAGCATATATCTTCATATCAGAAGAACAAGCACAACCATTTTCCCCACCAATATTTTCCCTCAAAGAAACTACTGAGAGTAAACAAGCCCAAATGCTAAGTTAAATAAACTGACCATCTCTGGGAATTATTAAGATAGTTTTATAGAATCTATTGCTGAAATTACTTTAATATTTTGCAATCATTCTTAATCCAATGAGACAAAAATATTAAAATTAAACTCTGTACCTTGCTGCATTGATACATGGCTCTTCTTGATGCTTTTATATCTTAAGCAATCAGTGACCTAACAGAGAATGTTGTGCACTGTAGTTAGATGACATAATATTTCACAGCAGGCAGAGTCATTAATTTTCAGATATGTTATCATCGGCGTGGAGGTGTCATAGTTTGGCTAAAAGACTAGTCAATCAGAACTAAAACTAAATGTCGAGAGAACAAATCCTATCTATGCAGTTTAGAAAATCTGTCATTGTTACATAGTATGACTCCAGTCCCACACCACATGCTCACAACCATTCCCTGATCTCAACCAGGTCTCATACATGTTCCATACCACACACTCTCCATCATTCCCTGGTGCCCTGTAAGCCAAGTGGTTGTAATGAACTGATCCAAGTTAAGATGATGGTTGAAAACAAGCACATTCTCAGGATAACCAGGATCAGTAATAATTGCTGGCCTTGCCAGAAATGCTCTCATCTCGAGGTCGAATTGAAATGAAATAGTAATCGAAGTTGGCAGCAGCGAATATCTGAATGTCAATGTCAGGATATTTCCAATTTGTGGTTCCCCATACGCTATATCTTGGAATCATCATTGAACATGTTTCTCTTTATGTTACTGCTGTCAGTTGACATAGCAGAATCTTTGGGGCATTTTTCTTCTTATTTGCTGACGGATCATATTACTGCAAGTAGTGCTGGATCAATTGCAATGAATGCCAACCACTATGCACTTTAAAGTGCGGTTAATCAATAAAAAGTTATCAAGACCAATAGATATCTCCATCCCCCTACAAAATGTAACATTCATACCACAGGGTAGAACTAGAACCAGTTTAGCCTGACTTCCATGCAAGGAATAAGATCAATTTCTGGTTTCACTTCCCCTCGTGCCCTTAGATATATTAATCAGCGGTTCAGTGGTTTTCGAGAAAGAATTGGTTTGCGAGTGCATCCAGCGACTGATAGGAACCTCTAACAATAGATATCTTTTTTTCTAATATTTGGGATATTTCCATTACAATATGCTTTCATTTTAAGTAACTAAATGGCATGAGGCATAAATTTATGTTGTGTTGTCCTGTAAACTAGAACAGCATTTTTAAACCAGCACTGTGTTTATCAGTATCTGAATGGAATAAAATGCATGCTAAAAATTAATGAATGATGTACTTATTTTCTTGCTCAGTAATTCATACATAACTACAAAAAGTAAAAGTACAGGGCATAAGGTGGCAATCTATCGGGCAGGTTTGCACAAATGGAATGTTCCAACATACCCTAGAATCTGCAATGGATTTGTTGCTTTTGCTGCACTTCAGAGACATCGAAAACGTCCAAAGAATTATTAGCCTTTCTCTCTCTGTTTTTCTTCTTGGGTTACTATATCTAATGTTAACGAAAAAGATATCTTCATACTTTATCATTCAATATCACAAATGTTAAATAGAGCCCATTGACTAACAGAACACATATCTGTTTTTTTGTATTGTATATCTATTTTTCTTGACTGTCAAGAAATCATTAACATTTAAGAAAATGTATAAAACTATGTGGAAACCACAGACATAATGATTGCCCGGAGAACACTCAGAACGATTCCCAGAAATATAGCACAAATACAATGCATGCTCGAAGATCTCAGGTTGAATGACCTTAAGGTAATTCTGTTCTTAATTGTTCTACAATAAGCATTGGTTTCATTTATCCACTGTTTTAAGAAAGTTCAACAAAATAATCCAAACTATCCTGTCATAAACAGATTGTCTTACATCCTGTAATTTTTAAAAAAAGTAAAATTACAAAAGAGACTGCACTTCTGAAGCAATTCACTGGGTATTAAGTGTATTAGACCATACAAAGTTGTGAGGGCTCTTAATAAATTCATTTATTTTTTCAAAATTGTGATATAACATGAATGCCAAGTATTCAACTGATCAAATTATCTTTTCTAAACTTATTTTTCAAAATTGTGAAATCGTGATATCATTTGATTGCCAAGTATTCAACTGATCAAATTATTTTTTCTAAACTTTGTTTTTGCTAATTGCTTCAATCTTACTCTGATAGTATTTTGAAAGTTTCAGCCATTAATGTTTTCAGTTACATCACCTATGTCACTACAGGGTGTTGGAGTTGAACTGGTTTTTGTCAATATCAATTAAGGTGCCACAATAGTCATTGAAGTGGCTTAAGAGCACAAAATGAAGGTAGCAGAATTTGGTTCTTACAACTATATGTAGAACTGTAACAACATGAATACTGCCACAGGAAGTCCATCAATGAAAGGTGGAGGTGAGCAAATTTCATGAATGGTCCTTGAGCTTGAGCCTCAGTTAGAAATTACCAAGTATGATGTTTTGGGAATTACAGAGACATGGCTGCAAGAGGGCCAGGGCTGGGAACTGAATATTCAAGGGTATACTTCCTATTAAAAATAAACAGACAGGTGGGCAGAGGGGGTGGGGTAGCTCTGTTGGTGAGGAATGAAATTCAGTCCCTTGCAAGGGGTGACATTGAAACAGGAGATGTGAAGTCAGTATGGATAGAACTAAGGAATTGTAAAGGTAAAAAGACCCTAATGGGACTTATCTACAGGCCCCCAAACAATAGCCTGGATATAGGGTGCAAGTTGAATCAAGAGTTTAAATTGGCATGTCGCATAGGTAATGCTGCGGTTGTTATGGGAGATTTCAACATGCAGATAGACTGGGAAAATCAGGTTGGTACTGGACCCCAAGAAAGAGAGTTTGTGGAGTGCCTCCATGATAGATTCTTAGAGCAGCTTGTAATGGAGCCTACCAGGGAGGAGGCAATTCTGGATTTATGGTTATGTAATGAACCGGATTTGATAAGGGAACTTGTGGTTAAGGAGCCATTAGGATGTGGTGACCATAATATTGTACGTTTTAATCTACAATTTCAGAGGGAGAAGGGTAAATCGGAGGTGTCGGTGTTACAGTTGAACAAAGAGGACTATGGAGCTATGAGGGAGGAGCTGGCCAAAGTTGACTGGAAAGGTATCCTAGCAGGGATGACAGTGGAACACCAATGACAGGTATTTCAGGGAATAATACAGAAGGTGCAGGATCAGTTCATTCCATAGAGGAAGAAAGATTCCAAGGGGAGTAAGGGGTGACCGTGGCTGACAAAGGAAGCCAGGGGCAGTATAAAAATAAAAGAGAAGAAGTACAACATAGCAAAGATGAGCGGGAGGCAAGAGGATTGAGTAATGTTCAAAGAGCAACAGAATAGGCAATACGGGGAGAAAAGATGAGATACGAAGGTAAGCTAGCCAAGAATATAAAGGAGGATAGTACAAGTTTCTTTAGGTATGTGAACAGGAAAAAATTAGTTCAGAACAAAGTTGGACCCTTGAAGAATGAAAAAGGTGAATTTATTATGGGGAACAAGGAAATGGCAGATAAGTTGAACAGGTACTTTGGATCCGTCTTCACTAAGGAAGACACAAACAATCGTCCTGATGTACTAGTGGCCAGAGAATCTGGGGTGAAGGAGGATCTGAAGGAAATCCACATTAGGCAGGAAATTCTGTAGGATAGACTGATGGGACTGAAGGCTGATAAATCCCCAGGGCCTGATGGTCTGCATCCCAGGGTACTTAAGGAGGTGGCCCTACAAATCATGAATGCATTGGTGATAATTTTCCAATCTTCTATAGACTCTAGATCAGTTCCTGTGGACTGGAGGGTAGCTAATGTAACCCCACTTTTTAAGAAAGGAGGGAGAGAGAAAACAGGGAATTATAGACCAATTAGCCTGACATCAGATGCTTGAGTCGATTATTAAATATGTAATAGCAGTGCATTTGGAAGGCAGTGACAAGATCGGTCAAAGTTAGCATGGATTTATGTAGGGGAAATCATGCTTGACTTATCTTCTGGAATTTTTTGAGAATGCAACAAGTAGAATAGATAAGTGGATCTGGACTTTCAAAAAGCCTTTGACAAGGTCCCACACAAGAGATTAGTGGGCAAAATTAGAGCACATGGTATTGGGGATAGGGTATTGGTCATGCATAGAGAACTGGTTGGCAGACAGGAAGCAAAGAGTAGGAATTAACAGGTCCTTTTCAGAATGGCAGGTCTGTGACTAGTGGGGTGCCGCAAGGCTCAGTGCTGGGACCCCAGTTATTTAGAATATATATAAACAATTTAGACAAAGGAATTAAATGTGACATCTCCAAGTTTGGCAATGACACAAAGCTGGGTGGCAGTGTAAGCTGCGAGGAGGATGCTATGAGGCTGCAGGGTGACTTGGATAAGTTGGATGAGTGGGCAGATGCATGGCAGATGCTGTGTAATGTGGATAAATGTGAGGTTATCCACTTGGTGGCAAGAACAAGAAGGCAGTCAGATTAGGAAACAGGAAGGTGCAACGAGATCTGGGCATGCTTGTACATCAGTCACTGAAAGTAAGCATGCAGGTACAGCATGCAGTAAAGAAAGCAAATGGCATGTTGGCCTTCATAGCATGATTTGAGTATAGGAGCAAGGAGGTCCTACTGCAGCTGCACAGTTTAAAAATGAATAGGCCATTTAGGACTGAGATGAGGAAAAACTTTTCACCCCAGAGAGTTGTGAATCTGTGGATTTCTCTGAAGGCAGTGGAGGCCAATTCACTGGAAGTATTCAAAAGAGAGTTAGATTTAACTCTCAGGGTTAACGGAATCAAGGGATATGGGAAGAAAGCAGGAACGGGGTACTGATTTTGGATGATCAGCCTGCTTACATTGAATGGTGGTGCTGGCTCGAAGGACCGAATGGCCTACTCCCGCACCTATTTTCTATGTTTCTACATTTCTCGGATGGCTAGCCTGATCAAAATGCCCTTCTCTCCTTCAATGGCACAAGTCTAACAACCAGTCTTACTCTTCAGAGTAGCTCAATTGTAAACACTCTGATGTCAAACAAGCAGATTCTCTGTATAATATGTGCAAACATATTAGTTCTGTTAAGGAAAGCCCTTTGGAACATCGGACCCTTTTGATCTAATGAAATTGACTTGCAGTCAACCTTGCAGCAAAGCAAGAATTTCATTGTCCTATACAGGGACACATGACAATAAACTCACTTGAACTTGAACTTGAACTTAAACTTTACGTTATTGAATTAATTCCTTATTACCCCAGACTAACTTGTGACTCCATTCTCACCACCCTCCTCCTGAGAAAAGATTCTGGTCTTTAATCCCTGACGTTTACCTCTCGCATATTTCAGTCGGTGAAAGCTGGAAAATAGTGCAAAATATCAACCCGACTGACCGTGGTTGAAAACAATCCCGAAAGTCAGGAGCAGTGAAAACCTCACGAAATATTCATAAAGAAGCAGCATCCGCCTATTTCCAGAGCAGCTCCTCACGTCACAATATTGACCCCAATTCTAACCAGTACAGGTCTGCGCAGTACATCGTGCACAGGAGGCATTTACCAAGGTGCTGCTGGGTTCGTCTGAGGACATTTCAGAAGGATTCAGTCAGACTGTAGCTGTGAAATCAACAGCATTAAACGACCTTGCGTCAGACTAACGTCATATTAGTTATGAAAACTCCTGGCGATGACGCCAACACCCAGTTGTGGGCAAGCGTTAAAACGATGGTCATTCGCCTTTTTAACTTTTTTTCCATTGAAAATTGAGATATTAACTCTGTCTCTCTTTCTAAAGACGTCGCCTGGCCTGCTGAGTGTATCCAGCATTTTCTTCTTTTGCAGAGAGGTGCTGCAGTGTTAGAAAATACGTTAAAGCTGGAGTCCGCTACTGATCCTTTGGCACTATTCCAAGAAGAGCAGGCGATATATTATTTGATGTAGCGATGACGCTTTAACATTTCCACATGATTTAAACATGTATAACTTTTTGAATTATGTGCTTCTAGCTTTCCATCCTGATCTATATAATTCCAACTTTTGTGGGATTGTCATTGCGTATATTCCGATCGAGGCAGGCTACATGTAGGGGAAGGATAGAGTTGCGCCATAGACCCGGGTTCGATCCTGACTACGGGTACTCTTTGTACGGAGTTTGTACGTTCTCCCCGTGACCGTGTGGGTTTTCTCCGGGTAACCCGTTGATCTACTCCTGCAGTTTGTTTTTGCTGAAGATTCCAACATCTGCCGTTCCTTATAACTTCTCTTTAAATAAGCTTGAAGTCCTCTGCTCTAAACTTTTCTTGTTTAGCTCGGTGTTAATGTTATATATAATAAATAGTTCAGTACAGTGCCTTGGATCATTATACTAATAGGCCATTGCTAAAATGAAAGCTACAAAAAGTTACATTGACTTTAACAAACATCTTCTAATTCTGAAACAATGATCTTGTTCCCAATATTTGTCAATTAAGAAATTAACAGTTCAGCAGAGATGATATTTGATAATTGGATAATGAAAGCACTTCAAAAATATTTGTGTTTGAAAAGAGCCAGTTTTAGACATTGATGTTGCTGGGGAGATCCTGACACCATATAATGTTCATTCTGGGAGACAGCTTTTTATGCATTTTGTTAACAGTCATGGCTAGCAGGAATTCATACATTTAAATACCAGAGAAAGTCAAGAGTCAAGAGTCTTTTATTGTCACTTGTCCCAAAATGGAATAATGGAATTCTTACTTGCAACAGCAGCAGCACAACATGTTTGTAAACACAGTACTCAATAGATAACAAACAGAAAAAAAAATCCAATAAATGAAATACATCCAATATAGCACAAAAACAAAACAAAGACCAAAGTCCCTTGTGCAACCCAGGCAGTTTGTAGTTCGGAGTTTAATTGGAGTTTGTAGTGTTCAATAGCCTGATAGTCGTTGGGAAGAAGCTGCTCCTGAACCTGGACATTTACGTTTTCAAACTCTTGTACCTTCTTCCCGATGGCAGGAGTGAAATGAGAACATGGCAGGTAGTGAGGGTCCTTGATGATATTGGCGGCCTTTTAAGCCAACACCTTTTATAGATCCCGTCAATGGATCCACATTATGGCAAAATATATTTTATAATAGATTGATTTTTGAGAGATCAATTGATCAACAGGTTTAGTCATAGAGTAATACAGAGTGGAAACAGGCCCTTCGGCCTAACTCGCCCACACCGGCCAACAATGTCCAAACTGCCCTAGTCCCACTTGCCTGCACTTGGTCCATACTCTCCAAACCTGTCCTATCCATGTACCTGTCCAACTGTTTCTTAAATGATGGGATAGTCCCAGCCTCAACTACCTCCTCTGGCAGCTTGTTCCATACACCCACCTTTGTGTGAAAAAGTTACCCCCTGGATTCCTATTTCCCCTTCACGTTAAACCTATGTCCTCTGGTCCTCGATTCCTCTACTCTGGGTAAAAGACTCTGTGCATTTAACCAATCTACTCCTCTCATGATTTTATATACCTCTATAAGATCTCCCCATCCTCCTATGCTCCACGGAATGGAGACCCAGCATATTCAACCTCTCCCTATAGATCACACCCTCTAGTCCTGGTAAATCTTTTCTGAACCCTTTCAAGCTTGACAATATCTTTCCCATAACATGGTGCCCAGAACTGAACACAATATTCTAAATGCTGTCTCACCAACGTCTTATACAACTGCAACAAGATCTCCCAACTTCCAAACTCAATACCCTGACTGATGAAGACCAAAGTGCCAAAAGCCTTTTTGACCACCTTATCTACCTGAGACTTGACCTTCAA
This sequence comes from Amblyraja radiata, assembly GCF_010909765.2. Lineage (NCBI taxonomy): Eukaryota > Metazoa > Chordata > Chondrichthyes > Rajiformes > Rajidae > Amblyraja > Amblyraja radiata. The sequence goes on from NC_045976.1 coordinate 25,188,845, forward strand.
GGAACCATGCACTTGTATTCCTAGATCCCTCTGCTCTACAACACTAGCCAGAGGCCTACCATTTACTGTATTGGTCCTGCCCTTGTTCGACATCCCAAAATGCAACACCTCACACTTCTCTGTATTAAATTCCATCAACCCTTCCTCTGCCCACCTGGCCAATCAATCCAGATCCTGCTGCAATCATTCACAACCGTCTTCACTATCTGCCACTAACTTTTGTATCAGGTTTGCTACTAGATTGGCTATACTAGTGACCAATAATCTTAAAATGGCGATAAGACTCTTTCCATATCTCATCCACAACTATGTCCAGAAAAATGTATCCACTTTGGATGAATACGTTACATGCAGAGCACTGGTAAGATTATTTCTTGTTTTTATTACCAGTTGTCAGCAAAACAAAGTCCTGAATCCTACATTGTCATTGACTGTATTCAGTCCACGGCAGAGAATTGGAGCACCCACCAGCAGAGACTTGAAAGGAAAAGATAATTCCTGAAGATGGTTCTCAGAGTTACCGATCACAGCATGGAAATAATAAATATCTGTATGTGATCATGGAACAAAACTTGGACCCATTTATATGTTTTACAACTCTGCAGGTACCCTTGGCCATTGTGATTTTGATGACTGTCAGTTTTTGGTTCTTGTGTTCTTTGTTGCTATCTTTCACAAATAACTTTCACTGAGGAAGACATGCTGCAGAAATTATGGCATCAAGTTATTTTTTGCTTTTGTGTACCATTGTTATGTTGTTAATAGACAGTAAAATGTACTTGTCCTGAAAATTATATTTCCACATGAGATCAGTCTGTATTCAGTGATTACATAAATTGTAAGGTTTGGCATGTACAGAAGACACACACCAATTTTAGTTCAAAAAATGGTGCTGTATATTTATACAATATCAGATACAATATGAAATAAACTAAGGGAAAGAAAGATGGGAGACAGAGAGAAAATGGGAAGATACGCCAACATGATGTTAGGCATTTCATCCGAATCATTGCAACAATTAAGTAGCACATAGGATGCTCGCTAAGCAGTCAGATAATGTGGGCAAAAAGTATATCCAATATTGTCAACAAACACATCAACAAAGAAAAATCCCTTAGATTTCACATTAATGTACCATCTGAGCATTGGGGCAAAATTGACAGGCAAGTTTCAAGATAAAACATTCTATAAAATAAAACTCCCTTTAATAAGGCAGCACAGGGCAAATGGCTAAAATAACAGTAAGGAAGCTGATGACAATTCGGGTTCTGTCAGAGACCAGAGTTTAACTTAAATTAGACAAAGATAATTGATTATAAGATCATAGACGTTTAATCAGGGATTGATGGGAAATTAGATTAGAAGTAACCCCAGTACAGACACCATTAATGACAGGGACCACAACACTAGTTTATTGTAGTCAGAAATTGAATAATATAATAAACAAGTTTTGAGACTTTAAAAAGATATGCTCAAGATGAGGAAAGAGTTTAATCAAATTGTTTTATTGTCACCCTGAATAAACCATACCTTCAAAATATCAGAGTTTACAGGATAAATATGATCATTAAGCAAAGACATAACAATTTAGATTAACCCAACAAACTAAAATAAAGTATCATCAACTTTCAAATTGCAGAAACAGAAACATAAGGGACAGCAAAGAAAAATGAAGTCATTAAAATTTAAGCTATACATCGTAGTTATCAACACTTCTGCACAATTACAACATAGGAGCCGCTTTTTGTCTCCTACCAGTATGTTTCCATGAATGGAGCAGCAGTATAAGCATAAATATTCTTTGCCGCTACCAACGCCCACAACCATACCCACCCTATACACACTCCCCAACCAGGTAAAAAAAAAACTTCATGCTAGAGGATGCCACAGAAATTGTAGATGAATCATTGTTGGATGAGGAATGAAATATGCAGACATCATTAATAATAGGGACCACAAACCAAGCTTATCGCAGTCCTTACCGCATGATCTCGCACCAGATTTTGTCACAATGTGATTTTTATACAGGCCCAGTATCACCAGACACAGGGCAGGGACTGAACTGTTGTGTCAAAGTTCTGTAATATTATTCACATTCAGATGCCATGTCCTTGTCAGGTAACAATTGTACCACTGCATCCCACAATTCTGTCGTTTTCAGTGTGTCTGTATAATACTTGAATTTGTCTGTGACAGATCATTAGTTTTCGTTCAGGAATAGATGAATGCAGATCAATAAAAGTGGCAGATCAATGGTTAACAAGGGAAGTTGAAGACAGTATTAGATCGAAGGAAAGTCCTACACTGTTGCCAAGAAAAATCAGCTAACCTAAAAATTGGGAAATTCTCAAATTTTGGAAAAGACCAAGAAATTGATAAGGAAAAATAGAACACAAGAGCTAAAGACCAATAAGCATAAAAACTGCTATAAATATGAATAAAGCTTATTAACATATGCCCTACAGACATAGATAGGAGAAATTATATAAGGGAATAAAGAAATGAAAGAGAAAGTAAACAAATATCTTGGCTGTGTTCATGCAAAATGATAGAAAACCTCCCAAAAACAGTGGGGAATGTTGGAACCAGAATAGGGAAGTGAAATAAATTAATATTAGTTTAAAAAAAGATAGAAATGAATGGAGCTGAAAGCCAATAAATCCCTAAAGCCTCATCACCTGCATCCTAAGATCTTGAATTAGGTGGTTTTGCAAGGACTCATAGTTAGGATGCAATTAAAAAGGTACATTGGCTTATATCAAAAGAGGATTTAAAGAGTTGTTTTACCACAATAACAGAAAGCCCTGGTGAGATCACATCAGGAATATTGTGTACATAATGGGTACATGTCACAAAGAAATTTACAAAAAACATTGCTTGCTATATTACTGTTGAAAGCAGGGTGAGGGAGCACAACTAGGCTGTGTGGTGCATGAAATATAAGCTTTTTGTTTACACCTCATCCAGCCATGTCAAGATTGAATTCTCCCGCAACACTCTTACTTCTATTTTCTTATAACAAGTTTTATATCCATCAGAAACCAAGCTACTCAACTATACTTACAGAACATGATTCGGAGATTCCCGGCATTCTGCTTTGACAGCTCAAACTAATCCTCATGAATACACTTTTCAGCACTTTATAATTTATTTTTAAGACTGTTATTTCTTCCCTAACATTCCCTAAATACTTACTCTTTAACTAAAACAGACTACAAATTTACAAAACAAAGGTGGGAATGTAGCAACTGGGCATGTCAATTATTACTTCATATTATAATGCCGATTTGTATTTTCTGTGTCAATTTTTATTGCTCTATTTTCCACCAATAAACAAAATTAGTCTTCATCATTGCTTATATCTTTATCCCAGTTATTCCTGTACACAAATCAAAATAAACCTATATAAAAATCAGCTACTGTGTAAATCAAAGCAATATTGTAGAAAATGTTATATTTCAGTTAACTCATGTGAAATTAATTTTAAAAGATACAGACTCATTTGTTAATGTCAGTCTGGTATAGAAATTCGAATCAAATTAACATAAATGGCGTTATTTACAACGTTTACCTAAAGCTTTCACATTGGATGGTATGTCATGTTCAGAAGTCACCCGTGGATGAAGAAGACATTACATGTCAATGTTGGTGAGATAATTTGAAGGCTCATCCACCTTGTTATTACTGCACCATTTGAACCATGACTGCTTTCCACGCCTTGTCTTTGTCAAAGTCCTTTGTGACAGATTTGGAAACCTAGGTGATAAGTATACTTATTTCAAACCAGCTGTAACAATAATAACATGGAGAAACTAAGAAACCAATAGTTTAGTTTAGTTTAGAGATACAGCACGGAAACAGGCCCTTTGGCCCCCCCCGGGTCTGCACCTACCATCGATCCCTGCACATTAACAGTATCTTACCTACACACACTAGGGACAATTTACTTATACCAAGCTAATTAACCCACAAACCTGTACGTCTATGGAGTGTGGGAGGAAACCGAAGATCTCGGAGAAAACCCACACAGTCACGGAAGAATGTTCAAACTCCGTACAGACAGCACCCGTAGTCGGGATCGAACCTGGGTCTCCGGCGCTGCAAGCACTCTAAGGCAGCAACTCCACCACTGCAATAGTCTGCGCCCAATAGTCTGTCGGAAATTAAAATTAAAGCAAAAATGCTGGAAATATTCATCTGCTCAGGCAGTATCTGTAAAGGTGGAAATGTAGTTTATATTTCAGGTTGTTGACCTTTCCTTATGACTCCACAGATGCTGCCTCATCTGCTATTTCTGGCATATCTATCTTTATTTTGGATTTCCAACATCTTTAATGCTGATCTTCAACATCAACATATTGCTTTTTGGATTAATGGGTGGCCGGCATTTTTATATTTGCGATATTAGAAAATGCAGAAACAAATATATTTATTGCATCTTTTTCAATAGAACAATCTATATTACCTACAGAAGTGTTACCAATTCCCATATCAACGGTTCAATCAAGAATTTCTGGAAACAAAGTACCTGTATAATTAGGCAAAATAAGAAAATGTAGTTCTTAGATGTACCTACATGTCATAGACTGCCAAGTAGAAAATCCTGGCTTTGATTTATTGTGAATCTATTTGTGCATTTTTATACTTGCCTCAACTGTCTTGCAGCTCTCCTTTTGGAAGTCTGACATATTCCACGTTGACTCATGATATTTAAGCTGCATCTTGTAGCTCACACAGTGGACAAATGTGGCAAGCATGAGACTGGACTGAACCAGTAACAGAAGCATCAGAACAAAAACCAGAATATCATACGACTGCTGCAATAACAAAGTTGGAGAAATGTCCATTACAAATAATCTTTTGCTAGAGTGGCTTTCAGAAAAAGTAACAATGATTATTTTAACCCTTAGAATAAAAAATAAGCAAATGTGGGTGATAATTCTGGAGAACTATGAAATACAAGGGTATATTAAAAACCTGATCTAATATATATAACATATAAAAAAATAAAGAAATGAATTGTACTGCATAGGCATCGGAAATGTATTGTATACTTATCCTCTGCTCCATTATATATCTTGAAGGAATTAATTTGAAGGCACAATTCAAAATTCAATTTACTTAATATTTAACACTTTAACACTTTGGGATGTGGGTCTGGAATAAATGATATTGAAATGAATTTAAAAGTGAAATAGTAAAAGATGCCTTTTCTTTCAGTCGGCAAACTTACAAGCAAATTTGTTGAACTCTGTCGAAAGATGTCAATGAACTTCATAATGCTGAAGGATAGATAGCCAGAGGCAGTAAACAGCATTGGAGTTGTGACGCTGCTGATAGCAATTAAGACCTCGATCTAAACATTAATTAAACAAATGTCCATAATCATTAAAGAATGCATAGGCCAGATATTTTTTATTCCAATCCTTGCCAAGACACATGTCCAATATGATAAGGATAGACACAAAATGCCAGAGTAACCCGACAGGTCAGGCAGCATCCCCAGAAAATATGGATAGGTAATGTTTCGGGTCTGGTGATTGTAGTAGGGAGAGTGGGGAATAAAACCAAAAGCAAAGAAAAAACAGGACAAATTGGGGCTGGGTACAGATTACCTCAGTCAAGAAGGTTCCCTGATAGGCTGACAGTTGGCAACACAGTCGAGGTAGCTATGCATAGCACAGCCTCTTAAACAGCACAGAATTGAAATAACAGGGGGGCTAAGTCTTTGGCACTCATAGAACATTCATATATTATTATACATTAAACATTCTAATAAAAGTTTAGAAAATTAACATTTGAAAAATTACCTGTGATTTACCATAAAATTACCATTTATGAGTGATTCCAAGATTTGTTTGAAATAAATCAATGAACTCAACAAATTTAAATTGCTGAAATTTAAGCTTAAAGCTGTTCTTCTCCAATGACTTGTGTGTTGCAGCCAAACATGCTCAGCAGACGGATTTCCCAGATTAACCTCTAGGGATGGCAAACAATTGACAATCCATTGCAGAACTACAAGAAAAGTCAACCTTTCACTGATCATGACATCCTAAGACCCTTCCCACAATTCATCACTGCTCCTGGCATTTAAAAATACCTTTTTCCAATGTGTTTGCCATTGTGCATCCTGTCATTGCCTACAGCTCACCATCTCTGGGAAGTCCAAGGTACAGGATTCAAGTACCGAGTGCACCAGATCTTACTATTCAGGCCTGCAGGTCATTCCCAGATTTGAACCCCATCAGTTTTGATTCTAGGGCACTTATGTAGCTGGATAATCATAATACCATACAAATGATAACAGGAAAAGTTAAGTGAAGCTACTGAATCAGACATTGGTCATGTGTTACCTACTTACCATGAACTTGGATGGGTATTCTGCTGCGACATGGCTTGCAATAGCACCAGGAAAACACTGGAAGAAGCAATCACATCAAGAACATTGTGAATAGTATACCAGAACTTGTTTGTGTATGAAATCCCCTGAAATTAGAAGCTAAGGCCACTTGCACACAGATGTAGCCTCTGGGTGGTGCAAAAGTATAATAGTGGATTCCTAGAACTTGCAGCAATGCCTTAGTGAAAGTTGTCAGGTCAACTTGACTTTATGACAGATGATGATGTAAACATTCATGAACTATAGTTTTACCGTGTTCCAGGTACTCACCCACCCCCACCCCCCCCCCCCCCCCCCCCCCCCCCCCCCGTGTAAAAAAAAAATCCCTTCACATCTCCTATAAATGTTGTCCTTTCACCTTACAGCTGTGTACTCCAGTATTTGATTTTTCCATTCTGAGAAAATGATTCTGACTGTCTACCCTATCAATGCCTCTCATAATTTTATATACTTCTATCAGCTCTCCCCTCAACTTCCGGCTTTCCAGATAAAATGATTCATATCTGGTCAACCTCTCCCATATAACAACCCTCACAATTACATTCTCTCCAAAACAGTTGTTTGAATTGGAAATAATTGATACAGTTTACAAGATTGGAAGCAAAACTCTTGACGTGCAAGTTTAGAATTTCCTTTTTCCCCAATTGCAGTTCTGAGTCATGATTTATTGATTATGATAATACAACATTGATACAAACTACAACTAAACATTGAATGACTTACTGCAGCCAAAATCCAGAAGAATGTCACAGAGAGGTAGGGTCCAGGGACCAGGGCACCCATATTTAGAGCAATAATTCCACCAAAGACTGCACAAATCGCCACAATTACTTCAACCACCTGCGGAGAAAATATTAACATAAGTTTCACCAGCAAAATAATCTATTAAAAAGGTGCCGTGTTATTTCATGATATTAGCCCCACTAGCCCCTAAATAACTATAGAACAGCCAAAGGAGAGCTGTAAACATTAGCGAGTGCCACTCATTCAATGCCAACTGAATTATCCAAGCCAATAAAATTAGATTGGAAATGTTTCCTCCATGAAGCTGCATCTTTCCTTTCCATGGGCATAGTGTAACATCACTTCCTCAGTCCCTTTTCAAATTTTCATAACTTTTTGTATAATCCTAAACTCCTAGTGGCGGCGCGGCTCTGGCTGCAGCGGCTCTCCGGCAGTCCTGTTTGTTTTGTGTTTTTTGGGTTGTTTATTTTCGTTTTGGTTAGTCTAGTTTTGGTTTTTAGTTTGTGTTTTTTGGGGGGGGGGGTTGAAACGGGGCTTGCTGTCTCTCCCTGCGGGGGAATGCGACTTTTTTGTCGTATTCCCCTTCTCTGTTCCGTCTGCGCTGAGGCCTAATGGCGGAGCTGGCGACCTCGAGGCTCAGGAGGCAGAGCCCGCCAGGACTCGCACTGAGCTCGCTCCCGTGAGGACGGCCCGGCTCGGGGCTGGAACAGGGCTTTCGTGAGGGGCTGTGACGGCCGGCCCGAGGAAGGAACGGTGCTCCCGTCGGAGTGGCCGAGCTCGGGGAGGTACGGCGTTCCCAGCCCGAGGGAGGAGCGGCGCCCGGTCGGGGCGGCCCAGCCCGAGGGAGAAGCGGCGCCCGGTCGGGGCGGCCCAGCCCGAGGGAGAAGCGGCGCCCGGTCGGGGCGGCCCAGCCCGAGGGAGGAGCGGCGCCCAGTCGGGGCGGCCTGGCGTGAGGGAGGAGCGGCGGCCTGGCGCGAGGCTGAGACGGTGGCAGTACTCACGTGAGGGCGATCCGGCTCGGGGCTGGAACGATGCTCCGGGGGCTGGGACGGCAGTTCTGGTGGCGGTGGCCTGAGACCGGGGTTCGGCCGCGGGCCAGCGGCTGCGTCAGCAGGTCTGGTGAGCGGCAGCTTCGACCACCCCGGGCCGCGGTGTTTGAGCCGCGGGACAGGTTTTAACATCGCCCGGGGGGTATCGCCTCAGCGCAGAAGGAGAAGAGGAGGGAAGAGACTGCAGCCCTAAGACTTTTGCCTCCATCACAGTGAGGAGATGTTGGGTGGACTCACTGTGGTGGATGTTAATATGTGTTTATTGTTGTTTTTTATTGTATTGTATTGTATGTATGACTGCTTCAATTTCGTTCAGACTTCGGTCTGGATGACAATAAAAGGCTATCTAATCTAATCTATCTAAATTTATAATGCCTATTGAATTCCTGATTTTGATTCGAAAGCAGGGGGACCAAGGTTTCTCTCAACATAACAGATTTGAGCTCAGGAATTGGATGTAATTTCCAAATCTTCCAGCTGTGTTTTATTGCTCTGGACTTCAATGTCTCGCTCATTGTGCAACGTGGAAACTGTGAGAAGCACAAGATCCTTGAACGAGAAATTATGTAACTGGTCTGCTCCCCATTACCTTATTCTCCCTTGAACAAATCTTTGGAGATTTTGAGAAAATGTACCATGACTGCTTCATGATTCAGATACAAATTATCTAAAAAAAAAAAAATCTAGCCCAAGCAATGACATGCTTATAGAGGTTTGAAGCAGCATACCAAATCTCGTTGCTCTTATGTGCAATGACAATAAAATATATTATTATATTATTATTATTCATTCTTGAGGGCGAAATAAATAAAAGATGTTGAGGATAATTGAGAGAAAGTAATTAGATTGGGAAACAGTTGACCTGAGTGACCAGATTCTATCAGTTCAAGTAATAGCTAGAAACAAGGAACTGCAGATGTCAGTTTACACAAAGTGTTAGAGTAACTCAGTGGGTCAGACTGCAACTGTGGAGAACATGGATAGGTGACGTTTCCAGTTTGAAGAAGGAACCCAACCCAAAATATCACCTATCCATGTTTCCCAAGTAATTGCTAGAATCTGTATATCCTCTATCGGGAGAGATGCAAGGTGTCTATTCTCATCCATGAAAAATAAACAACTGCAGCTCATTGATTAGTCAACCTTCTTTTCAGTATCTTATATGACAGATATCACAACACACTCTCCGAACATAGCGGGAAAAGGTTAGTATCTGTAATAAGACAAATACTAACAAAAATAAATTTATGACATAGTACTTGAATACACAGATGAGATTTTAACAACAATTACCCTGATGATTAAATTAATAATTAGCAAAACAGCACTTTTGAGCTTTACAGATATTTAGTATTTTCCACTTACCGAATAGGACTTCAAAGTACGAGACGGAAACTTTATGTGACAAAAGAAGGTTGTTTCATTGTAAGGCAACACCTGCAAACATATTGTATGAGAGATTAACTAACATAAAATTAGAATACAAGCTCTAAACAGCCAAAAAGAAAACCATCTCGGAAATTTCAGCACTGTTACTTTAATTATGTATCTTTACAAAATATAAAAATGGGTGTAAATATTTAAAAATCTGGTGCATGATTTGCTTTCACAATAAGTTGTTACAATGTTACAAATTGATTTAAAAAAAAGATGCTTCTTGATATGGTTTATGTCAACTTAACTGCATCTACATGAAAAACAGTGCACTGATGCACTAATATATTGTTAAATTGAAAGCACTGCACAACAGACACACAGTGTAAGCATCACAACACGAATACTTGCTTTCTTTTTCTTACAGCACCTAGCATCCGATCTTGCTGACAAGATGACTTTACTTGCCATGAGAATTTCCAGAAGTACAAGTAAAAGCAAGTTAAAGTTTATCTGTGAAAGAAAGTAAATTGTAAATTATACCAACAGTAATTGAGTGAATTTAAGCAGTAAACTTATTTCCTTTCATAATTAAAACCCAGTGTGAATTCTCAGTGTCTACCCAGAATTTCAAATTAACACCAACTATCCTTTTATGAAGGCCAACAATAACTTAGAGAGCACCAGCAATTGTGCAGCTTGAAAATGTGAAACCCATTCCATCTCAAAGATTGAATAATGGAAATTGTCCAGATTTTGGAGTTTTGTTGACATCATTACTTCATGGAACAGGCTACAACTTTGGTCTATGTTCCCATTAAGATCCAAAACTGCTCAAGGAGTGTCGTTTTACAACTTCATCAATTATGAGATGTATAATGGGTTTCAATGACATAGCAAACCATAAATACTTCTATCGAAAATTACTTTAATATACTTCAAAACCTGGTACCTTTTGTACTTTGAATCTTAGAGTCAAAGAGTCATATAGCATTTAAACAAGTTCTTCAGCCCAAATCGCCCATGCTAATCAATATGTCCCTTCTACACTTGTCCCACCTACCCACATTTGGCACACATCCCTCTATACGTTTCCTATTCATGTACCTGTCCAAACCTCATTTAAATATTGTTATAGCACCTGTGACAACTACCTCCTCTGGCAACTCATTCCATATACCCAAAATGTTGCCCTTCAGGTTCTTATTAAATCTTTCTCCTCTCACCTTAAATCTATGCCCTCTGGTTCTTGATTACCCTACTCTGGGTCAAAGACTCTGTGCATCTACTCTATATATTCCCCTCATGATCGTACACACCTCTACAAGATCACTACTCATCCTCCTATACTCCAAGGGATCAAGTCCTAGCCTGCCCAACATCTCCCTGTAGCGCAGGCCTGAAATCCTGGCCACATCCTCATAAATCTTCTCTGCATACTTTCCAGCTTAACAACATATTTCCTATAGCAGGGTCACCAAAACTGGACAAGTTACTCCTAAGGTGGCCTCACCAACATCTTATACAACTGTAACATAACATTCTAACTTTTATTCTCAGTACTTTGACTGATGAAGGCCAATATACCATAAGCCTTCTTAACCATCCCATCTGCCTGTGACACCACTTTCAAGGAACCATGCACCAGCACTCAAGCTTTCTCTGCTCTAGAACTTCTACAAATATCTCCCTCCTTCTTCTTTCTCCACTAAAGGTCTATTAATCAGCTCCAAAGTTCGCAACGATGTATCCTTCTTGGGCTCACACCTGCCTTTATCCAAAAATCGGCCTCTCAAGAACCTCCTTGTCTAAGGTCATATGTTGCCAGTCCTGATTTGGCCTTTTTTTTCACTTCCACTTTTTTTTCCCCCCACTCTCCCCACTACAATCAGTCTGAAGAAGAATTCCAACCCAAAACGTCACGTCTCAAATATCTCTCGAGATGTTATCTGACCTGCTGAGTTACTCCAGCATTTTGCATCTATCATCCATCATCACCCTTTGCATCTTTCCATTAAGTCAATTCTCTATCCAGTCGGCTAGCTTTCCCTGGATCCCATGTGATCTAACCTTCCAGAGCATGTGGAATTTTGCTTAAATCCAAAGAGACAACGTCTACAACTCTGCCCTCATCAACCTTTTGGTTGCATCTTCAAAAAACTCAATCAGATTTGTGAGACACGATTTCTCACATACAAAGCCATGCTGACTATCCTCAATCAGCCTTGTCCATCCAAATGCATATATTTTTTATTTCTCAGATTACGCTCCAGTAACTTGTCTACCACGGATTTTAGGTTCAATAGTTCCATCTATTATGGCTGAGGAAACACAAACACAATTAATGATAGTGAATGACATTGAGACCTATTCAGAACCAGCTGAGCTCCAACAGACTTAAACATTCATTACTATATTAACAGGTGTAAATAGCACATGTCTTTTACATGTCAAGCACAAACTGGCATGCTCAAGTACCTAATATAGAACAAAACATTATTTGTTGAGTTTTGGGTCCCTCAACTGAAATAAAGCTAAAAATAAATGTGATTTTGCTTTGGCACAGAAGGTTACTTTTGTGTTCCTTTTCCAGGTCTGCACAAAACTTGAGAGTCTTTAATTTACAATGTTGGCAGCAAGACAAGTCAAAATGGCTGCACACACATTGTCACACAGACAGGAGAGAACTATATACAAAACATCCCCCTTTGCCACCTGCTGCACAGGAGGAGCAACGGGTCCTCCCACCCCACACAGTCCACCAAACATCACATTCACCCTTTCCAGTGCGAACGTCTCCATTTAGCTGGACCTCGCTTCACTCTTTTTTTTCCAGCCTTTTTTGCGTTTCACAACTCTTGCTAAAGGCTCAGAATCAACAGAGATTTCCTCGGTGTTCTCTTTTGAAGAGATATCAGTATTTGCTTTATCTGTATGCTGTTCTTTCTCCACTTTGCTGTAGTTTTTCCAGAAGCCTACATTTAAAGTTTAACTGATTGTAAACAAAAAGCAGGTTCTTTTGTAGCAGAGAATAATGAGGATTATTCATATGCTATAGATTTTGTGAAATGTAATCACAGCAAAAGAGGAAAGTATAATTGTTTTTCACGTTATTAAATATTGACTTAGGATCAGTTTAAATAATAACCATTACAATTTTAAAGTAGAAATTATATTCCTTGTGCAATATAATATGAAGGAGGGCCCAGAAGCCGACGATGTCTGATCCTCATCGGTATTGATCTTCCCATCATCGAAGACATCCGTAGGAAGTGTTGCCTCAAGAAGGGTGCGAAAATCATCAAGGACCCAGACCACCCTGGCCACCATCTCATTTTTCTGTTACCATCGGGAAGAAGGTACAGTGTTCCGAGAACCATTGTCTTGAGGTTCAAGAACAGCTTCTTCCCATCAACCATCAAGTTCTTGTACCACAGTACACAACCTTGAACCACACTACACAACCTTGAACAACACTACACAATCCTAACCATGACCCTACCTCAGCACGTTACTACTATGGATTTTGTACAGATTGTACTACCTACTCCAACTTGCACCATTACGAACTGATTACCTAATATAACTGAGCATTTACTGTATAATTGTTTGGTGTATTCAATTGTTGTGTTCCTGCAATTAATGTGCCAGTCAAACTTTAATTGTTCTGTTCATGGTGTATATTACAATTAAACACTCTTAACTCTTGAAAGATAGATGTAAATCATCAATTTTTATATGCATGATATCTTCTGGGGTATTGGGAAAATGTATCCAATTGAAGCAACATGGGAGGAAAACAAAGTTAAGAGAGATGTATTTTCTCCCAGATAATTATTATGTCAAATGAAGTCATCTTGTTACCCATACATTTACTAACAGACACATGTATATTCAATGTTCAATATCCAAAGTTTGTATCATCCAGAACATCTATTACATAGAACCAAAACACAGAAAGTAGAAATTCTGCCAGGTCTTTAGTGGACATCACTCCTTGCTTTTTTACTCTAATCCCTGTATTTCCTTATTCCCTTCAAATATCAAATCAAATCCCCCTCACCTGTATCCACCTACATTTACCTCCCTCACCTCTCTTCCAGCTTTATGCACCCCCTATTATAATCAGTCTGAAAAAGGGTCCCAACCTGAAACGGTACCTATCCATGTCGTTCAGAGATGCTGACTAACTAGCTGAGTTACTCTAACACATTGTGTCTTTTTCTGTAAACCAGCATTTGCATTTCCTCGTGTCAACATTCAGGTAAACTGCTTCTGCACCCTCTCCACATTTTTCCTACACTGGGGTGATCAGAACTCCAAAATACTCCAAATGTGGCCTAATATGACTTTCTGACTCTTATACTCAATGCCTCAACTGATGAAGATCAACATACCTTTTTTACTACTTTATTTGTTTGTGTTGCCACTTTTAGGGAGCTAGGACTTGGGCCGCAACAGCTGGATCCTCAACATCTGGACGCATAGATCACAATCAGTGAGGATAGGCAACAAAAGATCTTCCACAATAACCAATACCGGTGCCCAACAAGGATGTGTTCTCAGCCCCCTTACTATACTTCTTATACATTCACGATTGTGTGGCCAAATTCTGCTCTAACTCCATGTATGTTTACAGATGGCAACACCGTAGTTGGCCGGATCTGGAACAATGACAGTACGGAGTACAGGAAGGAGAATAAGAGCTTAATAACATGGTGTCAAGTCAACAACCTCTCTCTCGGTGTCAGCAAGATGAATTGAGCTAATTATTGACCTCAGGAAACGAGATGGTGTACATGTCCCAGTCAGCATCAATGGTGCCAAAGTGGAAATGATTGAGAGCTTAAAGTTCCTTGGCATAAATATCACAAACCACATTGAAGCTATTGGCAAGAAAGCACACCAACGTCTCCACTTCCTCAGACTAAGGAAGTTTGACATGTTTCCAACAACTCTTACAAACTTCCACAGATGCGCTGTAGAAACCATCCTATCGGGATGCAGGAGTGCATCACAGCTTGCATTGCTAGCTGCTTTGCCAAGACTATTAAAAAAATGCAGAGTTGCGGATGTAGCCCAGCCCATCACACAAACCAGCTACCCTCCCTCACCCCACAAATGACTATCTATCCCATGCTGCCTGGGGAAAGCAGTCAACATCATTAAGGATGTTAAGGTTGTTAACACCCTAGTCATTCCCTCTTCTCCCCTCTTCCATTGAGCAGAAGCTACAAAAGTGTGAAAGCATGTACCAGTAGATACGGGAACCACTTACTTCTTCCCAACTGCTAGCAAAACAACTGATCAGTCTTCTCACAGGCTAAGGGAGTAGCCCTGATACCGCCACCTACCTCAAAGCAGTCCTTGCACTTTTTGTACCTATACTTTCTCTGTAGCTGTAACATAATAACGCTGTAACACTATAATTTACACTCTGGTATTTTCTTTTTCCACCATCCTCTGCTTCTGTGGATAAGCCAATTCTGATTCCAAATTTGGGTATGACTTAATTGTACTCATGTATCGTTTGATTTGAATGGATTTCACAAAGAAAAAAGATTTTCACTGTATTTCAGTTGACATGGCAATAATAAACTAATATTAATAAATCAATGCTCTTGAGCGTCCTGCCATTTACTGCATACTTTCTCTTTGTATTTGACTTTCAGGTGAAGTTCAATGCCTCACACTTGCCTTGATTATACTATACCTGTCATTTATTTGCCTATATCTATAACTGATCTATATCCTGCTGTATTCTTTGACAGCTTTTTTCAGAGGCCACAACACCACTAATTTTTGTGCCATCTGCAAATTTATTAACCAATCCATCTACATTGTTGTCCATTTATGTCATATATATCACAAACAATAGAGATCCCAGTACTGAATCCTGCAGCCAACCAGTCACAGGCGTTGTGCCAAATAACATCTCTCCACTACTACCCTCTGTCCTCTGTAAGTAAACCAGTTCTGAATCCAAACTACCAACTCCCCATGAATCTCATGCATCTTAATGTTCAGGATCAGTTTATCATGAAAATCCATGAAGACAACATCCATTGCCCTACCTCTATCAATCATCTTTGTGTCCTCAAAAATCTCAATCAAGATCATAAGACAGATAATGCCATGTTGACATTGCCTAATTAGTCCATTCTCTTAAAAATATAAATATTCCTATTCCTAAGAATCTTCTTCAATAGTTACCCAACCACTGATGTGAGGTTCACTAGCCTATAATTTCCTGGATTATCCCTATTTCACTTCTTGGACACACAATAAACGAAAGATTGTTATGTTCACACTAAATCTCAAAAGGAAGTTTATGATTTTTTGTTTGTTTATACTTTTTAATCCTTGATCAAATAATATTGTCCAAATATCTGTTACATTCCAGTTACACATTTTTAACAAAAATGTCCATTAATTAAAAAAATGCATATAGTTATGATGACTTACATTCAATGCAGCTGGATTGAGGAGTAGTTTGCACCCATACCAAATCATGCATGTTGTTGTTATAGTGAATGTGGAGATGAAGAGAAGCTGGAGGTGTGGTAACTAAAGAAAATAATTATTTTAAATCTGTAACTTCAACCTTTAATCAATAAGAGTATAAATATCAAAATGTCATTGGCATTAATATACCTACTGCATTAACTCTTCTCCTAGCTGTGGCAAAACTGACAACTGCTGCAGGAATACACTAGGAAGGAAAATATCAATTAGTATAATATTTGCAGGAGCGGGGAAAAAAGTCCGCAAACTACTATGCCGCGTGCAATAAATACATAAAAATACCTGAAACTTAACTGGAAAAAATATTTTGTGCTACTCTTGGGATCATATTTGAAAATAAATTATTAATGCATGTATTTCATGCAAACCCTGGGTTCTGAAAGAATAATGGAGCAAAATACTTTTTGTGCTATCTCTCTCTCTCTTTCTCTCTCTCTCGCTCTCGCTCTCGCTCTCTCCCTCCGCCACCCCCCCCCCCCCCCCCCCCCCCACACCTCACCCCCGCACACACTCTGTCCTCTGAAAAGATTGAATTGAAATGCATCTGGAACACTCCTAACCCAGATCCTCATAGTCACCATTTTTAATTTGGAAGAAATTGTAATCAGGCCCAGAGAACTCAAAGAATTGCAGAACTCAAAGAATTGAGAATGTTTCCACTTCTTGCTTCTGCAATTCTTTGATGAGTTGGTGAGGGGGCATTTTCTGGAGCTGCTTGGAATTTAATCCCTGGATTTTTTATGGCACAAAACAAGCTAAGAAATTTTGAAACTCTAACATCCCAGAACTATATTCATGTTTTTTTTCATAATAGAAGGATATTTTCAGACTAAAAAAATCTAATGAATTATTTAGAATAGAAATTCCAAATATTTACTACAAATAAATTCTTACAAAAATAGCCTTATCTAAACTGACCAAGAAGTGAAACTTAAAATTCACACACAGCTCAAGCAATGTGAAATATTTAAATATTTTTATAACATTCCATTCACTATGCTTTCAACCATGCAAAATTAAGATAAAAATCTAATAATCACATTAAAAAAGTGCTTACTGAACCTGCTGCACAACGCAAGTAGTCCATTTCATCAGGAAATACATTCCCCAGATAAACGGAGAAACCAGTAATTATCAGGAGACAACTCTGTAACGCAATTAGAAATGTGATTTTTACCTAATGCAGCAGCATCTTACAATAAGAATAAAATCACAACCTCTAATCCATACTGGCATTGACTAGTGTGCTACGGCTGAGTAAAATTAAAGATCCCAGAACAAACTATCTACAAAATCTAAAGCAATTATAACAATTATGTTACAAACTAATTTGAACAACAAAACCTTTTTGCTATTTACTAAGGCTTTCTTTCTCAAGTGATAATCATTTAGTCTTATTGTGAATATTATTGTTTCATTTTGTTATACAAGATTTCATTCTTTTATAATATATCACATTTTTTTTTAAAGCCTACCTAGGTTACTTGTAAATTCCACTTCCTATGCTAAAATATTCTTGTGAAATCATATATAAAATGTCAAATTCAAATATGAGCATTGCTATGAGTTTGTAAACATTTGTTTACGTTTAGTAGTTATCTCTCATATAAAATGTTACATGGGTACATTTACCCCAATCATCAGACTGTAGATCCATCCCCTATGATGAAAACAAGTATGACATTTTCTGTTCAGCTGAAGATCACTGGATTGAACATCGGTGGTGTAACTTGCATTGTCTTGTTTTCCTTGTTCCAATGTAGACATTTTATCATAGCCAAAGTCCTCTTTGTAATCATCTTCCTTGGACATTTTTCTTCTCGCTATAACAAAAAAAACATTAGTCATAGGCATGGGAATGGTTCATGAGTAGAAAATAAGTATTTGTTTCAAAGGTATGAACTCACTACCGTTTTGAGGAGCAAAACTGCAAGTGACAGCAACCTTAGTGTTTTGCAGCGACGTGATGTGCTCACGCAAAGTGCTCCCGAAGATTTTACAGTGTAGTGAGCTTCTTTTGAAAAGTTTGCTCATCAACTTTGGCTTTGAGCATAATCTATTCAATTGCAAACAAAGCTGCAGCTCAGAAACTGTGAATTAGTGCCAGGAGAGTGGAGTGCATCCTGAATTTAAATGAGCTGAAAAGCCCAGAACAGGATCTTCGCTGAACTTAATTTACTTGTTCAAAACTTTATACGTGCACATACTTTTTTATGAAGCCAGACAATTTAAAGTCTTATAGGCTAGAGTGTATATGTGTCTTCACATGTTATATATGCCCAGGTTTCCTGAGTAAAAACATAATCACAGTTGTGTCATCCTGTGCATTTTGGCTACAAAATGTAAGAACGTGCAAGGCACATCTTTGTTGAACACTCTGGTGATTAATGCCCACAGGGAAAGACAAAGGCATGGATTACTTCAAGATTTTTCAACCACTTTGCAAATGTTATTACCCAATGTTCTCTTCAACATTGCTGGAGAAGCATTTTCACTGTTGCTCTTAACAAGCTCCGAGACTGTAGAGTCTTCAAGCAGAACAATTTGCACTTTGAGAATTTGTACCAAGAAATAAAGATGTACCAACCTGCTTCTTTTCGGAGTACTTCTTGAAACTGGCCTTATTTACAGGAATATTTGAAACAAAATCATCATATATAATTTGCAATGCTAAAGGAGGCCAATGGCTAGATCCACGCATGAGGGTCCCTGAAGGGTCAAGTGGTGAATGTCATAGTGAAGGACATTTGCAGAATACGGACCACAATATTGGAAGGTTTAGTCGAGAAGTCCAAGGAAAAACTTAGAATCTAAACAATCGAGGAGGGTTAATTTCAATGAACTCAGAGGGATCTTGATGGTTACGTTGGAGTCACGAGCTAGCAGTCAGAAATGCACAATGGATAGTCTTTAAAATCAGTGACATTCCAGTACACTTGTACACGGAGGTAAGAGCGGGCAACACAAACTTGAGTCTACTAGATGAGTTACAGAATGGGATAATGCAGAAAAAGTGAAATATAACTGATATCATTCAAGATTCAATTTAATTATCACATGTACCAATTAAGGTACAGTGAAATTTGAGTTACCATACAGCCATACTAAGTAAAAAGCAAAAAAACACACAGTACATAAAATAAAGTTTAACATAAACATTCACCACAGTGGAATCGACATTCCTCACTGTGATGGAAGGCAATAAAGTTCAGTCATCCTTTGTTCACCCATGGTCGGGGCCTTTGAACGGGGCCGTTGCCAACCGTCCGCTGTTCAACCCTTCTCGTCGGGATGATCCACCACCAGGTGGCACCCGTAATGGCCGCCTCGCCAGCAGTCTGTCTTGTCCCTTCTCTGTTTTTATTATTTTAAGTATGTCTTGAATGTTTTAATGTCTCTTGGTATGTTTTATGAGGGGGGTGTGCGGAGGGGATCGGGGGAAACCTTTTTCAGTCACTTACCTCGACAGAGATGCGATTTTTCTCCGTGTCGCATCTGACTGCCAGCAACCACCAAATTCTGTGAATGAATATAAAACAGCTTTTGATGGAACATCTATAGTCTGAAATATTAACTCTGTTTCTATGAATTTTGCCTGTACGTTTTCATTTGTGTTTATATTTTGATGCTTTATTACCACAACTGTGAGGAAAAAAAACCTCAATCACATTGAAGGAAAATATTATTAGGCAAACCCATTAACTTTGCTGTTCTTGCAATATCAATTCAGATTGTGAATTGGAAGAATTAATGATGGAAGGAGGTGGTTTACTCCTGGTGAGTTTAGAATGATTAATACGACTAAATTCTGCTTTACAGATGAAAACTGCAGCAAAGTGTTGACATTTTCTTAAAAGGATGAACTTTTCTTAAATCTGCCAAAGCAGCACATGTCAAACCAACACAACAACACTTCAATACAAACAATTTCTGCGTATTTTGATATTTCAGCACGATATTTCAGCTATATTTGGAACACAGAGAAAGACACAAAAGCATTTTGCAGTCAGGCATTTTGCTCAAGGCAAAAGTGGCACAACTCCAAATGTTATCTCAAAACAAATAGATTCATGCTTTGATTTGAAATATGAAACCACACAAGCATAAAAGTGCTATCACGCAGAAGGAAGCAATTGGATTATTTGAGTACACACCACATGAAAGATCTACCAGCTATTTGCATCTTTCACCATTGGCTCAGAATGTGGCTCCTCAAGCCTGGGATTTCTGCCTCTCCACCCCTCTCAGGCCATAAGTTCTAGACCCCTACCATCTTATAGGTGAGAGAAATATCCCTTACGTCTAATCTAATCCTTCCAACACATACTGAGTTTTTGATCCTTCTGTTCAGGAAAATATATCTTCTATGCACCTCAACTAAGCCTCCCAACCCTCCTCCATTCCATAGTAAATAGCCCAATCCTGATTACACCTTTGCAAATCTCCTCTGCATAATCCATGTGCATCTTCCCTGTAGTGTGATGACCAGAAGTGTACACTGTACTGAAGCTGCGATCTGAATAATATTATGTACAATTCCAGTAAAAGCTTCCTGTTCTTAAAGTCACATCTCAAAACAGAGGAAAGTGCCAGCACAGGCCATTTTCACCACCTTAATAAATGATCTCACTACCTTTTAGGATATGAAGACATATATTGTTCTATTTGTCCACGATGCTCAGCATCCTCCAATTGATGGTGCCTTCCTATGCTTTGCTAACTCACCCCAGATACATCACTTCCCACTTCTCTGGATTGAATTACATTTACCAATGACCAGACCAAGTGATAAAACATTGAGCTTGTGTTCTACAGCTTGAATGAGTCCAGGCACTGGTGAGTACATGGAACAAGCTGCCAGAGGAGGTATATAGCGCTATCAGAAGATTTCAAATACATTTGGACAGGTACGAGGATAGGAAAGATTTAGAGGTATATATGGGCTAAAATGCAAACAAATGGGGCTAGCGTAGATGACGTAATGTAAGGGTTAAACAGACTGTGTCATCTGAAATGGAATTGTCAGCTAAATTAACAGTGCCAAGCCTTAATTTGGAAAATTATTAAATGTTTTGGGAGGATGTTTAGGCTACCTTGGAGGGACGAATAAATCATGAGGCCACATGCAAGGTCACTAAGTAAGCTTGTGCCTTCATAGAGACATCCAAAACCAGTTTGGCATCTTATACGACAAATAATTAATGTTTTTGCCACTAAAAAGGATAGCTAGTTTTAAAGCAAAGTCACCTGTTGTTCTAACAGGTAGATTAGGGTAGAGACGCAATCTTATTTAATGCAAAATGCATGCTTTGACGGAGCTGATAGGAACTGCATCTTTGCGGGGAGGGAGGAGGACCTTACCTTTGGAGAGAGAATGACAGAGAGGGAGAGAGGCGGAGGGAGAGGGGGGTGGGTGGGTGAGGGGGGAGAGAGGGAATGAGGGAGGGGAGAGGGGAAGAGAGAGAGAGAGAGGCGGGGGAGGGAGAGAGAGAGAGAAGGGGGAGAGAGAGAAGGGGGAGAGAGGGATAGAGGGAGAGAGGGAGAGAGGGAGAGAGGGAGAGAGGGAGAGAGGGAGAGAGGGAGAGAGGGAGAGAGGGAGAGAGGGAGAGAGGGAGAGAGGGAGAGAGGGAGAGAGGGAGAGAGGGAGAGAGGGAGAGAGGGCCTGGACCGTGGTCATGCCAATGCCAGGACACTCAAGGTCTCCAGGCCACCCATCGCAGACAGGAATCTCAAATGAGCAAAGGGAAGTGAAATATAACTCTATTAATAATTTTCTTGCAATTTGCTTTAATAAAAATAGTTATTTCTACTCTTCAAAATATTCTTTCTCCAATCATTGATCAAGAAGAATTGGGGCATCTTGGTCAGCATGGAACTAAAGAGCCTGTTTCCATGCTGAATAACTCTCACTCTAAGACTAAGAAAGAGGTTCTTGGAGCTAATGATGAGAGACAAAAATTGCAATTCTCTCCAAGAGATTGAGTAATCATATACATCACAGTGAAATGTAATTTTCAAAAAATAAAATAGAAACACATCTGAATATAATGGAATAACAATGTATTATATTATATTACTTTAGTGAAGGCATAGAGTGAAATGTGTTTTTAATGTACTTTGTAATGATGTTCTGAACTTCCTTCATACCTCCCTATTTTAACCACAATATTCTCATACAATAACACATTGTTCCTTTGTCTCACTGGGTTGCATGACAACAGCTGATTCAAGATGTGTAAACTAAAAACCTGTTTGAATAGGATCATTTACAGAAGTCGGAAAAATGAAGACAAAATACAAAACATAGAGATAACCATGCAGAAATGTGGGACTTTGCTCATGGACAAAATATCTGTGCTATGTTCCATAAGTATCAAGTTATATTTAAACCACTTGCGGTAAGAGTTCTATTACAAAACAAATGTTCAAAGTTTTCAGACTTTCACGGTTGCAGTTGCAATAATTTCTGTAACCAGCATTTCTGAAGAGATCCAGTGTGTCAAAAGATTTGCTCTTTTTGAGTGAAAGGGAATGGGTAAAAAAAAAAGTTAAAATATTTTTAATTGTGCTTTGTGATCCCAGTTATATTGCAATATCTGTTTAATTTCCTCAAGCTCTATCCTGTTTCAAAATACATCCTGGATATTTTTCTGTTACAGTTCCTCTGAGGGAAATTGAAATCGGAACGTCACCCATTCCTTTTCTCCAGAGATGCTGCCTGACCCACTGAGCTAATCCAGCATTTTGCGTCTATTTTCACCAACAGCCATGTTCTTCTAATAGAGGTACAGCTGCATTAGACTGATAACCAGGAGACAAAACATAGGAGTAATAATTAAATACTGTTGAAGAAATGTATCTCTACAAGCTTGCACGTACCAGTTAAATGACTTCTTACATTCATTGCTAAAATGTTAACGAGCTTTCTTAAACTTTTCCCTTCCATTAGGTGTGAATTATGCCGATGTAAACCTAAGTTAAATAAATGTAGTACAATAAACTAAGATTACAGTAATTTATACAACTGAACAGTTGATCAGTTAGTTTCAGCAGATGCTTCTCACTCCATAAGACATAGGAGCAAGATTAGCCATTCGGTCCATTGAGTCAACTCTGCCATTCCATCATTTAGTTTTGATTAGTTTAGAGATACAGCGTGCAAACAAGCCCTTCGGCACACCGAGTCCGAGCCGACCTATCGTACACACGCTAGGGTCAATTTTCAATTATACCAAGCCAATTAATCATCAAACCTATATGTCTTTGGAGTGTGGGAGAAAATCAGAGCACATGGAGAAAACCCATGCAGTCACAGGGAGAACAACAAACTGTAGACAGCACCTGTAGTCAGGATCGAACCCAGGTCTGGAGCTATAAGAAGTGTCAAGGGCGATGGGGAGAAGGCAGGAAAATGGTATTAGGAAGGAGAGATAGATCAGCCATGAATGGCGGAGTAAAGTTGATGGGCCGAATGGCCCAATTCTTCTACTATTACATATGATCTTATGACCTTAAGACAGCAACTCTACTGCTGGCTGATCTAATTTTCCCTCTCAACCCCACTCATCTCTAATGCTGTGACTCTGGCTTCACACATAAACCAGACTGGGTATGAATGGCAGATTATGTACATCAGTGATCCAGTGTTTACAGCAACATTTTTTTTATATGGCTATCTCACAAGTCAAGTGGCATTTAAAAAAAACTCATCCCCAATCAAATTGAATAGAAACGTGTAGTTATTTTTTTTTCAAAAAGAGGAATGTAGGCATGCATTGAATAGCACTCTGACTCTGCAGCACAGTGCAAAGGCTGGAGTGTTGATGCTCCACGTGCCCCGGCCCCGCCCCGGGAGGGGTCTGCGCGCGACAGTGCCCCCGGCCTTGTGGCACAGGTGAGCTGCAGGAGGCGCCGGCACCCGGGCAGAGTGGACAGGTACAGGTACAGGGACAGGGACAGGTACAGTGCAGATGTTGCTGCTAGTGACGCCTTGCACTTACCAGGCATTTAATTATTTAGCTATTTATATATTTTCATACATGCATATACACACAGGCATAACCTTCAGCTTGCGCCACTCCACGCCCAGCCACAAAGCCCTCTCTGAGGAGCTCCTCTATAATCTTTGCTCTAAACAGTGACTGCATTTGTGTACGTGGTACATTAAAAGAACCTCTTAATTTAAAACCCCACCGTCTTGCAGGCCTGACCGATGCTTGCAAAAAGTAACTCGTATCGAGTTATGTATTGTAGACGGATTAAAACATGCTGGAAAACAGTTTGATCGAATTGTTAGCGTTTAAAATATTATTTCAATGTCAGCGTCGCTGCACCATGAATGTATTTAATTATTGAATAAGTATTTTATGATAATATGAAGCGGGGCTGTTTAAAATAGTGTGCAGTTAAGATGCTGTAATGAAGCAATGTGTTTTCCGATCAGGTTTCGCCTACACTTATTGCAAATATCTTGGAGCAGTATTAAATTCAACATTTGAATTTATTATTGTACTAAATATAAATGCCAAGTACTCTATGTTATTTATTTAGTCATTTAAATTTTTTCTGGCTAGTTTGGACCCTGAATCAGACCAGACGTATTTGTTTTTTGTTTATTTAGCTTGTTCACTTTCTGTGTGCTGTGGCTTCCTGTTTCAACTTCTAACCATCTTCTGGTTGTCATCGTCTTACAGCATGGAAACACACTCATAGAAACATAGAAAATAGGTGCAGGAGGAGGCCATTCGGACCTTCGAGCCAGCACTGCCATTCATTGTGATCATGGCTGATCGTCCCCAATCAATAACCCATGCCTGCCTTCTCCCCATATCCTTTGATTCCACCAGCCCCTAGAGCTCTATCTTGACCCAACTGGCCCATGCTGACCAAGATGTCCCATCTAAACTAGTCCCACCTGCCTGTGTTTGGCCTGCATCATTCTAAACCTTTCCTATCCATGTACCTGTCCAAATGTCTTTTGAAAATTGTGATAGTATCTGCCTCAACGACCTCGCCCGTCAGCTCGTACCCACCATGGAAAAAGTCGCCCCTCTGGTTCCTATTAAATATTTCCCCTTTTGCCTAAAATAAAGGCTCATTAATTTTTTTTTCTCCATTGAACAAGTTAAATTGGATAGTGAGTCTCGTCATGCCTCCACTTTTAACTCTTTAATTTTAATTCAATTTGCTTCTATATCTGGCCTCCAGTCTTGCACTCCTCCAATTCTTCCATGGATAGTTGTAACTTTGGGAATGAACAGTTTGGAGTACATCATTTTCGTTCTCTACCTTAACTTGATAGAGTTAAGACTTCAAAAAGTATAAATATGTTATTTATTTAGTCATTTAACATTTTCTGGCTAGTTAGGACCCTGAATCAGACCAGACTATTTGTTTTTTGTTTATTTAGCTTGTTCACTTTCTGTGTGCTGTGGCTTCCTGTTTTAACTTATCTTTTTGATTATATTTTTGGTAAATGTCTCAAGGTGTGTTATGTTACTGAGTTAGGACAATGCCCAAATTATAATAAGCACTTCATGTTTAGAAGGGAGGTGGGAATAGTATAATTAAGTTGCCTGTTGGCCAAAGGAAGGCTCAGGTCTGTGTCTTTAACTGGTAAAAGTTCTATATGCCAAGTTGAAAACTATTATCAAATTAATTGACTTTCCTAATTTGTTTGGAATTTAACTCTTCAAAAAAAAACTTCACTGTAGAATGAAGTAAGACCACATCCTCCAGTTTATTTCACCTGATACTAAATACAAAGTTGCTGCAGTAAAAATTGTTTGATGTCATTAACAATTTGCTTTAAATAATCTTTCTTAAAATATGTTGTTATTGTGTCCAGATGTCCAGACCTCTTGTGTTTGACTTTTTAACTGAACTACCATAAATCTCATCTGTTTATTAAAGGACAATAAGTGTATTAACATTCTTAACTCCTCCTGCTGCTAAATTGATGAGGCCATGTTCACTATTTTTCTAAAGCATTTTCTTGCACAGATTCATCAGGTCACCTGCATCTGTGGAACTTTTTGCTGTGTTGATTAGACGCAAACACATCCAAGCAGGCTGTGTTTTTCTCTGTATTAATTCTTTCTATCAAATTGTGATATCGTGAGGAAATACTACGATGCTGTCACTCCTGATGAAAGCTGCCACCTTCATGTTGAGGAAAGTTGATGAAGACTTGGAACAGGATAAATATGAAGCAGCAGGTACTGGAATTTACTCAACATTCTTGCAATTAATGGAGAATGTGTCTCGTAGTTTTAAAGAATGAAATCGGTTACGTATGTGAGGATGTCACTATTATTGAAGTCTAGCTGTTTTCAGACTTCGTTACCTAAAGGTTACCCCTCTCACTGGTTAACCCTTTCCCTGCATTGATGGCAGTTGTATATTAATATCAATAGCAACTGAGACATACATTGTTTTCAATAACCTACTGCCGCTTTCTTCAGCTTTATGTGTCCTGGGTTATGTACAGAATTGATAATGAATACATGGTGGATTTCAGCACATAGTCTTGGAGAGAACAAGAATATGTCTAATTATATTGATACAAGGATTGGAGAGGATATTTGATATCTTGCACTGGATTAGGCTGATTTAAAGTTGAAAATTCCAAGGCATGCTGCATTTCTCAAATTAATTACCCTAATACAAATTATTTCTCTTTTGGAATACTTAGGAATTTGAATTGCTTATTGGTATTTTAACCATATTCAATAATTGGCCAGCTAACCTACAAATCCACACTTGTTTGGGATTTAGGAAGAAACTGGCACACTGGAGGAAATCCAAGCAGTCACAGGGGGGAACATACAAACTCCACACGGGGAGCATCGGAGGTCATGATTGAATCCAGGTCTCTGGTACTGTGAGGCAGCAGCTCTATCAGCGGCACCAATGTGCTGTCCTTTGTTTCTGAATATATTTGATATTTGCAATTTTTGCATTTAGTCCAGTGCTCTTAGATTCCTAATATAATGAGAGTTGTCTTGAAACTTAATGTTCATTGAGATAGATGAATAGATCAGGTGGACGCATAGAGTCTCGTGCCCAGAGTAGGGGAATCGAGAACCAGAGGACGTACTGTAGGTTTAAGGTGAGGGGGGGAAAATTGAACAGGAATCTGAGGGGTCACTTTTTCACGCAAAGGGTAGTAGGTATATGGAATGAGCTGCCAGAGGAGGTAGTTGAGGCAGGTACTATCGTAACTTTTAAGAAACATTTAGACGGGTACATGGATAGGACGGGTTTAGAGGTATATGAGCTAAATGCAGGCAGTTGGGAGTAATGTAGATGGGACACGTTGGGCTGAAGGGCCTGTTTCAACACTGTAAGACTATGACTATCAACAACCCAGTTTAGGCAAACATTTCATGTCACGTAGTAGTCAAATGACATGTGAATGGTAAAGGACATATACAACTGTGCTTTTCTTTTTCACTCGTGGCAAGTAGGTTGAAGGTAGCAAGTTCCGATGAGGTACTGATCCACAGTTCATTTTACCTCATTTATGTCCAAAAAACCTTCTTAACGTTTAACAGTGCTCAGCTACTGTTTCATTCCCCATGAACCAAAGTTAATAGTTCCACACGGAAAGGAACTGCTTTTATTTAATGGATTGTCATTGGGTTATTTGTCACGCATGGTTGGTCTTATTTGAGTAATGGAACATTGAGGGTTTCACAGCCATCTTGTGCTCACCTTATGTAGCTGTGAACTCTTGGTTTGGATCTGGAAATGCAAAGTTAGGACGTGAATTAGTTACAGCGGAAATCAGAAAATGTTGCTTTTGTTTTAAAGTGTTCATGAGTCCCCCTGTAACTGCTTGGATTTCCTCCAAGTGCACCGGTTTCTTCCCAAATCTCAAAGGCGTGCGGATTTGTAGGTTAGCTGGCCAATTATTGAATATGGTAGAAATACCAATAGGCAATTCAAATTCCTAAGTATTCCAAAAACCTATTCCAAAAGCTGAATAATTTGTAAATAGTGTAATTAATGAGAAATACAGCATGCCTATGAATTTTCAACATTAAATTAGCCTAATCCAGTGCAAGATATCAAATATCCTCTCCCATCCATGTACCAATATAAGTGATTGATAGAAGTCATATACAAAACTTCTGAAACATTGTTTTATCATTTTAGAGTACAAAAATGTGTTTGGAGGTACCGTGACCAGGTTTTGTGATAAATACGGTTTAGTTGACGACTCCATCTATTTCACATCTAATGAGGTGCTGGGAGGCGTGCCTTTGCAGGTGGGCCAGAAGGTGAACATATTGGCCCAAAAGAGCGAGCCATCCGGGGGATGGAAAGCAATAAAGGTAGGGTGCGATCTAGTGATTGGGTATTTCATTCAGATAAAACAGAACTCTGACAAGCAGACTTTAAATGTTGCAACATTATCTCACTACTTTTAATTCTTGGATTGCAAATGTAACTCAGTATAGAGGTAAGGGTCATTGTCAGTGCACATGGTTAGATATCACAGAATATTTCATGTATCATGTAACATTTAATTTCATGTTTCATATATCTTGCATGTTTTATGACTGTTGGCAGACCAATTTCCCTCCTGGGATAAATAAAGTTCTATCGTATTGTATGAGGGCTTATGAAGAGAGGGCAGGAGAATGGGGTTAGGAGGGACAGATAGATCAGCGGAGTAGACTCGATGGCGAAGTAGATTCAATGTGCTGAATGACCTAATTCTGCACCTATCACTGATGACCTTATGTATCTTTAGTGTTCTTGTTCTATGTCTGTATAAAACTTGAGAGTCTTCAAGGTACAACAGAAGTCTTTATTACATTAACTCAATGCTGGCAGCAAGACAACTAAGGATGGCTGTAACCACACGATCTGCACCAAAGATCTTAGAGCAGAGCAAGATAGGCCACTCCTGCGAAATACAATGGGCTGACGTGTAGTACGCTACGGAGGGGATCCTGGGCATTTTTCCCCGCCCATTTTAGTAACCAGAGCTTACCTGACCCGACCCGACTCGCAGTGTAATCAATGTTGCGGGGCAATAGTTTGTGTGTGTGATATAGGGTTAGATTCATAATTCTGTTAGTTCATAATTCTGTTAATTCTTGTTAAAGAATAAAATGTTTATAAACACACATACATGAATGTGATATAAATGTATATAATCATATAACACACACAATTATATTTCTTCTGATCCAATGATGAACTTTATTTCAGACTAGACAAGGGACATTAAATAAGAAACATTGTAAACCTCCCCGCAACTTCACACACACTAGGCCTTATCCCACCCCTCAACTCCCCCCCCCCCCCCCCCCCCCCCGGCACTTCCCTCGCCTGCCCCCACACTACAATGTCTCCCCCCCTCCTATGCCCTCTCCCCTCTCCCCGGGCCGCACACCCCCTCTCCCGGCTGCCCCGGGCCGCCCACCCCCTCTCCCCGGGCCGCCCACCCCCTCTCCCCGGGCCGCCCACCCCCTCTCCCGGCTGCCCCGGGCCGCCCACCCCCTCTCCCCGGGCCGCCCACTCCCTCTCCCCGGGCCGCCCACGCCCCTCTCCCCGGGCCGCACACTCCCTCTCCCCGGGCCGCACACACCCTCACCCCGGCTGCCCCGGGCCGCCCACCCCCCTCTCCCCGGGCCCCACACTCCCTCTCCCCGGGCCCCACACTCCCTCTCCCCGGGCCGCACACTCCCTCTCCCCGGGCCGCACACCCCCTCCCCAGGCCGCACACTCCCTCTCCCCGGGCCGCACACCCCCTCTCCCGGCTGCCCCGGGCCGCACACTCCCTCTCCCCGGGCCGCACACTCCCTCTCCCCGCTGCGGAAACAAAGATCCGATCTTTGGCCGGAAGCCAGATGGCGGAACAAGATGGCGGAACAAGATGGCGGGGACTGGTTGCTAAAATGGGTCCTATAATCACCCATGAATCTGCCCATGAGCGTACTACGCGTTTGCGTGAGAGTAACCCATCTTGCTCTGCTCTAAGATCTTTGATCTGCACACTCACACTGCGTACAGACAGAGATAACTATACAAAACATCTCCCTTTGTCCTGTGCAGCGCCGCCTGCTGCATGGGAGGAGCATATGGTTCTCCCACCCTATACGGTCCATCAAACCTTAGTATCGTATATTTTCGTACAAAAAGACCACTAATTACTTCAAAACAATTACTAGAAATCAGAACTAAAATGAGAAAACCCTGAAAATACTCAATTCTGATTCTCCTAGATGATAAAGACAGATTTTGTGTTCATGTGCAAAATATAAAGTGTTGGAGAAAATCAGTGGGTAGGTCAGCGTCTGTGGGCAGAATAGATGGGCAATGTTTTGAGTCTGGACCCTTCATACATGATATGTCATGTTACATATTGAAGCTCCCTTGTGGGCTTATGTTGACTTCATTCACATTCTCTACCCCTGTCACATGTACAATGGCTTTGTGCACTGGAGTGAAGCCGGCCTTTTGAGGCCACTTCAGAGTCTGAAGAAGGATCCCGACCAGAAACATCACCTGTCCTTTTCTTCAGAGATGCTGCATGACTCACTTAGTTACTCCAGCACTTTGTTTATTTTTTTGTAAACCCGCAGCTGTAGTTTTTTGTGTCTCCTTTTGGGACCAATGTTGCTGTTCTTTACTTCACCTCTGGCCCTCAATGTTATATTCTGCTTACCTATCCCACACTCTGCCATCTGGTAGCAGTATGCTGTTTGCTGGCTGCCCAACTGGAAAATTGCATTGGGAACTGTGCTGGAATAACCAGCGTAGGCAGGGGCAGGCTTGGAGCTTTAGTTTAGTTTAGAAATACAGCGCGGAAACAGGCCCATTGGCCCACAGAGTCTGCACCAACCAGCGATCCCCGCACACTAACACTACCCTACACATACTAGGGACCATTTACATTTGCACCAACCCAATTAACCAACAAACATGTACGTCATTGAAGTGTGGGAGGAAACCGAAGATCTCTGAGAAAACCCAAGCAGGTCACGGGGGGGAAACGTACAAACTCCGTACAGGCAAGCATCCGTAGTCAGGATCGAACCCAGGTCTCTGGCGCTATAAGACAGTAATTCTACCGCTACGCCATCTTGCCAAGCTCTGGGATAATTGTAGATCTGCCCATTATCTTCTTAATGGGGAAAAGCAAACTGTTGGAGGAACTCAGCAGGTTGGGCAGCATTTTGAGTTGAGACCCTTCTTCAGACTTGAAAGCTTGGAGTCTGAAGAAGTGCCCAGACCATTTATCTGTCCATTCCCTCCCCAGATGCTGCTTGATCCGCTGAGTTCCTCCAGCACTTTGTGTTTTGCTCAAGGTTGCACCATCTGCATTCTCTTACATCTCTATCTTCTTGATGAATCTAGCTGCAAATGAGTCATTTCTTTCAGAGTCATGAATATATAGGTTATGTTTCTACAGATACCAATTAAAACTACAAACACAGTATAAAAGGGAATCCGGTGAAAACTTGCAGGGGAGTATTTGAACATAGTGGCAACAGAAACAATATTGAAGAGACTGACATGAGCATAGGTCTATTTTCCTACCATGCTGGAGTTTTTGCATTCCTATGAATCGCACTGCTATAAATCCTCATATTCCGGCATCATAAATGTCAACCCTTAACAGGTTCCTTTGCCATTATCGGCAGAAAATTTAGTCAAAACACCGTTCTTTGCCAAAAAAACTTGCTGATTGATTTTTCTGATGACAAAGGCTGTTCTGTACGTAGCAAAACCTACAATTCCTTTGTGTCATTTCAAATAAAAATTTGAATTATCTTTCCGCTATCCGTTGCCAATTTAAAAAAAAATCTTTATGTATCACCTTTTATATGTTTACTTAATGGAAAAGGAATTGAGCATCAGGTTAAGGAGATCTTGCTGTGATTACCTAGGACCCTGAGATCACACCTTGAAACCAATCTACACTAGTCCCACCTGCCTGCGTTTTGGCCCATATCCCTCTAAACATGTCCTATCCATGTACCTATCTAAATGTTTCTTACCTGCCTCAGTTACCTCACCCACCACCCATTGCGTGAAAATGTTAATCCTCAGGTTCTGATCAAATGTTTCCCCCCCTCACCTTAAACCTATGCCCTCTGGTTCTTGATTGCCCTACCTAGGACAAGAGACTGTGCATCTACCCGATCTATTTCTCTCTTGATTTTGTACACCTGTATAAGATCACCCGTTATCCTCCGGTGCTTCAAGGAATAGTCCTAGCCTGCTCAACCTCTCACTGTAGCACAGGCCCTCGATTCCTGGTAACATCCTCGTATCCTTTCCTATAACATGGTGTCTAAAACTGAATGCAATACTCTAAATGTGGCCTCACCAATGTCTTATACAACTGCAACGTGACCTCCCAACTTCTATACTCAATGCTCTGACTGATGAAGGCCAATGTGCCTAAAGCATTCTTGACCAAGCTACCTACCTGTGATGCCACTTTCAACAATCTATGTTTCAGTTTAGTTTATTGCTATGAGTACCAAGGTACAGTGAAAAGCTTTTGTTGTGTGCTAACCAGTCAACAGAAAGACAATACATGATTACAACCGAGCTATTTACATTATATAGATACATAATAAGACTTATGTACCTGTACTCCTAGATCCCTCTGCTCGAGAACACACCCCAGAGCCTTACCATTCACTGTGTAGGTTCTGCCGATGTTACTGCCCCTGAAATGCAACACCTAAGTTGTCCAAATGTTCAAAACAGTATTTCTACTGCTATTATACTTTTAATTCCAGGTGGAGCTAGTAACTAATCAGTGGGATGAAGATGGTATCTGTACACTATATTCAGATCCTTCAGACCAAATGGAGACTCACAAGCTGATTGGCATGATAACTTTGTGTACCAATGATGATGGCTACATTAATGAAACCACTTATTTTACCATGGACAATGTCTGTGAAGGTAAAAGTACACAATTTTCTTTTAATAAAATACCACATGTGGCGCACCAGTTTTTCTCAGTTTAAAAAGGTAAATGTTCAAAAGATCCAACTTTTATAAATCGTCTGAGTGGATGATTGTCAATATGTCACGTATTACTTCGGTGAAAATAATTGCTGTGTGGTACTACTTCATCTGGTAAGATTTTATTTCATTAGGCATATAGCAAAACATACTTGACCATTGCTGGAAAACCACGAATTGATTGAATTGTGCGCCGATGTTCATGTTGGCTGAAGAACATCTGTTGCAATTGTACCTTACACCTTATCAAGTAACCCCACCCCCCAGGAATGAGGGGGTTAACATATGATGAGCGCTTGATGGCACTAGGCCTGAATTTGCTGGAGTTTAGAAGGATGAGGGGCAAACCTCATTGAAACTTACCAAATAGTGAAAGGCGTGGATGTGCAGAGGATGTTTCCACTGGTGGGAGGGTCTAGGACTAGAGGTTGTAGCCTCAGAATTAAAGGACGTTCCTATAGGAAGGAGATGAGAAATTTATTTAGTCAGGGTGGTGAATTTGTGGAATCCATTGCCACAAATGGCTGTGGAGGCAAAGTCAATGGATATTTTAAAGGCAGAGATTGATAAATTCTTGATTAGTACAAGTGAGTCAGAGGGTGGTGGCGGCGCGACTCACCCGTTGCAGCGGCCCCTACAGCCTGTCTGTCTTTTTTTTTTTTTTTGTCTAGTTAAATGTAGTGTTGGTGTTTTTTAATACTGGTTTTAAATGTGTATATGTGGGGGGCGGAGGGGGAAACTGTTTAAAATCTCTTCCCTGTCTGGGAGACCCGACCTTTTCCCTGTCGGGTCTCCGTTGTCGTTGGGGCCTAGCACCGTGGAGCGGCCTTCAACCTGAACGACCCGGGGGCTCGGGAGACTGCGGAGCTGCGGACTACTCACCATCGTGGGGCTGGCCGGCCTCGGAGCGTGGGGAGCGGTGGTGACTCGCTGCTGCGACTCGACTCCTGGGGCTCGGAGGCTGCAGCAACGCAGCCGCAGGTCCGGTGGACTGTCGGGACATCGGGAGCTCGCGGGTCCGGGGGGAGAGAGAGACCGCTTCCCGGAGCTCCCGCAACGCGACTTCTCCAGCCCGGAGCGGGGTCATACATCGCCCGGCACGGCTTCATGGCTGTGGGACATTCCAGCGCCCGCCGGGGGCTCCAACTTCGAGACTTCTAGACCGGGAGCGGGGCCGTAAATCGCCCGGCACGGCCTAAAATGGCCGTGGGACTTAGCATCGCCCGCCTGGGGCTTGGACATCGGGAGAGTCATGGAGAACAGGGGAGAGAAAAGACTTTGCCTTCCATCACAGTGGGTCCACTGTAATGGATGTTTGTGTGAACTAAATTGTGTGTATGTCTAGGAATTGTCTTTGTTTGTATGGCTGTGGAAACAGAATTTCGTTTGGGCCTCACTGAGGCTCAAATGACAATAAATTGTATTGTATTGTATTGTCAGGGGTTATGTGGCGAAGGCAGCAGAATGGGGTTAGGAGGGAGATAGATCAGCCATGATTAAACGGCAGAGTAGACTTGATGGGCCGATTGGCCTAATTCTACACTTATCACATGACCTCATGACCCCCCCCCCCCCCCTGCTGGAAATAGAAGTCCATAGCACAACGTAAGCCAGGCCAGAGATCAGTGGATCCCAGACTTCATCTCTCTCTCCTGCTGAAGCTTCATTCTACCGAGGCAAAAGCTGAGTTAAATGCGCTGCCATTGCCCTCTGGTGGACAGGCAATGCAAGGTTTGGCAATTTGGAACTCCAGATATGAACACAACTAATCAGTGAAACACTCTGCCATCTCTAGACTGTGGACTGATTTCCGTGTGATGTGGGCAGTGTGATTTTATTTAAAATAGTGGTGAATCTTCTAAATAATTCTGTGCAGAATGATAGTTATTTAATATGCGTTTTTTGACATTTTTATCTTGTCTTGCTTCCCCCTCTTGATATTTTTCGTCTGTTGGATTTGTGCAGGTTTTCAGCCCTTTGTAGGTGACTGGATTCAAGCACAATATTTTATTGAACAGACAACGTGGAAAAGTCAAGCTTCCTCCGTGAAACCACTTAGATATAAAAGAATAGACAAAGTAAGTAATTTAAACAAACTTACACTTTAGGGACGAGAAAAATTTCATTTCAATTTCTGTTTTTCCTTGAATTGCTTTCTTTCCCACGTTTTGCTCATTTTTGCTTGCATTTATGGTGACACTATTTACAAATGCCAAGTGCATGCACTATATTCCGCAACTACCTTTTCTATAATCACATACTTGCTGGCAACACTCATCAGCTATGTTCTTTTAACCCATCTTTCCTTTTTTGCAAGTAGCACAACATGCATGGTCATTTGTCAGATCAACCTTTGCTCTCATGTTTATGTTCTGCTCAAGATGCCCACCATTATGTATAACTAGTGACTATCTATATATTATTAAAACTCTCATCTTGTTTGTATGCGTGTGCATGATATTCCCAAACCCTGCCAAAACAGTAGACGATAGCGCTCCAATTTTTGGCCCAACTTACCATGTCCTGTGATGTAAAATAAACAAGTTTTGTTCAGATTGATGGTATATTTTACAAGTTATTGACATTTTCAACTTTACATAAATCACTTTTCAAACCACTTTTCAAATTGCCTGCCCGTCAGCCGCGTTCAACGTCACAATGACGTCACAATGGGATCCAAAATCTCACTTACAATAAAAATCTTGATTTTCAAAAAAACTCAGTTTTAATTAAATTCCGCTTTCATTAACAGCTAACATTGTGTTTAGGTTATTTTTTTTAAAACATCGCGATTTTCATTGTGGGGGGTGGGATGGAGGGAGGTTTCTTTTTTTTTTAATCCCAATTTTCATTGTGGGGGGGGGTGGAATAGGGGGGAGGTGAAGAGTGGGGAAGCAGGGGGATAGAGGGAGAGGAGGGGGGTATGGAGGGGAGGGAGGGAAAAGTGAGGAGGGAGAGCGGGGGAGGAGGGGGGACAGAGAGAGTGGGGTGGAAGATACAGGGAGAGGAGGTGGAGGATAAAGGGAGAGTTGGGCAGTTGGGGAGGGAGAGTGAGGGTGGGATAAGGGGGAGGTGAATGGGGGAGCAGGGGGATAGAGGGGTTATGGAGGGAGGGAGTGACAGGGTAGGGGAAAGGAGAGGAAGGGAGAGGTGAGTGGGGAGGGGAGGAGGAGGGGGGAAAGAAGAGGGAGGGTGAAGAGGGGGGAGTGCTGGGGGATGAGGGGAATGGAGGAGGGGTAGGATAGAGGTAGGAAGAGGGATGGCGAGGCGCAGGTGGGAGTGGGTTGCCGTGACTCATGACACAACGGGGATCTCTGGCATCACAATTGGGGGCTACGGGTGAGTGGTGCAATATTGCGTTCGCGGACGGGGCCCCAACGGGTCCGCACCTGGTCTAGTATTGTAACAATATTTTAAATTTTCTTTTTAAACTTGAGTATAGGATAAACATGAACTCTTGATATTCTTGTGGTTTTCCTGTGCAGATTAAACATTCAGCCTTTTTTATTTTGCTGTATTTGTGTTAAGGTTCCGATAACTCGCATACTTCATCGAAGTGGTGTAGTGGATGATGCCATATTCTTCACTCTTGAGTCTCTCCAGTTACCCCTCAATTATGTTCCAAGAAAGGATGATGTGGTAAACCTTGTGGCTGTTGAGAGTAGTCAATCTCTGCACCAGTGGAGAGCTATATGCATTGCACCTGCAGAGAAAGAGAGGTGAGCTGTAATCACAATCTGTAATTTAAAAACAAATTCAATCCTCCATTTCTCTGTGTGATGAGAGACGGATTTTAGAATTAATAGTGTAATTCCTCTCTGCATCACATTATTTAATTTCTTGATAATTTTTCCTCCCGTGCCATGTCAAAATGCCCCCTATGTGGTGAATGTTGGCAGGCTCTCTGGCTCCAGAGTAAATTGCAAACAAGCTTTAAGTCTGTCAATGGCCTCTGACAAGGCAGCTTTTGCACAGCTGCGTGGGAAATGATTGTTGAACATGGTCAAAGAACATTCAATTTCACTTGAACGCAGTATTATTCAGATCCTACTTCATTTGATAAATCAAGAATATGTGGAAAGTCTAGTATAATATGTTAGATCAATAAGCTTAGATGAACTATAAACTGTAATTAAATACTGATCTTGGCACAGAATTGTGGAGATCGGCTACCTTAGCTCTAAATGTTCAAAAGTTCTGATTTTTTTAAATTGCATTTTCTTCTGTTGTTAATCTGTATTTCAGCAGCAGCAGTATTTGGAAAAACTTAATTCAAAAATAAGAAAAATAGATCATACCAGGCAAAATGGAAGGATTTGCTGATCTTTAAATGAACTGACAAGCGGAGTCAGGGGATATGGGGAGAAGGCAGGAACGGGTACTGATTGGGGATGATCAGCCATGATCACATTGAATGGCGGTGCTGGCTCGAAGGGCCGAATGGCCTACTCCTGCACCTATTGTCTAAGACACAAATTATTAATACCTAAAATCTTTGCTCTCTTGTCTGTACCGATGGTGGGATGGATCCAATGTGGAATGAACCTGAGATAAACATATTACTGGAAACGGAGTAGAAAACAGAGTTTATAATACCCTGTGGTAAACCTAAAAAAAATGAGCTTGTTGCTGTTTAAATTTACCAAATATAAATTAAGCAAATTTTATTTCCGTTTCGTGTCTAATGAAGGCCAACCTGTTCATTATGGCGCAGGTAGTGGAAATGCGCTGGATGGGAAATAATGACACCTTCCAATTCTAAAATGTACAGCTATCTCTTTCAGTGTTCCATTGCTGGCAATAAACAATAAAAATCTTGAACAAATTGATGTGGAATTATTCTCTGACAAAGGAGGACTGGAAATTACAAGGAGTTTTGACTTTGGTACTATGAAGAATGGGGAGAGGAAAGACTTGATGGTGTGGATTGAGTAAGTTTATGTGTTTGTTATCTGTACGAAACCCATCGTGTCCCCACGTTTGAGTTGTGTTTTGGGTATATGCATTACCTTTATTGGCAGGGTTTTTCTTTGACTAAGTGAAATAGTTGAAATCTTTGGTAATGATTCACTTTCACTTTTATTTGAAAAAGACACTTCCAAAATAGAATGTTATTGTGGGTTTGCAGAGGCGGAAGTGAATTAAATATGTTTGCACAATGAGTGAATAAATTGCCAACACTTCTGTCCACACTGCACTGAATAAACGGAGGTGAATGCCCATTAATCTAGGATTGTCCAGATAAACAAATTGTGTTTGGGTCTAAGATGGGCAGTGGGCAGGTGCTATAGACCTGCACGGGAAGGTAGACGCCCCTGCCGCCATGAGTCTCGGGCAGATGGGGCTCGTCAGCTTGGGAAGGCAATACATCTAGGTGAGGGAAAACTCTGATTTAAAACCTCCACTGCCTTGTGGCCATATCCAGTCATGGAAATGGCTCCAGGAGTAAACCTCAAGAAAATCCGGAGTCGGAGCCCCTAAGGCAGTTCGTCGTTGTCTACAACCTCGCTCTGGCAGCTCCTGCGACGGCGCTGGTGCCAAACTATAATGGCCCTGCTGTTCCTTTGGATCGATCAGCGACGCGGCGAGGGGGGGGGACTGTCCTCCATTTGACATCGCCCAGATTTGCATCCGACCAGGATGCATCACCCGTGGTCAGTCATGACCGAAGGGGGCCTACTACTACTACTACTACTAAGATAGACACAAAAAGCTCGAGTAACTCAGGCAACATCACTAGAGAAAAGGAAGGGTGACGTTTTGGGTTGAGTCCCTTCTTCAGACTGTGTTTGGGTCTGGCAGGCAGAACAGATGCTCTTCTAGCAGGTCGGGAAGTATCAGCTGGAATTATTTCCTCAAGGAAAATCCTGACCTTCCTGGTACTATATTCTAGATTTGATTCACTTGTTTCCACTCCTATGGAGGAGGCCCATTATCAAATGGTTACTATTATGGCAGTAATTCAAAATGGCATTGCTGAAGAATTGTCAATGAGGGTATATGGGAGGAGGTGAGAAATAAAGGGGATGATTTAGGATTGCACTATAGGCCCCCAAATTGTTTCTGTAGTCAGAGGGTGGTGAATCTGTGGAATTCTTTGCCGCAGAAGGCTGTAGGGACCATCAATGGATATTTTTAAAGCAGAGATAGAATCTTAATTAGTACGGGTGTCCGGGGTTATGGGGAGAAGGCAGGAGAATGGAGTTCGGGGAGAGAGATATATCAGCCATGATTGAATGGCGGAGTAGACTTGATGGGCAGAATGGCCTAATTCTGCTCCTATCACTAAGGCCTGTGAGTGTTGTACCCACCGTATCCCATATAGACATGTGGTGAAGGTGCAAACTCCACACAGACAGCAGGTTCCTATGGCTGAGGCAGCAGCTTTACTAACTTGCACTACAGGAGCAAAGCATTCTGATGGCAGAAGATTTGAGTGTTAATTGCAGATCCTAAAATGAAGGCTAAGAAGGAAGAACTTACCGAGTCCAACTTGAGTGGTAGCGGGTTTTTAAAAATACTGTGACTCGAGTCTGAAAGTTATTGATTTATGAACAGGTTCAGTTAACAG
This sequence comes from Amblyraja radiata, assembly GCF_010909765.2. Lineage (NCBI taxonomy): Eukaryota > Metazoa > Chordata > Chondrichthyes > Rajiformes > Rajidae > Amblyraja > Amblyraja radiata. The sequence goes on from NC_045976.1 coordinate 25,228,515, forward strand.
TGGAAGTAATGGCGTTATAGCATATTTGGTTTTATTCTGCATTATTTATCAGTGATTTTTTAATTTTTAATTTTAGGAACAAAGGAAAAGAGACCCAGACCCTTCTGCGTTATTCAGTGGCTGGATGGGAAAGAGAAAATCAATTCCTTTTGGCATCAGTGCAAATGGTTCCAGCCACGTTCTCCAAAGACAAGCAACAACAGGGACTCTGTTGTAATACGGCGGGGTCCCAATTGTTGTCTCAAAACATTGTCTCTCCTCTTCCCAGAACAATGGTTCAGGCAGATTCTCATTTCCTCTCTGCAACTATCAATCGTACACAGGGACCAACACTTTGTGAGATAACTTCAGGTCAAGATCTGGCGACTGATTCACTAAGTACTCTGGCTAAATTGCTAAAGGACATGCCACAAACCTCAGAGAGTATGAGTAATCAAATAAATTGTCCACCAGCTAACCATCCTACTGAGAAGATAAACCTGCACTTCAATACGGATGCAGAAATTGGTGAAGGAGCACAGCAAATATCTCCTGGTGGAAAGGCCTGCATAAACCTAACTTGTGAAGCAAAGTAAGAATCTGTTTATTGGAAATATTGCATTGATGAAAAGAGCTTTAATATGCTGATCAGTATCTGTAGCTTTAAAAAGTAGCAAACTGTAATGTTATTTCATAAACAATATTGGATGCAAGTAATAGAGGTGATCAAAAATGGTCACACCAAGTGAGAGCACTTGCCAATGCCCTTTTGCATATGCCCTTTTGATCCAAGATATAGTTAATTTCTTTATCTACATCACATGGACATTTTTAAATAAAGTGTAATAGATTTCCAAAGTATGAATTTAAAAGGAATTGGTATAATATATTGTTGCTGCAGTTACATCCTCTAGGGGCGCTGCACTGGCAGCAGCCTCTGCCTCCAGCCTGTCTGTCATTTCTATCTTTTTTTTAATTTTCAGTTAGTCCAAAGTCTGTTTTGGGGGGGAACTTTAACTTTTGTATGTGGAGAAGGGGGGCAGGGTAAGGGAGAAACCGTTTCCCAGTCTCTTCCTAGAAACATAGAAATTAGGTGCAGGAGTAGGCCATTCGGCCCTTCGAGCCTCCACCGCCATTCAATATGATCATGGCTGATCATCCAACTCAGTATCCCGTACCTGCCTTCTCTCCATACCCTCTGATCCCCTTAGCCACAAGGGCCACATCTAACTCCCTCTTAAATATAGCCAATGAACTGGCCTCGACTACCCTCTGTGGCAGGGAGTTCCAGAGATTCACCACTCACTGTGTGAAAAAAGTTCTTCTCATCTCGGTTTTAAAGGATTTCCCCCTTATCCTTAAGCTGTGACCCCTTGTCCTGGACTTCCCCAACATCGGGAGCATGTTCTGGCGGGGACGCGACTATTTCCCCGAGTCGCGTCCTCGCCCCCCACCTCGCGGCCTACCAGCTGGATCGGAGCGGCCTTTCCTGCCGGGGACCGGGAACCGGACCAGGGCTGCTACAGCGGCGGCGCAGCGCTGGAGTCACCGCGGAGCGGGCGATGCCTACCTGGGTCGCCGTTTGGAACACCGGAGCGTTGGGCTGCTGCTCCAACATCGTGGAGCTCTGGTGCAGAGAGCTTCCAACACGGGCGGCGCTGAACAACATCGTGGAGTCCTGGGGCGCCTTGCAGAGGGTCTACAGCAGCAGTCTCCACCCGGCGCGGCCTGCGGACTTTGGAAGCCGCTGACTCCGGTAGGAGGGGGCCGACTCTGTGTCCACGCCGCTGAGGACGTCCCGCAGCCCCGACGTCGGACTTGTATCACCCCGGCGAGCGGTCCTGGATATCGGGCCGCCCGTAGCTGCAACTGCGGAGGGCTTGGGGAGGCCCTGACCACGGGGAACAGTGGAGGAAGAGACTGACTTTGGTGCCTTCCCACACAGTGGGAACTTTGATTCTGCTGTGTGGGGATGTTTTATGTCAAATTCTATAGTGTGTTGTGTTCTTTATTTTTATTGTATGGCTGTATGGGAATTTCATTTCACTGTGCCATCTGGCACATGTGACAATTAAATCTATCTTGATCTTGATCTTGTGACAGCATTGGATTTTTAAGATTTTACATGAATTTAAAATTCTTGGAACACATGACAACAATTTTCTCTTTTTTTTGCTGATTCTAAATCAATATTTTTTTTTCTCAAACAGAAATCCTGGTCGTTGCAGAGATCTTATCCTGTTCTATTTTAAGAACTTTGTGATAGGTCGCTATGTGGTGGTGGACGTGATCACTGATGAGGAAACTCTCCTTGCACCAAGGTCACAGTATTATCCCGTACTACGCAGGCCACATCAAACGAATCAAAAAGAAACCAACACTACAATAATAACAGTGCAATATCCTAAAAGGTGCCATGAAATAATTTGTAAAAAATGCGCAGCGTAAAGAGTTCTTTGCAGTGTGTGGTTTATACATTTGATAAGAGGAATTGCAGCGATTCTTGAGAAAGTGGGTAGGGTGGTCTTAGATTCTCTGGGGTTTAGATGAATTAGAAGTGATCTTATTGCAATATAAAATATTTAGCAGGTTATTCAGGTTGGATGTTAATTACCTTGTATGGAGAGTTGAGAGTTATTCTTGGAGGCTAATGATGTGGGATCAAGTACAGGTAAGATTGATCCTGTTTTGATTAATGTGTTTGCCGATCTCGCAAGTATTGTAGAGGAGAGATACCCTAGGGAATGTACAGTTCCCTGAAAGTGGGTACATAGGTAGACACGGTGGTGAAGATGGCGTTTGGCATGCTTGTCTTCATTGATAAGGGTATTGAGTACAGGAGGTGGGATATCATGTTACAGTGTACCAGAACCATATAAAACTAGGACAGCTGACACCTTAGCTTCTGAAAGGGTTTTCCATTTCCTATCCATCTGGATTTTCCCTCCTGACATAGAAGATAGAAATCGTTTGTGTTGACTTTCAAGCGGTAGAGTTGCTGCCTTACTGCACCAGAGATCTGGGTTCGATCCTGATTATGGGTGCTATCTGTACGGAGTTTGTACGTTCTCCCCATGGGTTTTCTCCCAAGAAATTTATAAAGTTTGCAAATAAGTTTAAAGGCAGATTTTAAATGGAGAATGCGTAGCTCGATACTTCATTTTTGAAAGTCAACACTTTCATGTCATGCAGGGGAACCCAAATGGAAAGCCCTTTCAGAAGCTAGGGTGTCAGCTGTCCTCGTTTTTAATACTGTGTATGTTCTGTCTAGGCTTGTGAGAAGACACATACCGAGCTTCCTTCCACAATACCCCATACCTGAGCGACTGAAGGAATGCATTGGTAAGGGTGCTGATGTCCTCACCATTGAGCCAGATCTTGCCCAGGTCCGTAGCTCTGCTTATTTTTTTTTCGATTTACAAGAAAAACTATCATGCTTTTAAAGTGAATATTTGTTATTTAAAATCTTTCCAGCCTTTGAGTATGTCAAGCTATGTGAATCGTTTTTCAACACTTCTGTGGCTGGAAGAAATTAATGCTGAGATGGAGATAAGAGAGTTCAACATGATGGCAGTAGTTTTGAAAAAGCTCGGAGACTTCCTAGCTCTAGAGGTGCCAGGGCTGGTTGAAGGAAGACCATCTGTGGTTATTGGTGAGTTGGTCATTAATTCCTGGGATTGAGGTTTTTTTGGTTTGAAACAGGAGGGAATTCATAAGATCATGTGATATTAGGTAATTAGAGTAGAATTAGGTAATTTAACCCATCAAGACTACTCCGTCATTCAATCATGGCTGATTCAATCATGGCTCTCCCTCCTAACCCCATTCTCCTGCCTTCTCCCCATAACCCCTGGCACCCGTACTAATCAAGAACCTTATATATATCCACTGACTTTGCCTCCACAGCCTTCTGTGGTAAACAATTCCACAGATTCACCACCCTCTGACTAAAGAGATTCCTCTTTATCTCCTTCTTAAAGGAACGTCCTTTAATCTGAGGCTACGACCTCTAGTCCCAAACTCTCCCACTAGTGGAAACATCCTCTACACTATTGAACCTAAACGACAGGGGAGGCAGCAGCTGATTTGTGATGCCCTCACCACCACCAAGCTTCCTGACCACTAATGTCAACTTAGACTCCAGAACAAGGGGTCACAGTTTAAGGATAAGGGGGAAATCTTTTAGGACCGAGATGAGGAAAACTTTTTTCACACAGAGAGTGGTGAATCTCTGGAATTCTCTCCCGCAGAAGGTAGTTGAGGCCAGTTCATTGGCTATATTTAAGAGGGAGTTAGATGTGGCCCTTGTGGCTAAAGGGATCAGGGGGTATGGAGAGAAGGCAGGTACAGGATACTGAGTTGGATGATCAGCCATGATCATATTGAATGACGGTGCAGGCTCGAAGGGCCGAATGGCCTACTCCTGCACCTATTTTCTATGTTTCTATGTAGAGACAACCAGCAAAGCCACGTCACAGCTTACTGTCGGAACTATTGCCTTCTTTCAATTTCTCCGTCTATCTGCATCCCAAGCCTGCAGGAAAGAATTACAGATGCTGGTTTAAATCGAAGGTAGACGCAAAATGCTGGAGTAACTCAGCGGGACAGGCAGCATCTCTGGAGAGAAGGAAAGGGTGACGTTTCGGACCGAGACCCTTCTTCAGACACGAAACGTCACCCATTCCTTCCTTCCAGAGATGTCGTCTGTCCCGCAAAGTTACTCCAGCCTTTTGTGTCTACCTTCGGTGTAAACCAGCATCTGCAGTTCCTTCTTGCACACTTATAAGATTCAAATCTGTTAATGCTTTTAAAATGTAAAAATATAAAATACTTAATTCAAAATGTGTGTAATCACCAAGTCAGTTAATGAAAATTGGTGGTCGACACAAAAAGGTTTTCCCTTCCATCACAGCTGATGCTCTCCATTGAAATGAATGGAGTAGCTAAATCCAAGCCTGGTCTAACCTGTCGCTAGGTCAAGCACGCAGATTTCCTGATTGTGCTACGACAGTTCAGGAACTTGGTGCTGCATTGCTGGTGACCATTCAGAGCGGCACAGTCCTCTCGGGAAAAGTATCCAATTTTGTGACTGAAGAGGTAGTTGAGGCTGGGACTATTGCAACGTTTAAGAAACAGAGAGGAACATGGATAGTTGTTTAAGAAGGAACTGCGGATGCTGGAAAATCGAAGGTAGACAAAAATGCTGGAGAAACTCAGCGGGTGAGGCAGCATCTATGGAGCAAAGGAAATAGGCGAAGTTTCGGGTCGAAACCCTTCTTCTGAAGAAGGGTTGCGACCCGAAACGTTGCCTATTTCCTTCGCTCCATAGATGCTGCCCCACCCGCTGAGTTTCTCCAGGAACATGGATAGGACAGGTTTGGAGGGATATGGGTCAAACGCAAGCAAGTAGGACAAGTGTACTGGAGATGGGGCATCTTGGTCGATGTGGGCAAGTTGGGCCAAAGGACCTAATTCCACGCTGTATGACATGAATCTGCAGGATTCGTGATCTCTGACTGATGGATGTAAATGCCTACATTCCTTTAAAACTTCAGGGCCATTTTTTTACATGGAGTATTCTGCATATGATGGATTTAAAAAAAAAATATTTGTCCAATTGTCTTGCTGTCCACGTGATTTAATTAGAATACTGTGAGAATATATTTGTGTTTGGCTTTAGGTGATCGAGTGATAGTGAAAAGTTCTTATGGCATGGAAACTGAAGTGCAGTATTTTGGCTACGTAATCCAGGTAAACGGACAAATAAACGGTGATCTTGAGTACCAGTAATAATTGGGCAACAATCATCAGTCTGAAGAAGGGTTTAATGTTTAAATATGAGGTCTTTGTGTAACTCAATAACTTTGTGCTCTCCTCTTTCAACTTGTCACTTTCCTACTCCCTGCCCCCAAATCTCCTGCTCTAGGTGAACGATGATGAACTGGTGCTGAAATTTAATTCGGCATTTATCCAGACTTACGACAGGGAGCCTGTGGATGTGGAATTCACCTATAACAGGTAAACACTAGGTGTAGTTTGGAAAATGTACCATAACTGCAAGTAGATACTAAAATTATTATTATTTACCAGAATAGCCAATGACTTTATTGATTCAGAATGCTTCCATTTCAGAGTTTCAGCTCGGAGATGTCACTTTGGAGTGGAACAAGCTGTTTACCTTGGTGAAGCAGGTATAACGACCTCTGATTGAGTTTGTTTTCCAGCAAATGTCAAAATGGATGCAACTTTTCTTGTCTCTGGTATCAAATTACAATGTTTAAGCCTTGAAGGACAATTACATTATATAGATGTGAAAAACGTGTAAAATCTGCGCTCCTGAAGAAAACAAATGTGTTATTAGATTATCTTGATATCTCTCAATGGTTCAATGGTGCTATCATCAAGAAACAAATTGTGTTGCGAAGGGAAAGGAATAATGGTTGTGTTTAGAATTCAGATTTCAATCTTGTAATAGCTAGTTTTTTGTGGAACTTTATTTTTCAAATGAGATTCTGTGAAAAGATATATAATTTAGTATAGGTAGAATATCTAGATATAAATTAGATTTTCAAAAGACATTGCTTTAAACTCGTAAGATTATATATGAATGAAAAGGTGAGTTCCAGAGAAGGATGTCTCGTAATCTGAATGTTTATTAATTGAGCCGAGAACTAGGTTTTTACTGTGATGTGATGTGTATTTTAAATTGATACCCATAAATTAAAAAATAACATACTTTTGCTGTGCTTTGACTAAACGGTTATTAAATCTTGACATCCAGAATAAAAAATGTTTGATTAGCACATGACATAAAATCTACTAGAATGCATGGAATCCAAGGTAAGTTAGCCAATTGGTTGAAATTAAAGGAAAGAGACCAAGGATAGTTGTGGAGGGTTGTTATTTTTTTTTTTGATTGAAGGCCTGTGATCAGTGGAGTACCACAAAGGTCGTTCCTGGGTCCACCAGTGCTTTATATACTGTATATGATGAGTCGGATGACTATGTAGTTTGCAGATGACACCAAAATTGGGGGTGTTGTCGACAGTGAGAAAGTGATATCTAAATTTACAACTGGATCCAGATCACTTCGGGAAACACGCCAAGGTATGACAAATGGAATTTAACTCGGACAGGTGTGAGGTGTTGCACGTTGGTGTGTCAAACCAGAGTCGGGCATACACAGTAAATAATAGTCCAGGAGAGTGTTGCAGAACAAAAGATATCTGTGGGTGCAGGTGCATGGCTCCCTGAAAGTGGCCAGTCAAGTGGACAGTGTGGTGAAGGTGTTTGACACGCTTGCCATCATTGGGCATGGTATTGAGAACAAATGTTGGCACAAGATGCAATTATACAAGTAATTGGTAAAACCACACTTGGACTTGTGTGCAGTTCTGGTCGCCCAGCTACAGGAAAGATGTAATTGATGGAAAGGGCAGAGAAGAGATTTTCTTGTTATCTGTGCTCCCAGGCTTGAGTTATAGTGGGAAGTTGGACAGGCTTGGACTTTTCTTTGGAGGGTGGGAGGCAGTAGTGGCCTTATTTATATGTACAATATCATTAGAAGCATGATTTAAGTGAACTGTCTTTTCCCAGGGTAGAGGATTCTAGAATGAGAGGACATTGGCTTAAGGTGAGAGGGGAGAAATTTAAGAGAGACCTCGGGGGCAACGTTTTCCATTTGTACTATATTCTTTATCTGGAATGAGCTGCAAGAGGAAGCTATAGAAGCGGATACAATTCTAACTTTTAAAAGACAGTTGGACTGATATGCACACAATGCTGGAGTAACTCAGCGGGTCAGGCAGCATCTCTGGAGAAAAGTAATAGATGATATTTCAGGTCAAGGCCCTTCTTCAGATTGTGAGTCAGGGTGTTATCTGTACAGATACAGTATATGGATAGAAAGGATTTAGCTATAGGATTAACCCAGTTTGCCAACATGGTCAGCATTGGCAAGGTGAGCCAAAGACTCTGTTTCTGTGTTTGTGTAGCACTATGACTATTATAGGTAATTCAAGGACATTTTTGTGAATTAGTGCGCCTATACTAAAAGTATTAAAATTCAGCAAACAAACATTATGTGACGTGAATCTTAGTGTTCGGAACATACTTTTGTCTAAAGGGATCAAAGACGTGAAAATGATGAGAGGCAGACTTTGGTTGCAATATTTACAAGAATCAATTGATTATGATTTACAAGAATCAATTGATTATCATAAGCAATCATTTTGCAACGGCTGTTGATTAATGAATTAATTTCTAGCAAATACTTCAATTCTGCAGGAAATAAAGTGAGCTTCATGTTTGGTTTTAAAAATCATTTCAGTGGACAATTCTAACGTTGAACCTTTTGGCAATGGGGGTTATTCTTTTGAATAAGGATGCTACTGAGCTTATGAAATTTAGCAGAAATTGTTCTGTAGAAAACAGCCAATTTTGGATTTGAATAAATGGAATCCCACAGCTTTGAATAATTTCATATTTCTTTCAATAATATGAAATTCATTCTTTCAGTCAGTAACCTGCTGATCCTTTTTACCCATTCCAACCACAGTTTTGCTCCCAGCAAAGATTGTGCCCAAATCGCCACAGACTGTTACCACATGGAATGATATTGATATGGTCATGTTAGAAAGAAAAAACTGCTGCAAGTCTCAAGATCAGATGAAGAATGTAAGAATATTTTGGCGGTTTTATCAAATGTATGGAATATAAAAAATATGCATTAGAGTATGATGGAATATTACAATTTGTCTGAAAGATCACATATTTTGCATTTTCTTTGATCTCTTTGAATATGGGTTATTCTGTTTTCTTACCCACTCTGATTGGGATCAAACTTAAGTATCCTAGAACTGTGAATTCAATATTTTCTTATCCAGACCAACGTTTTTGTTGCAACATTTAGAGCCTGATGTTTGTTCCAAATGCTGGAGATAATTTAACTGGAGGAGTTCAAGAGATGTTTTAGGAATTCATTAATTCTCTATAGTAAGGAATTAAGATAATTTATAATTAAAACACAAAGTACTTGTGCTATAACTCCAGGATAAGCGCTCAACTAAGAAAACCAAGCCCAAAACCAAAGTATTATCTAACTAAATACACCAACTTGCAATAATGACTCCATATGCAAAAAAATACCCCAGCTATCTACATATTAATTATTTTAAAAAACTAATCCTGTAGATGCAAGTATATCATTGGGGTTATCAAGTGGGCACCTCCCTTCATTGGTGTTTCGTTGAGTTAGGCCCATGACACCTGGGGAAGGCTCAACAGTTGGTTCTGGCGTCCCAGAACAGCCCCCCTCAATACCTGCTCTCGCCACCTATGCTATCAACTAAATAAGGAAAGCTGCAGACAATTAGCTCACTCTAACAAATGCTAAACACCTGCATCCTACCTACCACTAATCCCAGTCCATCATTAAGCTTGTAACATCACAAATATCACCCTTGCATAAGACCGGGGTACACTTGCACAGACGACAATTACAAAGAAATACACATACTGCATGTCATATGTTTCCTTTCTGCCCCCAACTGACTCTTTTTGTTCTCCAACAAATCCACCTCCTGCCTTGCTCTGCTGCCTCTGACATTTGCTTTACAGCCTGACGCAAACTTTGTCCGTGAATTCCTAGCTCTCCAAATAGCGACATGGCCGATCTCGCTATGAAACCTCTACAACCCACCTCTTCCGGACGTTCTCTTGCTCTCCATCCTCGCTGCTCAACTCTACATATCTAAGCCTTTTCCTTACATATGCCTCATCCACTAAGTTCTCCCAAGGCACTGTCAGTTCTATAAAAGACTGTCTGCTGACTAACTGACACTATATCAGGCCTCAAACTGGCCGTAATTATTTCCTGCGGAACAACAAGCTTTTCTCCTAAATTTACCCGCATCTCCCAATCACTGGCTCCCCGAAACGAGCCTGACTCATACCTACCTGCAAACTTTCCTCCACAACCTTTCTCTCTGTCATGGACAAAATGAATCGCTACATTCCCAGTACTGATGCCTATTGAATTCACCTGTACTCTCCTCCTCTCAATTGCTGCAGCTGTACACTTCAATACCTGGTTATGCCGCCAAGTACACCGACCCTGCGAAAGACATCCTGATAAAATATGCCTCAACGTTGCCCCCTCTGAACACAAGGGACAGGTCGGGTCCCCACCTACCCAGTGTTTGAGGTTCTGCGGTGATGGCAACACATCATAAATAGCCCTTATAAGGAAACTTACATGACCCGCCTCCATGCACCGCAGGTCCCTCCAGCTAAACCTCCTTTTTTACCCTTTCCCAGTTCCATCCACTGTCCCTGCTTAACCTGAGCTACTGCCCTTACACATCTCACTGCTTCTTCCTGATGCCATACCTGCTCTACAACCAATTTCCTCCTTGGTTGAACCTGCCTTACTCCACACTGGTATCCCTGTGCTGAACCTTTAAAAAATACTTTAAAAACTACTTTAAAAACAAATTGGCTGCTTGACTGCAAGGAAAGAAACAGTATTTTGGGAGTGGAGTATAATGAGCAGAGGATATTATATTTGTTTTGACATTTATGATTCTCGTGTAATGGCCCTGTCCCACGATGCTAGTTCTAGGTATGTTGCAAAGCCTACCTGAAGCGTCGCTGAAAATCTGCCGCTGCGCGTGTGCGCGATTTTGGCGCCGTTTAGAGGGGGGCGGGTTTAAAACGCGATTTTCTCTAGGCTGTTCAAATCAAAGATGTTCAGCCTAGTTAATTATTAACGAAAAATCGCTGGAAGACCCCGTCGCAAAAGCTATTATTAGTTTTAAAGGCCTCGTAAAATAGTTATAGTAGTTTAAAAATCAATCTCTAAACCCGCGACCACCAGCAACCGCAGGGTCTCATAAAGCAAATAGCAGAAGGTAGGCTGTATATTTTTACCTTAAAAAGGGCTTCTAAAGATCCCTTTATAGAAAGTTTAATATTGCGAGTAGCTCATTTTGGGTCCATTATATCCCGCAGTATTTTTCTCGGCATTTGAGGGCACAAATCTACCGCAATGTGAACGTTCTAAACCAGCGCGTTCACAGGAACCCACTGGAAAGCTGATTTAAATGGGCATTTATTTACAGCAATTAAACACTAAATTCCTTCCATTTGGTCTATAAATTAATGTAAATGAGATTTAAAAATCATGTTTTATTGTGAATTATTTGTGAATATTATTTGGACATTTAGGCTATTTAAAAATGTTAATCATTTATTAAGAAATGGATAGATGTTTAGATCTAGTAATTGAAGTCTGAAATTAGCTACAATTAGGTAACTAACTAATTATATGCTTTAATTTCAGGTAATCCAAGTAAGATTATTTTATATTTGTTTCAGAATGCTTCAATCTATGATAACTGAAAATTTCATTCAGTTCTCTTAATTTTTAAGAAAGTTATGGGCTTTTGACTGTTCACGATCACAGCTTTTTTGTTATGTCCATAGAAAATCAATGGGGAACAAGATGCTCATTTCCGAGTATGAAAATGGCCATAACTTTTTAAATACTTGAGATATGAAAGTGAATTAGGTGTCAAATTAAACTTATTTTTATGCTTTATCTGATGGGATAAATTGCAGACTTGATTTTTAAAATCTCAAAATTTTGTAACATTGCTACTAGTTCATTCAAGAGCTCTCCCGAGTTTAAAAAAAAACAAACTCGTGGTAAGGAGAATGAACGTAGCGGGTCCGTCGGAGCTCGGGGACGTCTCTTAGCGGCTCGTAACACTAACGGCAGGTGCTCGGGAAGACTCGTGAAGATTTTTTAACATGTTGAAAAATGTCCACGAGAGCCCCGAGTACCGACGAGCAGCCATTACCGTAAATCTCTGAGTTCGAATCTAGGGCAAACGCGGGAGAACTCTTTAAATGAACTCGTCAGTGGGACACGGCTTTTAGTAGTTCTCCTGCACATTCATTGCGCATCTAACCCCATTTTTCAGTGCATCTGTTAATCTTCCTCTTCTTTCCTTGCCTAACATCCTTTTGTCTCCTTTGCACCACTAGCCTTTGTCACTATCTCCGAATCACTGCTCCCTCAACTGTATCCATCTATCACTTGCTTGGCTTTATCCCACTCTCGCCCCTCTTTTCCAGTTTTCTCCCCCTACTTGATCTGTCTGAAGAAGGCTCCCGACCCAAAACATGTCCTATCCATTCCGTCCATAGACGCTGCCTGACCAGTTGAGTTCCTCACCACTTTGTTTTGTTAAATGACAAGTTGCTGTGTTGGTAAATATTGTCAATAACAGATTTTTACAGCAATATTTTATTCTAACACTTTTCCAGAAGGATACGAATGCAGAGTTAAGTAATTCTTGTGCAGGTAAAGGGGACTCACCGCTGGATACCGGAGACACAGTTGGTAAGGATCAAACACCTGTAATAGTGCTCATGCATAATAGATTGCCTATTTCTGCACATTACAGTCAGTGAATTCACATCAATCAAACATTTACATTTTCTAAAAATGTAAACCATAGAGATTTTTTTGTAAAGAGGTACAGCAGGGACACAGGTCCTTCGGCCCACCGAGTCCACTCCGGCCATCGATCACCCATACACTAGTTCTATATTATCCCACTTTCACATCCTACACACTAGGTGCAATTTACCGAAGCCAATTAACCTACAAACCTGCAAGCCTTTGGAATGTGGGAGGAAACACTCAAGGGTACAGGGAAAATGCACAAATTCCGCACAAACAGCACCCGTAGTCAGGCTTGATCCCGGGTCTCTCGTGCTGTATGGCAGCAGCTCTACTGCTGCGCCACCCCCAGATGTTTTAGATTAAGAAATTAAAAACTTGATACAACCACAGCTAATCTGAACTAAAACCTAAACCAAGCCCATGGAATTTTAATCTTTTTTAAACCTGGCCCAAGTTTCACAGTAAAATAACAATTTTAAATATGCAATTTGTGTGCAGTAATATTAGGCAAATCATCCTTGCCCAACCTGAACCTAGATGTTTTATCAGATGTAGATCAGACTGAATTCAAAGCCCCACTTGTAGTTGGGTCCCCAGAGTGCCGACCTCCACAGGATGCAAACCTTTGTAAATTGCTATATTGCACTTTCTACAATCAATAATTAAATGCAATTTAAAAAATAGAATGTTTGGTAATTGTAACTTGCACAACCATTTTCATCCTCCCTGGAATATAATCCACATGGAGCGACTGTTCTGATCTCCCCATTGCTCCGTGTGATGTATGATGTTAGAGACAAGTGTTTGCAGAGAACAAAGCTGAAGTCACTTTTTGTTGCATTGTGCTTGTGGATCACCCTAAAGTGTTTAACATTTCAAGATGGTAGACTGTTAGAAACTTTAGTTGCCTACAATTTTAACAAAAACTTTGCAGGAGAAAATCTTGGAGCTGAACCGTCGGGCCAAAAAGAATGTAACTTTTACAATTCACTGCTGAATGAACATCAGAAGTTTGCAGTCAGACAGATTCTCCGTGGAGAATGCCGACCAACGCCGTACATTGTGTTTGGGCCACCAGGCACCGGGAAAACGGTTACCATCCTTGAAGCCATTTTGCAGGTATTTGATGTCTTGTATGTTATGATTGTATTTTTTGATTGCATTGGCTTTTCACAGCCTCTAAACGCCAGTGAACGGATTTGCTGTCTGTGTTTGGAATAAGTCACACGATCCCAGCAAGGATCATCAGAAGGGTAGATTTTTCCGCTTCTCTTTATTTATTTGGTGTAATAGTCTCATCTTGGCCTTCCATCAGTACTAAAGGGTGATTGTTCTATCCTTCTCCCTGTGGGAAAGATGTGGACCTGTACACATGCCTGATCTGTAAGTGAAAGTGGTGAATCACCTTCCAGTACACAACTCAAGTTGTGCCATTTGATGACATAGTGTATGTACTTCACAGTTATATCCATGCTGATGACTTAATAACAAATTGTGTAGGAATCCACTTGCTCACAGAGTTCCAAGTAATGCTCTTTAAGGTAGGTAGATTTAATGAAGTAAAATTATCGGGTGCATGAAGATTGGGGTTTCAGTAGTACAGTAACTTATTATTTTAGCAAAGTTTTAACGCTGGTATTGATTTTCTATGCAGATTCACTTTACTTTGCCAGATAGTCGGATCTTGGCTGCCGCTCCATCCAACAGTGCTGCTGACCTGCTCTGCTTACGGTTACATGAAAGTGGTTTATTGAAGCAAGGAGACATGGTGCGGGTTAATGCCACCTCCAGACTGGAAGAGGTGCGATCATCCACTCTGCAAAAAGAGTTTTGGGGGCATTTGTTGTCAGGATGGAAAGGATCCACTGTGCTTAAAACCAGTTCAAGATATTGTTAGATTAGAGTCAAGAGAGTGTTTCATTGTCATCTGCCAGATAAAACAATGAAATGATTACTTGCTGCAGCACAACAGAATATGTAAACATAGTACACTGCAAACAATATGATAAACGGCAGAGAGAAAAAAAGGTCAATGGGCATACACACACACACACATTATTAGTGCAGTAATAATAATAGTCTATTGTAGTTCAGAGCTTATTTGAGGTTGTACTGTTTAATAGCTTGATGGCTGTAGGGAAGAAGCTGTTCCTAAACCTGGACGTTACAGTTTTCGGGATCCTATACCTTCTTCCCAATGACAGGGGTGAAATATGTTTGTGGCCAGCGTGGTGTAGGTCTCTGATGATGCTGGCTGCCTTTTTGAGGCAGGGCCTCCGATAAATCCCTTCGATGGTAGGGAGGTCAGAGCTGGTGGAGTGGGCAGTGTTCACAACATTTTGCAGTCTTTTCCGCTCCTGGGCGTTCAAATTGCCGAATCAGTCCATGATGCAACCAATCAATATGCTCTCTACTGTACACCTGTAGAAGCTCAAGAGAATCCTCTGACATACCAAATCTCAGTAATCTTCTCAGGAAGTAGAGGCGTTGATGTGCTTTATTTATAATTGCATCAGTGTGCTGGGTCCAGGAAAGATCTTCGGAAATATGCACGCCCAGGAATTTAAAGTTTTTGACTCTCTCCACCATCGTCCCTTATACCGTTGATATAAACAAGGTTGTTGGTCCACATCCTTCCTCTTCCAACGTCCACTTGGTTTTACTAATATTGAGAGCCAGGTTGTTGTGCTGGTATCATTTGGTCAATTGATCGATCTCACTTCTATACTCTAACTCATCACCATCTGTAATTCAGACAACAACGGTGGTGTCGTCAGCGAACTTGAAGATGCAGTTCACACTGTGTCCAGCTACACAGTCCTGAGTATAGAGTGAGTAGAGCAGGGGGCTGAGCACGCAGCCTTGAGGTGCTCATGCTCTGATTGTTAATGAGGAAGAAGTATTTCTGCCAATTCGAACAGACTATGGATGAGGAAGTTGAGGATCCAATTGCAGAGGGATGCGCAGAGACCCAGTTCTGTGAGCTTGGTAACCAGCTTGGAGGAGATGATGGTATTGAACGAGCTGTAGTCTATAAACAGCCCGACGTGTTTTTATTGCCCAAGTGGTCCAGTGCAGAGTGGAGAGCCAGTGAGATCGCATCCTCCATTGACCTGTTTTGACGGTAGGCAAACTAGTGAGTCGAGATTCTTGTTGAGTTGATATGCAAATAGATTCTGAAATAGTAGGGCTTGTTAAGAAGACTCCTTCTGGCAACTTGTACTACCCTGTCTTCAGATCTTCCTGTACACTACCACCAGTATTATATATTGCTCAGTGTAAGCTGGCTGCCACATTTACGACATGACCTGAACAGCTGGATTTAAAAATCAACTATAAAGGGTTTTGGGATATCTTGAAGGAGACAATGCAAAAGACAGTGCAAATGCAAGTCTCTTTACCCAACATGAAATACTTCCCACATCCCTCTCTCAAATTCATTCACATGCACATGATAAACAGTTTTTCAATATGCCATGAAAATGTACTAAATGTCTTTCTGCATTTCAAACTGGGGAACTGAATTTAATGAGCTTTGCCATATTTGCATTTTGTTTGCCCGCAGTCATTGAGCCAGCCATTATGTATCATTATTCTGCTCTTGTGGCTTAAAGCAGTTGATTGTGGACCCAGGCCATGGAGTTATTTTGATATTTTCATTTCATTTGTCAGAAAATTATATTAAAGAATGGATCCTTTAAAGGAAGTGAATATCTGATCTGCACAAAGAACCTTCATTCTCATATGACTATCAGGAAAGACAAGGAAATGTTAAATGTTGATCAATTAAATGGACATTAAACCCAAGTCTGAACCAGCATTATAGCATTTGACCCTCTGTTGCTTTACTCTGCCAGTACAGATTCTGCAGTACAGTGTCTTGAATCTGAATAAAGAGAAGTAGGATATGGCATGAATGTAGTAGGATAGATTAGGCAGTATTTCCAAATGAGTTAACAGTGAATAAGCAATGGAAAAATTATAAAGAATATGTATATGGACTACATCAATTATGTCTTCCCCACTGTCACACAAATATTTTCTAAGAAAGGGCTTAATGGCTTGCGAAGAAAACTAAGGATTGTGTAAGTGTTGACATTACCTAAAGAAGTGGCAGTTCTGGGGGTTGGAAGTAATTCAGAATCCAGCAAAGTAAGACTAAAACGTTTTTATTAAGAGTGGAAAGAAGAAGTACGAGAATCAGCTTGCGGGGAACAAAAAAATTGACTGTCAAAGCTTGGCTGTAAGTATTTACAGGGAGTGTTTTTGGTGAATTCCAGTCTTGGTCCCCTCCAGCCCAAAAATGGAGAAATTACAATTGGAATTAAAAAACAGAACAATTAGTTCTGTCTTCACAAAGGGAAAAAAAATAACATCTCAGAAATGTTAGAGAACGTTGGGTCTAATGAGCAGGGAGAACATAGCACAATATAGTACAGGAACTTCATGTTCATATCTGTCTAAATGCCTCTTAAATATTGTCATGGTATCTGCTGACTACCCTATCTATGCCTTTCATAATTTTACATATTCTCAGACTGAAGAAGGGTCTAGACCTGAAATGTCACCCATTCCTTCTCTCCAGAGATGCTGCCTGTCCCGCTGTACAAAATGTATTGGCTGGGATTTTCCCCAGTGAGGACACACACATATGGGGAATACCCAGATATTACTATTTCTTGCATTTAAAAAGTACAGAAGTTTTTGTGTTTAAATGTAACACTCTTCAGTAATTGTTCGATTGTGTCCTGATAATTTTCTGATTTGACCCCATATATTTCCACTCCAGTATATTCCTGAAATTGTCCAGCCGTACAGTAAAGATGGAGAAGATCTCCGGGATGCAGCGCGATTTAGGATAATAATAAGCACATGTAGCACAGCCGGATTATTCTATCAAATTGGATTGAGGTACAATGAAGCATGTAGCAATGAAATACTTTGTAATTAAATTACATTGTAATGTAATAGCCTACAGAAGAACATTTGTATTCTATGATGATAAATATATAATCCACTCCGTCTTGTGTGGTCTCAATATTGACCTGGCCTTGCAAATTTGACACTGTACTGAGAAAAACATTTAAACTGTGAAAATAGCCACAGTTATTTAATATTTGGAAGAGATTAACGTGATTGGTTTTCGTCTAGAGTTTAGCATTTGCCTTTCTGTGTTCAGCATTCTCAAAAATTGATTAAAAAAAATTAATTAAACTTAGTTTATTGTGAATAACATTTATACAGAAAAAAACTTTGGTTTAGCGATACAGTGCAGAAACAGGCCCTTCGGCCCACCGAGTCCACTCTGACCAGCAATCCCCGCACATTAAAACTATCCTACACACACACTAGGGACAATTTATAATTTTTAGCGAAGCCAAAATAACCTACAATCCTCTAAGTCTTTGGAGTATGGGAGGAAACCGGAGCACCCGGAGAAAACCCACGCAGGTCATGGGGAGAACGTACAAACTCCGTATAGACAGCATTCATAGTCAGGATCAAACCCGATCTTTGGCGCTGTAAGGCAGCAACTCTACAGCTGCGCCACCCTGCCACCATAAACTGTTGCAAAACATGATACCAATTCATCAAGAAAAAAAGACGTGCAACAGTTGATAAAATTATTTCTTTGGTGACAAGATTCCTTTTTGTTGTAGTTGGTTGGTGAATAGAAAGGTTACACTTTATTTCCAAAGCAGGTGATTGTGCACTTTTTTGTTTTCACAAATGCAATAAAGAACTGGACACTTTACTCATGTATTTGTGGATGAAGCTGGTCAAGCAAGTGAACCGGAATGTCTCATCCCTCTGCTGCTGGTATCTGAGAAGGACGGACAGGTACGGCATGATAGCACAAATAATTAGATATTTTTTTTAAACAGTCAGAATCCAACAATAGTTTAGTTTGTTCACCCGTCAAGGAATCGAAAGATCCTCTGAACAGAGCCAAAATTATTAAACGTTGATGCTGCAGTAAATTGAGTAGAGCTTGGCACAGTTTTCTTGATTTAATATTCATGATTGTTTTACTGTAGTATTCTTTAAAAAAATGTTCTTTGACCCAACAAATTAGGTACTACAGCTTTACGTTTGGCTTATTCCATTTCATGGAACATTTTGGGTCTGGAATAAGTATTTCCTGAGATAGCAGTAAAGATGGATAACAAGTTTATATTCTGGTTTGTTTACATTAACTCTGTTTTAAACTTTCAATCTGATTAAGGAAACTCATAAGACTATAATAGAAGATAGTGTTGAGATCTGAGATGTTTTGAAATGTCTTCCTGTTACAGGATAATTGAATATTGGCTTCTGTAACGCAGCAATAATTAGCCTTGTGCAATTATTTTATAATCCAACAGATTGTGCTTGCTGGGGATCCAATGCAGCTGGGACCAATAATAAAATCGAAAATTGCCAAAACCTATGGTCTGTCTATTTCACTTTTGGAGAGACTAATGACCCAGCCTTTGTATTCTAGAAATGAAACCTTGCATGCACTTGGATCCTACAATCCACTTTTGGTGAGTTTAATGTTTATTCACTGTAAATACAAGTCCCATATAAATACTCAGTTTGAGGTGATTTGTTAGCATTTGCCATTTTGTACAGTAGTTGGAATTGTAATCTTGCAACCATGGAAACAAGGTTGAGGAAAGAACAGGGCTGACAGTTCAATGCTTTGGGATGTAGATATTTTAGATGTGAGTGGGGAATACTGGAGAGAAGCATGGTCTCACTAATTATGGAGAACATAACAGTGGTACTTAGAGGGGATATCCTGGAGGGCTCATCCAAAAAGGAACTTAGAGTGGATCCTGCGAATAATCGAGGGACAATTATTTTTCTGGTTCATAATACAGGCCTCCCAATAGTCAATGGTAATTTGAGGAACAGATTTATAAAGAAATCCTAAAAGGTGCAAGAATAACACAGGCAAAAGTTATAGTAGTGAGGGATTTTAATTTCCCCAGATTTGACTGGGATTGATTTAGTGCAAGAAGCTTAGATGGGCAGAATTTAAGTGCTTACAAGGAAGTTATTTGAGACAATATGCAGAGGTCATCATGAGTCAAAGAAGTACATGACTTTAACTTCAGAAATAAATCTGAGCAGGTGGTGGAAGTGTGGCTGGGGGAACAGTGAGAATAATTCTATAAATTTCAAGGGAGTTTTGGATAGGGGTGAGATTAAGGTTTTAAATTGGGGGGAAAGATGATTTCCGAAGTGTAAGCAAAGACCTAGTAAATGTTGATTGAGAATGGATGCTTGCAGGTAAAATACCTGACAGTGAGTCCTTTAAAAGAGAACTAGTAAAAATTCCCAGCTTGTATGTTCTAGTCAGGGTATAAGGTAAACTGGGAATATTGGATTACAAAGGATATTGAAGTTTTGATCAGGAATAAAAAGGAAGCATATGGCTCTGACAGATTTTAAAGGGCATTTGAGAGTATTTCTGTGATATACAGAGCAGCTAATATTCAGAACTTGCTCCAAAGGAGATGGTGGACTCGAGTACAATCACCTATGCTTAAGAGACATTTAGATGGCATGGGAACAGGCAAGAATATAGGACACCGACCGAATGTGGACAAATAGGAATTACTACAGATGGCACAAAAGTTGGCATATTTAAATTCAAAGACTCGTGTGCTCATTTTCAGTCTCTTTTGCACTGCAATGCTAAAATGGCCATGTAACCGTGGGTCATGTAACCAATCTCAACTGCATTCAAGGCTATAAACCCAAAGCCCCAACCTTAGTACTAGGGCTGTGGATTAGTTCAGTGCTATTGTCCTGCCGGTTGGCCATTGGACATGCCCTCCCTCTGGGAGCCTCAAATAATTTTGCATTTTCGGCATGGAGAGGAATTAAACCTCTCGTAGCAATCAGCTTGAGTACATGAGTGCCATCTTGTGTTCTGCAGAATAATTTATATTTGAGTAGCTTTGGAGAGTGATTTATTTCATTTGACTACCAGTTTACACAATTACAGATGTAACTTGAGGGATGAAAAAAAAGTGTTTCAGAATGTATATTTCATTATGTATAATAATTCCAGGTTGCAGAGCAGTAACTGAAGGCTACTCTTAAGAGCATACCTAAATTAACTTTAAAGTAGACCATTCTTTATATTAATCAATAGCTTTACCAATGTCTGCACTCAAGGTTACACTCTTCAGTTTGCACATGGTGATTGCAGAACATGCAGTAATTTCTGATGAAATTGTTAGAGGATCTAATGTAAAAACAGAATAATAAGATGTTCGTTTAAATGATAAGTTTGTTTCCAATTATGTGAACCATTGATAATTGTCTTGTCACTTATCTTGTACTCACCAGGACTTTGAGGGGAGCAGTGCTTGCATCGTTGCTAGGCAAAAAATAAACAAAAGTTCAAAAGTATGATAAAATCTTCCCCAGTACCCATCAAGCCTGTGCACCTCTGTGAATGCCAATGAAGTAATTAGCCTTTTATCTGCACATAAGTTTTAGCAACCCAATTGACCCCATGAGTCAGAGCCACTCATTTTGAACTGTACTACTTTAAAAATGACAATTCATTAAAAAAAATTGGTTTTAATTTAGTCTAGGATGATTTAGAAGTACCCGAGAGATACAAATAATATGATAGGGAAAGACAAACTGTAAATGTATTCTGATTTGCAGTTGAAATAGTATTTATTTTTTAGGTGACAAAACTGGTGAACAATTATCGATCACATTCATGTTTGCTTGACCTGCCTGCGAAGCTTTTCTATCACAATGAACTTAAGATGTGTATGGATCAGTCTGTGGCCAATACATTTTGTAACTGGGAAAAATTGCCAAAGAAAGGATTTCCAATAATTTTTCATGGACTGAGGGTATGTTGTTGAACACAGTATATTACTAGCCTCATTCATACTTAAAACATTGCATGATTTTGTTTTCTTTTTCTATATTTATACAAAATAAGAATTTTAAGATTCAATTATTAATCTCACTGCTTCCCAAATGTAGAGATATTTCATTTATAAAGGGTGCTGATCTGGAGTATGTATGCAATATTGGTTTCCTTAATTAAGCTAGGATGTAGAGAAGAGATTTATACGTCATACCTGGTGATTGTCTGTTCACATAGGTTTGCAAAGGCTAGGTTGGTATGAAGAAGGGTCCTGACCCATATCCTCCAGAGATGCTGCTTGATGTGCTGAGTTACTCTGGCACTTTGTTTTTAAATCTAGGCTTGTATATGTTGGAGTTTAGAAGGTTGAAGTATATGATGGTTGAAGACCCTGAGACGTCTTGACAGGGTGGATGTGGAGAGAATGTATCCTCTTGTAAGAGAACCTAGAACCTGGGTAAGTAGTTTAGACAAGGCCAAGGGGAAATGTTGTGTCTCAGATGGTTGAGAGTCTTCAAAATGAGTGATTGCAATTGGGCCATTGAATATTTTTGACACGGAGGTAGATAGATACTTGATATACAATGGGGTGACTAACTAAATGGGAACGTGCAGTAAGATTAGCCATGATATTATTAAATGTGCATCCCTACTTCTTTTTAAACTCTAATGGCGCATTTAATAAGCATTTCAACTCGATCCAGAAAATAGGTAACAGAAAACTAAACAAAAGTACTCATCAAGTCGAGCAGCAAATGTTGGAAGAGACAAAGTTGGTGTTAGTGATCAAGAAATCTTCATCAGAACTGGAAATGCAAAACAAGAAATTTGTGTTTAAGTTGCAGAGGGGTATGATGGTGAGGAAAAAGTGCAGATGAAAGTTGTCAAGTTTTTTTTTTTTTTTAAAGAACAGTAATTGGAGCAAAGAATAAAGAGGCATATTGAAATAGAGGCGTAGCACATTTGTGAAGAGGTTTGAAGGATTATTACCTGAAAATAGTAACGTTGTTATCAAATCCTAGGGGGCTGCTGCAGGTGATCTGCAAAATAATCACCTGTTTGGTTTATCCAGTGTAGGGGTGACCACCGAACACAATCTACATTGGGGACACCAACTGTAGATTGGGTGGCCTCTTGCAAGTCCACAAGGACAATCCTGAGCTTTCAGTTGCCCATAACTCTACTTCCATATGCCCAATCCTGCTATGAACACGCTGCCTTTATGCTTCTACATTACTTCCACCAATTATGTCCAATGCAAGCTTAAAGAAAAACACCTCATCTTTCATTTGGGTATGTTGCAGCCCATGAATTTAATACTGCGTTTAATTTCAAATAACGACCTATCCATTGCTCTCTCCACAGATATGGCTTCACATCTCCATTTCAATGTCCCTTTCTCTCTCGTCTCCAGCTGCTGATTTGTAAGGAGTTGTTACTTTGACAACTTTGCACGACACTGTAGCATGGCCATTCCCTCTGTTCACTCCAACCTTCCTCCTCTCTGCAACCTGAAACCTGTCTTCTAACATTTCCAGTTACAATATGAAACATTGGCTCTATTTCTCTACCTAATGGCCTTGCCTGTTCTAAGTGTTTCCAGTAAATGTTTTTTCCTTCCTGATGTCCATCTTTCTGACTTCCAGCCCAATATGAAATAATGAATCCAAAAACATTGAGCACTTAAATTGTCTTTAACAATGGTGGCAGAAAACAAGTTGATTTTACTCGCTATGCAAATGTATTCATAAGACAATGGTTCATATTCCCTTGAACTCTATTTGTGGTATGAAGTACACACATGCACTTGCATGGAATGATATGAAATGCACTATTTTAGTTTCTTTGCAACGTTAGTTTCTAGAAAGGATGCATGACATTTCATTCTCAGATTCTAATTTTGTAACTGCTGATTGTTTCAATTTTCAGGGAAATGAAATGAGAGAAGGTAGCAATCCATCATGGTTTAACCCTAAAGAAGCAGTTCAAGTTATGCGTTATTGTTGTCTGCTAGTGAAACTTTGTACAAGCCCAGTGCAGCCTTCAGACATTGGGATCATAACACCCTACCAAAAGCAGGTACACACAGTAAATTCATATTTATCCTTTTGTTTCAGGGTGCCATTATTAAACTTTTTGTGTCTATATTGGAAGTAGGTGGGTCTTAAAGATGTATGAGATTTGTGACCAGCTAATAATGCTTCCCTATTAAAGTTATGTCAAGACAAAGACTGAAAACAGAAAATCTGACTAGAGAAATACTCAGATCCAATGATAATTGCGAGCAAGATGCACCACGTAGAATTGAAATATTTAATTCCGCAGACCTGGATCATCATGAGGCTCCTGTGTGAAAAAATCTCTTTTTGTGTGTGTACATAGGTACAAAAAATTAGAGTCCTCCTACGAAGTGTAAATCTTGCCGATTTAAAGGTTGGATCTGTTGAAGAATTTCAAGGCCAGGAGAAAATGGTTATAATTGTGTCAACAGTAAGTTACATTAATTTATATGTGTATTAGGCATCTTTAAACCGTATTAACAATTGGGTATCAGTCAATGGTAAAAGCAGTTAACCCTTTTTTGCCCAAATACCCTATTTTGTTACCACTAAATATGGACCAGTACTGTCAACAGGAATAACGATTTAGTTTGTCTGGTATTTGATCATTTAATAAATGTTACTCTATACAACACCACAATAGAAAATATTTAGGGCAATCATAATGATTGATAATATCAATACAGTAGATCTGTAATTTTCGGATCAATCATTTTTGGTGTAATTTTGTGCTTAGTGCTAGAAAATATGGTGCATTAGTGTTCAATAGAGCTGTAATTATTCAACTTAAATCTGCAGATCAAAGAAACCGGAGTAATCTTTTTTTTTAAACATGATTTATTTAGTAATGCTCGTGAAGCTGAGTACTTAAAATTGAAGCAAAATCTTTTTTAATTACAGCTCTAATATCTACTGATAGATTAACATAAATATAGCAACCAGGAAATGCAGATGCTAGTTTATATAATTATATTAAATATTTGTATCATAAATGTTGGGAACAAGATGTTTGGTGGTGATGGGGTAACAACATTCCTTCATTGGTCATGAGTTTTTTCAAGTAAATTTCGAAGTTGAAATCCATTAACCAGACTTGTGTACAAATGTTGATTAGAGGTAAAGCAACCCACCAGAAGTAATGATTCTGCTCTGCAGCATTAATTTTTCACACTCGCTTAGTAATATTTCTAATAGGTTACATAAATTTAAAATATTTCACTAGTTTTCAGGAGGATATTAAATGCAGAGCAAATCAGTGTTTTTTCCCCAACTTTTTGTCAGAAATCTTAAACAAAATATGCTTATTGCAAAGGTACGGTCGAGTGAAGAAAATCTGTCTGAGGATAAGCGTCACATCTTGGGATTTCTTTCTAATCCAAAAAGGTTTAATGTTGCAATCACCAGAGCTAAAGCATTACTGATTGTGGTTGGGAATCCACATATTCTCCTTAAGGTGGGTAGAACTCTGTGTAATAGGATTTTTGACATTGTTTTAATGAATAACTGGGTATTAGATCAAGCTCTGTTTAATATAACTTAATTTGTTTGCGAATGTGGTAATTTTATTTTTAAAAAGTAGCTGCATGAAACCTGAACTTAAAGGAGAATTTCTTGTGGCATTTGAGTTTAAGGCTGATTTTAAAATGTGTAATTCTTTATAGGACCAATGCTGGGGCACATTTCTGGAATACTGTGTTCTAAATAATGTATATGTTGGTTGCAATCTCCCAAATGAACTTCTAACCCAGTGAAGAAGGCAAGTTTGTTTTCTAAATACCCATTAATTTATGATCCCATCTTTTCTATGATTTTTATTTAAACAATGCTAATAGTTCAACTAAAACTAAGCTTGGGCATTATCTGTAAACACTCTGCATAAAAACAATTACAGGTCTAATCCAGTGGATGACTATTTAAAGTGAAAGTTAATTAAAAAAGAGTAAACTTGGAAATATACCCACACAGGTTAAAAAAAAGAATCACCTTTGATAGGCTTAGTTGGAAAACAAAAGATGTTTAGTGATACAGTGTGGAAACAGGCCCTTCGGCCCACCGAGTCTACACCGACTAACGATCTCTGCACATTAACACTATCCTACACACACATAAGGGACAATTACACTTGTACCAAGCCAATTAACCTACAAACCTGTACATCCTTGGCGTGTGGGAGGAAACCCAGTCACAGGGAGAACGTACAACTCCGTACAGACAGCTCCCATAGTCGGGATAGAACCTGGGTCTCCGGCGCTGCAAGACAGCAACTCTACGGTTGCACCACCCTAACTGGCAAAGGTGATATATTTTATAAAGGAAACCTTTAAATTTTTTTTTTTAAGTAGTTCAATTCTTAGAGGATACTTGTACGATTTCTGATATCTCCACCCCATGCTTGTGCTTCCGAGTACAGTAATGAATTTGTAAGAACGTTTACTGAATTGTTGGTGAAAGAGCAGCTTAAAAAATGAATTGGGAAAATCATTTAGTGTGATACAGTGACAATGGTTTGATTCTGCACCATCGCTAGATATTTTTGCAGTGCTACTAGAGTTAAACCAATCATTGAATGAATTATTTGAAGCTATTCTAAATTTGAGTGTTTCAGTTATAGCTTCATTTATGTGCTATCATACAATAGACCATTTGGTCCAAACTTTGAAAGACCTGCCTAAGCAATTGCTTGCAATACTTATGATTTTTTTTTGTTGTTATCTTCAGATGTAACATATCTATTTCTGAGAGGACCTGCTGAGAAAAGGCTGCAATTTTCAAAATTGAAGAGAAGACTTTTGAGGAAAATGATGCCGTCACATTTTGGTGTTGCTGGTTTTAAGTTGTAAATGGAGCACACTCCCTCCTTAACTCTGATTTCTTGAAACTTTAGGAAAATTTGATAAATCCCTTTGGTTTGGCAGAAATGTTGAATGTAAGCTGATGTAGTTAGCTTAAGGTTTTTTTTATGGCATTAATAATACATCTATTTAAAAAAGGAACTCACAATGTGGCCTTGATTGCATTTTAAAAATCTTGGAAATCACCAAAAACTCAATTGGAGTT
This sequence comes from Amblyraja radiata, assembly GCF_010909765.2. Classification (NCBI taxonomy): domain Eukaryota; kingdom Metazoa; phylum Chordata; class Chondrichthyes; order Rajiformes; family Rajidae; genus Amblyraja; species Amblyraja radiata. The sequence continues at coordinate 25,254,973 of NC_045976.1, forward strand.
GCCACAAGAGGGAGCACCGGTGCAAGACATAGAAAACTTAATGGTCACCTGCAATAAATAGTCTAACTGTATTTTGTGTTTCATTTCACTTTTTTAAAATATTTTCATTGCATCTGTAGCAATATAGAATTAAAGGATAAAATACAACATAAACATAGCAAAGTACTCTCCATGAATCATACAAATCAATTCCCATATTCTCTTTCACCTATAATGTCCATCTGAAAGTCTCTTAAACACCACTATCCTATCTGCCTCCACCACCAGCAGCGTGTTCCAGGCACCCACCACACTCTTAATAACCTGCATTCTACTGACATTTCCACCCTGGGGAAAATGGTTCCGTCTACCCTATTAATGCCTCTCAATTTTAAATATTTCCAATCAGATCTCTCGGCCTCTGACACGCCAAAACAATCAAAGATCAAAATAATTGAATTATTCAGTTTTGCTATTTCATGACTATTTTCAACCGTTGGAATACTGCACTTCATAATATCCTTCCAAAGGTAAAATATGCCATCTAAATTAATATGCATATAGTGAACATTGACCAACAAGGAAACAAAATAAATATTATTCTTGGGTTGTCCAGCTTTGAGTGGTGTGGTCAGTACTTGGGCCCTAGCTATACATGATCTATCAATCTTAGGGTACCAAATGTCACATTCCCAAGTTTTCTTATGCATCTTGTTAAATATGGGATTGTGAGTGGAAGATATCAAGGGGATACAGACAAGCTGAATTTGCAAGTCCCTAGCAAATGGGATATAATGTGGGAAATAAGGTAATTGTAAAACTGCAGATGTCACGAGTCTAAACTACAACCTGGGAATAAAGTAAGCTCACGCAGCACCGACAGGTCAAGGAATCAAGCACCATAATCATACTTCATTAGCCAAGTATGTTTTGCAACATACGAGGAATTTAATTTGCCAGTCATCATACCAATAAAAAGCAACAGAACACACAAAATACATTTTAACATCCTCCACATTCCTCACTGTGATGGAAGACGATAACAAATTCAATCTGTTCCCTTTGTTCTCCTGCGGTTGGGGGCCTCCAGCCTTCTAATGACGGGACGATCTTGGCTCCCGAACCCTCTATGTCGGGGGGAATCTCAGCTCCCCCGCGCCAGACGATCTGACCCCGGTCATGGCTGGTCGAAACCTTCTGCATTGTTTGGAGCTTCCCGACGTCGGTCTCTACCCAAGACTGCGAGCTTCTCGATGGTGAAGACCGCGGGTTGGACGTCGATCCCAGGCAAGGGCTCAAAGTCAGTCCGAGCAAAGCCTCCAGCTTCATGATGTTAGGCCGCAGAGCGACCAGAGATACGATCCGAAAATCAATCGCATCTCCGGCAAGGTACGAGATTGAAAAACAAGGTAAGCTTACATCGTCAGAGAAGGGACAGATAGAAGAATGAAATGACAAAGCATTTCTTCACTTAAAGAATAGTGAACCTTTTAGAAATGTTTTATCCTGGAAGTTCAGATAGTATATTCATTCCAAACCAATTAAGGTTTCTGAACTTTAAGAGAATCAGAGTGAAATGGTGCTGAAGTAGCTCAGCCATGGAACAAACTCAATTTGCCAGGTGGCCTTCTGCTCCTTTTTCTTAATAGTGGAATTAAGCCATGTTTCTTCCCTTTCATCAACCAAACTAATCAACATACTCGTACTTCACGCTATTGGACAACCAAGCAAGACAATCCCTGCACAAGCTGCCTTTCATGATCAATTGTTTCAGTAGCTGGAATACATCATAACATTTAAAGATGGGTATGGCAAATTTTTTTTAAACTTTCTCAAACATGCTGCCAGGAGTGGAGGCTTTTAAAAAATGTACATAACCATGGAATAGAGAGATATGGAGCACATACTGACAGAAGTGACCAGTGACATGGCATTGTTTTCAGTGTGGACATTGTTGGCCAAAGGGCCTGTTCCTGCAACTCTTTTGGTTAGAAACAATGGCATTTTCTGAACTAAAAGGAGTTCAATTATCTCACTTTACAAGCATGATTCTCCTTTAGGCAAAAGGCTGGGAATTTTGCTGTTTGTGTCATTAACATGTCCTTATCTATTACCTACAACTTTCTCTTATACCGTAAGTCATTTCAACACTTTTCCAAATTGTTCTTTTCTTCCTTCAATTTCCCCACCTCTGTACTTGCTTAAAACCTTTCGCAGTGCAATGTTTCCAGTTGCAATTAAAAATAAGCTTCAACAATTGGTATGTTGCTGCCTAACCTGCTGTGTTGTCCTTACATTGTTTAGAAGTTAATTCAATTCAATATCTGGAACAAAAGGTACTTTGTATAATGAAATCCTTGTGCAAGTAACAGATGTCTGTTGTGATGCTGCATGAGGAAAGAGAAACATTTTTAATATTTTTTATATTCATACAGTACATTTTGATGCGTTATAGTATGTGCTCAGACATTCATATCTTACCATTTGTGCAATGTGCTGTTCTCAAAGATTATTTGCCAGGTATAGCATCATATATTTCAACATAGTACAAAGTAATAATTCATAATCTACAAAATATTAAATTAACTTTGATTTTGTCCTCCTATAATCACATTATGCCTATAGTTTTCCTGTATTCAAATTAGTGTTGTGAATGCTTTTGTTCATTTCAGCCTTAAAGCTGTTTTATACATTTACTATACCTTTTGCACAATAGTTTTCACTATAAACCTCCTTAAATTAATTTGCAATGGCACAATTCCATGAATACAAACAGTTTGCAGATTAGCAAACTGTCTCAAAAAATAAACCTCCTCAGTTATTATACTTTAAAGTGAACAGAATATTTTAACTTCTAAATATTGGGTTTAATGCTCCCTGAAATCAGAGGAAAGTTGGTTAACACATAAACCATGAAGAGGCAAGGCAAAAATACTGTAAGATCACATTACGAAACAATAATAACACATACCATAACTTCTCATTTCCCTGAACACTGCATTTTTAGTAACTGGTCATGTAGTAGCTTAGAAAGAGGCAGTGAGCATGCACTACAAGACATGATGAAACTGCTATTAAGAGTTCATTTACAAGGATGCTATTACCAAGCAGTATAGCATTAACAAAACCATGTAACAAAAAGGGGAAACAAATGTGCTAATAAAATGGATAGGAGGGTAGGATATGGTGCAAGATATTATATGGCCAGCTGTCACACATCCAATTTACAGCAAGCAGATGGAGGGAGACCCAGCCAAGATGACATTAAAATAATCAAGACCATAAAAAGCAACAAAAGCATGAACGAGGATCTCTGCAGCTAATGAACTAGGCCAGAGTAGGATAACTTAACGGAGTAGACATTCTTGGTGATTACATCGAAATATTAATCAAAGGCATCTCAGGGCACTAAAGTTTCAAACAATCTGGCACAATTTCAGACAGTTCCCAGGTAGAGAGATGGAGATTCTGCCTTGGCAATCTAGAGTTTGAGATGACAAAGTTTCTGCTCATTGCCACAACTTGTACAATGTTGTTGACTGCACTCAAATGAAAAGGAAACCAATGGTGAATCCTTGGGGAACACTAGAGGTATTAAAAGCACAATAGATGAAAGTATAGTAGCCAAGTATTACTGAAATGATTGAGGTTCTTAAAGTTTACATTCAATGTATGCATTATAATGAAACTTAATTCAATAACATTTTGTTAAAACCAAGCCATCGATTTTAAAGTATGCTTCCGATGGTTTTGGAAATCTACAGCCATAAAAGTTCACATGCATGCTAGAAAAAAATGACAAATAGACATAATAACTTGAATGAAATCATACAGATTGTAAGAGCCAACAAAACAAAATAAATCCAAAATATTAAATGCACCCAATAGAAACAGCATAAAAGTAAAGCAGAATCTTATTTGGAACATATTTAAGACCAAATATTGACCTCAAACAAAAGGCAAACTCATCCTCAAACCAAAGCTTTAACTGTCCTTTTGCAAATATTTTTTTTTAAATTCCATCAGTGTTTCTCTTGTGCCAAGAATTCCGTTATGCAGGAAAATATTGACAACTTGTCGAGAATGTCTAAATCAGCAGTAATTAATTTTAATTACCGATCTGTCTTTTTTTAATCCAGTTAATGGATGCGAGATATTTAGACAACCTTTAAAAGGTTCTTATTTTCTTAGATTTCAAAACAAAAACGTCATACTCAAAACCAATAAGCTGTTATATTTTTATAGGCAAAATTTATTGTTTCTACCTAGACCAACGAAATTAGTGAATGATTTATATTAAAAAACTTACAAAGATAATGTGACAACCCTGGTATGCACTACATGAGTATAACAGTGTTTATTTTAATCAGTGATTCAAAATGAAGTAAAATGGAAAAAAAAAATTGTCCCCATAAAAGTAAAAACCACCAAACCGAACTATTCAAAATCTTCCTAGCACACTATAGTCTGTAAGAAATTATCCTGTGCCCGTCTGATACCAAGCCATAATGTCACAGGTTTCGTGAGGTAAAGTTGATATGGTTTAAAACCTAAAACCAACATTTTTTCTTAAACCTAGTTTAATTCTGTTCATGCAAATGCAATATTTATATTTTATAAAGTTTCTTCTCAAAATATGTAGTGGAATATCCACATTAGGCACAGAAGTACACCAGGTACATTACATACAAAAACATGTTAAAGAACATATCAGTCTGCTAAAAAGACGACTGTTCATGGAAGCATCAGTAATACAGGTTGAGACGGAATTGGAGTCTAGATCCAAAGTAATTAAGTTATACAATGATCACAATTATCTGTGTTGCCACAAATTGGAATGCACATAATTTATATTTACTTTCAAAGCTTCGTTAAATTTAAAGATAATTAGCAAACTTTACTACCACCAACTAGAAATAGTTTTTAAATTTTCCTCTTATTTACAGTTTGTTCAGTTAAACCGTTACATATTTCAGTATAGTTTAAAGAAACAATAGAACTGGTCAGGCTTTTAGAACTGGAACATAATCCACCCAAAATTTCCACTGGGTTTACAAATTTCGACATCCATTTTCATAATTCACAAGTTCTCAAGCACATCGTGCATGAACATCTTCTGAGAGCGCAGGAAAAGGCAAGATACTTGTCTTCCATAAAATAATATCCTATGAGTTGCTACTGTCAAGCACTTTCTTCCCTCATCATGCAGCTTGGGGAGTTTTTCAATGGAATGAAGGAATATGCGTATTTGCGCAAGCTTCTTGGACCTCCCTTATCATTAGGATTCTGGTCAACATTTGTTCCATTGCTTCATAACTGACAGGTTGCGTTGAATACCATATTGGACTATTTGGCGCAACCACTGGTTCGGCATTCAAGTAGAAGGCATCATTTCGTCCTTTAGCACTCTGTGGACTACATTAAAATGGAAAATGACATGCCAGAGTTATTCAGTCGAATAATGAAAAATAAAAGCAAGAAATTAAATTAAACTCTCAGTCTTTGAGATAAATCTAAAATTTCAAGATAATTGGAAATGCAACCTTACATTATGGAAGGAACATTATGCTTTCATTAATTAAGTCATATAGCTAACATTAAAAATTTGTAGAGAGGTCCAATTTTAGAGTCTCATGCATGGAATAATATTAAGTAAAACCAATGTGAATTCTTTGGTTAATTACATAATTTCTAACAAAATTAACATTTGGAAGGCAAAAAAAATAACATGTTGTATGTAAAAGTTTTAAAAAGAGAGAACACAGGTCAAATCCAATCAGGCTAATGAGGACCCAGTCTACTGTCAAAGGTATAGAACAACTCCAAGTAATACGGTCACGATACGATAGAACTTCATTTATCCTAGGAGGGATATTGATCTGCCAAGTCATAAAACACAAGATACATGAAATTAAAGTGCCGAATAGAAAGGATTGGGGATGTGCAAAGACTGGGGAGTCAGTCTACCTCACGACAGAATGGGGAGGAATTGTAGTTTGAGAGCCACAGGGAAGAAGGATCTCCCGTGGCGTTCTGTACTGCATCTTGGTGGAACCAGTCTGTTGCTGAAAGTACTCCTCAGGTTGACCAGTGTGTCACCAATAACATTACTGGTACCCAATCAGGAGCGCACAGCTTAAAGCAACCTTGGTTCAAAGGGAAGGCAAGAGAAACTTCACATGATTTGATAGAGTATGGCACTTTTGAGCCCTGGTTAAACCAAACTAAAGGGGCATTAAAGGGAAACATACCAATAGATGGAGTCATGTCTCAAACAAAAAAGATGGTTGTGATTATCAAAGGTAAAATCATTCCCAGGCTCATGATATTGCTTTAGTAGTTCCTCAGGACAGTGTCCTGGGCCATCCATCTTGAGCCACTTCATCAACACTGATGACCATGAATATTCAGCTCTATTCACAACTCCACAAAAAAATGAAACATTCTACACCTGCTTGAACCAAGACAGTACAGGTTGCAGACAAGGGTTGTTGTGGAATATAACTTGATATATGCCACAATATATAAGTGAGGCATCAGCACCAAATGCAAGAATAATTGGAGGAAAGTCAACTGGTAGACAAAAAGATAGAAATCTAACCAACTGACAAAAAGATTCAAAAATTGAACTTAATTGCATTATATTCAACATGGAGTAAAAAATGATCATTAAAGTCTTCCAATTTTAATAACCTTAAAAGATAATTTCACTCAGTTTAGGCCTGCTCATCCAATGCATGGACTAAAATAAATCCTTTATATGATAATAAACAAACATCAAGAATAGAGAACAGTGCAACTTAAAAGAAAATCACAATTGCTGCACGAAAGAAACCTGGTATGCCTCACCATTTGAAGAGGTAGAAGTCATAGAGTTTAATGGGACACCTCAAAGGATTCTCAGAATTTTCAAGTTGCTCAACATACATGTCTTCTGTAACTGAAAGACAAACATCAAATTCATAATTTCTCTTCTAATAGTTCTAATCAACAGGTTTTTCATGTAACTATAAACAACAATGTACTAATGTAGTTCATTGAATACATTTTCACAGTAAGCCTTGAAACACTTTTTTTGTGCATGGCATAAAGCTCCATGTCCATGGACGCCCACTGAAGCCAGTCCTATGTAAACACCTTGAAGTTTCCGACAGGGCAGACAGGAGATTAAGTTACAATGTCACGAAATACTGCAGCTAAAGAGTTTTATCACAAGCGACAGGAATGTTTAATCCACTGAATTCACCAGTTTGCGAAACGAGTACTCAAAATAGAGTCAAAATGTAATAATAAATCTGAAGTAACAGGAATGTTGTAACAGTAACATCTGCTTGTAAATGACTAAATGTAAATCAACTAAGCAACACTTACATATCTGTAGCAAGTAATAACAGCGGAGGCTTCAAATTAACTTCTAGTAGTGAAAAAGGGGCATTGGGCACTTTTTTATAATGCTTCAATCAAATACTCTAAGCTTATCTGACAAAGGAAAGTAGATAAAGACAAAGGTCACAGTAGAAACATTTGCTCACTGAAACATTTCCTATACGCATAAAACAGAATACTAGTAATTTGCATATTGTATCTCCACATTTATCTATTGCAATTTAGCCATCAAGTCAATCACTTGAGCAAAAATCAAAATGCTGGCGGAACTCAACAGGTCAGGTAGTATCTGTGGAGAGAAATGGATAGATGACGTTTTAAGTCAGGACCCTTTTTCACACGTATGCTGCCTGACCTGCTGAGATCCTCATACATTTTGTTTTTTGCCTCAGATTCCAGCATCTGCAGTCTCTGGTGTGTCTGGTCACAATAATTTATTGGTCACAAAAATTTTAATAAAGTTTTTTTTTAAAGAAAGTGCACACCACCTTTCTGTCCAGCTTGATGTTGCCCATATAGTCGTAGATATCGGATACTGGAACACTTATCCTTTGAATTGCCAGGATTCTTCTTCATCTGCTTTAATACTTTTGAGAAAGCTAATTTGGAGTGTTGTTCTACAGTTTTCAGCATAAAATACCTGTGAAAACATTTCACTGTTATAGAGTGCAGAATGCACTGAAGCAAAAACCTTGCCCCTTTCAATATTGTTTGTTGCAACAAAAAAAGTATACCAAATTGAAGAAATGTTACCATAACAGTCTTGCTTAAATAGAAGATAATGTAATTTGTAAGCCGCAATTTGAAAAAAACAGGAACACAATTTCTACAGTAGATTAAATCATTCAAGTACACAGCACATAATGATTTCTCAAATTGGAATTTATAAACAAATAATGAAAAGGCAAAATCATACTTGGTATTGAAATACATCAACGTGTACAAAAGAGTAGCTGGAGAATGTGCTCCCAGTTGCTTACAGTCCCATAGCATCTCCTCGGTAATACGACTAGGAATGACATAACCTATCAAAAGAATGTAATTAATTTTTTTTAAAGCTGCTTTAAGTGGTGCCTTGCAAAAATAAACTATTTAAATATATAAACTTTAACAATACAATAAAAAATGTGGATTTCACATACTAATCCTATACACAATGGAGTGATAGGAATAAAAGATCTTAAGATCCATAAGTTTTGGAAACAAATTGTTAGGACAAGCTCTTGAGCAATGGTACAGTACACCAATAAATACATCACATCAAGCTATCTTTGAAGGTGAAGCTAGCCAAATAAAGAATAATTTTGGGTTATACCTCAAGTATACATTACAATTACTTGCTGTACCAGCACATTGGCTTTTAATCACTTGCGTACAAGCAAATTGTAGGCCGCTTTGAACAACAACAACCCAATCTCCCACCATTTAATAAATAATAATTCTATTGGTAATGCCCAAAGTGAATAAAACGCCGCTTCCAAATTATATTCCATCTGCCAAGGTCTCACCCACTTACTCAATTCATCCACATCCTCTTGAACCATCTTTACATCCTTTGAACTCACAATTTGACCTTGTTTAGCATCAGAACAAATATGAAAATATGATATATGGTCTCTTCAGCCAAATCATTGATAGATTGCAAAATGCTGGGTCTAGTCACTGAACCCAGCTAGTAACATCAGTAGTTATTGTTGCCAACCCAAGAATGACCCATTAATTCTTAATAACTAATTTTTAATCCATTTCTTTTTTTAATCCCAAATACACTGTCTTCAATATCGCTGATCAACCCCTATGCAGTATCTTACCAAACACCTCGCAAAAAATTAAATACACTATATCTACTGGTTCCCCATTAATTTTTCTACCCGTCTCATCCTCGCTTCCAGCAGATTAGCCAACCCCAATTTTCCTTTGTACACAAAAATGCTGGAAAAACTCAGCGGGTGCAGCAGCATCTATGGAGCGAAGGAAATAGGCAACGTTTTGGGCCGAAATCCTTCTTCAGACTGATGGGGGGTAGGGGGGGCGGGGAGAAGAAAGGAAAAAGTAGGAGGAGCCCGAGGGCTGAAGGAGGAGGGGAGGAGACAGCAAGGGCTAATAAAATTGGGAGAATTCAATGTTCATGCCCCCAGGATGCAGACTCCCCAAGCGGAATATGAGGTGCTGTTCCTCCCATTTCCGGTGTTGCTCGCTCTGGCCATGGAGGAGACCCAGGACAGAGGTCGGATACAGAATGGGAGGGGGAGTTGAAGTGCTGAGTCACCGGGAGATCAGGTTGGTTATTGCGGACCAAGCGGAGGTGTCTCACCGATGTAGATCAGCTGACATCTAGAGCAGCGGATGCAGTAGATGGGGTTGGAGGAGATGCAGGTGAACCTCTGTCGCACCTGGAACGACTGCTTGGGTCCTTGAATGGAGTCGAGGGGGGAGGTAAAGGGACAAGTGTTGCATCTCTTGCGGTTGCAAGGGAAAGTGCCCGGGGAGGGGGTGGTACGGGAGGGAAGGGAAGAATTGACAAGGGAGTTACGGAGGGAGCGGTCTTTGCGGAAGGCAGACATAGGGGGAGATGGGAAGATGTGGCGAGTGGTGGGGTCACGTTGGAGGTGGCGAAACTGACGGAGGATTTACTTGTTGTGACGGCTGGTGGGGTGAAAGGTGAGGACTAGGGGGACTCTGCCCTTGTCGCGAGTGGGGGGGGATGGGGCGAGAGAGCAGTGTTGCGGGGTATGGAGGACACCCTGGTGCGAGCCTCATCTATGGTGGAGGAGGGGAACCCCCGTTCCCTGAAGAATGAGGACATTTCAGATGCCCTGGTGTGGAACGCCTCATCATGGGAGCAGATGCGGCGTAGACAGAGGAATTGGGAGTAGGGGATGGAGCCCTTACAGGAAGCAGGGTGGGAAGAAGTGCAGTCCAGATAGCCATGGGAGTCAGTAGGTTTATAGGGGATGTCGGTCAGAAGTCTATCACCTGCGATGGAGATAGTGAGGTCAAGGAATGGTTGAGAAGTGTCGGAAATGGTCCAGGTGTATTTGAGTGCCGGATGGAAGTTAGTGGTGAAGTGGATGAAGTCAGTCAGTTGTCCTTTCATCAATTCACACTAACTTTGGTAAATCCTATTATTAGTGACAGGAATTTTAAAGTGTAGTTACAAGAGACTTGTGGAAAGAATGTTTCTACAGTCTAAAGGGCCTGTCCCACTTGGGCGACATTTTCGGCGACAGCCTGAAAAGAGGTTGTTGCGTCATGGTCGGGACGTGACTTGTCGCTCGGTGTCTTCCTGTCGCCCCTGGATTTTGGGTGTCTCATCGTGCGCCCCGTCACATGCTGACGTATGCTGTCCAGCGGGTGCCGCCCGGTTAGGGTTGGGGTTAGGGACCACAGATGGGCTGTAAAATATTCTTCCATCAATGCATGGATTTTATATATTAATATATTAAAATTAACACAATAAAATCAATTGTGCAAATGAAAAGATGTCCGAGTCGTTCAGTTTTATTTACAGATGTATTGGTCTGCTTCCAGATCCAATCACCGTCTCTAACTTTTCACAGGGATGAATTCAGTGAGTGTAGACTGAACTCCCCTCTACCCCCCTCCCGCCCCCATCCCTCCTTCTCCACTCTCCCCCCCTACCCTTCTCAACTCCCCTCTTCCCCCCCTTCTTCCCTCCCTTCTTCCCTTCCCCCTCTTCCTCCATTCTCCCCGCTCCACTCTTCATCCCCTTCTCCCCCTCTCTTTTCCCATTCTCCAACCCCCCACTTTCCCTGACGCCCCCCATTTGTGGACCCAGCCTGTGACAGCTAGATCCCACTAATAGAACTGCAAAAGGCCACATCATCTGTTTTAGTAAAATTAAGTATGAGATAAATGCAGACTTTGGGAACAACCCCCCCCCCACCCCCCCTCGCCTTGCTTCAAAATGGGTGGTGGGTATTTAGACTCAGTGGCTGGAGCAGATGGGTGGCACTGGTACAGTGACAACATTGCCTGTACCAAGTTGAAAAGCTCGCTGCCTCTGGGGGTTTGGAGAGACCATTGGAAGAGAGATCTGCCTCTGGGACAACTCGTGGCCAACAGTTTAGTTCCCATGAGGAGCAGGCAGAACATTGGGGGTTCGAGTCCAACCCCTGGGGCCCCTGTGTCAAATTTAATTCAGAGATACAGTGCCCTTCGGCCCACCGAGTCCGCACCGACCAGCGATCCTACGCACACTATCCCACACACGCTAGGGACAATTTATACTTATACCAAGCCTATCAACCTAGAGTTAGGGTTATGGCTAGGGCTCCCTCCCACACTCCAAAGGCGCACAGATTAGTATAAATTGTCCCTCAGACATCTGTTCATTTGCACAATTGATTTTATTGTATTAATTTTAATTAATTTTAATATATTAATGTTTAAAATCCATGCATTGAAGGAAGAATATTTTACAGCCCATCTGTGGTCCCTAACCCTAACCCTAACTCTAACCCTGGCCGTAACCCTGACCCTTACCCTAACCGGGCGTCACCCGCAGGACAGCATACATCAGCGTGTATGTCATACAACTTGACGGTTTTACAGGCATCAGTCACTGACGCTCGCAGTCGCCGAATAAAATTGCAAAGTGGGACAGGCCCTTTAAACAAAAGAGGCTGGGGATGGGGGAAAGAGTAGTTAGACTGATGAAGATGATTAAAAAACCAGGACCAAAGGACTTCCAAAAATCATTGGGATGGCTGCTGCTCAGTCAGGAGAATAACAAGGGAGGGAGAGGTTGAGCACCGAATACATGAGATCAGAGCAGCAAGACAAGGGTAAATTTAAAATAGTAGTTAAAATTATCGAGGTGAAGGAACTGCTCAATAATGACACAGAGGGAGAACATCCTGATATGTTTTGGTTAGACAAAAAAAGAACCATTAAGAAATGGTTCCTAGGTTTCAGGAAATTTGCTGATTTCTCATCCAGCATTTTCATAAAAATGAAAAAAATTCATACATTGTGAACAAAACAACCAATTCAGATCTCCAGTTTAATACTGATAATCTTAAAATTATAGATGTATATTAGACGGCTAGCTATACTAACAACTTGCATACAATCCCATAAAACTATTTGAACTGCATCATTATGAAAATGGACAAATTACCACTTACCAAGAAGACTTATTTTAGGATGCCATTCTTTAAGGACTTCATGCAATCTTTCAGTAAATTTAGAATAGTAGAGATCTGCAAAAATATTATCTATTCTTCCATTTTCAAACATATGCTGTAAAATAAATAACTGATGTTTACACACAGAAAACCTTTTTTGCTCAAATAGAAATTAAATTCAAGTTACAATAAACATTTTAAAAGAAATATTACAAAAATATTCTTCAACCACTAGTTCCCCACCCATCCAACAGGGAAACAAATACAAAGACTACCTTTTGAATACAAAGAAAGAAATAATACAGCAAGTCTGCTTCATAAGGAGCACCATCTGAATCTCTTGCTTCTTTGGTCATTAAACAAAGTCCATAATTGAGTTCTACTAATGTTGCACAAAGTGCATCTTCTCTGAATTTCATTGGCTGGCGTCCTAACGTGCGAATGGAAAAAACGCTATTAAAACTATTTAAAAACAGTTTATTTCATTCAAACACAATTGGTCACATTTGTGTATCTAATAACAGGCAATCCCCCAGTTACATCCAATCAGGAAACAGAAATAAGCCCTTATATAATTCACACACCACTACCATAAATTTGATAGAATAAAATTCTCTCAGAATTTGTGAAAATAAAAAATACTGTTTTCAACACTCGTTTCTTAAAGCATGCAAAGATGAAGTGGCTTCACATAATGAAAAAAATTACAATACAGACATTTTCTAGCAAAGTGACCCCCCACTCTACTCCCGTAACACAAATGTCCCCTGTACAAGTTTAGAGCTTTCAATGTGTTAACAGACTGGATCAGAAAAAGGGATATTAAAATGTTGCCAAATTCTCTTGGTCTAAGTGTACAAGTTGAAAATATTTTAAGACTCATGATTCTTTAGATTTTACAAATGTCATTTAAAACAAATTGTCTATCATTTTTGTATAGTTCTTACATTTTTAAAAGATAGCTTAATTTGTACCAACTCAGGATGCTGGCTGAAAGTCACAAATTATGATGAAGCAAAGAAAATTAATAGTCCCATTAATCCCATGCTTCCATTTCTGCCTAAAAAGTCTCAACTGCAAGCTCTAGGGTAAAATACTCACAATATACATCTCTCTAATATAAAATTCATAAAGGGCAATCGTAATCTAAATAAATAATAAATCGTATTTGGAATTAAAATAGCTCTCTTGAAATTAACCTTTCTCCTGAATTGCTGTTGCATAATTAGGGGCAGATTTACAATTAATGACAAAAATATTTGAAATCTTCATATTATTCACAATAATAGTATTGCTTCACCAGCTTTCATAGAGTTGACCCATTACACTGTTTAAATGCTAAAACACAGCAAAAGCAGATGAGCAAAACACTGGCAGATTTTTGGATTATAAGGTTTTAAAATGGTTATTTTAAATATTGAATGACTATAATACTAAAATTATATTAATTTCTAAATCAATCTTCAAAAAAAACTGAAGCCAATTGTTTCACTACCATCTCTACAGGATAAATGTCTTGCTCCAGTATAACATTTCCCATTTAACATTGTAATACTCTTGGTTTATTATTGATTCACAAAATGGCCTTACAATTTGTCCTAATATGCATGCAAGCTCTGACACCAAAATCCTAATATCCTTAACTGGAAAAATCTAATACTTAATTATCGTAAAGAGTGATATGCAAAACAGATTAAGCTATTGCAACCCTTTAAGACAAACTTTTAAGATACAAAGTAAATCATTACTTCCTGGCAAAGGTGGTTTACTTTCAGCTTCTTTCATTATTTCTGCATTCTTTATTTGAGCCCAGTTCTGCCAGACAGTGGCTCCTTCCTCTGGCTTTAGAGTATCAGACAGCATTAAATCAGCCTGCACTTCAATTTGTTGTTCCGTCGATTGGGGATGCAATGCTTGAGTCTACAACAAGAAACAAACAAAAGTGCAGGTTCATAAAAATGGGCACTGAGCATATACTACTTTATAAAGAATCAGTACTAGAACTGTATACTAACTCCAGCAGAATTTAGCCAATATTCAACATGTTTAGCATCACTTTTCTATATTTGAACTCCATTCATCTGGAAATATACCCTACTATTTTGATTGCTAAAATGCCTAAATATCGTGCCGTTTTTTCCTTTTATTTGAGATTCCTCCGATTCATTTCAATCAATTCCTCCGATTTCACCTTGCAATCTTATTTGTCAACTATTTTCCTTTATTGTCACATTTATGCCTGTATAAAAGTTAATTTACCAATAGTATCCATTCTACAAATTTATTAATGTAATCTTTTTCCAGTTCTCCTCAACACTGACCATCTCCACTCACCCCACTATGTGTGTTTTTGATGCCAACGCTTAACCTTAAGGACAAATTATGAGTAACAGTCCCAGTTTCTTCCTGGTGGGACCATACCATCTACCTTCTACACTTTGCAGAGTTTACCCTTACGACAACACCTTACTCAAAGTCAGTTAGCAATCTATTCAGCTATGGGTCCCAACTTCAAGTGCTCTGACATTCACATCTTTTATATGTTGGTTTATTGGAAGTCTCTTGGAATTTTATTTAATTTAGGTTGATCAACTGATATTTATTTCAAATAAAAGCACAAACTGTTGGAGGAACTCAGCAGGGGAGGGAAATGGACAGTCAATGTTTCAGATCAGATTGAATACTTATTGCAATCCATATGGATTTTGTAGGGCAGTACCGACCATACTTAGCTATTTTTGTTGTTTTAAAATTAATTTCTCCCCCCTCACCCCCAACGAATATACATTGGAAAATAAATTGCGAGAATTAACCAGAACTCCGCCAGTTTTTAAAGGATTAAATATTGATGAGTTAATTCTCCTCGGGTTTCCTCAAGTTATGAAGACTGAGGAATGATCTTCCAGAGATGCTTAAACTGATAAATAATTCATTAATTTATTATATAAATAACTATTCCCTATTGAGGGAAATCCCAGAGGATCATAAAGAACGAGACCATTTGGAAATCAGGGCCAGATATTTACACAAAGAACTGTAGAAAAGTGAAACTTGCTTCCAAAACTTGCTGATGTCAAGTCAATGAAACTTTATGTTTGGATGATGGAGTAAAGGAATAAATTGATGAAAGGAATAAATTCAATGAAAATACTGATTATCAGTGGCTGAACCACTAAGCCCATTCCTGCACGTTTATCATTAATTGTAGCGCTATGTGATGTGTCACCTTGATGTGAAAGTTCAATCGGTTTTGAATCTCAGATAATCATTCTATTGTTGCTTATCAATGGCCTCTTTAGCTATATAGTCCAACTGGTAGTTTTTTCCCCCTTTTCAAATGAAAAGTGTTGAAATTCCCTAGATTAACATTTCATGACAAAAATATTTGAAATCTTCATATAATTTACAATAAAGGTGTTGTTTCACCAGCTTTCATAGATTTGACCCATTACACTGCCCAAATGCTAAACCACAGCAAATGATATGTACATTTTCCCTAAATCTGTTGCAGAACCATTTAGGAATACTTACATTTGTATTTAGTTCCCTTGTTAATTATATATACATAAAAGGCAACAGTTTAAAGGAATACCTGTGCTTGCTGTGGATCCCAGTATTTCAGAGATTGATAAGCTCTCCCACCAGCCTGTATCGTAACAGGTATGTGAAGATTTCCATTTACATTCACAAACTGTGTTGAGAATGCAGCTGTCGCAGATGGATGCATCATTTTATCCTGTTGGGTTTTCCCTGCATCTGACAGAGCCAGTGTCCTGTCTTTGTCCTCTTCTATTTTAATTCCAGTCACGTTCATTGGAATTTCATCAATGTGGACCAGGTTACAGCCATCAGGAGGAATTGTGGTATGGAGTACAGTTTGACCTTCAGAGCACGATGTGGGGGTTGTATATATAGTCCACGATTCAGCATTGGATAATGGGCCAGATGTCGAGGTGGTAGCTGGAACAACGCTATATAACTGACTACTGTCCACTGTAAGCAGTTCCTGGCGAACAGGAATGTAACCTTGCTGCTGGACCTGAGATGGTAAAGTAAGCACAGTCGTTACTGCATTTTGCATTAAAGACTGATTCATGGTGTAGCTTTCTTCAACTGGCAAATCAACTTTCCTTTTCTTCACAGGCTGTGGAACACCTGAAGAGCTAGGCCTTCTTTCTTGTGCCAAGGAGCTGATTACCCTATTGCCAGATTGTGGCTCCTCAGATGTTTGTGATTGCAACTGAGCTTGCATCTGCTTTGCTTGCAGGGTCTGGTGATCCGTTTGAATTTCCAGCTGGTGTGATTGTTGTGCCTGTACGGGGTGAGACTGCATCTGTTGTTGTCCTATTGGCGATCCCTGGGCTGTATGTTGCTGAACTGGAGAACTTATAGGTCTTGATAATTCAAGCAATGATCCAGCAACATCAGCACTGTCCATGTATATGTAATGTCCTCTTTGTTGGTACATTGTAACAGGAGTTTGAACAAATTGCTGGACTTCTTCAGATCCCTTCCCATTCACAGAATCCAAAAATTCTTTCATACGATGCTGCGGTATTGTCCGCGCTTTCATTCTTAAATATTCTTCATAGGGAATCGAATTCTCCAGCGAGTGATTCATTTTGGGTGACTGCAAAAAAACAGGATAAAGCCCATCAAATATTGCATCAACTCATCACATTTCCATGATGGAAATTGAATCATGTTTTCATTATTCTACAAAAGAAGGCTATACCACAAACAAACAATTTTTAAAACATTAATGTCAGAGCAAAATCAAATGAATTTATAATGACAACACGAAATGAAGATATTTAAGACTACCAAAATAAAGTAACGGGAAGTTCACTTCTGTGCGGGAAAAGGTTATGCAGTTAGATACCCAAGACAACTGTGTGAATAAAACATGCAGTCATCAACATTGATCAACATGCCAATTAAAATGGGGAAACCCACATGAACTATGATTACAGAAAAGGAAGCTTAGAAGGAACTAAAAGGGTTGAAGATGTAAAATGTTAAAACAACAAGTATAATATAAAGGAGACACAAGGAACCGTGCATAATACAAAAGTACTTTTAGTGGAGCTGGATTTAAATTATGAAAAACAATGTTAGATTACAATAATTAAAGGCATTAAACTGTGCAGCATACTTAAAATCTTACAAACTAGAGTTTCAATTTGGAAAGTGGGTTAAATTAGAAATTATGCAATAATAAAAATACCGTTTGTCAATGTTTTAATGAGGGGAAATGAATTTGGGGAGAGGAGGGATATGCAGAAGAAACAAAACTCTGAAGTGGGATAAATTGGGAAAAGTTTGGAAACTTTAAGTCCATGTGGCAAAGATAGTATTTCAAAGGGTAATAGTCATGAATTTGCCACTTAAATGCCATACAAATTGAAACATTTGAAAAAAGGAAATTTGCTTGGGTATGTTCGGGTCGCGGGTGTCTTTAGGCCTTATTACTGAGTCATAATTGAGCAAAATGTTTTTGTTTCCCCTTTGTTACAGGGAAATACATCTGACCTAATCACTACAGAACCATCATACACAGATATCTACACGGACAGCAGCACTTAAATCTGGACCTATCCAGGAATACAGGTGGTCAGTTCTCGGCAGGGACTGCAAATGCCCATACTGCACTGAACTCTAACACAGAAACAATGGAATTTTCAAAGCCTGTGTTCTATAGTCCCTATTCAAGTGAATGTGAGAAATCAGCTGCTGGATGAATATAATGTGATTTTTTAATTACATTGAGTTAATTTCAATGTTTTAATCATTTTTAGCATGTGCACATAGTTATATGCAACAGTCACATTTATAGGAATGAGCATAGAAGCCTGGAGGACAAGGCCTCGCCACCTGGAACCCTGCTAAACTAAATAGCGTAGCCCAGAGGGAGGTAAGCAGTGATTTTTGGAACAAAGGAAGATTTATTGCTTAAAAGCCTTATGTAGGATTAAAAAAAACATAAGTGAAGTAAATCTGAAGACTAGTCCAACCTAAAGGTAAAACCATGCAAGAAACTACAAAATAAAAAAGGACTTCAGTATTCAGATACAACTTAATCCAACAACTTAAGCAAACATGAGAAAGGAAAAAATCATACTGCACCACGATCATAAAGTAACCATGATTGCAATAACTAAGATGTAGCAGTCTCAGTAGATGCGACTCTTAATAAACCCAATCAAATTCTAATCAGGTATAAACCATCAGAACTATTAAAATGTTTGATAAAATATGAAAGAACACTGATCTGACTGTATCTTGAGTGGTGCATCCTCATCTAGGTACAAAACAGATGTTGAATTACTGAATCCAGCAAGGCATAGTTATGAATGAAACTATTGAAGTCGATTTACAAGGTTTCATTGAAACAGGCAAATTTAGATGCATCAGATATACAGGGGCAAAATAAAACTGCTGGAGGAACTCAACGAGGCAAGTGGCATCCGAGGAGACAGAAGGTATAGTTTACATTTTGGGTCAAGACTGCATTATAGTTCTGATGCAGTCTCAATCAGAAATGTTGACTTTCCCTTTACCATCACTGATGCTGCTCAACCCATCAAATTCCACCACCAGTTTTATTTGTTTGCTCCAGCTTACATCATCTGCAGTCCAATGCCTCCTTAAATATACAGGACCTTATTAAGAAAGGGAGTTAATTCCAAAGCCTCATTGATTGGCTGAACTTTTTGAATAGTCATGGCAGTGAGAAGTAACTGTCCTAGAAATAGATCCAAAAGGCAGGAGTGGGATGCGGTGGGGGCATGGTTGGTATTTTCCAAAGGAGAATAAACGAGTCAAATCCTGAGATAAGGAAAAAAATCCTAATCTTTGAGACAAAAAAGACAAAGTTCAGGGCTAAAGAGAACATCAAGATTTTTTACCTCCCATTTTTACTGAATTTGCCTCTGAAGTTTCATTAGTATTGCCAAAGGCATTGGTTCTTTCTCTTGCCAACACAAGTTCTCTTGGAGTATGTGTTAAATAATTTAACTCAGTTCAACCGTAGGTGCTGTCAAGTTCTCAGTGTCCAACAAATTAACACCTCGGCTGCTGTTCTGGGAATCATTTAATTCAAATTCCATTCTGATAAAGCATTATTTACTTTGGTCTTGTTTGTTGGAATACTGATGGCTTCCCCAAGTTCAATGCAGAAGAACACTTACAAGCAAGAGAACACTCCAACAAGGAGAACTTGCCAAACGTACTAGATTAGTACATGGAATGAACTAGTTGTCTTATGAGAAATGTTTCCATTAGCTGGGTTAAATTGCTCGAGCGAGAGAGAGAGAGAGAGAGAGAGAGAGAGAGAGAGAGAGAGAGAGAGAGAGAGAGAGAGAGAGAGAGAGAGAGAGAGAGAGAGAGAGGACTTAATTAAAATGTAAAATATACCAAGTGATCTTGACGGAATAAGACACAAAGTGCTGAAGTAACTCAGCAGCTTCTCTGGAAAACATGGTGGATAGGTGATGTTTCAGGTCGAAACCCTTCTTCGGATCTTGCAAGGCTGGATATGGAAAGAATATTTCCTCGTGTAGGAAGATCTGGAAAGAGCAATGATTTGAGACAGATTGGGCAAAATGTGTTATCCTCAGAACACCGACTCCTTGGAACGCTATTTGTCAAAAGATGATGGAAGCAGACTTTGAATTTTTGAGGGGGAAATAGATTCTTGATAAGCAGGCAGGGTGTGAAAGACCACTGGAAATAGAATACAAGGTTACGATCAGACCAGCAATCTTATTTAAAGGTGGCGTAGGTTCGAGGGCCTGGTAATAAAATTACTCCCACTCCTAATTTGTGCACATGTTAATATGCAACTTGAAAAGTTGAGAGAGAAGGGAGACGAATATTCTTAATTTTTAAACATTTCAATATTAAATATATGGTTTTAGAAATACTCGATTAAGTACTGTCCCACTACATAATCCCAGAGAACACTTTGCTTTGGCTGTCTTACAATTTTGCAAGCTTATTAAAACCAAATTGGATTTTATTTTATGGCATCGTGCTTCCTGGAGGATTCTTACCCAGCTGTATCCACAACATTTGTGCGCGATTTAACCTAAAAACATAATTTAGAAGAAATAAAGGAGTGAAGAAGAGGTTTAAGAGGATCTTGCAAGGAATCAGAGACTTTGAGTGATGACTGCATTGTTACAACTGGAAGGGAAAAAAAATCTGATCATGGTAATAAGCAAGACTTGGAAAAACTCAATTCTCTCAATGACAACTTTCATGGGGCTGGGGAGTCTACAACTGACCTTGGCATGGGGATAGTCAGAGGTAGGATATAACCATACAACAATTACAGCACGGAAACAGGCCATCTCGGCCCTTCTAGTCCATTCCGAACACTTACTCTCACCTAGTCCCATCTACCTGCACTCAGACCATAAACCTCCATTCCTTTCCCGTCCATATACCTATCCAATATCAGGGGGTGTGGCTATTCTATGGAACCAGAAGCTTGACTCATCAATAAATGTGGTCCAGCTTGATGCTGACTGGTGTATTGCAATACACTTTGCTCGCAACAACAAGGAATTTGTTATCCTGAACATATATACGCCCTATGAATGCCATCAGAATAAGGATGAATATTTAAATAGACTTGCTTTCATCTATTCCTTTATTCAAAACAATAATTATTCTAGTTTATATGTCATTGGGGATATGAATGCAGATATCTCAGACAGGAACTCATTATTTGCCAATCATGTGGCTCAGTTCTGTCAAGATAATAATTTTTATATTGTCAAGCAAAGTGCTTTTACCTACAGATAGTTATACTTATATTAGTGAGACCTGGCACACATCATGGCTGGATCATTGTATTAGTACAGCTGATGCACATGCCTCATTGGGGTGCATGAGCATTCTTTATGGGGCAGCAATGACTGATCATATACCTGTTGCTATATCAATAAATGTTGAACATCTACCTGAGGTATCCAGATATGGAAATAGCTTTAACACAGAAAAAACTGGACTGGTCAACCTTCACAAAGGAAGACATCTTAGCCTATTATGCTCGTACAGATAAATCATTAAGCAATATACATCTACCTAAAGCTGCAATAATGTGTAGTAATGTTAATTGTAAGGATATGAAGCATAGGAGAGCTATCTGCTCCATGTATAATGATATAGTAAACGCTTTATATGTCAGCAGTAAGGCCTACTGCAAACACTAAAATATGACACATAACATCAAGCCTGGCTGGAATAAGTATGTAGCTGAGTATCATGCTGAAGCCCGTGAAGCCACTAAATCATGGGCTATGGCAGGTAGACCCAGACAGGGGCCAGTGTTTGAGTACAAGAAGCTCACTAATGCAAGATAAAAGTATGCTGTTCGCTTCATCTGTAAAAATGAGCAAGCTATGAGGGCTGATTTCATGGCTAAGAAGCTGCTAAGTAGCAATGAAACTGATTTTTGAAAAGAAGTTAGAGCTCTTAACAGCTGCAAAACATCTCTACCATGCACTGTAGATGGAATCTCCGGAACAGCTAACATCGCGGAGTTATGGCAACAACATTATAGTACTTTATTCAACTGTGTCCAAGGTGATTTGTATAGGGCGTACAATATTGAGTGTAATGACTCAATGGTGATTATGTCACATGAGGTGTATTTGCCATGAACAAGCTGTCCAACCACAAAACAAGTGGCTTGGATCATATTTCTGCTGAACATCTTAAGTATGCGAGTATGAGGATAGCTGCTCTCCTTGCTATTTGTTTTACTGGCTTTTTGATTCATGGCTTGTTACCAGACTCAATGTTGTCTGTTCTGCTGGTGCCGGTCATTAAGGACTAAGCTGGTAAAGCAGGCAGCCAAAATAATTACAGGCCCATAGCTTTAGCCAGCGCATTGTTAAAAGTCCTAGAAAGAATTCTGCTGGATAGATTCAATGAGTTTGTAACTCCACGGATAACCAGTTTAGTTTTAAAGCTAAACATGGCACATGTATATATGCCCTAAAGGAGATTGTAATCTGCTTTAATGATGCTTCCAAAGCCTTTGATTGTGTTAATCGTAGAAAGTTGTTTGTTAAATTGAGTCAAAGAGAGGTGCCTAAATACATTGTGAGAATTCTGGCTATTTAATTATCATGGTCTTATCAAACATAAGGTTTAGCACTTCACGCTATGAATCCCAGTATGCCCACCAGACTATGCAAGTAAAATTGGGCAAAAGGGTCTTAGCCCCATTTAGGGTTAGCAATGGTGTTAGACAAGGGGGGATTTTGTCCCCAGTCCTTTTTAATCTTTATATTGATGATCTGTCCAAGCAATTGAAAGTCTGTAATACTGGGTGCATGATTGGTAATATTTTAGTGAACCATATTATGTATGCAGTTGATCTTGTGGTCTTTAGTCCATCTAGCGCTGATCTCCAGCAGCTCCTTACTATATGTTCTGTGTATGGTGTGGAACATGATATCAAATATAATGCTTGTAAGAGTGCTGTTATGATCTGTAGAACCAAAGAGGATAAATGTCCTGATTTTAAATTGTCTGACAATAATCTTAGTCTGTAATAAGGTAAAATATCTTGAGCATTTTATTACAGAACAAATGACAGATGAGGATATTTATAGGCAACGATGTATGCTGTTTGTACAGGCGAATATTCTCTCACGTAAGTTTGGTGCATGTACAGATGTGGTGAAGATGTTTCTGTTTAGAGCATATTGCACACCACTCTATACTGCA
Source organism: Amblyraja radiata (assembly GCF_010909765.2). NCBI lineage: Eukaryota > Metazoa > Chordata > Chondrichthyes > Rajiformes > Rajidae > Amblyraja > Amblyraja radiata. Next base: position 25,278,234 of record NC_045976.1, read on the forward strand.
CACCAGTGGTCAAACTACAGAAAGAAAAATTTACAGAGACTAAAGGTGGCTTATAATAATGCCATGAGAACACTAAGGAAGCCTAGATGGTGTAGTGCTAGTGAAATGTTTATGGCTGCAGGGATCAGTACTTTAGAAGCTATCCTAAGAAATCATATGTATAAATTCATTTGCAGGATTAATTACTCTGAAAATTTAATTATCGTGGTCTTATCAAACATAGGGTTTAGCACCACGCTATGAATCCCAGTTGTGGAGACATTGGTATCGTTGTAGGACATTGATCTTTCTTTTTATTCTGGATTTTAAATCATGCATTGTGTTTTTGTATATAATTTATGATGCTCTAAGTAATTTACTAAGCTTTTAAATGTATTTTATGGTCTTTTTAAATGCAATGTATTTTATGTAATGTCGTCTCTTGTCTGGAGCCTTGAGTCTGAAATAAAGTTTAATAATAATAATAATAATAATAATAATAATAAATGATAATGACTTTTGAGCTTAAACATGTGGCCTCTTCATAGTCAATCACTGATCATTACGGGTTACCTCCTTGTATCGTGTATCAATTAACAGATTTTAACCATTTCAAACTATCTATCATCTCCTAACCCAAACCTGGAAATAACTTCTCACATGGTTACAATTATACTAAAATAGTTCACTGTTGGCTGTGAACCTTCGACTGCCATTAATTTACTCTCTTAACCAGCTAAATCAAACCAGAGAATTCCTGCAAAAAGCTTTATAAAATCAGGTTGCTGCTGAATCTAGGAATGCAAGAGGTAATGCGTTACCTCCTTGATTCACAAACAGCCACAAGATACGATAAATGATCTGAAAAAAAGTGATGAAGCGGCACACGCAAAGGCTCAGAGCAACCTCAGAAAGATATCAAGAGAGTTTATTTTTTGATTTGTGCAGGAAGGAACTGCAGATGCTGGTAAAACCGAAGATAGACACAAAAAGCTGGAGTAACTCAGCATCTCTGGAGAAAAGGAATAGGTGACGTTTTGAGGCATGAAGAAGATCTGAAGGGTCTTGACCCAAAACATCACCTATTCCTTTTCTCCTGACTCGCTGAGTTACTTAAGCTTTTTGTGTCTATTTTCCATTTTTGATACTTGTTGTTAGGATTTCATGCATTGCAATGACAACAATCATGAAGCATTTATCTCCTAACAGATGCTACGAAAACAATTGTGGTGCCTCAGATGTTTAAGAAGAAACTGCATATGCTGGAAAATCGAAGGTAGACAAAAATGCTGGGAAAACTCAGCAGGTGAGACTGCATCTATGGAGCGAATGAAATAGGCAACATTTCAGGTTGAAACCCTTCTTCAGACTCAACATCATCTTTTAGCTACAAGATGGAATAATGATCTGAGTTCCACAATCACAGTCAGTCTTGATCATGTCCTCTCTCCTGATGATAAACCATGTGGTCTCCCATGAGTTTCAACAGATGCCTGTACTTGCAAAACTCATCAAACAAGATCTTTGATCACAGAAATAGTGGGTATGGAGACAGATGAAAAATCCCGTTGACAAAAAAGAAAATGTTCCAATAGGCTCCCAAAATCTCATCACAGTCGAGCACTTAGAACCTTAAAGGCCTGTCCCACTTACGTGACTTTTTCATGTTGCAAATCCAGCGGCGACCAGAACAAGGTACAACTCTTTGGGCGACTACTCACGACCATACAGGCTTCACCCCGCGACATGTCGCCAGGGTGTCGCCTGTATGGTCGTGAGTAGTCTCCTAGTCACCTAAAGAGTCGTAGCGTCTTTCTGGTCGCCACTGAATTTTCAACATGTTGAAAATTTTCGGCAACCTGTAACAACCTATGACGGGTGCCGGCAGTCGTCGAAAAAGTCACGTAAGTGGAACAGGCTCTTTACTCTTAGATAATTTTAGCACATGAACAAATTACAAAGGAGACACCAGGACTAATTGTGGTATTCTGTGCAAATCCATGTATATTAAAGCAGCGTTGAAAGATAAAAGTGAGTGTTCTTAAATGCACTGCCAATTCACTGAATTTGAGAAGTGGTTTGTACATCAGTTTGGAACAGGATGTGCTTCTTTGCCGATTTCTTGTGAAATCTATTTCACAAGTTATTGATGGTTAAATCTTTTTTTTAAAGGCAAAAACCGCTTCTCACAGAGAGCCTTTTTCCAGCAGCTTCCAGTGACGATGTAACAATGCCACTCACAGTGCACCAATCACAATGGGCTCTCAAGCTGCCGAGTGCTACAATGACATCACAATGGGGTGTTGCCAACGGTAGCCGCAGCATCTCACAGAGCCTTTTTCCAGGAGCTTCCAGGGATGTCACAATGCCACTTACAGTGCACCAATCACGATGGGCTCTCAGCCTGCTGAGTGCCACACCGGGGTGAGCGCCGACGCCGCGTTCTGGGACCAGCCCTCCCTTGTGACGCAGCACCCCCTCCCGTGTGATGCCGAGCCCCCTCCCCCTCCCAACGTGGGGACGATTGATTGCCTCCATAAATTCCATAATTTTCCTTGTGGGGGGTGATTGGCTCTGGGGGGCACATGTCTCCAGGGCGAGGGGACGTGGCCCAACGGGACCCACTTGGTGTAATCTCCTATAAAACCACAACCATAAGCAGAAACAGGTTTGCTCTGAACAAAGAAAAATGAAACAAACATGTGGTCTCCATAACCTAGCTGAAAGGCATGATGTAGAATCCTTTCTTAGAATCAGTCAATCAATCAAAACTCCTGTTTCAGATAATGTTTATGAACTTTCAAGCTTTAGAACTCGATTACTTTTGTTATTTGATAAAACCCCTGTCCCACCGTACGAGTTCATTCCAAGAGTTCTCCCGAGTTTGCCCTGAATCGAACTCGGGAGATTTACTGTTATGGCCACTCGTCGGTACTCGGGGCTCTCGTGGACATTTTTCATCATGTTGAAAATTTTTCACGAGTCTTCCCGTACTTACCTGCCATCAGCGAGTCTTCCCTAGGACCTGCCGTTAGCGCTAAGAGACGTCCCCGAGCTCCGACGTACCCGCTACGTTCATTCTACGTGCTTACGAGTTTGTTTGTTTTTTAACTCGGGAGAGCTCTTGGAATGAACTCGCACCGTGGGACAGGGCTATTAGCCACCTTTCAAAAGGATTGACTAAGGAAAAGTGCAGTTTTGGCCTAAATGGTAAAGTTTCTCAGCACAGAAGAGAGGTGGGGTTATACCAGAATTGAATAATGCTGGTTAGGAAGTAACGAGTATAGTTCTAGTCTTCACACTACAGGAAAAAGGGACAGGATGGCAAAGGAGGTTTTAGAAGAATATTATCAGGACTATAAAACTTAAGCTATGAAATTAGACTGGATAGGCTGTAGTTGTTTTCGCTAAAAGGAAACTTAACTGAGATGTCCAAACTTATTACAGGTGTAGAGAGAAACATAATAAGAGCTATTTCATTGAGCCAATTCCAAAACACAGGACATAGATTTAAAGTAATTGTTAAAAGGATTGAAGGGAAGATGATAAAAAAAGTGTCCTCACCACACTTAAACACCACATTTTGTATCTGGATATCTGCGCCCTTGAAGGCTATGAATCAAATGCTCTTTGTGGGATAAGTTGTGGTGGCTCATTTTAAATAATACGTTTTCTATGATTCTTGAAATCACTGAACTCAAACATTAGACCCAGAACTCAATTGTGCATAATCAGAAAATAAACTACTGTTCTTCAAACTTTCACTGAGCTTCAGAAGACAGAGAGGTTCAAAGGGATCAAAATGGGAGTAGAGAGTTAAAGCAACAGGAAATGGAGGACGTAATGTGAAACATAGAAAATATGTGCAGGAGGAGGCAGTTCGGCCCTTTGAGCCAGCACCACCATTCATTGTGATCATGGCTGATCGTCCCCTATCAATAACCCGTACCTGCCTTCTCCCCATATCCCTTGACTCCACTAGCCCCTAGAGCTCTATCTAACTCTATCTATCTATCTGACCTGAGTGACTGTTGAGTGGGGCACCTCTACGCAAATTAATTATGAACAAAGAATATGGTATACTAAAATGAATGAACTACTATTACACTATTACTCCCAGTATTTGTATAGCTTTTAAAATTTGAGGGAAATTATGCAAGGTGACACAGCCAGCAGAGTTGTTGACTCACAGCTCCAGCAATACAGGTTCAATCCCATCTTCCGGTGCTATCCATGTGAAGTTCGCACATTCTCTCCATAACCATGTGGGTTTCATCAGGTGATCTGTAAACAGGTGCTTTATGGTGAGTGCAGATGCATTGGGTATTGAGCCCATTTCTATGTGGTATACTTATGACTCTAAAATGAAATACAAGCTTTTAATTTTCTCCATTGTGCAAGCATCCAATATATTCTGAGGCAATATCCCAAGGTTTCATTATCTTTACACTGCACAAGACAGCCTCTCTCAATTTATTGAAACTAATGCCCTGAGCTGCATTTGTTTTGATTAAAGTATAATTTTACGTTTCCAACTCACTTCTTAAGTGGCTTTAAATCAAGTCATTGTCATTATTAATGACATACTTGCACAATATTTTACATTGCTCAAAAACTCATTAGAAAACTCGTAAATCTTAAAATAAAATATACTTTTTCAATAAACATTGCTAAGAGTCAAGCCATGTGAAAGAGAAGTCTTCCTGAAGGTAGGTTTCATTTACACAGAACTATGATATACCAGAATATTTTCATTAATCTAAAATCTACATTGGAATTGTACAACGTTTAAGCATCATTGATTGATCCTCTCTATATCACCATCAAACCCTTCAAATATTTCAAAGTTGGGTTCACAATTTAAGGCCATGAAGAATATTTTGTGGAAGCAATGCTCCAACTTAAAGGATGCTTCTCACAAACTCTTAACTCATTACAACAAAGAGCTGGACTGCTGCAGAATCGGGCAGCTGGGCCCTCACCTTAGTAGGGCTAATCATTTTAATAATTAATTGGCACAGCATCTAGCAGTAACACTTAAAATGCTTAGAAGAGACCCTCACGAAAGTTAAGTTTCTTCTTCTTTCCCCATTCACCTTGAAAATATTCACCTGATCAGTGTGAACTGATGCACATGTTGTATTATTTTGAATGATAGCTAAACAACATTTAAAAGATAGTTTAAATGTCTTGTGTTAAATACGGATTTTTAGAAAGTAAGGAAATACATTTTTAAAGAATAGCACGATCTCTGGAAGGGATGAACTTATTTTCAAAGACTTGACCAACATCAAGGCTGAGTTAATCACCTAATGACCACAAACACCTAAAGGAGCCTGATGAATGCACACTCCTACAATTCAATTTCTGACACCAAAAAACTGCTGGAAATAATTCACAGGACCAGAGCGTGGTCTGGTCCTGTGTCTCTCTAATCCTAATCTCTCTACTGCTTTCAATCCATACCCTCTCAGATTAACCTGGCTCGCCCTCCAACGACGGAGGCCCCATAGACCGGAATCCGCCCGGAAAGACCGGCTCGCCTGCCTCGGATCGAGGACCCACAGAACCCACCTGGAGAGCTGGTAAGCAGACCGGCTGTGGGAGGGAGTGCACGGCTTCAACGGTTGGAGGCCCTGCAGCAGCCTGGGGCTCAGCTGCTCCGGGCGCCGCTCCCAGAGGCCAAGCATGTGGACTGGACGCAACCTACAGCGGTGGAGGACACCACGGCTATGCTTAGCCAGGCCGACCCTGCAACGCCGGCAGGACACAGACATTCATGGTCAGATCAAGATCCCTGCACTTACAACTGGGTATTGAAAATGGCGGCAAGCTGGCAACACTGTATACTGTCTCAGTGTCCTGCTACTATACCTTTGAACTGTATCTGGGATGCTTATCTAATATGTGTCTAAGTGCTTAAGTATAGTGATATGTACAGAACTGTATACAAAAATGAATTTCACTGCACCACATTTACATGTGATAAAGTACCATACCAAATACTATTTTCCTCTCCAATCCATGCAGCAGGTCAATCATCATTCTACTTCTATTTCAAAGTACTCATTACATGGTAAGTTTCTCTCCTCAATCCCCAATCGGGTTTACATAGTATCCTGTTGTGGCATTTACAAAGTAAGGGCTTGCACACATCTATTAAAGACAGTCACATTGTACCCCCCTCCATTGCCAGTTGAAGCAGTAAAAACATGAAGAGATGAGAGATGAACATGTGGTTAATGAGCTGGTGCAGGAGAAAGGACTTTAGGTGCTCAGAGCATTGGAACTCTACTGGCATAGTTGGGAACGATGCAAGGAGAGATTGCACCATAACTGGAGGGTGATCATTATCCTTACAAAGGTTTCCTCACTCTATTTGAGAGTTTAAACTATATTGAGAAGCATTCTAGCAGTACAGGGGGTGGTGGGGGTGGGGAGAGGAGAAGAATGGGGAGAATAAATCAAGTCCAGTGGCAGAGCAAACTGAGGCAAGTTAGAGAACAAGTTAGGACTGTGAGGCTCAATTGCATTGACTTTAGTGCTGGAAGCCTCACAGATAAATCAGATGAACTCGGAGCATGGTTCAGCATTTGGATCACAAGCTGCAAGAGATGGGGACGGGGCAAGGCCAGGCAAATGATAGGTGTGTAGGAAGGAACTGCAGATGCTGGTTTACACTGAAGATAGACACAAAAAGCTGGAGTAACTCAGCGGGTCAGGCAGCATCTCTGGAGACAAGGAATAGGTGACGTTCGGGTCGAGACCCTTCAGACTGAGAGTCAAGGAAAAGAGAAATTAAAGACATAGAAGGTGAATAAACGAACAAATGAAATAAATGCAAAAAGCACCAATGAAAAGGTGGAGCCCACAATGGTCCATTGTTGGCTGTTGGGCAGGTGACAGGTGTATACAGACAAGGGGATGGGGGGGTGAATGGCAGATGGATAGAAAAATGCAGGAGTAGAGGACAAAAAGCTGTTAGAATAGATGCTGTCAACCTGGACTTCAAAAAGACATTTGGCAAGGTCTCACATTGTAAACTGGTCCAGAAGGTTGAGACGCATAGGATCCAAGGCAAGCTGGCTAGTTTGCATACAAACTTGGCTGAGAAATGGAAGGCAGAGGAAAGGGTGTTTTCCCCGATTGGAAGTCTGTGATCAATGGTGCACAGCAGGGATCGATGCATGGACCTTGTTCGTTGTCAATATAAATGAACAACTCCAAACATACAAGATATAATTAATTAAGTGTGTTGATGACATGGAATTTGGCGTTGTAGATAGTGAGTTGCAATGTTGAGGGAATGATCAGAGGTACCATTTTTCCAATGAGATGTTCGACCATTGACCATTGACGTCGGCCACGAACGGCGCCAGCAAGGCCAAGTGGTGCTGCTAGCACCAAAGATGGGCCTCCGAGGCTCGCCAATGCCGACCAACCTGCACCAACTGTAGTGGTAACTGCGGCCGGCCAAAAATATCACCTTCTCTACACGTCATTCGGGGCGGCGTTTCCTCGTTGACACAGGAGCAGAGGTCACTGTTAGCCTCCCTCGGGCACCAACACTCGTTCCGGAAAGCAGGGGCCTCCCGTGACCACTGCCAACAGCAGCAACATCAGAACATACAATCCCGCACAACTTCAACTCCTGTCGCTTCAAGTGGACCTTTACCATCCCCGACGTCTCACAACCACTGCTGGGCACCGATTTCCTCTGGGCGCATTCCCTGCTGGTTGACGTGAAAGGACAACGCCTCGTTAATTCTGAGACGTTCGAGTCGATCGTCTTGCGCCACGCCGAATTGATTGCGCCCCACCTCGGCGACCTTCTCCGACAACGAGTACACCAGGATCTTGGTCGATTTCCCTGACATCATAACTCCCCAGTTCACAACGGCCAGCCCCAAGCATGGGGTGAAACACCATATCCCTACCACCGGACCGCCATTGCATGCACGCGCATGCAGGCTGCCCCCACACAAGTTCTAACTGGCCAAAGACGACTTCCGCAAGATGGAGGCAATGGGCATACTGCGCCGCTCAGATAGTCCGTGGGCATCTCCGCTTCACATGGTCCCTGAAGCGTCTGGGTGTTGGAGACGCTGTAGGGACTAAGTATCAACCTGGCAAAGTGTCAGTTTGGCCTCACTTCCATCAACTTCCTCGGCCACATCAACCAGCACGGAGCGGCCCAGCTCCCAACCAAGGTCGAGGTAATTCTCAAGTTTGCCAAACCCTCTACTGTGAAGGGGCTCCAAGAGTTTGTCGACATGGTCAACTTCTACCACCGCTTCATGCCAAGAGCCGCCAGGATCATGCAACCCTGATCAAAGCCCTGGCCAACAAGCCGATTTGGGAAGACTCGGCCATGACCACGTTTGACAACGCCAAGGAGACGCTGGCAAAGGCAACGATTATGGTACATCCACGGGCCAACGTACCAACTTAGGCAAGCAATCAAACATTTGATTAAAGGGCCAGGGTTTAAGGATCATTGACAAGACTTCCAGCCTTCCTGATGCAACACGCGAAGATGGAATGGATGGGTGGATGTGATGAGCGCATGAAGTACTGGGCTGTGTTTGGGCTGTTAAGAGTAAAACAGACATCAGGCTCAGATGCATCCCATCAGAATACTTTCCATAGTGCATCCGCTACACTTTCATTACAAACGCATACTGCTAGACTCCTCAGCAACACCTTCAAGAAATCTGATCACTTAATGGCCTGTCCCACTTGAGCGTCATTTGCACGTCACGCAGGTGGCGCGCAAATGTGGTGAGGATTTTGAGAATCCCCAAATCCTGGGCCGCCGCGCACAACTGCCTACGCCATCACACGCCATGCGCTCGTAATGCATGCCATGCGCACGTTACGTCGTGCTTCGTGACGCGTAAATGACGTGCAAATAACGCCCAAGTGGGACAGGCCCTATAGTCTGCTCCTACTATCTGCCTACAAACAAAAACTGAAGCTGGAAAATCTGATACAAAAAGTTGTTCAACTCTGGTCGGCTGACACAGATGATATCCAACAAGACTGCTTTGAGTCAGTGGACTGTTTCACATGCAGGGTTTCTGCAGCCAACCTGAATGAGTACGCCACTGCTGTGACTGACTTCATCAGCAAGTGTGTTGAGAAGTGCTTGCCAAATATTCACCTGATCAGTGTGAACTGATGCACATGTTGTATTATTTTGAATGATAGCTAAACAACATTTAAAAGATAGTTTAAATGTCTTGTGTTAAATACAGATTTTTAGAAAGTAAGGAAATACATTTTTAAAGAATAGCACGATCTCTGGAAGGGATGAACTTATTTTCAAAGACTTGACCAACATCAAGGCTGAGTTAATCACCTAATGACCACAAACACCTAAAGGAGCCCGATGAATGCACACTCCTACAATTCAATTTCTGACACCAAAAAACTGCTGGAAATAATTCACAGGACCAGAGCGTGGTCTGGTCCTGTGTCTCTCTAATCCTAACCTCTCTACTGCTTTCAATCCATACCCTCTCAGATTAACCGGGCTCACCCTCCAACGACGGAGGCCCCATGGACCGGAATCCGCCCGGAAAGACCGGCTCGCCTGCCTCGGATCGAGGACCCACAGAACCCACCTGGAGAGCTGGTAAGCAGACCGGCTGTGGGAGGGAGTGCACGGCTTCAACGGTTGGAGGCCCTGCAGCAGCCTGGGGCTCAGCTGCTCCGGGCGCCGCTCCCAGAGGCCAAGCATGTGGACTGGACGCAGCCTACAGCGGTGGAGGACACCACGGCTATGCTTAGCCAGGCCGACCCTGCAACGCCGGCAGGACACAGACATTCATGGTCAGATCAAGATCCCTGCACTTACAACTGGGTATTGAAAATGGCGGCAAGCTGGCAACACTGTATACTGTCTCAGTGTCCTGCTACTATACCTTTGAACTGTATCTGGGACTACAGAGGTGCCTAATAAACCTCTATGATAATCCTCAAAAATGTACATTCTCAGCCCTCTACTTTACTCCTTATACAACTGTGCAGCCAAATAAAAATCCAACTCATCAGTCTGAAGTAGGGTCAGATGCTGCCAGTCTGAAGTAGTTCAGATGCTGCCTCACCCGCTGAGTTACTCCAGCATTGTGCCGACCTTCAATTTACAAATTCACAGACACAACCACCATAGTTGGTCGGATATCAAATAATGACGAGAGGAGTACAGGAAGGATATTGAGAACCTTGTGACTTGGTGCCGACAACAACCTTTCCCTCAATATCAGCAAGACAAAGGAGATTGTGATAGACTTCAGTAAGTGAAGTGGTACACATACCCCAGTTTAAATCAACGGTGAAATAGAGATGGTTGAAAGCTTCAAGTTCCTAGGAGCAAATATCATCAACAACTTGTCCTGGACCAGCCATATCAAAGAAATAGCCAACGAAGCAACCCAACACCTTTACTTCATTAGAAGGCACAGGAGGTTCGACATGTCCCCAACAACTCTCACCAACTTCTACAGTTGCACTGTAGAAAACATTTTATCGGGATGCATCTCAACATGGTTTGGGAACATCGCCATCGAAGACCACAAGAAATTGCAGAGAATTGTGGACAGTCCAGAACATAACGCAAACCAACCTCCCTTTCATTGACTCCATTTACCCTTGATGCTGCCTCGGCAAGGCCACCAGCATAATCAAGGATGAGTCTCAACCCAGACACACTCGTGTCTCCCTTCTCCCATCAGGCAAGAAGTACAGAAGTATGATAATGCATACCTCAAGATTCAAGGACAGTTTCTTCCCAACTGTTACCAGGCAACTGAACCATCCTATCACCAACTAGACAGTGATCCTGACTGACAATCTACCTCATTGGAGACGCTCAAAGCCTCTTTAATCAAACTTTACTGGTCCTTCTCTTGCACTAAACATTATTCATTTTATCTGTACACTGTGGACAGCTTGATTGTAATCATGTATAGTCGTTTTGCTAACTGGATAGCACGCAACGAAAAAAGCTTATTTCTGCACCTCAGTACACGTGACAATAAACTAAACTGTAGGTTTGAAGAATCTTTGTGAATATGGGAATCTTCTCACATGCCAAAGTAAATGTGCTTTCTCGATCACTGCATCAGTGTGAATGGACCACGTTAGGTCGCTGGTGCTATGGATGCCTAGGGACATGAAGCTACTAACCATCTCTGCAGCAGGTCCATTGATGAGGACAGGGCAGTGCTCACCCCCTCACTTTCTGAGATCAACAATCAACCCTTGTCTTGCTGACATTAAGAACTGGATTATCATTCTGACACCATGACAATACATTAATCTCATACTTTGGCTCAATGTTATTGTAGATCCGGGCAATACAGTTGTATCATCAATGTTGTATTTGGCCATTCCGTCATGGGGGTACAGGGTGTAGGGCAAGGGACTGAGTACACTACCTTGAGGAGCACCAGTGCTGAGGGTCAAGACGAGGAAATGCTATGACCAATTCTAATCAAATGACGTCTGCTGATCAAGAAGTTCAGAATCCAGTTACAGATGGAGGCTCCAAGGCATAGGTCCAGATGTTTAAGGGGGGCTTATTTGTTATTATGGCGTTGAAGGCAATGAATAGCATCCTGACATAGGTATTCTTAATGTCAAGGAGATCCAGGACCAAATGCAGTGCAAGAGAAATGGTGTCCTCCATAGACCCATTTGTTCTATACATTAAATGCAAGGGCTCTAGCGGCATAAGAATGTATTGTTTAGGTAAGATTGCTTCTCATTCTTCTCGTGCATATGATAGAATCCCATTCTGGACATACCTTCGAGGACAGCAGCAGGTGAAGGAGTGCAGGGATTGGCTGAGGAATTTAATTCGCAAATTGATAAATTGACGAAATAGGCAATTTATCAGCCAATATAAACAAGGTTTGCTCTTGGAGAGCTGCCTGTCGGGAAGCAGCCTTGTCGAGGGAAGTGCCTTATGAGTAAAGTGCGAGTCTTTGGCGAGGAGGCCGAGGCAAGGAGGCTACATTTGTTTGAATTTTTTTTTTGTCTTCTGAAGAAATGGCAGGCATGTTGGTACAGTGCGTTTCCTGTAGGATGTGGGAAGTCAGGGACACTGCTGGAAACTATATCTGCAGAAATTGTGTCCAGGTGCAGCTCCTGAACGAATGTGTTAGGGAACTGGAGAAGCTGCTGGATGATCTCAGGGGACAAAGAGATCTGGGAGTCCTTGTTCATCAGTCACTGAATGTAAGCATGCAGGTGCAGCAGGCAGTGAAGAAAGCAAATGGCATGTTGGCCTTCACAACAAGAGGAGTTGAGTATAGGAGCAAAGAGGTCCTTCTGCAGTTGTACAGGGCCTTAGTGAGACCACACAGGGAGTATTGTGTGCAGTTTTGGTCTCCAAATTTGAGGAAGGACATTCTTGCTATTGAGGGATTGCAGCGTAGGTTTACAAGGTTTATGGCGGGACTGCCATATGTTGATAGAATGGAGCGGCTGGGCTTGTATACTCTGGAATTTAGGGTGAGAGGGGATCTTATTGAAACATATAAGATTATTAAGTGTTTGGACACGCTAGAGGCAGGAAACATGTTCCCGATGTTGGGGCAGTCCAGAACCAGGGACCAGAGTTTAAGAATAAGGGGTAAGCCATTTCGAACAGAGATGAAGAAAAACATTTTCACACAGAGTTGTAAATCTGTGGAATTCTCTGCCTCAAGGCAGTGGAGGCCAATTCTCTGGATGCTTTCAAGAGAGAGTTAGATAGAGCTCTTAAAGTTAGAAGAATCAAAGGATATGGAGAGAAGGCAGGAACGGGGTACTGATTGTGGATGATCAGCCACGATCACAGTGAATGGTGGTGCTGGCTCGAAGTGCCGAATGGCCTACTCCCGCACCTATTGTCTATTGCTTAGTTTTACATAATGAATGAAGACTACATCTAAAGAATCAAACTGATGAAAGAAACAACAGAAAATACAGTATGCTCGCAGCAGTCCAGACAGTATCTGTGGAGAAATAGAGTTACTGTTTCAGGTTAATGACCCTTCATCAGAACAAGAGTCAGCAACCTGAAATGTTAACTGTTGCTCTCTCCACAAATGCTAGCTTTTTCCTTTTCAATTTTACTACACACTCGCTCTATGGCATGTAAATAGAGAGACCAGACCAATACCCAACATTCTAGGTGCACAATCAGCTTGACCCCATGTAAAAATGTCAGTAAGACTGCTTTGTTCTTATGAGCAAATCCTCTTGTAATGAAGTCCAATACACCATGTCTTCCTAAATGCTCGCTCTACTTGCATACTAACCTCCAGGGATTCACCTACTTCTGAACACATCTTTCATTTGCTTATCTTTTTAAAACATATTGGGTTACTAAAGCAAATGGCCTTGCACTTTTCCACTTTAAATTTCATCAGTCATGCATTCATCTATCCTGAAACCTCTCTGCATCTTCCTCACATTATCCATAGGTGTATCAGCAGCATGCATGACGTATTGCCCTTGACCACATTGTGGATTATTTATGAATAGCTGCGGTCCCACCACTAAGCTCTCTCGTAAGCCACTAACCTCAGTCTCTCAACCAAAAAAATTATCTATTCATACTAATATTTTATCCAATACCTCACTGGAGGGCTTCGTCCAAATACATCAAATCTAGTGGTGCCTCTTCTCTATTCTACCTGATTCCAATCTCTAAAACTAACTTATCAAACATGACTTCCTTTTCATCTTATATACGATTATACAAGAGATTTTGATCTGTAGCAGAAAAAAAATCATAAATTGCAATTATAAATGAATGGCTTTTGATAATAGCACATTTGATGAACAACTGCCAAAACTGTTATACAGATAAATACTTTAATGCAGTACACAATGCAATGAATGCTTTAAGGGCCAAATTAACCAGCAGATTTGGGCTCAAATTCTATTTGGAGAGTGGTCAACCAGTTGCAATAGTGTTTAAGAAGGAACTGCAGTTGCTGGAAAATCGAAGGTACACAAAAAATGCTGGAGAAACTCAGCGGGTGCAGCAGCATCTATGGAGCGAAGGAAATAGGCAACGTTTCGGGCCGAAACCCTTCTTCAGGGGTTTCGGCCCAAAACGTTGCCTATTTCCTTCGCTCCATAGATGCTGCTGTACCCGCTGAGTTTCTCCAGCATTTTTGTGAACCAGTTGCAATAATTCTATATTAAATATTTATAAAATATTCAACAAAGCAAACTCACGAGTCAAGATCCAAAGCACAAATTTGCATATTTTCCAAACAATTACACATACAATTAATTTTAAAACAATGCTGCTATAATTACAAAGTTACCTTGCATCTGCATTACACCAAAAAAGTTTTCAATTAACATGCACATAAAGAAATACGATACCCATTAATACAAAAAGGAATTATAATTGTCAAATTCTTCATAGAATACTCAAGATTAGGACTGAAGCGAACAGTCCTATTTGCCTGGTTCCTAATATGACAGAGAGAACATAGCAAGGGGTTTTACACTACAATAGGTATTCTGTAGTAAAATGTTGCATTAATCGAGGCAGTCATTTTTGGCAAGTTCTGAAATAATCCAGTTTCCATACAAGCTGCAAACATTCTTTAACTGCTGTCAACAAGATAACTTTACAAGTGAAATGACTTTGAAAGTTAAACTTGCAATAATCTATTTTTCAACATACTAATCAACAACATAAAATCAAAGTTATCAATTGTGCTGCTCGAATGGATGTTAGCCTAATAGGACGATTCACATTAGTCCCATAATTAGAATAATTCAATTTGAATGACTTTTCAGGAGGTGGTCACAATGATTTTGCAAAATAGCTGAATATTTCTTCTGAAATGAAACTGTAAATCACTCAAATATCTCATGCAATTAATGTCTTATTTCTCACCAGATTACTGCACTATCTTAAAGTCATGGTGACAGGTTTAAGTTTTAGAAATACAGCATGGAAACAGCCCAACATATTTGCCACAGTCAACTAAGTTCTGAAAACATATACTAATTTATACTTATCAATTAAAAAAACGGACAAAATTATGCTGACAACCTCCTGAAATGTATCATTCCTATTGTCATATTATTATGCACACAGAAAACAAAAGGATTCGTGCAACGGAAAACATATTGAAAACCTGTCATTCGCGAAAGCCTTGCACCTTTTCGGAGGGGAAAAGGGAGGTTTTCAAAGGCAGGTTTTCCATGATAAAGATGCAGCAGGACCTATCCATCCGGTGCTGCCAATGGAGATTGCACTCTCGGTGCTGGGGGGGGGGGGGAAGAAGAAGAAACACCCACCGACTGTTGGCACCAGGAGACTCAGGCGGAGCAGCTCCTCTCACTCTGCCGCACATTCCCCGCTGTTTTGGGGATGTTGTGTGCGTTTCGTGCTCGCTTTACCTTCCTGCTGGTGTGTTTGCCCGGGTATTGCCGGCCGGCGACGGGAGAGGAGAGGGGTGAGAGGGGGGGAAGGAGGGTGAGCGGATGGGGAGAGGGTGAGCGAGAGAGGCAAAGGGAGCGAGGGGGAGGGGGCCGGGCGCCCAGAGCCGCCACCGCCGCCGCCGCCAACCCAACCAACCCACAGGCCCCGACTCTCCGCTAACGCTTAGAGACAAAACACAAGGGAGGGGGAGTATATTATTTGTTTGTCTCTTTCTTTCCGACACAAATAGAAATAAAGGTTTGAAGACGAACCGACAAAGTGCGAGCGCAGCAACAGATCTCCTGCCCCTCCCCCCACGCGCATGCGCGCTCTTCGCCAGCGCCCGCCCGGACCGGACCGCCGCGCATGCGCTAGGAGTCCGCCCGCAACCCTTCACCCCGCCCGTCCGCCCGCGGCAGCCAATCGCAGCGGTGTGGGGGAGGGGAGGGCGGTCCCGGACCGTGCAGGGCGCTGTGTGCAGGCGTCAGCTGCAAAGCAAAGATCCTAAAGCTTGCTGTAAGTTGCAACGCTGCTTCGCTGTTAGTTGCAAAACGGCATGGGGGATAAAGCAGGAACGGGGTACTGATTTTGGATGATTAGCCATGATCATATTGAATGGCGGTGCTGGCTCAAATAACCGAATGGCCTACTCCTGCACCTATTTCTGTGTTTCTAAGTTGCAGGCAGCAAGTTGCAAGCCTAACGGCGTGAGGAATCAGAGAAGGAATTCTCAGTGTGAAGAAGGGTCTCGAGTTGAAACGTCACCCATTCCTTCTCTCCAGAGATGCTGCTTGTCCCGCTGAGTTACTCCAGCCTTTTATGTCTGCATCACAATATCACTCGTTCCCTTTCCCCTGACTCTCAGTCTGAAGAAGGGTCGCGACCCGAAACGTCAGCTATTCCTTTTCTCTAGAGATGCTGCCAGACCCGCTGAGTTAAGGGCCTGTCCCACTTTCACGACTTAATTCAAAACCTCTGCCGAGGTTAAAGGACCTAAAAAAAATCAAGATCGTGGTAATCTACGAACTCCTACGACCTTCCACGACTATGTTCACAAACTTCTACGAACTCGTACGAGTATGTCTACGAATTCCCACGACTATTTCGATGCCCTCCTTACGAGTAAAAAATTGCAATTTCTTCCATCCCAACCATTTTTTTGCTCGTGGACATTTTTTATCGGGCTGGAAAAAACTTACCTGATGCCACGAGTACCTACGGCTAGCATAACGAGCCGCTACGATATATCTACGGACTTGATACGAACATTCTGCGAGTTTGAATCAAGAGGAAAACTCAGGAGAATTTGTGAATTACCTCGTGAAAGTGGGACAGGCCCTTTATTCCAGCTTTTTGTGTCGACGGTTTAAACCAGCATCCCAATTCCTTCCGACACCTTTTGTGTCTATCTTCAGGCTAATGGCAAGCATGGCATTTGTTGTCCCGATAGGCATGCAGGTAGACTCTTATGCCATTGGAAGTTTTAACGATAAAAAATAAGTCCTCTCTTCGAATGCAGAGCACAGTGCTCATCCCAAATGCAATTGATTCATTGGGAGATCCCACGGTACTGTTATTGTACCACCCAAATGAACTCGTGGTGTAGACTTCAAGTGCAGGGACTTTTATTCGACCTGCACAGCACACTTAGTCCACAGTTGCATAGAACTTTGGTACAGGAAGAGTGCAGGAGAGATTTATGAGGGTGTCACCAGGCCTGTAGAATTTTAATTATGAGAAAAGATTAGATTGAGGCTGTTTAAAATGGGGAAGGATGAGCTGAGGGCTAATAGATATATAACATTTTAAAGACGTTACATAAAATCTGGTTTCTATAGTTGAGATATTAAGAACTTTGTGTCTACCATAAATTTTAAGATGGTTATGAATAAGGATAAGTCTGTACTTTGGGGGAAGGTACTAAATTGGGATAATGAAGATTACAACATTATTAGGCAGGAGCTAGAGAGTCAAAAAAATGTTAATTAATATTACTGTGAATTTTGCATTTATTATAGAAACAGCAATTTGACTCACCGGTATTTTGAAAGTCATTCATCAAAACGAATTTCAAACAATGGTAGTGATCCCATGAGACTCAAAGCGAGGTGAGAGCAAGTAATTATATAATATACAGAGTACACATCATTAAACTTAAATAGACTTGTAGAGTAATGCAGCATCGAAACAGGTCCTTTGCCACAACTCGTACACGCTGACTATGATGCCCATCTAAGTTAGTTCTATTTGTCCATGTTTGGTCAATATCACTCTAAAGCATTCCTATCCATGTACCTGAACACATGACTTTTGAATGTTGTTGTTATATCTTCCCCATCCACTTTCTCGTGCAGTTTGTTTCATCTATGCACCACCCACTATACAAAGAATTTGCCCCTAAAGTGTATTTTAAATCTTTCTCCTTTCTCCTTAAATCTATGCCCTTTAGTCTTTGTTCCCTTCCCTCGGAATAAAGTGTTCACACTTTTTATGCCCCACCTGATTGTATGCACTTCCATAAGATCAGATTCCTTCATTCCTGCGCTCCAAGGAATAAGGTCCTAGCCTGCCCAACTCGCCCCAAAACTCAGACCTTTTCTCTCTTGGCAGCTTAATGATATATTTCCTATAACAGTATAACCAGAATTGTACACAACTCCAAGTGTGGTCTCATCAACATCTTATACAACTGCAACATAACATCCCAACTCCTATACTCAATGTCCTGACTGATGATGGGCAGTGTGTCAAACTCTTTCTTACCTGTGCCACCACTTTCAGGGAACGATGTACTTGTACTCCTAGTCCCTCTGTTTTACAACACTCCCCAGGGGCCCTGCTGTTCATTGTAAAAATCCTATCATGTTTGACTTCCAAAAATGCAACACCTCACGGTTAACTGAATTGAATGTCATTTGCCATTCCTCAACCCACATACCCAGCTGATCAAGCTCTCTTCATACTTTGTGATAACCTTCATTCGCTGTCCACAATACTATTTATTTTGGTGTAATCTGCAAACTTACTAACAATGCCTTGTACATTCTCATCCAAATCGTTTATATAAATGACAAACGCCAATGGGCCCAGCACCGGTACCTCTGCCATGCTATAAATCACACGCATCTAGTCTGAAAAACAATCTGCCACCATCACCCTCTGCTTCCTACAATCAAGCCAACTATGTATCTAATTAGCGAATTCTCCCTGGATCCCATTAGGTCTAACTTTGCAGACTAGCCTACCATGCAGGCCTCTGTCAAAGGCCTTGCTAAAGTCCATATAGACAACGGCCACTAACCTGCCCCCATCAATCCTCATGGTTACCTCTTCGAAAAACTATAAACAAAATTGTGACACACGATTTCCCAAGCACAAAGTCATGCTGGTAAATCCTGTCCCTCAAAATGCCTTCCAGCAACTTACCCACCATTGATGATAGCCTCACTGGCCTGTAGTTCCCTGGCGTAGCCTTGCTATTATTCTTAAATATCTTAGGATTGTTTGGTATGGATTTTGCAATGGATAATAAAGATAAAATCGGCTCGTTTAAATTGAGTGAAAGCAAGGAAAGAAAGAATATAAGATTATTCTGCTCATTTATTTGAAACCTTTGAAGAGAAGGTCTGATGTAAATTAGATCACGTATCGGTTGAAATTATGCTGTACTCCGAGAATGAAATCTCTCTGCTTACAGTATTTAACAAAAATATTAACATATTTCACTTTTATTAAAATGGAAATAAGCTGATTTTATATTAATTTATATACAATTCCTGCACCTCTTGACCCAGATTAAAGTAAATTTAAAAAAAAAGAAGCAATTTTTCTATTGAAGACCTCCAGTGGTTTTTTAAGAGTGTGGGGAAAAACAGAATACTTAAATAATGCAGGCTTAACGCACACTCTACTTAATTGCTGATCAGTTTCAGAGCAGGACTGTTAAATGGGCAATCTCGTCAGCATAAACAATTACAATGAGAATTTCATATCAAAGGGCAAGATTAGTTCATTTCTGACATATTACACATAAGAAAAGTGCCTTCTTGAGAAGAGAAACTGAATTAAAAATCCAAATACATCTGATTGTAGATAGTTTAAATGAATCTAAGCAAATGTGCATTTGTGCTGAATTCTGGAAAAATGTGAACCTTCAAAACTACTTGTTTGAATTTGAAAAAAAATCCAATCAAAGTGACCTGAATTGGATTCTGTAATTTCTGTCACATTTGTGGAACATGCTCAATTTCATGGATTTATAAACTAGGTCAGCTCGTGTTTTTTTTTCATTAAATTGGGAATGAGTTCCAGGTCTAGCTCAGATAAGGTAGGTGGAAGATGATATACATGCAACACCTGCCACAACACAGACATGATGCGTTGTGATGTGATGCACCGCTCCATCAACTCTGGATCCCAGGCCCAAGTTAAAAAAAGAATGATCTTCCTGCATGGAAATCCATGCTCCGAATAAGTTGTCAGATTTGCCGCTCTAAGCACCAACATTATGTGCTCTACTACAGTTTTCATGGGGCTAAACATGGGCCCTTCTCATTCTGGGCTTTCTACATATTCAGGACCAGCAATGGAATAAGGGGACGAAGGTTTAAGATTTGTGTCAGGAAAGATCAGAGGACAAAAACTTTTTTGGAAAGCAGCTGCAGAGTGTTGATTAAGATCCGAGAGAGGGAAGGAATGAGGATAATTCGTTGTGAAGAGAACTCATTAATATCAACCCACTCCTTCCCTATCATGTGCGACATTAAGTGCCTCCTACCCTGGTGGGAACAGGTCACAGCAATACACTGCTCTTCGTCATTCACAGCCGGTGACTCCAAGCAACTTTTTGTTATAGATAGGTTAGTGATCTCCAAGTCAAATGTAGTATCCACAGCAGAATTAACTCATTACACATGGAAAGATATCTAATTTGTGTGGCTGGAACACCAAGAAGGATGGCAGGAAGATATGACTTACATTCATATCATTCTTCCTTCTGCTAAAAAGATCAAAAATACATTGGTGGGAAAAGTGTTCAGGCAGAAGGTCGTTATGACATTAATACAAAATCAGGTCAAGTTTGAGACAAGCTTTGAAAAAAATTAGAATCCCTTTTTAAAAACCTGTATCCTTTTTCTACATGCAATCAGGTCATTATTAAAATATCAGGTGTGCGATGTGATTAATTTAATTATACATTATAAACCGGATTTTCACAGCAAGGTCTGGTTATAGTTACAAATATGTCCAACAGGAAGTTAAATGCAGGACAAGGACAGGACACAGGTTGACGGGTCCATTTTGATATAACTTACTCCTTGACTGAGGTCCTGTTCCTCAAACAAATCTTGGGAAGTTTTGTCTGTTGAATACCAATATTACATATAGACAGCAGCTATTTATTGTTCCAACAATCATTACATTGTTAACCATCCCTTGATTAACATAATCCCCTGGTAATTATTTGGGATTGGTAGGCAGTGAGGATTGGGGGAGGGGAGTGTAACACTAGATCATGGATTGAACAATCCAACTAATTGTACTATACACAGGGAACATTTTCTTCATAGTTATAAATTCGAAGTCTAGGAGAACTGTATAAAACACCATTAGGCTCCATTTGCATATATCTAGGTGAAGATTAGGTGAAAGTTAACAGTTGATTTCTGTAACTTTTTTGTTGCCAGTCATTTATCCAATGTATTTTTGAAATTGACCTGAGAGCTAATAAAATGAATAAAAAATCACTGATTCTATGCATTCACATGCCAGGCCTGCTATACGGATTTTTAACAAAAATTGAAATTATATGTTTTTAAATACTGATGGGTAAACTCTTAATCTTCACATTTATAGCATACTAGACCAAGTGGGATCCGTTGGGCCCCATCCCCCAACGCAATAATCCACCACTCACCCGTTCCCCCACGCAACCCGTATCCACCACTCACCCGTTCCCCCAGAGCAATATTCACAATTCACCAATAGCCCCCACGGTAGGCCTGGTCCCCCAACGCAACCCGTCGGCGCTCCCTGGAGCCAATCAATCCTTCCCACATGGAGGGGGGGCAGTTGGCGCTTCCCGGAGCCATAGAATGGACTCAACTTTTGAGTCAGCGTCGGCGCTCCCTGGAGCCAATCAATAATTTCCACTGGGGGGGGGGGGGGCAGACGGCGTTTACCGGAGTCAATTAATGGACTTGATTTTTGAGTCGGCGTCTGCGCTCTGTGGAGCCAATAATTCCTTCCCATGTGATTCTGCTAATGGTGATGCTGCTGGTCAATGATTGGGCCACCAATGCCAGAGAGGGGCATCGCCATCATTCTGTCTCTCAAAATTCTGAGGGGTGTGGCAGCTGAGATCCCATTGTGATGTCATTTTCGGCTGGCAGAATGTTCATGGCAGCATATGTAAATGAGATACCATTGTGATTGGAGGACTGTGAGATGCCATTGTGACATCATCACTGGAAGCTGCTA
This sequence comes from Amblyraja radiata, assembly GCF_010909765.2. Classification (NCBI taxonomy): domain Eukaryota; kingdom Metazoa; phylum Chordata; class Chondrichthyes; order Rajiformes; family Rajidae; genus Amblyraja; species Amblyraja radiata. Next base: position 25,300,138 of record NC_045976.1, read on the forward strand.
GAAAAGTCTCGCTCTCAGTCAGTTATTCTCAGTTGCCTTTTTTAAACCTTTAAATATCAATAACTTGTGAAATATAAAATCTGAAGGAAACGTGATTAGATCGTAGACGGGAAAAAGCTGGGTACGGTTCTGCAAAAATTGTAGCGCTACCATGTACCATTTTGGTGAAAATACCATCACATAGACACACACATAGAAACCAGACGAGACTTTTAATAGTACATATACTAGACCAACTGGGTCCCGTTGGGTCCCTGACACACGGGAGGCCTGGTCCCCCAACGCAACTTGTTCCCCAACGCAATATTGCACCACTAACCTGTAGTCCCCACGGGAGGCGTGGTCCCCCAACTCAACCCGTTGCCAAACGTAAGATCCCCTGCCTCCCTCAACACTGGACTTAAAAACAAATTCCAATTGCACTTCCCCAATTGCAATACCAATTTACCCTCCCCCTCCCATCCTGCCAGGAGCTGGAGTAAGTGTTGTATGATGGCAACATTGTTGCAAATGTCGGGTGGAGGACTGTGATATTCCATTCAGGTAAAAAGTTGGTGGAAGCACAGAGTGTTCCTGTATTGCAACTTTGCCTCGAAGTTTGTTGGAAGCCGGCAGGAAGGATTTTAACATTAAAATCTTGTTAAAGTTGCTTTTTTAAACCTTGAAATATCAATGACTTGTGAAATATAACATAAAATGTGAAGAAACGTGATACGAACGACCACAGGAAAAAGCTGAGTAAGATTCTACAAAAGATTTCACGCTATTGTGTACCATTTTGACATAGCTTCTGAGATCACAGACAGACAAACAAGTGGAGACTATTAATAGTATATAGATAGATTTATCCATCAAAGTTTCTATTATATGTCTTTTACATCATTGGGAATTAATAATTTATTCATTTCAAACTCTGCAAAGACTTACAGAGTATGTATAGCTTAACAAGAGATTCTTCAGTAAAAGACCTACTCTTTTTATAGAAAGGACAAATTACCCATGTAATTAAAATAGGTTCCAGCTGGAGTTAAAATTGTAAAGGGAAAAATATATCATACAGGTATGTTAAACATTTATTCAATAACAATACCAGCAGTGAATTTAAGTCTTTTAATATCAAAACTCCTTGAAGGATTTTTCACAAGATTGCCAGTGCATTAGCTTGGAAAGCACTGGATTTAGCCTCAATCCCTGTAGATATTCTTGCTGAGAACTCTGGGGAGCTCTGACTACATCCTGCAGTTGAAAATAAGACTATTATTTCTCAAGCGTGTGATGAATGAAATGAAATTTCTACTGTATCCAAATAAACTTCACGACGTAAAATTCTTAGAGGATTGGACAGGGTAGATGCAGGAAAAATGTTCCGATGTTGGGGTAGTCCAGAATCAGTATTGAGGAAATTCCTTAGAATTTAGATTCAGAGTCATTGTTACAGAACAAAAACAGGCCCTTTGGCCCAACTCATCCATGTAAATGAAGATGCCCCATCTAGGTTAGTCCCATTTACCCACGCTTGGCACTTATCCCTCTAAACATTTATCCACGTACCAGTGGCAATTCATTCCATATACCCACCAGCTAATGTGTGGAAAAGGTTCCTATTAAATCTTGTCCTTCTCACCTTAAGCCTCTAGTTCTTATTTTAACTACCCTGGGGCGAAAAACTGCATTCACCTGAAGAAAGACACAAAATGCTGGTGTAACTCAGCAGGACGGGCAGCATCTCTGGGTAGAAGGAATAGGTGACGTTTCAGGTCGAGACCCTTCTTCAAACTTAGTATGGGGAGAGGGAGATACAGAGATAAGAAAGTTTAAGGTGTGAAAATGAGACAAAGGGGATGTAGTTCAAGAAAAATGTAGAATAGATCATTTTACCTAGGAGGAGGTAACAGCAAAGCAAACAGATAAAATGTAAATGAGGACAGTCATCTTTACGAGATGGGGGTTTCCCTCTTCCATCATAGATTCAGGCCCTCACTAGGGTCTCCTCGATATCCCGTAGCTCCGCTCTTAATCCCCTTACCCCCAGTCGCAACAGGGACAGAGTCCTCCTAGCCCTCACATGTCACCCCATCAGCCGACATTTTTGCCACCTCCAACGGGATCCTACTACTAGCCACTACTTCCCATCTCCACCCCTTTCCACAGAGACCGTTCCCTCCACAACTCCCTAGTTAACTTGTCCCTTCCCACCCAAACCACCCCCTCCCCAGGCACTTTCCCCTGCAACCACAGGAGATGCAACACATGTCCCTATACCTCCCCCCTCAACTCCTTCCAAGGACCCCGACAGTCCTTTCAGATGAGGCTCACTTGCACCTCCTCCAACCTCATCTACTGTATCGGCTGTTCCAGGTGTGGACTCCTGTATATCAGCGAGACCAAGAACAGGCTCAGCGATCCTTTCACTGAACACCTCGGCTCACCGCCTAAACCTACCTAATCTCCCGGTTGCTAAATACTTTGACTCCCATTCCCACACTGACCTTTCTGTCCTGAGCCTCCTCCATTGTCAGAGTGTGGCCCAGCGTAAATTGGAGAAACAACACCTCATATTTTGCTTGGGCAGCTTACACCCCAGCGATATGAATATTGACTTCTCTAACTTCAAGTAGTCCTTTCTTTCCCTCTCTCTCTCTCCATCTCTCCCCCTTCCCAGTTCTCTGACTATCCTTGTTTACATTTTATCTCAGTTTGCTTTGTTATTACCTTCTCCTAGCTAACAATGATCTATTCTACATTTTCCTTGATCTCCATCCCTTTTGTCTTATTTTCACACCCTACACTTCCTTATCTCTATCTCCCTCTCCCTTGACTCAGCCTGAAGAAGGGTCTCTACCCGAAACGTCACCCATTCCTTCTATCCAGAAATGCTGCCTGTTCCGCTGAGTTACACCAGCATTTTGTGTCTATCTTCGTTTTAAACCAGCATTGCCGTTCCTTCCTACAACTTTGCATTCACCCTATCTATTCCCATCGTTATTTTGTACACCTTTAAAAGATTACCCCTCAGCCTTCAGTGGTCCAAAGAATAAAGTCCTCATCTGCCCAACCTCTCCCCGTAGCTCACGGCTTCTCTGCACCCTTTCCAGCTTACAGCATCTTTCCTGTAGCAGGGTGACTAAAATTGAATACAATACTCCAAGTGCAGCCTCACCAATGTCTTGTACAACTATATCATTACTTCCCAACTTCTATATTAATTCCCTGACTGATGAAGCCCAATGTGCCAAAAACACCCATCACCACCTTATCTGCCTGTGATGCCACTTTCAGGGAACTGTGTATTTGTACTAGGTTTCTCTGCTCTACAACAACCCCCCCCCCCCCCCCCCAAAACCCTACCTTTCATTGTGAAGGTCCTGCCCTGATTTGACTTCCCAAAGTGCATCTACAACTTTTCTGCACTAAACCCAACCCACTTCCCCAGCTGATCAAGAACCTGCTGTAATTTCTGATAAAAATCTTCACTTTCTACAATACCATCTACCTAAGTGTCATTTGCAAACTTACTAAAGGGGCTGTCCCACAGTACGAGCTAATTCAAGAGCTCTCCCGAGTTAAAAAAAAAATCAAACTCGTGGTAAGCACGTAGAATGTATGTAGCGGGTACATCGGAGCTCGGGACGTCTCTTAGCGGCTCGTAACGTTAATGGCAAGTACTCGGGAAACGCGGTAAGCTCATGAAGACTCGTGAAAAAATTTCAACATGTTGAAAAATGTCCACGAGAGCCCCGAGTACCTACGAGCGGCTATTACCGAAATTCTCCGAGTTCGAATCAGGGGAAACTCAGGAGAACTCTTGAATTAGCTTGTACAGTGGGACAGCCCCTTAATCATGCCTTGTACAATCTTATCGAAATTGTTGATATAGACAACAAATAGCAATGGGCCCAGCACTGATTCCCAAGGCACACCACAAATCACAGACCTCCAGTCTGAAAAATAACCTTCCACCACCACCCTCTGCTTCCTCCCATGAAGTCAATTCTATCCAGTTAGCTAGCCCTTCCTAGAACCCATGTGATCCCACCTTCCAGAGCAGCTTGTCATGCAGAATCTTATCAAATGCCTTGCTGAAGATTATGATTGTAGATTATGTCTAGACACAAAGATAGACACAAAAATCTGGAGTAACTCAGTGGGACAGGCAGCATCTCTGGAGAGAAGAAGTGGGTGATGTTTCGGGTCAAGGCCCTTCTTCAGACTGGTTAGGGATAAGGGAAACAAGAGATATAGACGGTGTCTCTAGCCAAGCCCTTCTCACTTCTTGGTTCCTTCTTTAAAAAAATCAATCAAATTTGTGAGATGTAACTCCAGTGTCAGAAGGCTCTGCCTCAGTCTGTAGCAGCAAACAATATGAGCAGATATATTTTGTTGAAAAATATTGCTTGCCAGATGGGACAATTTAATGAGATTGAAAGAGAAAGAAACATGTGGGTGTTTGCTTCCAGATCTTTGAAGATGGCAGGAAATAGTTAATGAAGCAATCATGATCTTGAACATTATAAGTAAACACCCAAAGTGCAAAAGTCAAAATGTTAGAACCAACCTTTTGTAAGTCTTTAGTTTATTCAGTAAAATGTTGGTCATCACTTTTAGGAAAGGCATGAAGGCTTTGAAGAGGTTACCAAAAAGGCTTCCTGGAATGAATTCCAGGGATTGCAGTCAAGCGAAAAGGCCTGTAGTGTTCTTCTTGGAACAGAAAAAGACTGAAGGGCCATGGGACAGAGATTGTTCCCAGAGTAAATTGACAAATTGTTGACAGAGGCTGGAGAGTTAGTACCAAGAAAGCAGGCTAAAGGTGATCGATAAAGGAACCAGAAGTAACATACGGAAAACCATCTTCAAGCAAGTGGTTAAGACCTGGATGCAGATTCAATAATAGTCTTCAAACTGAATTGGCTAAACATTTGAATAAGAAACAAGATACAGGAGCATGGGGAAAGGGCAGGGAAGAATGAGGCTGAAACGATTGATATTCAACAACCACAGAATTTGTCCTTGTGCCCGGAGAAAGATACTCCCCTTGATTTCCATTTTGTTAAATTTCACTGTGGTTCTTGATGTCATACTTAATCAACTGTTTCATTGACATCAAGAACAGTCGAGCCGACATCTTGAATTCTGAAATTTTAAACAAAAAGTGCCCGAATTTGGAATTAGTTCAGTAACCAGCAGAGTCTGGTCGGGACACCCTTCAAAAATGGAATTGATATTACTCCAGGGGGGCAGATGAGTAGCAAGGGTGTTTTGTTTTGTGTAAAGAGGTGTGTTTGAAGGGCAGCACAGTGGCGCATCGGTAGAATTGCTGCCTTACAGCGCCAGAGACCTGGGTTCGATCACGACTACGGGTGCTCTCTGTACGGGGTTTGTACATTCTTCTCATGACCTGCGTGGGTTTTTCTCTGAGATCTTCAGTTTCCTCCCACACTCCAAAGATGTGCAGGTATATAGGTAAATTGGCTTGGTAAATGTAAAAAATATTGTCCCTAGAGGGTGTAGGATAGTGTTAATATGGCTCTCTGGTCGGTCCGGGCTTGATGGGCCGAATGGCCTGTTTCTGCGCTGTATCTCTAAACTAAACTAAAGATAGGTGTGGACCTACTGAATACGACACACATGAATGTGTAGACGCTGAGATTGTCTGAAGAGTTTATGCACGATTATTATTTTGTATATTTTTATTCTGAATAAAGTTTATTTGGAAGTGAGGGAAGTAACAAATGCCAGTAGTTGTTGTTCGACCATTTCACCATTATAATATTCAGACAGTCATTTGTCCAAGTTATGCTTGATACAGATCACTTCTCATGCCCTACTCTCTCTATTCCCATCCCAACAAAATTGCTGCAGTCACACTTATTATTTGTAGCCCCACAAATCAAATGGAGATCCAGACCATGCGGTCTCAGCATGGTCATGTTTAAGTAGCACAACTTAATTTAAATGATTAAGATTGACTTCAAAAGGAAACTTATCTTTAAAATCCAAAGTTAATTACACCATTCAAACAATACCATACTGTGTGCCAAATATAGGGGGTGTAATGGTGAAGGGTGGAATGCAAAGTGGCCCCAGTCCCTCCCTCAACACGACTGTCATTCACCCATGTCCTGAGTGCTGAGTCCAACAGCAGATCAGGAGGATAGATTCCTGGGTGTCTGAACGCATATCATAATAAGGTCATAAGGAATAGAAGTAGAATTAGAACATTCGACCCATCAAATCTATTCCGCCGGTCAATCATTGCTGATCTATCTCTTCCTCCTAACCCCATTCTCCTGCCTTCTTCCCATAACCTCTGACACCTGCAGTAATCGAGAATCTATCTATCTCTGCCTTAAAAATACCCACTGACTTGGCCTCCACAGCCTTCATTGGCAAAGAATTCCACAGATTCACCAACCTCTGACTAAAGAAATTTATCATCTCCTTCCCAAAAGAACGTCCTTTAATTCTGTGAAGAAGATTTTTGGGGGGGATTTTCGCTCTGGCTTTTTCTGCTTGCATCTCACATAAAGTCAAACATCCTTCTCAGGGCACTGTCCAACTGCCATTGGCAAATCTCTCCTCAATTTGCTATTCAATTATGTCGGAGCCCAAAGCGACATTCCACTCCACTGGAAATGGTTTCCTGGCCAAGGCTGATCCAAAGCCAGCAAAAATATGCTGTCGGGCATATTATCACAGCCGAATTGAAAGAGACTGCAAATGCGGGAATTACAGAGATAGAAACATAGATGCAGCAGTGGCCGATCATCCAAAATCAGAACCCCGTTCCAGCTTTTTCCCCAAATCCCTAGATTTCCTTAGCCCTAAGAGATAAATCTAAATTTATTCTTGAAAATATCCAGTGAATTAGCCTCCATTGCCTTCTGTGGCAGTGAATTCCACAGATTCACAACTGGGTGAAAAAGTTTTTTCTCATCTCAGTCCTAAATGGCCTACCCTTATTCTTAAACTGTGACCCCTGGTTCTGGACTACCCCAACATCGGAACATTTTTCCTGCATCTACCCTGTCCAATCCTCTAAGAATTGTATATGTTTGAATAAGATGCCCTCTCATCCTTCTAAATTCCAGCGAATATAAGCCCAGTCGACCCATTCTTTCATCATATGTCAGTCCCGCCATCCCGGGAAATAACCTGGTGAACCTACGCTGCACTCCCTCTATCGCAATAATGTCCTTCCAAAGGCAATTAACCTGCAAACGTCTACATCTTTGGAGTGTGGGAGGAAACCGGAGCTCCCGGAGAAAACGCACTTGGTCACAGGGAGAACATACAAACTCAGTATAGAGAGGATCCTGTAGTCAGGATCGAACCTGGGTCTCTGACACTGTATGGCAGCAACTCTACCACGCTGCCACCGTGCTGCCCTGTTAATTAAGGACAATCATACCTAGACAATATGGTAAATACCAACAATAAATGACCAACACCAGTTCCATCGTATGATTAAACAGTCAATGCCAGGGTCCAGCATGGAAACATCCATCTGTGCAATAGTGTTCTGACGTTATGTGAATGATTTCCATCGGCACCATCAGCCGGGATTAAGACTGGAAAATGTAGCATACCTCCAAGCAGTTGTGATTCAATTAGATGAAATCTGTGAGCTGCTGGGGTAAAATTGATTCTCTATTAACTGACGTCTTATTAGAAAATCCATTGGGGTAGCCGTAAAATTAAGCAACTGAATGGAAGCATTTTTGATGAAACGGGTCTCCTATCCTGAGGAAGGCACAAGTTGTAACTGTGCCCGTAGCTGCAAGACATTAATTGTGAAAGCTTTAAAGTCTGAAAGCCCACGCAAAGCTGTGCAGCGCTTTAGCCCTGACGTGCTGATAGCTCTTTGTTAATGCAAATTCTTTCTTTATGACCAAATACACTTGGATTTAATTCCTTGTGAGCATCAGAGCCGAGACTCATGCTGTTTGCCAAATAGTGCTAATTTTATTTGGTGTTATTAGCTGACTCAACAAGAATTTTTACCAATCTGCTTAAATATTTCCAATGCACTGGCCTACGAGCATGTTTGGCTTTATTCATTAACTGCTTACTAACCAGCAAACATAATAAAATATATATATTGTTATCTCTTCAAACATCTGCATATCCTTTAATGTAGGATATGGGCAATTCACTTGTTATATTAGTTCAGGTAATGGAAATTTGCCTTCACAGGAAGCACAAATACCTACCCAAACAAATTGAGATATGGAGTAAAATTTAGATCTGACAGTCTTTGGCTTCTTCTGTCCCCTTTTGTCACCTTTTGACTCATTTTTACCCCAGCTTTTATCCACCAATCTGCCAATCAAATCCCTCACCTGTATACACCTATCACTTGCCTAGCTTTGTCACATCCCCACCTCTCTTGCAGCTTCCGCCCCTCAACTACAATCAGAAAACGTCGCCTGTCCATGTCCCCCAAAGATGTTGCCTGACCCACCAAGTTAATCCAGCACTTTATGTTCTAACCAAAATTAATTTGTCCCACTTTGGCATCATTAAATTTGCATTAAATTAGTTGAATTGGTATGGCTATTTAGCAGTCTCTATGGATGTTGCATAAAATATATATTTTTTACCATTTGACTCAATTTTCATTTTGTCTTCCAAGCCACAACCTCAGAAGAGATAGAAGCTCCCGGCTTTCTCAATGCTTTCCACATTCATTCACGGTTATGCAGGGGTAAAGAAAGTCAAGTGTGTTTTATTGGTATACGTCCCAGATAGAACAATGAACTTCTTGCTTACAGCAGCACAACAATATGTAAACATAGTACACTAAACAATATCATATACTAGAAAAAAAGTTTATATATATGTGTGTGTACACATTTTTTTAAATGTGTGCCGTATACTGTACGTGTGTGTATATATATACACACACACACACACACACACACACACACACACGGTACACATTTAAAAAAAAACACAATAATAGAGCAAAAAGACAAAACCAATGTCCCCAATTCTATGTAGTTCAGAGCTTATTTGGAGTGGAATATCAGAACCCAATTTCCTATCAAACAATGCGTATGAAGGAACTGCAGATGCAGGTTTAAATCGAGGATAGACACAAACTGCTGCAGTAACACAGCGGGACAGGCAGAGTCTGGAGAGAAGGAATGGGTGACTCTATCAACATTAAACAGTGGCAAGTTCTTAGCAGGGTCTCTGTTCTGCTGTAAACCTTAGGGGTCGGAACATAGAATAAATGTGGAGAATAAATTCAGGCTATTAATAAACAGATAAAATCTCACCATAAATCTGGCACAGCCTTGCAGAAATCTTTCTGTGGTTACACACTAGCGGCACATTGATGTGGTTGAAGATTATTCCTGTTTGATGTCGGGTTTGCCAGATTGCCACATGCTACATTCAATGAAGCTCCACACTTGTGGGAAGCCAGCCAAAGCCACAAAGCCAAGTGTTTGCTCATTTTGACTGGTTCCATCACTGGCAAAGTTGAAAGCAAGGTAGACACAAAATGCTGGAGTAACTCAGCGGGTGAGGCAGCATCTCTGGAGAGAAGGAACGGGCGAATTTTCGTGTCGAGACGTCGCCCATTCCTTCTCTCCAGAGATGCTTCCTCACCCGCTGAGTTACTCCAGCATTTTGTGTCTACCTTCGATTTAAACCAGCATCTGCAGTTCTTTCTTACAAAAGTTGAGAGCGATCTGTCTGCCCAATGTGTTTGTGAACCTCTGATTTGGAAATCCGACAAATGTCTGCTGCACAACCCAGGAGCTGTCTGAGGCCAATTGGTGATTTTGATAGTTGATCAGTCAGAGTATTAAGATAGAAGTTGGAAGGTCATGTTGCAGCTATATAAGGAGTTGGTGAGATCGCATTTAGAGTATTGTGTTCAGTTCTGGGCACCATATTAGAGGAAAGATGTTGTCAAGATGGAAAGGGTACAGAGAAGATTTACAAGGATGTTGCCAGGATTCGAGGGTCTGAGCTATAGGAAGAGGTTGAGTAGGCTGTGTTCCTTGGAGCTCATAGAGGTGTATAAAATCATGAGAGGAATAGATCGGGTAGACGCACAGAGTCCCTTGCCCAGAGGAGGGGAATCAAGGACCATATGATATAGGTTTAAGGTGAAAGGGAAAAGATTTAATAGGAATCTGAGGGGTAATTTTTTTCACACAAAGGGTGGTGGGTTATGGAACGAACTACCAGAGGAGGTAGTTAAGGCAGGGACTATCACAACCTTTAAGAAACAATTAGATTCTGACAAGCTCCTTCTGACTGGAACACTCTGCCTAGTACCATAAGAACTATTAGCTCATTTCGTCTATTTAAAAATACACTTTTACCCTTCCTTATAAAACCATGTACCTGTTTCTAGTAAGGAGTCTTCGAGCTCCTTTATCTAGCTTGCTCTGTGTGTGATCATTTGGCATAACTATTGTATATGCATGGCCATTACACTTATGTATTATTGTATTGCATAGTGTAACAAGGTCTTATATTGTATTATGTCACAATATCATGAAATAATATATCATGTAATAATGTTGATAGTATGTATTAACGTACGATGTATGATAGGTGGTATATGGTATTATGCATCAACATTATGCTGTACCACATAACTATTATTATGATTGGATATGTAAAGCCAATTAACAATTGTTATAAACTATAACAAGTGGGGATGGAGGGGTTTTGGGATTGGTGTGTGGGTAGGTGGGTCAATGAGAGCCTCTATGTATGTTATGTCTTGTGCTGTATGTTCTATGTTGGACCCCCTCGAAAACAAGATGACTGTCCATCTCAAGGGGTTATCCATGAATAAACTTGTTTCAAACTTGTTTCAGATTAGATCATGGATAGTACAGGTTTAGCGGGATATGGGCCAATAGCAGGCAGGTGGGACTAGTGTAGCTGGGAAATGTTGATCAGTGTGGGCAAGTTGGGCCGAAGTGCCTGTTTCCGCGCTGTATCACTCTATGAGCTGTCGTTAGAGCTGAGGCTCCCTGCTGCCAGAGATGTGCTCCAGAGATGCTGCCAGACCCGCTGAGTTACTCCAGCACTTTGTGGCTCCGTTACCCATATGCTGCTCTCCTCTCCTATTTTGGAATCTGCTTCCTTCCCTGACCTGCAATTGACTGTTCCCTCGGCCTGCTGCTCCCTCCCCACTCCTCTTCCCCACCAGCTCCACTCTCTGCTCTCTCCGTGCTCAGCCTTCTCTGCTGCACTTCTTTGCTCCCCTCCCTGATCCCCTCTCTGCTGTTTACCTCTTCTCTCTATCCCTTCGCTTGCCTCTCTGCTTCCCTCTTCCTTCATACCTTCGCTGCTCCCCCCTCTTCTGGATCCTCGCTTCTGCTGCTCTACCCTCGCCCAATCTCTTTATTCTCCTCTCAGCTGCTTCATCCTTTCTCAACTATGATGGACCTTAGCAAGTAAACTAAACCTTCAACAAAGATAACATGAACAAACTCTTTCCCATTTTCAACGAATAAACCAGCTGTAATTTTTGAGTGTTTATTGTCATATTTTGATAAAATAACTTGAGTGCCATAATTACCATAATGTTCTCACTTAAAGTCATAGATACATAGATACATAGAAAATAGGTGCAGGAGTAGGCCATTCGGCCCTTCGAGCCTGCACCGCCATTCAATATGATCATGGCTGATCATCCAACTCAGTATCCCGTACCTGCCTTCTCTCCATACCCCCTGATCCCTTTAGCCACAAGGGCCACATCTAACTCCCTCTTAAATATAGCCAATGAACTGGCCTCAACTACCCTCTGTGGCAGAGAGTTCCAGAGATTCACCACTCTCTGTGTGAAAAAGTTTCTTCTCATCTCGGTCCTAAAGGATTTCCCCCTTATCCTTAAGCTGTGACCCCTTGTCCTGGACTTCCCCAACATCGGGAACAATCTTCCTGCATCTAGCCTGTCCAACCCCATAAGAATTTTGTACGTTTCTATAAGATCCCCTCTCAATCTCCTAAAATCTAGCGAGTATAAGCCAAGTCTATCCAGTCTTTCTTCATATGAAAGTCCTGACATCCCAGGAATCAGTCTGGTCATAAAGTCATACAACATGCAAAATAGACCATTCGGCTCTAGTGCGTGTAGGGTAGTGCTAATGTGCGGGGATCGCTGGTCGGCACCAAACTCGCTGGACCTAAGTGCCTGTTTCCGCACGGTATCTCTAAACTAAACTAAACTAAATTTAAAGATAGATCTCAAATTTGCAGACAGTTCTTAGATAACTGGAGAATGTGATTCCTTTACCACTTGCTTCAAAGCCAGGCCTATTAGACCCAGGCATCCTGTCACAAATTGCTACAGTAAACATTCTGTATAAATTTAATTTTTTTCCTTTAACTCTTGAAACCACAGAAGCTGCTCCATTCTCCCACTTCCCTTTTCTTGTTTCCTTTCTTCGTGTGTGGTTATCTGGGTTGCAATGGTTTAGCATGGAAATGATAGACAGCTACCTCTCAGAGGGGTAAATATATCCCGTAAAACAGTATTATCAGACATGAGATCAGCTTGTTACTTGAATTAAATATGAGAGTTTATGTATTAAGGTTTAACAATTCATTACAACATAGTAGAGGATTGTATAGTGATTACATGTCTATATTAATATAGCACCTCAAAATGGAGCTGTTCAAATGCTACAAAACGCTACAGTTTTATGTTAAAGCAATAAAATTCATACATATAACCATTATAACCATTCAATTCATACTCAATTACAATTTTTAGATTTGATCGTTAAAAGGATCCAGCAACTTTACAATTAGCTGTAGCATTTAATTTCCTAAAGTAGGACATTAAAGTTAAAATGTATGTTAATAGATGAAATTGTATCAGGTTCTAATATTCTTGCACAAATGCGCAATGCATAAAACTCATGGCTGTTGTTATGTTTGGATAGTTTAACAACTGGGTAATATTTGGTCATCCATAAGCCATATGTCCACATGGGCTATTTCAATACAAAAACCACAGTGATATTAGGGAAGTAACTCAGACATAAATACAAAAGCCATTCAGACGTGCCAATGACTTAACTGTCGTGTTTCTTATAAAAGAAATGGCAATTAAAATGAGAAATATCAATGAGCAAGGGAAATGATGAACAGAGAGTACATAGAATAAGGAGAATTGAGCATTAGAAATATAACAAAAATGCATTGATGACCCTATTTAAGACTGGAACAATGCAGTGTGGCAGTGGACTGAGTCACTTATCTTTTAATAACCCACTGGAGAAAAATTGCTTCTTACCTTTCAGGATTGAAGCTTTATTTTATTACCATTTTCTCTAAAACATAAATTAGAAATTATGCCACGAATACAAAAACTAAAACAGGACATTGAGTGTGAAACTAATTAAAATATGAATCTAATGGCAGGATGTGACTAGTGGGGTGCCGCAAGGCTCAGTGCCGGGATCCCAGTTATTCACAATTATCCACTTTGGTGGCAAGAACAAGAGGCAGATTATTATCTGAATGGTGTCAGATTAGGAAAGGGGGAGGTGCAACGAGACCTGGGTGTGCTTGTATATCAGTTATTGAAAGTAAGCAGGCTGTGAAGAAAGCAAATGGCATGTTGGCCTTCATAGCGAGATTTGAGTATAGGAGCAAGGAGGTCCTACTGCAGTTGTACAACATACATTAATGACCAATACATGCAGCATTGGGTACAGTTTTAGTCTCCTAATTTGAGGAAGGACATTTTCCTATTGAGGGAGTGTAACGTGGGTTCACCAGGTTAATTCCCGGGATGGCGGGACTGACATATGATGATAAAATTGATTAACTGGGCTTATATTCACTGGGATTTAGAAGGATGAGAGGGGTTTTGACAGGCTAGATGCAGGAAAAATATTCCCGATGTTGGGGGAGTCCAGAGACAGGGAGTCACAGTTTAAGAATAAGGGGTAGGCCATTTAGGACTGAGATGAGGAAATACGATAGTCATTTTAGATAGATAGATAGATAGAATCTTTATTTGCCACACGACCAGGGTTGGTGGTATTTGGGTTCGGTACATGATGGTACACTGCTTTAGTCACATTAACACTAATAACAACACAGATCACAGTAATAAAGTGCATCCATACCACATCACAAATCACAAATCTCACCAACAATACATAGTGCAAAAGAACAGACAAAGACCATAGACAAGACACTGTATACATCAAAAGTCCTTAATATTGACTGTTATTGTAGGGAATTGAGTGTTCTTATTGCTGAGGGGAAGAAACTGTTTTTAAAGCGGGTGGATTTTGTAGCAAGTGACCTGAGGCGCCTCCCTGAAGGGAGAGACTGGAAAAGGTGGTTTGCTGGATGGGAGGGGTCCGAGATGATCTTTATTGCCCGTTTTGAGGTACGTTGGAGGTAAATGGAATGGATTGAGGGGAGGGGGGAGTTGATGATCCTGGAGGCCTTGGAGACAATGCGCTGTAATCTGTGTAGTGAGTGACTGTCAGTGTTTCCGTACCAGACTGTGATTGAGGAGGTGATGATGCTTTCAATGATGGATTGATAAAAACGGACCAGGAGGTGTTTGTGGACTGAACTTTTTTAGGAGACTTTTGAAGAGGAATGGAGGGATATGGATTATGTGCAGGCAAATAAGAGTTTGTATTGGCATCATGTTCAGCACATACATTGTGAGCTGATGATCCTGTTCTTATGCTGTTGTATGTTAAATCATATTCAAATGTAAAAATCATATAGAATTTCATATTTTACATTTTTACATTAACATGAAATTTCATCTTTTTTTAAATTGAAGAAGAAAGTATTAAACTCTAAAGGCCCAAAGCAAAATAAGTTCCATAAGATATAATTGTCTACACACAGAATCACATAAAGTAAGATTAGCTTGCATAAAATACTTTGCTGAACCTATTTGTTGAACAGTGTGATTTTTACCTGGATATTGTTGGGTGGTCTGTGCTTCACAAGCATGGTCATGGTCCTGTTATTTACTGAATCATGTGTCTGAACAGTAGATGGGGAGGGTGGACAGGAAACCTGGAAGTGCATGTTGTTTCCCCTTGGGTTTGCTGCTGCACACTCAGCCTGATGGACTACACAAGACTTCAGCAAAGGTGCAGGTGGATCCTCGCATGGGGAGAAGCAATGAAGGGGTAATGAGAGTAAAGGAGAGGTTCATCAGTTGACACTGAGTGAGGGGAGGGTAGATGCTGTCCAGGGTTTTGGAAGTGGAAACATCGTCAGCATGGGGGGCCTGTATTGGTCTTCACACAAAAAATGTATATTGTTCATGAAAGACAGGGGGCATCTGAGATCACAAGCAGTAGAGAGAGTGGGAAATCCAGTAACCATGGAGGTGGATTATCTGATGGAGGGTTCACAGAATTGAGTTTAGTTTATTGTCATGTGTACCGGAGTACAGTGAAAAGCTTTCATTACATGCTAACCAGTCAGCAGAAAGACAATACGTTATTACGATCAAGCCATCCACAGTGTAGGTACACGGTAAAGGGAAAGTTGCTTCTTAAGTTCTCAGGAACAATTCCTGCCACTCTTGGCCCAAAAGCTAAGTTGCAAATGCATTCATTTTTTAGATCCAGATTTATTTACAAAGGTCAGGATTCCAACTGGCTGAGAAACATGACTGACCATATGAAAGCTTTTGATGTTGAATCATGCTGCATGTATTGGTCATTAATGTATGTTGTTGCTCTAATAAAGACAAAAATGGGTGGACACAAAGTGTAGTCGGCTTCGGTCTTACGCTTTTTTTTAAAATGTTACCTTTCTGTCCAAACTAAGCACCCTGATTTCTGAATTGTAGTAAAGTTCCCTCTGTGAAATAATAACATCCATTGAGTGTGGAAATGCCTGGATTATTAGCAGCATTCCAGAAATGATATTCAATGGTGAATCATTTAATACAATTTCTTCCTTGGTCTCTAGTATTTCTGCACAACATTGTGGTAGTTGTGCATGTTCTCTGCATCCAAAATGTACTTCCATTACAGAGCAAATCACCAAGCTGTTTGCCTTTACTCCAATTTCAGCTCAAAAAGCTGAAGACTAATTTTTAACACAATGAGTCAGAATCACATAGCACTGAATGAGACCATTCACTATATTGTAAATGAGACTGCCTTTTCCCAATAGTCCTATAAATGTTTCCCTTTCAGTATTTTATAAAATTATCTTATGAAAGTAGTTCTTACCATTGTTTGCTTCGACCATTCCATTCCAGATTGTGAAATATTTCCATTGATGTTTTATCGACTAGTTAACGAGTGAGTTTCTCAACAGATATTTTTATTCCTTTTCAAGAGAGTCAAGGCTGTTTAATTGTCATATGTACAGGCAACAGAACAATGGCATTTTACATGCTACAGTCCAACAGGCCAATTAGCACAATAACACTAATAAATGTACAATAATCAATAACAAAATGGATTAATAATCAGTAATTAAAATAGTGCAAACCCAAAGTCCATAGTGCAGCCAAAAACAAAGTCCATGGATGTGCATTTTTTTAAAAATGTGGACAGGTACATAGATAGGATAGGTTTAGAGGAATATGGACCAAAGACGGCAAGTGGGACTGATGTAAATAGGGCAGCTGCTCGGCATGGACAGGTAGGGATGAAGTGCCTGTTGTTTCCGTGCTGGATGACTGGATGACTCTATGTCTAAAGATCATATTTGCTGAGGTAGTAGTTAATGTTGTACAGTGTTCCGGAGCCTGATGGTTGCTGGCAAGAACCTTTTGGTGATGCATAACAATAAATGTGAGTGTATAACATAAATGTGAGTGTATATATTTTATTTCAGGACCAGCATCATACTGCTATACAATTCATTGGTGCACAATATCTCTCTCTTCATTCGAACAATTTCTTAAAAGTAATTCAAAGTGTCAGAAGCCATGGTGATAGACCAATACTACTGTCGATTTCCCAATGGAAAAAAAGGTATCTGCCGCACAGAGCATAAAACTTTTATCAGGAGTCAACATTTCTCGGCATTAAGGACGGTACTCATCTGGTTTGCATTCCCATGGACAATGGCTCAACGTTTCCAGCATTTTCTGTTAATATTTCAGATTTCCAGTATTTATAGTTTTGGATACTTTTGTAAGTTGATTCCAAAAATAGAATGAGGTATTCCAAATGGGATCTGTACAAGTCTGTGCAATTCAAGCATGACATTCTCACTTTTGCATTCCAACCTCCTTAAGGAAAATCCCAACCAACATCAGCATTGGAACCAACAGCACCCAGGCCCCTCCTGACCACAAGCATTGATGTAAGATGATCATTAACTTCCTTGATTACTTTTTGCACCATTCTTTTCAGTATTCACATAATTTCTGGCCACAATTCTCAGATAATTTCTTATATGAGAGAATAAAGCAATGATTTGCATTTTCCATAATTTACACCCAGTAACAATCATTTTTTTGTGGGAAAATAGACATACATGAACGGTTAAGGGAAATGCGAAATTAAATTTAAACAACCAAGCATTGATATTTCAAGATTTTGTTGATTGACTGATTTTGGATTTATTTTCCATTTACTAGAATCATTGGGTCATAAAGCTAAACAGCTCGGAAACAGACCATCTACTTTTAGAATCCTCTACTCTGGGCTGAAGAGGGGAATCTCATTGAAACCTACCAAATAATGAAAGGCCTGGATAGAATGGTTGTGGAGAGGATGTTTCCACTAGTGGGAGATTTTAAGACCTGAGGGCCCAGCCTCAGAGTAAAAGGACCTACCTTTAGAAAGGAGATGAGGAGGAATTTCTTCAGCCAGATGGCTGTGGAGGCCGTCATTGGATATTTTTAAAGCAGAGATTGACTGGTTCTTGATTAGTAAAAGTGTCATCATCAGCAATGATTGAATGACGGAATAGACTCGAATGGCCTAATTCTGCTCCAATGTCTTATGAACATTAAAACAACTATGAGGATTCACTTTATCCATGAACCTAATAATCTTGTACACATCTGTAAAGTCACTCAGCTTTCTACACCAAATGAAAAAGGTCCCAGCCTCTCCCTATGACTCAAGCTCTCAAGTCCAGGTAACATCCTGATGAATCTTTTCTGGACATTTTCCAATTTAATGGCATTCTTCCTATAGCTGGGCGACCAAACCTGCACACAATACTCCAAGTGTGGTCTTATCAAAGACTTGTACAGCTGCATCAAACTAAACTAAACTAAATGTAGTGATTTGAATATTCACAGGTGATTCTAACATTGCCACCAAAGACTCATCCATGAATAGCTGCACAGCAGCGAAGTTTGAGGGTGTTATTTACTCCCAGGGTGTTTGAATGCTTCTCTTTCACATCTCACATTCTGGATGTGGTCTCCATCACGCTTCTCACTCTGCATGTGTAAAAGCTGTAAGACATGGCAAGCTTGAATAAGTCGCTACTAAAGACAACATTCACAGGTTCACTTCTGCTCATACTGAATGAAAGTTGTAAAGGATGCAAAAATCATATGGGCAGTGTTGATAATGTATGTGTACCAAAGAATGTCGTACTTTTCGTGGAACAAGGAGATATTTCACAGAAGATGGCCACAACTATTAAACGCCATTCAAACATGGACAAAGATATGTCCTACTGAGGTTCATTATCATTGTTCTTTTTTCCAACGTGCTACAGAAAATCTGACTATCATTTATGGGAAGTAATAAAAATAGATAAATAAGGCTACACTCATGTATAACCATGGATGCCATCAACACTGTTGTATCCCAAGTGAAAGAAAATCCTGAACTTTTATTTTATCCAGGAGTGGATAACATGGAAGAAAGGCAGGAAGAGAGCTAGATTTAGCTCTTAGGGCTAAAGGGATATGGGGAAACAGCAGGAATGGGGTACTGATTTCAGATGGTCAGCCATGATCATATTGATTGGCAGTGCTGGCTCGAACGGCTTAATGGCCACTCCTTCACCTATTTTTCCATGTTTCTAAGGGGAAGGAACAACAAAGACTGATACTAACCTTTCTACAACTATGCAACCAGCCTTCATGACACTGGAGAAAGAGCCAGAACCCCATTGCCAAATATGCAAAGGATTAACAGAACATTTCTCATTAATGCCTACACTGTTTCTGTTGGGACTTTGGGATCAAGTGTTTCATTACCAGCTTGAAGATGCCAGTGAATTAGTTGGAGACAGCCATTACACAGAGATTTATTTACCTTGTTGGTGCCCAGAAGTCTGCTCTGCTAATGAACATGCCAGGGAAGTGCAAAGCAGCAGCGGTGTGGCAGACAAAGCCACGGACGATGCTGCTCATCCTCAGGACACTGGTGCGTACACAAAATGTACGTTCTCAGAGTCGATCATCAGGTAGTCGCCATTGACTTGGACGATGCAGTTAGTAACAGAGTTACGCATCATAAACTGCTTTAATCCCACAAATGGCCATTTCCCATTCACCTCATTCCGCTTTTAGTAGGATATCGGACAAAGGTAGAGATTCGAGATACAGCACGGAAACAGGCCCATCAGCCGATCGACTCCATGACGACCTGCTATCACCCCATACACTAACACTATTCTACACACTAGGGACAATTTACATTTGTTTTTTACCAAAGCCAATTAATCTACAATCTAATACATCTTTGGAATGTGGGAGGAAACCGGAGCAACCGGAGAAATTCCGTGCAATCACGGGGAGAACGTACAAACTCCGTACAGACAGCACCCATAGTCAGGATCGAACTTGGATCTCTGGTGCTGTAAGGCAGCAACTCTACCACTGCACCAATGTGCCAACACTGTATCTTATTAAAACATATAGCAGTACAGCACAGGAAGAGACACTTCAGCCTACAATGTCTGTGCTGAACATGTTGCCAAGCTAAATCATTCTGATCTCAGGAACAGACCTTTCAGCCCATAATGTCTGTGCTTAACACGATGCCAAGCTAACGATCTCATCTGCCTGCACATTATCCATGCCATCTTCATGTGCTTATCTAAAAGCCTCTTAAACGCCACAATCATATTTATCATTGGTAGGGGGCGCTGCTCTGGCAGCAGCCATGTCAGCAGCGCGTCAGTTTTTTCAACTTTTTTTTTGTTTTTTAGTATGTTTTAAAGTATGTGCTTAATGTTCCTTTGTGTGTTTTGTGTGGGGGGTGGTGTGGGGGGGTGAGGGGGAAACCGCATCGGTCGCCTCCTCCATGGAGAGGCGACTTTTTCCAGGTCGCCTCCCCCGTGGCCTAACATCAAGGATCGGCGCGGCCTTTCCCGGAGACGCGCCCGGGACTTCAGCGGCGGGCGCAGCGTGGACTCTCTCGTTGTGGAGCGGGTGAGCCCTCGCTGGGGCTCGCAGGAGGGGAGCGCTCCATTTCGCTGGCCCGGGGCAGCCGGCAGCCTGAAGTCGCAGCCTGAAGCCGCAGTCTGCAGAGCTCCAGCTGGTGCAGCGTCTACAGCCCGGCATCCCTCGTGGGGGACCCGGGGGAAGAAGAAGCCATCACTGCCGGCCCGCGGCAAACTTCTACCGTGGGGCCGGCATGGACTTACCATCAACCCTGGAGGGGAGCTTCGACCGCCGGCCCTGCAGTCTACGGTGCTTCTGGCTGCGGCGGAGACTTTAAATCTCGACCGCCAGCCTGCGGCCTACAACAACTTAAAGCCGCGGTCTCCGGTGAGGAAGAGTCGATCCTGGACTGACTCTGGACTCTGGTCCTGTCCACGGGGGAGAAATGGAGGAGGACTGGCCAAATTTTGTGCCTTCCACCACAGTGATGAATGCTGTGGTGGATGTTTGTGTTACATTTTTATTGTGGTTGTGTGTTCTTTATTATTGTATCGCTGCTGACAACCCAAATTCCACCGACCCTGGTTGTGTGGTAATAAATTCTATCTAAAATTCTATCTAAATCTTCACAACTACCCTTTAGATTTTAGACTTTCGAGATGCAGTGCCCTTCAGCCCACCTAGTCCGCGCTGACCCCAGCAATCAACCCGTACACTAGCACTATCCAACACACTAGAGACAATTTACAATTTGCAGAAGCCAATTAACCTACAAACCTGCATGTCTTTGGATAAGTGGAAAGAAACCAGAGCATCTGGAGAAAACCCACACTATCACAGGGAGAACATACAAACGCCGTACAGACAGCACCCATGGTCAGGATTGAACCTGGGTCTCCGGCACTGTAAGGCAGCCACTCTAATGCTGTGCCACTGTGCTGCCCTGTCAGCATGGTAAAGGCACCTCCCTTTGGTGTATCCTAACTAGAGCTCCGTTTGCTGCTGGGATAAAAAAGGAACACAGACTTCCACTGAGCGATGAATGCATGGGTGAACAAGAAAGACATTGTCTGCTAATTACATGTGCATTTAAATAGCATTGCAATCAGCGAGTTCCTTTATGAGCGTGCACTCCACCAAACCTAATTTTTGTCTCTGCATGTTACCCTAAACATCTTAGCTTAAGATATTTTAAAAAGTGGACGTTCAGCAGCTGTTGCTGGGAACATTTCCACAGATGCCACTTGCCCTCTGAATTCTCACTGTGAAATGCCTACTAAAGGTCAGACAGTGAGTGTGAACTGGGCACTTGATATATTACATTCCTGTACATAACTCTGCACTAGTCTGAAATGAAATCAATATGCAGAGAGTCCAAAGGCCAATGTGCCCCTGCCTTATCTTTTTAATCGAGTAGGAATATCATCATATTTTCCTCTCTTGTTCCACTAGCACACATGTTTGGCACTGCTTTATTCTCCTGAATAGGTGCATTTATATTTAACTACTTAAATTCTAAGCTAGCGCTAAACACAAAAAGGCAGATTTCAAAACTTCACACCTAAAATATATAAAGTTTAATTCTACACCATTCTAAAATAACTTTGTTAAAGGTATCATATATCTGATGCCGCTGATACATACTATATGTGTATATATATATATATATATATATATATATATATATATATTATATACTTCAGTTCAGAGTTGTTTTGTTTTATTTGTTTTAATTAAAGATTATTTAATCAAGAGAGATGGCTGGGTGGCATTTAAATATGGAGATTATAATGGGTAAGAATTGAATTAAAAATGTGTTGTCCATGCTTGAATCGTTTGTATTGATGTACTTATCTTATTTCTAGTCAATTTTATTCACAGTAGCCAGTAGCCAATAATATCCGACTTGGCACCCACTTTTTTCAATGTAGCTTGCACTTCTTAAAGGGAAGGTACATCATCCTGAGGTGGATGGCAGGATGATGTGAAAAATAATGCTGCCAAGATCAGTCACACACTACTTGCCACCCTACACTACCTCCCAGCCTCTCCCATCCCCAGTCCACTCCTCCAGTAGTGCCAAGAAAAGCCTTCATGTAGAAGTTGATAAAGAAGTTTCTTTCTCACAATGGCATAGAACCAGCGATGATAGTTAGCGATAGGAGGAAATTTTAGTTTAGAGATGCAGCATGGAAAGAGTCCATTCGGCCCATCGGGCCCACGCCGACCAGCAATCACCTCCGATACTAGTTCTGCCCTACGCACTCGGGACAATTTATCGAAGCCAATTAACCTACAAACTTGCACGCTTTCGGAATGTGGGAGGAAACCGGACCACCTGGAGAAAACCCATGCGGTCATAGGGAGAACAGAGGAGGCAGCAATTCTACCACTACGTCACTGTGCCACCCTAAATGAAAATCCAAAGTGCGAACTGTTATACTCCATCAGTGAGGGACCGTCAAAAGACTGTGTTAAAAATTAAAGACTGCATTAAAATACTACATGCATTTGCCTGCAGACATTTTAATCTCAGTGGGTTGCATGTCGTGACTCAGCTGCAATCGCTGACCTGGCCAGTACCTGACCACATTTCAATATGGCAGCAGAAAGCCAGAACTGATTTCCATAACTTGAATGAAGCAAGTAGCTAACAGAAGGTAAGTGTGCAGCTCGGATAGGTTTACACTACCAATTCAACAACTCCCCTGTCCCTCCCTCCTTTCCTCTCTCCCTGTGGTCACCTGACATTCAGGCTTCCAATACCTAACGTTTTCAATCTCTCTTTCTCCCAGCTAGATATCAAACTCTAAGCATGTAACTCCTCTCCTCGACATTCCCACCATGCTCCATTTTATTTAATTGGTGTCACCATAGAAATGTAGAAACACACAAAATAGCAGAAGGAGCAGGCCATTCAGCCCATCAAGCCTGCTCTGTTATCCAATGCAATCAGCTGAAAACCAGCACCTACAGTATGTGCCAGATTTTCTGAACTCAGAGATCATATTCATATCCAAGGCTCTGGTTGGAACATATCTGGGGTAAAATGCATGCATCTCAGCATGAAACATTTGGGAAGATGCACGGTCTCTGGGAAGAGTGTCAGACGGGTACACTAAAACGTTAATATGGATCCAAGAATTAGGTTCCAAAGAAAAACTATCAACTGGATTTATATTCCCTGTAATTAAACAAGTTAAGATTTGGGTTTGCAAGATTCAAGAAGGAATGCATGAAGGATATTAAAATGAAACATGTTTTAATGGTTTGTGACATCAAGGACAAGGAGGCATGACCATGAAATTGTCACCAAACCATTCAAGCCAAAATTTGGTATCACTTGGGGATAACCTGTTTTATTAAATGAAAATCAGTAGATGTTAATTCAATTAACAACATAAAATCTGAGGCTGACAGAATATTCATCAGGAGCATAAAAGGATTTGGAGGCAAGGTGACTGGACAGAGTTTGGATACATGTTGCCATAACCTCTTCAAATGGCTCGAGGACTGACTGGCCTACTCTGGTTTCTATCTTCCTGTGGTAAGAAATTAAGCTGTGTGAGTGTGCAGCTGGACTGGTGATGATCTATATCTAATAATATGTATTATTATTTATTATATATACATTAGATCAAATATGGCGAATCTTATATATGTTATTTACATCATGTCTTTGAAATTTGGCCTCACTGTAAAATATGTCATTGTATAAAATATATATGTCTGCGTAGTTATAATATTATCTATATACAGTGGCTTGCAAAAGTTTTCATACCCATTGAACTTTTCCACATTTTGTCACGTTACAACCACAAACGTGAATGTATTTTATTGGGATTGTATGTGATAGACCAACACAAAGTGGTGCATAATTGTGAAGTGGAAGGAAAATGATACATGGTTTTCAAATTTTTTTATAAATAAAAAACTGAAAAGTGTGGCGTGCAAAAGTATTCAGCCCCCGAGTCAATACTTTGTAGAACCACCTTTCGCTGCAATTACAGCTGCAAGTCTTTTGGGGTATGTCTCTACCAGCTTTGCACATCTAGAGACTGAAATTTTTGCCCATTCTTCTTTGCAAAATAGCTCAAGCTCAGTCAGATTGGATGGAGAGCGTCTGTGAACAGCAATTTTCAAGTCTTGCCAGAGATTCTCAATTGGATTTAGGTCTGGACTTTGACTGGGCCATTCTAACACATGAATATGCTTTGATCTAAACCATTCCATTGTAGTTGTTTAGGGTCGTTGTCCTGCTGGAAGGTGAACCTCCGCCCCAGTCTCAAGTCTTTTGCAGACTCTAACAGGTTTTCTTCCAAGATTGCCCTGTATTTGGCTCCATCCATCTTCCCATCAACTCTGACCAGCTTCCCTGTCCTTGCTGAAGAAAAGCATCCCCACAGCATGATGCTGCCACCACCATGTTTCACAGTGGGGATGGTGTGTTCAGGGTGATGTGCAGTGTTAGTTTTCCGCCACACATAGCGTTTTGCATTTAGGCCAAAAACTTCAATTTTGGTCTCATCTGACCAGAGCACCTTCCTCCACATGTTTGCTGTGTCCCCACATGGCTTGTGGCAAACTGCAAACGGGACTTCTTATGGCTTTTTTTCAACAATGGCTTTCTTCTTGCCACTCTTCCATAAAGGCCCGATTTGTGGAGTGCACGACTAATAGTTGTCCTGTGGACAGATTCTCCCACCTGAGCTGTGGATCTCTGCAGCTCCTCCAGAGTTACCATGGGCCTCTTGGCTGCTTCTCTGATCAATGCTCTCCTTGCCCGGCCTGTCAGTTTAGGTGGACGGCCATGTCTTGGTAGGTTTGCAGTTGTGCCATACTTTTCCATTTTCGGATGATGGATTGAACAGTGCTCCGTGAGATGTTCAAAGCTTGGGATATTTTTTTATAACCTAACCCTGCTTTAAACCTCTCCACAACTTTATCCTTGACCTGTCTGGTGTGTTCCTTGGGCTTCATGATGCTGTTTGTTCACTAATGTTCTCTAACAAACCTCTGAGGCCTTCACAGAACAGCTGTATTTATACTGAGATTAGATTACACACAAGTGGACTCTATTTACCAATTAGGTGACTTCTGAAGGCAATTGGTTGCACTGGATTTTATTTAGGGGTATCAGAGTAAAGGGGGCTGAATACTTATGCATGCCACACTTTTCACTTTTTTATTTGTAAAAAAATTTGAAAACCATGTATCATTTTCCTTCCACTTCACAATTATGCGCCACTTTGTGTTGGTCTATCACATAAAATCCCAATAAAATACATTTACGTTTGTGGTTGTAACGTGACAAAATGTGGAAAAGATCAAGGGGTATGAATACTTTTGCAAGCCACTGTATATATATATATATATAATGTGTACAGCCCATTTTAACGCACTCAATGCAAGGACAAATTTCAAAGACATGATTTAAATTAAATATATGGCAATTCTAGATTTGCCAAATTCCACAATGCCAAACAATATTATGCCACAATATACTAAACAAAAGGAACTGTTGTTGATGTACATCAGGAGAATGAGGGGTGATCTTATAGTGTATAAAATCATGAGGGGACTAAATAGGATAAATGCACAGAATCTTTTACCCAGAGAAGAGGAATAAAGAATCAAAGGACATAGGATTAAGTTGAGAGGGGAAAGATTTAATAGGAACCCGAAGGACAACTTTTTCACACAAAGGGTGGTGAGTATATGGAATGAGCTGCCAGAGGAAGTAGATGAAGCAAATGCTGTCACAACAATTTAAAAGATGTTTGGACAGGAACTTGAATAGGAAAGGCTTTGGGCCAAACACAGGTAGGTGGGATTAGTGTAGATGGGGCCTCTTGGTCGACGTGGGCTGGTTGGGCCGAAGGGCCTGTTTCCATGCTGCATGACTTTATAACTCTAAAAGCAAGGAAAGCAATCTAAGTTCAACTCCAATATATTTCCAGCAAAGTAGTCAGTTAACTATCCTTCAGAGAAGGTCAAAAAAGAAGGGACCCGACCAAAAATGATACATATCCAGAGATGCTGCCTGACCCACTGAGTTACTCCAGCACTTTGTGTATTTAAAAAAAAATTAAGGTCATGTTCAATGACGGAGATACCAGACTTGTGTTATCGGCAGATAAAGTGAAATGGTAAAAGCATTTCTACTATTGAGACGTGTAAATTTGGTAATTCCTAACATATCCCCCCTCACATCACAAGATGTACTAATAGGTCACAATCACGGTTAGAGGTCTGGTCAGAAAATCAGGAGAAAGGCAAATATCCAGAACCTAGCAAAGGAGGGAAACCGTCAGGTTCAGTACTGTTTGTAAAGGGGGTTAGAATAAATGTTCTGAGCAGAGGAATGTGTATATTAAACAAAATCCACGGGGGGGGGGGGGGGGGGGATTTGCTATTGGAAAGAACCTTATGATGAGTGTACACAAAAATGCTGGAGAAACTCAGCGGGTGCAGCAGCATCTATGGAGCGAAGGAAATAGGCAACGTTTCGGGCCGAAACATTTCTTCAGACTTTATGATGAGTAACAAGCTTATTAAACGATTCACACCCCCTGTAAAACAAAAATGCTTCATAGGACAAAAATATCCTATTGCCATTGAAGGTATTCCATGTCCCAAGTTCTCTGATATCTCATGGAATCAATATCATTAAAGGATTTAAAACTTAAGTAGCAACAGTGAGGTTGTTGAGACTTTAGCAGCACTACCCACAGCTTCCTGAACTGCTGGGGTGACGGTGTGGGTGGTTGATGAGAAGGGACACCGTTTTTTTTTTTGTTTTTTTTGTCGAACCTAGAAAGCAAAGATCCTAGAGGATATCTTTGCTATCCTAGAGGATATCTTTGCTAGAAAGCACGATGACAAAAAGACACAAAGTGCTGGGTAACTCAGTAGATCAGGCAGCATCTCTGGAGAACATGGAGAGGGTGATGTTTCAGGTCGAGAGAGACCCTTCCGTTATCGTTTGGTTGATGATGTGTGTTTTTAAAAGTCCTTTTTAACATCAGCAGTTTATTTCTGAACATAATCACATGAAAGAGTAAAGGGCACGTCATGACTCAGGGATGTTGTTTCCTGGAGACCAATCTGAATGCTTCTCCCGCAAACGTGCTGCATCTGTTCAGCCACCAGTCATGGAGATTGCCGGCGAGATCTCAGCCCGCATTTAAATGCGAGCGCATCCAGGCAGCAATTTGTCGGAGTGCATGCAGCTCACGGCGAGGCTGGGGATGCGGGCTGATTTACTATCTGGTGTGAACACGGAGTAAGTAGTGCGCAGCCCGGGCGCTCTGCACAGCTGCGGGTCCAGCTGCGCTGAATGGCACTTTCACTGCAATTTCACGTGTTTACCTCGCCACCCGCGATCAATGGACAGCACCCCCTCCCATAGCGCTGGCTATGGTGCTGAACCCTGCTTTACTCTGCGGCAGCCTTGCCTCCGCCGCCGCTGCCGCATCTCTCACCATTGCTCCGTCGACGTTTGCTCGAAACAAAACCATCCACTTATTCGAACCGGCTTTCTGAAAGTTGTCAGATAGACGGCGGGGATTACACCACCGAGGGAAAATAATGAAAGGTGCAGTGATGGATAATGAGGGTTATTTATTCCCATCTTCCACGCTGAGAAATTGAAATCGCCGGTTTCCACCCAATTGATCTTTCCAACTCGGTGAGTGAAGGATATGTTCTATTGCTCTGTTTATTTAAACTTCAATTAATAACACGTAGTAGTCTCGGTTTTTTTTTTTGGATAATGCAGTGGCTATAATAAGGAGCAGGGGGTGGGGGCTGGATTTCCCTTCCTCATACTTTTGCGTGTTCTTGCAATCGATAAGATAATGTCTCGGTGTAATTTGGTCAAGGAGGAGGAGGAGGAGGGGGGAGGGGGGGGGAGATGATGTTGGAGTTTAACTCAGCGATCTGGGATGTGGCTTGGTGCAGGAATGATGTCGTGCTTGCCGCGAGTTGGCGGGGCGAGCTAGTGCTTCGCTTTTATGTTCCTGCTGCTGTATTGTGAGCGTGTGTGACAGTCGACATGTATGACCATGATGCCTTTTGTTTTAATATGCCAACAGAAAGCGGTCTTTTGGGGGATGTCAGTCGCTTTCCAGCACAAAAAAATAATTAAAAAAATACGGGAAGATCGAGCGCAGGCCTGTTTTAGGGATCATATTCTGCACTCAGTGACGAATGCACAACATCATAGAGCACCACCCGGACATGGCTACTGCGCTGTTAGCTGGAGAAAAGCTCAAAGAGCTCATCCTACCGGGACAACAAGATGAAAAAGGCTCGCCCTTTGCAGCCTTCATGGTGCAAATCAAGCTAGAACTCCCCTTCGACAGAGTAGTGTCCATCGGCACTGTCATTATCCCCATCCTCTTGGTCACATTGGTATTTACTAAAAATTTTGCAGGTAAGGAGACCGAGAAGTACATAACCCCAACATCATGACAATTATTTTAATCCGGTACCGTGGCGGCATTCCCATTGCATATGCAGCCAGTCTGTGCATGATAGAAGTTCGACTGAAGCGATTACAGTTTTACACCCTGGTGGGACACGCTCTTCTCTACCGTGCGCCTGGTACTTTGAACTTTTATTGGGACTTTCTTTTAAAATTGTTGACATCTGACCTTCAAAATAAATGGGCAATGGCAGTGGCTCCACTTTAGCGTGTAGCTGTGTACGTAGACAACTGCATGATACATCCCAGGCACTCTATAAACCCGCCCTCCCTCCCTCCCCAAAATATTAAATTATATATATATATAAATTAGTCGACCGAGATGGTCATTAGTAGGAAGCAACTGCAGATGCTGCTTTACACCAAAGATAAACACAAAAATGCTGGAGTAACTCAGCGGGGCAGGCAGCATCAAGATCAAGATTGTAATTAAGTGAGTTTACACCATAATGCGGAAACGCACAATCCACCAAAATACTACTTGAACCGGGCTTTAGTTCTCTTCTGTATGATTTCCACCTTTATCTGAAAAGAGGAACGTTTTCCTAATAACATTCTATTGGCCAAGCCTGAATTCGGAAAGAAGCGGCGGAAGGATTTTCTGCATTTTATTTCTGTGATTAAATCTTGCATGAACGGTGTACTTCCGTACGATCGACATCATTTTTTTATCGTCTTGTAATTGGCAACTGGTGTAAGACGTTGAAAATAAGAACCAGACACAACAAAAACAGTACACTTTCCCATTTAAGAAATTATGTACACGGCCCTTTATTCTTCAAATTTCATCAGATATTTAACTGCAATTATTAAAAATTAACCCAGCTTCCATTAAAGCTTCAAACGCTCCCTAATCTTCTTATCAATGTTGTGCTGAAAAATAAGCGTGCATGATTCAGCAGTTACTACTAGTAACGTTTTTACCTGCCTAAAACATTCATTCAACTGTAATGGGTCTAGGAAAGGAAACGAGATGCGACCAACTGATTACATTAAACATTGAACATCTATGCCATAGAATAAACATTGGCATTTACACGCTCAGTTTAATCTTTTAAAAAGACAAGAAAGAATAGTACACAGTAATTTTAAAATAATGCTTTCATTGTTTATTTTATTTATTTTTCAAATAATGTTTTAAAGGCAATTGTTAAATCACTTAACAAGAAAACAACCAAATATATAATAACTATCAAGTTATAAACACGTAAAGAAGGAAGAACGATTACCCATTGAATCACACACAGTAAGCAAAAGAGCTCCATTTCCTCCATAAATGGTGCCTGAGCCATTGAGTTCCTTCAGCACTTTAGTTCACACAATAATATTGTCATGGAACAACTTCCAATCATTCTATTTACAGGAGAGTATTTTGATAGTAATGTTTTATCTGTTTTGACTTGGTATTTTTACAATTGATGCTGGGTTAATCCCTTCACATTTTAATGAAACGCACTTTTTGCCCCAGAGGCAGCACTGGTCACTGTCTGCTGTAAAACTGGTATTGAGAGGACATTGGTGAAGCAGCTAGATTTTTGATACAACTCCAGCAGCCTTCATGGCAGACTGCCTTTTACCAAATTAACTATATTTAGATCATAACTTGTCATTCAAGGGTTTTAACTCACTAAACTTCAGAGTAGAGACAGCATACACCAGAATCACATACATAAGCATTATTCTCCCTCCCCAGGAGTATCATTAGATTTGTTCATAATTAGGAGGCAGCTCTGTAGGTGCTCGTATACCCCTGTTTTTCACCTGGTTACATTTATTGGTCTTGAGATGAATGTCCAGTTTGTACTTTTGCAGTTCTTGTTGGCGTATGTGTATGGGGCATCAATTGGCAAGCATTCTTTCATGTCTACCCACCAAAGTCAATTTTCCCAATAATAAACACACTTCAGCTCAGATAGCTTCACTCTGGAAAAACCATGCACGATGCAAGAGCTATCACTGAGTGGTGGGGATGGCAAAAGCACCACAACGTCAAGAGAGTCAATTGTCGTATGTCCCAGATAGAACAATGAAATTAAGAATTTAAGAACGAGGGAGAAAGAAAAAGTTAAGTGTGTGTATATAAATTGGAGGAACAGGCACCTCATATTTCGCTTGGGTAGTTTACATCCCAGCGGTATGAACATTGACCTCTCTAACTTCAGGTAGTCCTTGCTTTCTCTCTCCATCCCCTTCCCCTTCCCAGTTCTCGCACTGCCTGCGACTACATTCTATCTTTGTCCTGCCCCCTCCCCTGACATCAGTCTGAAGAAAGGTCTTGACCCAGAAACGTCGCCCATTCCTTCTCTCCAGAGATGCTGCCTGACCCGCTGAGTTACTCCAGCATTTTGTGTCTACACGCAAATACACATATGTATATAGATCATATATATATAATGTCTGTTTTCATCTGCAATCACTGGTCCTAAACATGCTTTAATGTACAATGGGGAAACCCTACCAAATCTGGAGCATGGCAGAGTATCCCATAGGCTCAAGACTTGATGAGTTGGGTAGTTGGGTGTTTAGGGATTTACCTGGTATCCTCTTTACCCGGGACCTCCATAGAAATCTGTACAGTGATCTTGATAGAAACATGGAAAATAGGTGCAGGAGTAGGCCATTCGGCCCTTCGAGCCAGCACTGCCAATCAATATGATCATGGCTGATCATCCAAAATCAGTACCCCGTTCCTTCTTTTTCCCCATATCCCTTGATTCCTTTAGCCCCAAGAACTAAATCTAACTCTCTTGAAAACTTCCA
This sequence comes from Amblyraja radiata, assembly GCF_010909765.2. Classification (NCBI taxonomy): domain Eukaryota; kingdom Metazoa; phylum Chordata; class Chondrichthyes; order Rajiformes; family Rajidae; genus Amblyraja; species Amblyraja radiata. The sequence continues at coordinate 25,331,685 of NC_045976.1, forward strand.
GTGAATCGACCTCCACTGCCTTGTGTGCAGGGAATTCTACAGATTCAAAGTTTTTCCTCATCTCAGCCCTAAATGGCCTACCCCTTATTCTTAAACTGTGACCCCTGGTTCTGGACTCCCCCAATATGGGGATCATTTTTCCTGCATCTAGCCTGTCTAATCCCTTAAGAATTTTATGTTTCTATAAGATTCCCCCTCATCCTTCTAAAATCCTGTGAATACAAGCTCAGTCGACCCATTTTTTCATCATATGTCAGTCCCGCCATCCCGGGAATTAACCTGGTGAACCTACGCTGCACTCCCTCAAGCTGCAGCTGCGGTCTCACCAGGGCACTGTACAACTGTAGTAATGTGACACCATTCAGATAATAATCTGCCTTCCTGTTCTTGCCACCTCACATTTATCCACATTATATTGCATCTGCCCACTCACCCAACCTATCCGTCACCCTGTAGCCTCATGGCATCCTCCTCGCAGCTCAGACTGCCACCCAGCTTTGTGTCATCCTCAAACTTGTCGATGGTACATTTAATTCCTCCATCTAAATCATTAATATATATTGTAAATAACTTGGGTCCCAGCACTGAGCTTTGTGGCACCCCACTAGTCACTGCCTGCCATTCTGAAAAGGACCTGTTAATTCCTACTCTTTCTTTCCTGTCTGCAAACCTGTACTCTATCCATGTCAATACCCTATCCCCAATACCATGTGCTCTAATTTTTCACACAGTGTGTGTTAAATTATCATAGTATCATATCACACTATGATACTTATGTTAGCCCCAGTGCCAATGGATGTCTGGGTCTGACAGCGCTATGCCAGAGAGAAACAATCTCTTGATGTTAGTTGGATCTCTATGGTGATGTAGCACCTGTTGTCCAGCATTGTGTCCATGTTGGTTACATGGGCATCATGTGGAGGTTCTGATTGTGACTGCCTTTAAATTTGTGGAAGTTTTGCTTTATTTATTAACTCCACCTCCTCCCGTGATCTCTATTTCTATTGACACCCCGTATTTAAGTGGAATTGTGCAATGAATCATACGGATATCATTCCAATTGATATTTAGCCCTTTGTTCTCAAATTGGATGGGTACATGGCAGAGGTTGATCCTTGTCATGGTAAATTGGATCCACAATGATTGGTAGTGCAGTAGCTAGTCAGCCTGGTGAGTGCATGTTCTGGGAAATATCCCCAACTTACACCAAGACCCCACCTCATTGGCATAGATAAAGCAACCTGCATTTGGATAGATTGATTGATCATTGATATAGATGTTAACAAGCAGAGGAGCAAGTACACTTCCTAGGAGGAGCCTATCCCATGGAACGCATCCGCAGCAACACTTTGCTCCAAGTTTGATGGAGAAGGCACAGTTTTTGATCAGCTTGTTTAAATCATGAAGGTACACCTTCCAATACTGTAATGAAGTTACTGATGGTCTGTATTCTGCTGGTGGCATGAAGTTAATTTCTGTTTGTGCTTGGGCTTGAGTCTTGCAGTGCTTTGTTTCCCCCTTCTTCAGATGCGTGATGGCGCTGATTTGTGAAAACAGATCAGAGATTAATCTTTAGTTTAGTTTAGAGATGCATCTGTTAAATATGACAATCGATGAGACTTGAATTAAGTGATATATATGCTCCAAAACATAAATGAGATGTATTTATTGGCTAAATTTATATATTGGTGGGAAAGTTTAGATTTTAGTTGTACTATTACATAATTCATTGAATCAATTATCATACAAAATATAAGAATGGTGTTCTATAATTATGCAAATAAATTGTCAGCATTTTGTTAAACAACATTTTGAATGCAATTGATTACATTACTCAACTTTGAACTGACATGCTGACTTTCTTAAAAATCCCATGCATCTTATTAGCAACAATACAGTCACTCATTGTGTATGAACAATGATTATTCCTCAACGTACAATGGTTATTAATGCATTGGTATTGAGCTGATGAGTCCAATAAACATATTTTCCATTGATCCAGATGCATAAATGTTTTCAGAATAGTATCCGTATCTTAGGCTAACATTATTGAAGTAAATGGAAAAATCAAGTTCATAACGGCCAAGACCCAAATGAAATTTACTGAAGAACAATACTGAATTCAGTTATTCATTTGGAAACCTGAGAAAAGGTTTTTGAGTAGCTGGAACATTTTCTACTAATAAAAGGGAGGTACAGGTATTATGTTGGCCCGAAAGGTTTAATAACATTAACAAACTTACAGAAAATTTATGTTCGCTCATCAACCCAACCAGAAGAGATCCTGACTGGAGAAAAAAAATTGACTGCATTTGAGGAGAGGGTGAATTACTGAGTCTCAACAACTCGGAATGGATTGGAGAGGATGAGGAGGAAACGGCTTAACTTAGGCTGGTAAGTGGCCATCAAAAGCATATGCCTCTTTTTAGATGAGTATATTAATTTTACCATTCAGAATTTTTATCAAATGCACACATCAACTTTTGTTTGATGTAGCTGAGCCATACTACTAGCTGTAGAATGTTTCTAATGATGAGAGACTTGTGCTACCTTTGTTGCTCCCACAGGTTAGGTGAGTCATTTGGATGGTGCAACACTCCAAAAAATGAACACCTTCAGAGGCACCTGTACTACAAGCACTAGTACAGATACTGTTGTACATACTTGGATATGAATGAATGCAGAACATTCCCGTGAGCGCTTAACTGGCACAAGAATATAACAATTTGGAAGAAGACTGCATTCATTTCACATGGAGGTCAATGTGTACAAAATGTCGTTGGAGCCTAAGGCAGCATTACTAAGTGCAGATAGTGCTGGACTCCAGAACGCTACAATCTAGTATACTTCCATTAATTAATGTTATGGCTAGAATATAAACTTCTGCAGCCCCTAGGTTGTAAATGCTAAATGTAATTAACCTATTTGGACTCTGGATATAATTATCGGTTTTATCTGCAGTCACTTTGTGAAACTTGGAGAGGAATTGCAGCCCAGTAATGCAGCAAAATATGGAACATCACGGAAAAACATAATTACATCCTAGTAATTTAATCCTAAAATTCCTTCAACAACTAGTTTAAATTTTTGATGAAGTAGATGAAACCTTTCGTTCCCTGACATGAAGACAGCTACAGTGTTGCTTACCTTCTTCACCATCTCTGCTCACAATAATCCGCAGTGCATTATTTGGCGTCAGAAACAAATGGCAACACAATTCCTCAAGGGCATGTCTCCAGTATAAAAGACAGTTGTATTTTCATTGTAATTTTAATAAATAAACATGTTTGCATCATTCTGTCATTGTCCTAATTATTGAATGGAAATTGATTTATAGATAGATCGCAAGACATATATCCCACTTTCCACTTTGCTCCTTTCCTTATTGCACTAATTTATGATATGATGATGAACATGTGTATACGGGATCTGTGTCAGGATATATTACTTTTATTGCTTGTTTTCATGATCTCTGTCTGAATTCATTTTATATGCTCAAGCAACAAGAAAGTTATTTGATTGGATAGGTGTATTGGATTATGTCACTCCCATTGCAGCCATGTTGGGGATCAGTTAGAAATGGGGCAAACATTGGTTGGAGGGGTGGGTGACAAATTTCTGACAACTATTTCTGCAAACTACAGGGCAGCATGGTGGTGCAGTGGTAGAGTTGTTGCCTTACAGCGCTTACAGCACCAGAGACCCGGGTTCGATCATGACTACAGGTGCTGTCTGTACAGAGTTTGTACGTTATCCGCGTGACCACGTGGGTTTTCTCCAAGATCTTTGTTTTTTTCCCACACCCCAAAGACGTACAAGTTTGTAGGTTAATTGGCTTGGTATAAATGTAAATTGTCAGTGTAGGGCAGTGTTAATGTGCGTGGATCACTGGTCGGCGCGGACTCGGTGGGCCAAAGGGCCTGTTTTCACGCTGTATCTCTAAACTCAACTAAACTAAACCACAACATGCTGCTGAAGTTCACTGGGCAAGTGCTCATCCTATTTTGCCGTCTGTACAGAAGGTTGACCGTGTTAAAATATTTAACAAAGGCCATACAAGCAATGTAGGATCACTTTCCACATTGTTTACATGAACATGGTTTTGTCAATCCTGCCTAGGATTAATTTGTTGATAATGCTGGCAAACAGATTACAGTAGCAGTGTTGAAAATGAATGTTGAATGAAGATAATTCTCCACTTGTCTGTTTTCAGCTGTTGATGGGGTTAGGGGTTTGCTGACGGAGATAGCTGCAAAAAGTAATACTGCAAAAAGTAATACTGAAGGAGTTTTAGTACTTTGTCTTTCAAGGGGCCTCAACTTCAAATTGTTGGGGTTAGTGGCATTGATTCCTTAGATTGAGGGACGTTGTGGTAATGGCTTTACTGCTGACTCTGCTAATGGAGTTGGAGGAAAGATAGATGTGACAGCAGTTAGGAACGAGGGAGAATACGCAGCTACTGGTTGTGAGAGCACGGAAGAACATTAATCACAAGGACCCTTCACCACAGGGAAATGTATCTCAAATTAAAAGGAGGACCAAATGTCATCAATTCCATCAGGCTGAAGCTATTGTAGGAAGAAATAGGATCTGAGGTTGCACAGCTCAGCTAACATTTGAAAAGATGATGTGACCATGAATTTTCTAAAGCTCATCTATGAACTACTAGATATTACATGTCTGCTGACATGAGACCATGTCAATTTGCAGTGCACTGCTGCTTCGAGTATGGCTCACAAGCCATGGACATCATGTGGAGGATCTTCTTCTTCTTGTGTATGGCGTGCACAGCCTAATGTTGTAGGTCAACTTGTTCTATTTGATCTTGTTTGTGCACGTCGGGTTGATTGCATTAGTTGAAACAGGATGGACCACGTGAGGATTGCAATCTCCCACCCTATGTGGAGGATGCCAAGCTAGGAAGAACACTTTGTGGAAAGATACAGAATGGAAACAAGGCTTTCAGCCCATCGAGTCCATGCTGATGATTGATCACCCATTCACATATGTTCTATGTTATTCCACTTTCGCATTCAGTCCCCACACGCCAGGGACAATTTACAGAGGCTAAATGGTCTACAAACTCACATGTCTTTGGAATGTGGGAGGAAATCGGAACGTCCAGAGCAAACCAAAAAAGTCATAGGGAAAATATGTAAACTCCACACAGACAGCCCATCAGGATTGGTAATATGGAAGCAGCAGTCTGCCAGCTGTGTCACTGTGTTGCCCCGCTTTGACCTGCATTTTTCATAGGACGATTCCAGCATCTTCTTCAACTGACTTTCGATACTCTGAATGTACAGCTGGTTTGTGACCACAGCCTACAGATGATGTCGCTCAACACCCGAGGCTTCTCACAATTATCCCCGTGACTTTGCTCTCCATCAGTTTTCAATTCATCATCCCTCTCACCAAGCTTGGGTATTGGGCCAAGGGTATGGTGTCGAGTAAAAGCCCTTGGCCTTTTCCTTTGTGAATCCAAGAAAAACTCATTGGCATTGGCGATACATAATACAACAAACAATGGCGTACCTCAACCACAGTTTTGAATGAGCCGCACGTGCCCACACTGCACACCTGGCAAAGCTCACATCCAGGAAGATATAGAAGAACAGGAAAAGAAAAGACCAGAATTGCTGCCGCCTGCAGTGGTTCTATAGTTGTGAATCAAGTATTTGTAAAGGAATCAAGGGATATGGGGGGGAAAGCCGGAGCGGGGTCTGAAGAAGGGTCTCGACCCGAAACGTCACCCATTCCTTCTCTCCAGAGATGCTGCCTGTCCCGCTGAGTTACTCCAGCATTTTGTGTCTACCTTCGTTTAAACCTGCACTTGCAGTTCTTTCCTACTAATTTTGGATGATCAGCCATGATCATATTGAATGATGGTGCTGGCTCGAAGGGACGAATGGCCTACTCCTGCAGCTATTTTCTATGTTTCTATGAATTGGCATGATTTGTTGCATTGAATCAGACTCCCTTCAACTTTCATATGCACCAACCTGTCTTCTGCTCTCAGTTTAAATCCCCGTACTGACCTAAGAAAATAAACAAGGAATATCAGTCATTGCAAACAAACTTCTGGAGAACATTAATTCATTATCTTTTAGATCAAAGCTAAAATGAATCTCCAAACTCAGCTGCTTTCCATGGGCACTTGTCTTTTCTGCTGCTTCAATGGGAGAGGCAGCAGGGTGAACGGCCTTGAGAGGGGAGGTAACCGGGAGGGGGGGGGGGGGGCAGGCAGGAGCAAGGGGCACAGGAGATGGAGCAGCTACTAAGAGAAGTTCACTATCAAGTGCCCCCTTGAGACAGGGAGTGACAGAGGAAGGTTGGTCACAGGGGCCACAGGCTAAACAGACAGGCTAAAGGAGCCTACATCTGGTGTCTTCCCATCACCCCTCAATTCATATCACTGAGTTTCTTGAGGCACTGCATCCAGGTCTGATGTACAATATTCTGAGCAACCCACTGGAGACAGAAGCATGATGGAACTGCAGATGTTGGCTTAGAAAACAAAGGACACAAAGTGCTAGAGTAACTCAGCGGGTCAGGCAGCATCCCTGGAGAACATGGATAGGTGATGTTTCGGGTCAGGATACTTCCTCAGACCCATGAAGATATCAGGCGTGTGCCTCGTTGTCCCTCTGCTGGGAGCTGGCATGGGATTGATGGGATTAATGGCTGCCTTCTGTGCTATTGTGATTCGATAATTGTATATCCAAATGGAAACAATTAAACACTTAAGAAACATCAGGAAATGTAACCCCTTTGGCCCCTTAAGCCGCATCTAGCATTCAATAAGGTCTTGGCTTATCCCATCTTGGCCTCGGCTCCACTTTCCTGCTTCAATATTTACAGCACTGTAACAGGTTATCTGATTATTATCAGACTTTAGCTTAAGTGAGATTGCTTTGCATGTCTGCTCATTCCTGTCTGTTCCCATGACGTCTGGCTCATCCATGACCCAAGCACCATCCTTGAGCATGCAATGGCTTATCGTCCGCAGCTCCTCGGGAAACATTTCCACTCAATTATCACTATCACTATCAACTATCGACGTGGGCAAGTTGCGCCGAAGGGCCTGTTTCCATGCTGTTTGACTCTAACATCTCAATTAACATTGGCAGTTTGTCAGCCGGTGTTTTGGGGGCCAATTGAAGTTCTTTCCCATGCTGTTTGCAATAAGAATTGTTATGAGCACTGGATATTTACCTTGTGCTGAATAGAGACCAGGGATCCCCCTTTTAACTGCTCTGCCACGTTTATTTGGTGAGCCATGTCTTCTTTCTCAATTTCCAGTGATTTCCTGGTAAATACCTCCATAAAGTTAAACGGACACACATCGCTGCTGGCAATTATTTTAACTAGCAGTTAATACTATTAACTGATTCTTCTAGCTTTCTTTACCCCCCACCCCTGCAATCAGTCTGAAAAGGATCCCGACCTGCAACATTACCGATCATGTTCTTCAGGGATGCTTCCTGACTTGCTGAGTTACTCCAGCATTTTGTGTCTTTCCTTGGTAAACCAGCATCTGCAGTTCCTTGTTTCTACTAGTTAATTCTATTAACAGTATTCCTGTGTTCACATACTTACATTGGCTTCCAATTCCCAAACATCTCAACTTTTAAAATTTGCTGCTCATGTTCATATCTAATCAAGCCTTCCTACGTCTGTAACCTTCTCTGGCCTCACAACTTCTAGAACTCAGGCCCGTAATTCATCCCTCCCACCAATTATTCTTGGTTATCCCTTCTGTTGCCTCAACTCTGCAATTCCCTCTCTACTCATTCCAGTTTGTTTAAGATCATCATGAACTTCTGTTTACTTGTCTATATTTTGGTCAACTGTTCTTGCCTATCTCTTTGTCTTATTTTTATTTAATTACCCTTCTGTTGAGCATCTGGGGATATTTTGCAATATAACAAGTGTGAACATTATTATTTTAAATTTCGGTCACTTACTTTCTGCTGCTAATGAAAATCATGCAAGTCCAAAGTTGAGCAGTGTTTGTAAAGATTGTATGTCTGGAATAAAAACAGAAAATGCTGGAAGCACTCAGTAGGTCAGGCACGACTTGTGGACAGAGAAAGTTAACACTTCAGGTCTTCATTAGTTCACAGTTAATCCATTGGTTGAGATTACAGCAACTTTCGGTTAATGCACTTGGATAAGCAAGCTTCCAAATATTTTATACAGGGTAAAAACAAGTAACTGCAGATGCTGGTTTACACAAAAGGACACAAAGTGCTGGAGTAAATCAACGGGTCAGGCAGCATCTCAGGAGAATGCAGATGGGTGATGTTTAGGGTCAGGACCAGTCTTCAGTCCCGACCCAAAATGTCACTTATCCAAGCTCTACAGAGATGCTGCCTGCCCCGCTGAGTTACTCCAGCATTTTGTGTCCTTTAGTACTGTGGTTTTGCTTGTCTTTGGCCATATGCCCCATGATGCCACCACAGAAAGGAAACACTCCATCTTGTCACTGAAGCTGTGGAGAAGCAACTGCACTTTTGTCAGGAAAGCATGAACCACAGCAGGGGAGGTGACACAGCTGACACCCATAATCAGGAGGCCAAGGAAAGGAGTGTAATAAACAGCATAAACCTGACATGAACCTAAGATACTCTGAATGAATTGGACTGTATTCAGAATGAAGCATAAAGAAGGCCAGCATAGAAACATAGAAAATAGGTGCAGGAGTAGGCCATTCGGCCCTTCGAGCCAGCACTGCCATTCAATATGATCATGGCTGATCATCCAAAATCAGTACCCCGTTTCTGCTTTCTCCCCATATCCCTTGTCCCCATATACTTGTTCCCATCCCTCCATTCTATAGTGTGGCTCCTTTTATGTTCCAATTTCATTTCTACTTGTCATCTTCAGTGTGAATTCTCAAGGGTGGCAGGTTATTTGTGCATTCGGAGCAGTCATTTGTTGTCCATGGAAGCAGCATACGCTGCAGCAAGAGGGACCCCACCTCACTCTCTCAACAAAGGTTGAGGATATTGTGGCTGTAGGGCTGCTATTTGAGGTTACCTATTTCATTAAACTCCATGCCTGCCTGGTCCAGTGATGACCATCAAAGGAATGCGTGATTCAATTCTGTCAACACAAATCTAAAATTACCATCAGTATTGATGTGTTTGTAGAAATCATGTTGGTAAACAGAAAGATATATAGGTTCATTTTATCTCTCAGAAATGGATTTTCTTTGCCACTGTGAATAAAAATAGTATGCTAGTTTCACTGCCTTAGCTATAACATTGGCAGTCTGTCAATACAAATATCTTGTGCATGAACATTCATTTGTTCATGTATCATATATAGCATGTATCATGTGCATGAACATATCATGCATAAACAGCATAAAATCATGAGAGGAAAAGATCGGGTGGATGTGCAGAATCTCTTGCCCAGAATAGGTAAATCAAGGACCAGAGGACATGGGTTTAAGGTGAAGGGGAAAAGATTTAATAGGAATCTGAGGAGTAACCTTTTCACACAAAGGGTGGTGGGTGTATGGAACAAGTTGCCGGAGGAGGTGGTTGAGTCAGGGACTATCCCAACATTTAAGAAACAGTTAGATAGGTACATGGATAGGACAGGTTTGGAGGAATATGGACCAAACACGGGCAGGTGGGACTAGTGTTCCTGGGACATGTTGGCCGGTGTGGGCTGAAGGGCCTGTTTCCATGCTGTATCACTCTATGACTCTATCCCAGATATATTCAGAAGTATTCCTTTCTTTATAATTGTGTGCAATGGGGAAACATGCTTCAATTGGTGATCATTGCATGACAGGATATGTTTTGGCATTAACCTTCAATACATTCAAATATATATTCCACTGAGCTCCACAACAAAAGAATAATGCAATCAATGGAAACCATACATCACATAGGCAGACATTTATTTGAATTAATTATATTGTTTATCTAAAACAAAATGGGAATGGAGGTAGAAATTATCAGAAGTCACACATGCCTTCCAGTTACATCACCGCTGGTGTATATTAATTCACAACTAATTCACTTGTACAGATTATAATGTTGCAGAAAGGTCAATACTGGAGGTATCAAGCAATGCAGTGGGCATGGCAATGTCAGTTGTTTTGGAGACACATTTTTTGTCAAATAGCCTTCTGTCCTGTTACATTTTTCTCATTATCTACTTTTAAGTGATCATTTATACAGATCTGAAACTGTTACTACTTATTCTTTTATCTAAGAACTAAAATAGACAATAGACAATAGGTGCAGGAGTAGGCCATTCGGCCCTTCGAGCCAGCTCCGCCATTCAGTGTGATCATGGTTGATTGTCCACAATCTGTACCTCATTCCTGCTTCTCCCCATATCCCCTGACTCCGCTATCTTTAAGAGCTCTATCTAAATCTCTCTTGAAAGCATCCAGAGAATTGGCCTCCACTGCTTCCTGAGGTGGAGAATTCCACAAATTCACAACTCTCTGGGTGAAAAGGTTTTCCTCATCTCCGTTCTAAATGGCCTACCCCTTTTTCTTAAACTGTGGCCCATGTTTCTGGACTCCCCCAACATCAGGAACATGTTTCCTGCCTCTAGCATGTCCAATCCCTTAATAATCTTATATGTTTCAATAAGATATCCTCTCATCCCTCTAAACTCCAGACTATGGGATGTCAGGACTTTCATATGAAGAAAGACTGGATAGACTCGGCTTGTACTCGCTAGAATTTAGGAGATTGAGGGGGGATCTTATAGAAACTTACAAAATTCTTAAGGGGTTGGACAGGCCAGATGCAGGAAGATTGTTCCCGATGTTGGGGAAGTCCAGGACAAGGGGTCACAACTTAAGGATAGAGGGGAAATCCTTTAGGACCGAGATGAGAAAAACATTTTTCACACAGAGAGTGGTGAATCTCTGGAACTCTCTGCCACAGAAGGTAGTTGAGGCCAGTTCATTGGCTATATTTAAGAGGGAGTTAGATGTGGCCCTTGTGGCTAAAGGGATCAGGGGGTATGGAGAGAAGGCAGGTACGGGATACTGAGTTGGATGATCAGCCATGATCATATTGAATGGTGGTGCAGGCTCGAAGGGCCGAATGGCCTACTCCTGCACCTATTTTCTATGTTTCTATGTTTCTATATACAAGCCCAGCCACTCCATTCTATCAAAATATGAGTCCCGCCATCCCGGGAATTAACCTTGTGAACCTACACTCCACACCCTCAATAGCAAGAATGTCCTTCCTCAAATTTGGAGACCAAAACTGCACACAATACTCCAGCTGTGGTCTCACTCGAGCCCTGTACAACTGCAGTAGGACCTCTTTGCTCCTATATTCAACTCCTTTTGTTATGACACCAAACCCAAACCAATTAGGAGCAGACGAGGGCATTCGTCCAATTTGTGATCCCAGCTACAAAGACAGATGTGTACAGCAATTCGTTCTTCCCCCGCACAATTAAAGCATGGAATAATCTCCACCCTACTATAGTTACCCAACCAGATGCAACTAAATTTAAAGTAGCTCTTTCTTCCCAATAACCCTTTCTGGCTTAAGCCCTCCCTTCACCACCTCCAGTTTAAATTCCATTTGGAATATTTTGGAGGACCAAGAAACCAAGAAGGCCAACATGCCATTTGCTTTCTTCACTGCCTGCTGTACCTGCATGCTTACTTTCAGTGACTGATGAACAAGGACCCCCAGATCTTGTTGTACTTCCCCTTTTCCCAACTTGACACCATTCAGATAGTAATCTGCCTTCTTGTTTTTGCCACCAAAGTGGATAACCTCACATTTATCCACATTAAACTGCATCTGCCATGCATCTGCCCACTCACCCAACCTGTCCATGTCACACTGCATCCTCATAGCATCTTCCTCACAGTTTACAATGCCACCTAGCTTTGTGTCATCTGCAAATTTGCTAATGTTACTTTTAATCCCTTCATCTAAATCATTAAAGTATATTGTAAATGGCTGCGGACCCAGCACCGAACCTTGCGGTACCCCACTTGTCACTGTCTGCCATTCAGAAAGGGACCCGTTAATCCCTACTCTTTGTTTCTTGTCTGCCAACCAATTTTCTACCCCCAATACCAAAATAGGTGCATAAATTATATTTTGGACTAATTAATACATAATGTTCGTCCGGATGAAATGTTTCTGTAAAGGGAAAAGTATACAATGTAAAAACTTTAAAGTTGGGAATCTTCCCATGTTGATTTGCCCCTTATGACAATCTGCAGATACATCTCAGATGTTAATGGAGAAAGTGGGTAAATGATGCCAAAGCAAATGTGCTTCACTGACTGCTTCATCTCAACTCTCAATTTAGACGAAGGAATTAAATGTAACATCTCCAAGTTTGCAGATGACACAAAGCTACAGGGTGACTTGGATAGGTTGGGTGAGTGGGCAGATGCATGGCAGATGCAGTATAAAGTGGATAAATGTGAGGTTATCCACTTTTGTGGCTAGAACACGAAGGCAGATTATTATCTGATGGTGTCAGATTAGGAAAAGGGAAGGTGCAACAAAACCTTTGTGCGCTTGTACATCAGTTATTGAAAGTAAGCATGCAGGTACAGCAGCCAGTGAAGGAAGCTAACGGCATGTTGGCCATCATAGCGAGAGGATTTTAGTTTAGGAGCAAGGAGGTCCTACTGCAGTTGTACAGGGCTCTGGTGAGACTGCACCTGGAGTATTGTGTGCAATTTTGGTCTACTAATTTGAGGAAGGACATTATTGCTATTGAGGGAGTGGAGCGTAGGTTCACCAGGTTAATTCCAGGGATGGCGGGACTGACATATGATGAAAGAATGGGTCAACTGGGCTTGTATTCACTGAAGTTTAGAAGGATGAAAGGGGATCTTATAGAAACATAAAATTCTTAAAGGATTGTACAGGCTAGATGCAGGAAAAATGGTCCCAATGTTGGGGATTCCAGAACCAGGGTCACAGTTTAAGAATAAGGAGTAGGCCATTTAAGGCTGAGGTGAGGAAAAACATTTTCACCCAGAGAGTTATGAATCTGTGGAATTCTGTGCCACATAATTCACTGGATGTTTTCAAGTTAGATTTGGCTCTTAGGATTAAAGGAATCAAGGGATAGTGGGAATAAGCATGAACGGGGTACTGATTTTTGCCAGGATCATATTGAATGGGGTGCTGGCTCAAAGGGCTGAATGACCCACTCCTGCACTTATTTATCAATGTTTCTATATTTCTATGTCTATGTTGAGATGTTGCTGCAGGGAACGTTCTTGACGAGGAAGTCAAGACCTTGCCTTGCTAGATTAAACTGACAGGATAAGCGCAGTGTCGAGACCCAGACACAGGCCATTCCACATGGGTATCCCTGCCTATCCATCATTTTTAAGTCATTTTCCTACTGAAAGTATTTACTATATACTGATAGATCATGAACTACTACCTACCTCATTGGTGACCCTCGGACTATCCTTGATCAGACTTTGCGGGCTTTACCTAGCACTAAATGTTATTCCCTTATCATGTATCTGTACACTGTAAATAGCTCGATTGCAATCATGTATTGTCTTTCCACTGACTGGTAAGCACGCAACAAATGCTTTTCACTGTACTTTGGTATACATGACAACAAACTAAACTAAAACTAGTAAAATTGAAGTGAATCTCATGAAACTCAGTTCTGAGAAAATATTGTAATTTAAGTCCAGTGCATGACTTGCTTAAAATCAAAGATGTACGGTATGTGTGATTTGGTAGCTTACCATTTCTTTTGTAAATCCCAAGCGATGTATCACCGCAGGTAAAAATTTTCAATCTTCCTGTAGCAGCTGATTTGTTTGCATGCACTACACTGCCTGGTCCATGCACTACACTGCCTGGTCCATGCACTACACTGCCTGGTCCATGCACCACACTGCCTGGTCCATGCACCACACTGCCTGGTCCATGCACTACACTGCCTGGTCCATGCACTACACTGCCTGGTCCATGCACTACACTGCCTGGTCCATGCACTACACTGCCTGGTCCATGCACTACACTGCCTGGTCCATTCACGGTGGTCTGCAGAAATGTGAAGTTCTGAGAGAAAGGCTGAAACATTGGTATAAGCGTTACCCAGCCCTGACTGCCATTCAATAAGAACATTGCTGATTTGTGAAATAACCTCTGCAATAGAGCATCTGGGTTGGAGGACTAGATTTACAAACAGAGATTGGATTGGCTTTATCTCTGGTCTTAGTCCATCCATCTGCTAATCAACACCGAGAGGCAGATGATAGGGATATAGAAAAATTACAAGGGTCATAAACAGGGTAGAAGGCCAAAGTCTTTTGCCCACGATAGGGGTGTCAAAAATTAAAAGGACATATGTTCAAGGCAAGAGGAAAGAGGGTTAAAGGAGATTTGAGGGGTACATTTTTTGCACCAAGTGTAATTGATGTCTGGAATAAGCAGGCGGAGGAGGTGGTGAACAGTGACAACATATAATGGGCATCTGGACAAGAACTTAGAAGAGCAGGGTTTAGAGGAATATGAAGTTAATACAAGCAAGTGGGATTAGTAAAGGTAGGCATGATGGATAGCATAGATACGATGGGCTGAAGGGCGTGTTCCAATGCTGTACTACTGTATGACTACCTTCATTTATCTGCCTTTTTCCTACATCCCCAAATGCCTTCAGCGCCCAATTGGAAATCTCATTGTGTGAAGTTTGAGAGGGTAAAGGTCTGAGGAACAGGTCGACCATGATTATGGACAGAATACGTATGTTCGTCGAGTGTAATATATTCAGAGTTTCTGTTCAAATACATCATATATTTTAAAAAAAACATTCATGCAGTGTATAATTGTAATATTCTCCTTGCTATTATTCACAGCGAGAGGATCTTTAGTGGTAGGGGAATATGCTTATTGCCCCACTGCAAATCACAACCTCAGGTCATGTATGAATGTCATCTGCACTACAGGTCAATGACAAAAAAGAGTTAACTAAGTGAAAGTAACAGCACCTTTGCTGAGTAAGTACTACTACAGGCATCGGCAAAGAACCTCAAAGGAATTGATTCAACATTGGACAGCAAAGCTAAATTGATCATGAGGGATAAGAATCTGCTTCTGGGAGTCAAGGGCAACCTGTATGCAGACAGACACACCTGTATGGTTTTTCCATTTGCAATCAGATATAAATCAGTTGCCTGCCGGTTACCCCTGACAGTGCACCATCTGCATTATCTCTTATCATGGTTGCAAACTCTATGCTTGTCACAGTAGTCTCTTTGGTTGATGCCACCACCCCCTCCAATTTACAACAATATTGTAGATAGACACAAAATGCTGGAGTCACTCAGCGGGTCATGCAGCATCTCTGGAGAAAAGGAGCAGGTGACGTTTCGGGTCAGAACCCTTCTTCAGACTGAAGGGTAGAGGTGGGGCGAGGGGAACTAGAGGTGAGGGAAAAAAATCAAAGCCTCTTAGTTCCCTCATCCTCCAGTCCCCCCCATCCCGCCTCTATCTTTCAGTCTGAAAAAGTGTTCTGACTCAAAACATCACCTATTCCTTTTCTCCAGCGATGCTGCCTCACCCACTGAGTTACTCCAGCATTTTGTGTCGGTCTTTGGTATAAACCACCAACTGCATTTCCTTCCTACAACAATATTGTTACTGACTGGAATATGTACAAATGCTGGAAATGTGAATGGAAAACGGAAATTAGTGGAAAAACTCAGCAGGTCAGGCAGCATCTGTGGAAAGTGAAATTGAGTTAATGTTTCAGTCTAAAGATCCTTCATTACATTACAGAACTGGAAATGTGGGAAAACAAGTTAGTAGAGAGGGAAGGAAGGGATGAGTATTACAAAAGGGATTATTACTGATGGAGTAAGGCCTCAATTGTCACGGTGATATGCTGTTTATAAAGCTGTCTGGTTGGGAGATTAATAAGGAAAGTTGGAGAATAAAAGTCAAGGGACATGTAGATGCTGTGAGGTTGCATTGGAAGTATCCTTTCACTCTTCAGGATGGATACATGCAATATGCATGAATCTCTCGTATTCATGAGTGACAATTGTTGCATGCTACTGATACAGAGCATGTATATATAGAATTTGTGTTTGCTATGATGCACATGGATGGTGAATAGTTTATGAACTGATCCGTGGGTTAGTGATAATCTGCACTGTGATATCAGCAATATACTGTACGTTGCAAGCTCAGTACTGGAGATGATCATATATCGATGTGTTCAAAAATGAATGAATACTCTTGAACTATCAGCTGAGTGTATTTACTGAATTAATAAGATTAGGCAAACATATGTCTGAGCAAAGACATCATTCTATTGAACTGTTTATTGACGAAATAAATCTCTCAAATATGGTGATAATAATGAATTAAACTGGAATATTTTTATTCTTTATACACCACTTCTACATCCCCAATAAGTCTATTATGAGCAATGTCCTTCCATTCATGTTCTTTCTATGAATGGGGATAACTGGTGTAACATTAAATGTATCCAACAATTATCCTGGAGGTGAATGATAATCTGATAATAATATAATTAAGAGCAGCTATTTTAATATTTCCATGCAGAACCAGGTATTAAAGTTTTTGAAACAAACATTAGGTCAAGCTATCTACTCCTGTGCTCACAAGGAACCAATGCCAACAATGTTTCTCATTTAGATGCCCATATCCAGCTTGGACACATCCCGTTTACATGGGACCAAAGAGAGAGTTAGTCCTCAGCGACAAAGAAGTTATAAAACAATTGCATATTTGTACTGTAAAATTGTAATTGCATATTTGTACTGCATTTTTATCTTAGAATACTAATTAACAAGTGGAAAGTATATATTTCTGATCAGAACTATCAATTTGTCCAAATACTGTCAATAATGTTATTTTCCATTCATAAAAGAAGGACTCCATCAGTCCCATCATTGTTGCTCTGTCTGTGAGAAAGTTTCCATACCTGTAGTCACCAAGGATTCCCATCCTCCTTGACCCTGTGACTGGGGTTCTTTTTCCACTACTTTAATCCAGAATTAATTTTTGGATTTTTTTTACTTTGATCATTAAAATTGTAATTGCATATTCTTAGTCATTTGTCATTCCCCTTCACCTTTAGTAAGTGCGTCTGCTTCCTGAGGTCAGAAAGGCATCTGATATTTAGGACCATTTCATATATTTGACCTTTCTAAACTTGCAGTGTGATTGAATCCAAAAACGTACACCCCCTATACGTTACATTGGATGGAGAAACACGAGTTAATGATTCCACTGTTTCTCTCTTTGCTGATGTCATCAGACTCGCTGATTATTTCCAGAATTATGTTGATATTTCAGATTCTTAGCATCCACACCATTTTACTTTCTAAATACATCTATTTAAAATAAAAATGACAAAATTATAGAACATCGGAAAACTAGATAACAAGACATAAATCTGTATCATTATCATCACTTTTAACTTAACCTATGTGGTAAATGCTGACTTGGCCCATTTTACTATCTGCCTGATTTTACGCTCCATTGACTTGAGAAATTGTGCTTTTAATTTATTGTTGTATAGTAGCTGTACATTCTTCTTGCACACCTGGGCCAATGTTCAATGCTAATTTTTTCTTTGTATCCCCTACCTTTTCATAGGTTTCTCAAAATTGGTCTTTCCTGAGCAAAATGGTATGTTTTACCCTTTATTTCAAATTTGGAGATAGGGGCAAACATTAAAAAAATGGACATGGAGTTCATTAGAGTTTTCCAGCATTGTTGCATTTCTTTTGCCCCATGTCTACGTATTTGCTAAATCTGCAACAGTGAAGAAAATGGGTTGAATTTGCTTCCCCTCAAACTAGCGAGCAGAGCAAGGTAGATATTCTTATGTAATGGGTGAGAGTAAATTGGCAAATCCTTACAACCTCTGGCTGAGAAAAGCAACGTGCTGATTCTGTTTGCTGCACTCACCCTGTCATATTGTAAATATTCTTCTGGCTAAATTAAATTTATGTGCATTTGATCATGAAATCCATTTGTTACCTTTAGTGGGCTGTGTTGTGTCAGCAGGTTTAATTACGATTATCATTGCAACAAGCGTTTTTTTAATCCACTGAGAACAACTCCATTATGAATTACACAGGGGTGGATATCACAATAATAAGCTTTGTTTCAATGATTGACTTAGTCTTAATGTTTTTCATTAAACATGTCAGCTCTAAGAGCAGTCTTCATGTCAATGTATTTTATCCACCTCCAAAATTCAATTCATTGAAATAAATGCAGTGGATCGCAGAAGCAAAGTGCAATGTGTTAATGCCACAATGGGACATTGCCACTGTAGATTAATTTCTGGGCAGGTTAATCTTCCTTCTTCTTTCCCACTGAAGACTCGGCCAGAATGACCTTTACATTATATTAAACATTCCCACACGTATCATTAACTGTTACCACAATATTCCTACGCAGCTGTCAGTAGTGCATGCTTTCCAGCCAATGAAGAGTACTATTGAGAGTGAACAAAGAGAAATCTGAAGCAGAAGCTCTTCCTAAAACAAGGACACATCTGACCTAGACAAAATACAAGGCAGACAGTTCTGGAAATAATCAACAGCTCAGACAACATCTCAGCAAGGAGAAACAGAATTAACTTTTCAAGTCAAAGACCAATGATAAAGGTTAGACATTTCTCTTTCTGCAAGTGCTGTCTATCTAGAGTATTTCCAGCATTTTCTGTTTTGTGCATAACATTTAACATAAAAATCCAACCTGGAATTTATGATGTGTAGGAAGGAACTGTAGATGCTGGTTTATACCGAAGATAGACTCAAAGGCTGGAGTAACTCAGCAGGTTATGCTGCCTGACCCGCTGAGTTACTCCAGCATTTTGTTTCTATTTCCGGAATGTATGGTGCTCTAGCAGTACTGCGCTTTTAGGGATGCTGTTCTTCATTTGAAGATTTAAACAAAGATTCTGCCTGTCCTTTCGGCTTGACATAAAAGATTCCCCTGTACTATTTCAAGACAAGGACACAGACGCTCCCTTTAACACAATTCACATTTATTGCTTAAACAACATCACTAAGAATAGGTAACCCCCTCCCTTACATTATCATAGATTATACACAAGATGGATCTCATATTCACCTACTTACAGCAGTGGCTAGCTTTCAAATATATCTCTCCTCCCAGCCTCCCTCCTTATGACTAACACAAGTTAAATGGGGAATCCATGAGGGAACCAAGGAAATCGTTATAACTTCTTCTTCTTCTTCTTGCGTATGGCGTGCACAGCCTAAAGTTGTAGGTCAACTTGTTCTATTTGATCTATTTGTTTGTGCACGTCGGGTTGATTGCATTAGTCGAAACAGGGTGGACCACGTGAAGGTTGCAATCTCCCACTCCATCTTTATAACTGAATCAATCAATTCCATATTGATGATATTCTTTGTAAGATTTGTAGTTACTTTCGTCTAATAGCATGAATACGAATCCGGTGAAATGATATGTAAAAAAAATAAAAATTCTGTACATTTGTGTGGGGAAAGGAAAGAATTGGTAATGCAAGGATCAATATAAGGAGAAAATTCATTCATGACACCAGTATACATGTCTCATTCTTTGACTCTAACATGCCCTCTGAAATGAAAGGAAGGGGCAGTCAGGAATGTGCCTGCCCACAGCTTCCTCAGAAATACTCCGGCATGTTAAGTACGTACAGCTTTGAGCATCTACACAACAGGTGAGTTATTAAAAGATCCTCCAAAAGCAGATTCAACTTCAGATTCAACTTCTCTCACACATCCCTGCTGCTCTATGTTGGTGTCTCTATCTTTGTTGTCAGTGTTATGAGGGTCAGCTGTGACACAGTAACCTTCTGGTCCATACGTCCAAACTTTTCACATCAAGAATAAAATGTAGTTACTCAGCAGTCTATGTCTTTTTTAATGAAAAACAGAAGATATATAGAATTATACCCATGTAAAAGCCGTGCATAAGAAAAGAAAAGGAAAGGAAATTTTTTGAAGAAAAGTTATCACAAAAAATAAACATTAAACCTTATAAACTGTATCTCTGTAACTCCCTCTCCCCAGACGCTCAGTCTGAAAAGGGTATCGACCCTGAAACGTCACCCATTCCTTCTATCCAGAGATGCTGCCTGTCCCGCTGAGTTCCTCCTGCATTTTGTGTCTAAATTCAGTGTAAACCAGCATCTACAGTTCCTTCACAAACATAAACGCTGTTCATTTAGTATATACAATGCAATGAGACAGATCCATATTGATTGAGTCTGCTATTGAGTTTACTATTCCCAGGTCGGCTCCAGTCCAGTTATGGACCAGCCCTGACACAGTATAGCTGGGCTACTTGAGGGGCAGAAAGGCCTCTTGATCATCTGATTTCTATGATCACTCAAAGTCAAAATCTATTCCCAGTGTGTAAAGACGTTCTGGGGTTAAATTTAATATTGAAGTTAATTTTAGTTCCTGCTTCTTTTACATCGAATTTCGACGTCCCCTTGCCTCCCCTCTATACTTGTTCCATAGAAACATAGAAAATAGGTGCAGGAGTGTATTTCTACAGTGTGAATTCTCAAGGTTGGTGGGTTATTAGTGCATTATTAGCAGTCATTTGTTGTCCATGGAAGCAGCATATGTTGCAGCAAGAGGGACCCCATCTCACTCTCTCATCAAAGGTTGAGGATATTGTGGTTGTCGATTCGTCCCCATGTGGGGCTGCTATTTGAAGTTACCTATTTCATTAAACTCCATGCCTGCCCGGTCCAGTGATGGCCATCAAAGGAATGCGTGATTCAATTCTGTCAACACAAATCTAAAATTACCATCAGTATTGATGTGTTTGTAGAAATCATGTTGGTAAACAGAAAGATATATAAGTTCATTTTATCTCTCAGAAATGGATTTTCTTTGCCACTGTGAATAAAAAAATAGAATGCTAGTTTCACTGCATTAACTATAACATTGGCAGTCAGTCAATACAAATATCTTGTGCATGAACATCCATTTGTTCATGTATCATATATAACATGTATCCTATGCATGAACATATCATATGCATGAACAGTATAAAATCATGAGAGGAAAAGATCGGGTAGATGCGCGGAGTCTCTTGTCCAGAGTAGGTGAATCAAGGACCAGAGGACATGGGTTAAGGTGAAGGGGAAAAGATTTAATAGGAATCTGAGGGGTAACCTTTTCACACAAAGGGTGGTGGGTGTATGGAACAAGGTGCCAGAGGAGGTAGTTCCGTCTGGGACTATCCCAACATTTAAGAAACAGGTATATGGATAGGACAGGTTTGGAGGAATATGCGGGCAGGTGGGACTAGTGTAGCTGGGACATGTTGGGCGGTGTGGGCTGAAGGGCCTGTTTCCACTCTGTATCTATGACTCTATCCCAGATATATTCAGAAGTATTCCTTTCTTTATAATTGTATGCAATGGGGAAACATGCTTCAATTGGTGATCATTGCATGACAGGATATGTTTTGGCATTAACCTTTCATACATTCAAATATATATTCCACTGAGCTCCACAACAAAAGAATAATGCAATCAATGGAAACCATACGTCACATAAGAAGACATTTATTTGAATTAATTATATTGTTTATCTAAAACAAAATGGGAATGTAGGTAGAAATTCTCAGAAGACACACATGCCTTCCAGTAATATCACCACTGGTGTATATTAATTCACAACTCATACAGATTATAATGTTGCATAATTAATGAGCACTGCAGTGCAAGTTGAGTAACATCCCATCATTGTTCACGAATTCCTGAAAGAACAAACTACAAATTCAATGATTACATTACCCATTCCTACAATGTTTATTGCTAATCAGCAAAGGCTTCTTGAAGCAAAGGAGCAATTTATCGGTATGGAGGAACACACACAAACATTATTTCTTGTCTCTATTTTATCACTGCTACTGCCAGCTATTTATAAATCCATGAATTATAAATTTTCACAGTCATTAATCTATGAACTGACTTTCTGTAGCTCATTTTTATATATTTTTTATTTTGTGGTGATGTAATAAAATTTGTTCCTAAAGAATAAACATTGCCTTGCATGTCCACCTTCTCTCACATCATGCCAATGTTGCTTTGGAATTAAATGAAGGTCAACAGTTCCATGAGGTCCTTTTAACACCCAAGATTAAAGTCTTAATGGCTTTGTTCAGATCAGTAACTCACTGGGTGGAAGGTCACTAGAGGAATTTAAATCTGATGCAGAGTTTGCAATGGAAATATGCCACAGTGCTGCTCTGTAATAAGCCATCCCATGATAGTGTAAATAAACACTTTAATAGGTACATAGCACTTATATTTGCACTTCTGAAATTAGTTTGGTTGTGCTGTATTGCTAGTTTGTTTTTTTGAGAAACCAAGAAATGCGGCAGACTCTGTGTCAACCATTTTTTTCGATGTGTGTTCATTTTGCCAATTGTCAGATTGTATCCCTTGATAGTTCTTGCCTCATCATAGCTGGGTGCCTTTAGCTTGCAGCTTCTTTTTCAAAACTGATCTGACTGTGCTGTTCCAAGGGTTGTCTGCAACTAGGAAACTAGTAACTTAAAAGCGAAAAATAATTAGCCATTTCCGTGAGTTAGCTTTCCACTTTCAGCACATAGGATTAGATTTTATTTAATTCATGCAGATTCCAAATTGTACGATCAGCATGGTCCACAAAGTGAAATTCATGTTGTGATGTATAAATCATCTTCCACTTATTGCTTTTCTTTTTCTCTGGTGGATTG
Source organism: Amblyraja radiata (assembly GCF_010909765.2). Lineage (NCBI taxonomy): Eukaryota > Metazoa > Chordata > Chondrichthyes > Rajiformes > Rajidae > Amblyraja > Amblyraja radiata. Next base: position 25,354,445 of record NC_045976.1, read on the forward strand.
CACTGATATTGTCTTGAGGGAAAGAGCATTTCTTCCAGTTAAACTTATTTAGATAAATCAAAGTTAATATGAAGACTGATGTTATTGGTGTTAGAAATACAGCACGGAAACAGGCCCTTCGGCCCACTGAATCCACGCCGACCAACTATCACCGCACTATCCTACACACTAGGGACAATTTACAATTTTACCTAAGCCAATTAACTTAAAACTTGTATGTCTTTGGAGTGTGGGAGGAACCGGAACACTCAGAGAAAATCCACGCGGTCACAGGGAGAACGTACAAACTCCATACACACAGCACCCATAGTCAGGATTGAACAGGATCTGGTGCTATGAGGCAGTAACTCTACAGCTGTGCTACTGTGCCACCCGTGGTTTTATTATTTCATTAAAGTAAACATGGAGCTCAAAAATAAATTTTGTAAACAAGGGTTCTTCCTGCACAAGAGAAAACTGTATGAGATGTGAAGGTTGTCCAAAAGGGAACTGCAGATGCTGGAATATCGAAGGTACACAAAATTGCTGGGGAAACTCAGCGGGTGCAGCAGTATCTATGGAGCGAAGGAAATAGGCGACGTTTCGGGCCGAAACCCTTCTTCAGACCTGAAGAAGTCTGAAGAAGTCTGAAGAAGGGTTTCGGCCCGAAACGTCGCCTATTTCCTTCGCTCCATAGATGCTGCTGCACCCGCTGAGTTTCCCCAGCAATTTTGTGTACCTGAGATGTGAAGGTTATTGTATCCCAAATGGCCTCGCTCAAAAAACCCCCAGAGTAACTGAAACACATCAAGACAAAATAATGTGCAATTCATCCCAATTTAAACCACTTATTATTTATTTTTATATGTAATCACAAAGTAACACACAGTTCTAGACCATTTTAAAAGTATCTTCATTTATTGTATCTTCATTTTAAAACTGCATTTTAAACAAGTTTACAATGCCAAATTATCCATTCCCCTATCCAGAGCAATCAGTTCTGCGCTCACTACTGTTAATGTTTTTGGAGACACAAAAAACTGCAGATGCTGGGGTCTTGAGCAAAATAACAAACTGTTTGGAGGAACTCAATGGCCTAGGCAGCATCTGTGGAGGGAAATGGACAGACAACATTTTGGTCAGAACCCTACCCTTTCCAACTTGAAACGTCATAAGTCCATTTCCTTTCATAGATACTATCAGGCCTGCTGAGTTCCTCTAACAGTTTGTTATTTGCTCCTAAAGATTTAAATGGACTTGGAGATGATGTATTTTCTTTCTGGAGGAACGGCAAATCGCACCATCCCTGTAGAAGAGCCTGTCGGTGCAGTGACTAGTCCCTAGAAGGGTCTGTTTGTGCACAGGGACTGGTCCTTGGTGCCCCTGTAGAAGGACCCTAGTGTACACAAGGACTGGTCCCAGGTGAACCTGTAGAAGGACCTCTGTGTGCACAAAACAAAGGAGGACCTGGCGGGGATACTTTGTAACTTTGTCAGCACCCTTTAGGTGGCAACTATTTGCATACCTGGTATGCAAGCAAAGAATTTCACTGTGACTTGTGACAATAAAATATTCAATTAATTCAATTCAATTCAGTGACTGGTGCCTGGTGCCCCTGGAAAGGACTTCTGTGTGCACAGTGACTAATACCTGGTGCCCTTGTAGAAGGACCTTTACAGCGACTGGTCCCAGAAGTGGCTATAATTGCCAGCTATTCACCGTAGGTGTTCCAATTCATCACAATTGAAATCAAGCTTAATTTAAAAGATTCTAAAGTAGAAATTCATGAAGATAATAACGGTTCATTAATTTATTAGTTAGCCCATATGAATCATGATATTCTCATTTCTCAAAGCTTAACTCTAAGGTCGTAAGGAATAGGAGTGGAATTAGGGCATTCGGCCCATCAAGTCTACTCCACCATTCAATCATGGCTAATCTACCTCTCCCTCCTAACCCCATTCTCCTGCCTTCTCCCTATAACCTCTGACACCGTACTAATCAAGAATCTATCAGTCTCTGCCTCTAGTTAAGCAAATAGATTCTTACGCTCCCATGTGTGATTTGCTGTTACCCAACTAACATGCAGTACAATTGCACGGAGTGATAGGCAAGTGATTATTAGAAATCCTACATTCTTTTAATTATGGAAAACCTGCTGTCAGTCTCTCTGAAAACAGCTGTCTGTCACTTCCCCTCCTCTGACAGGTCACTTCTGTCACATTCTTGGAAGAATCCGGGCCGTGACTGCCTGCACTGGGAGGTGAAATCAATCAGTTAGTAGACCAGCAGCCAGCACTGTGGGGGGAATAAGTATTCACTTTCAACCGTTTAAGGTAACAGCCTACACCCAGCATGCTCAATCAAAGTTCAGAGGAATTATTCATTAATGTCACATCAGCAATTCTCTGGGTTAATTTCAGTACATAAGAATATAAGAAATGAAGGAATAAATGGAGGAATAGGCCAATTGGCCCTTTACGCCTATTCCACCACACAATGAGATCATGATGTCAGTCATGTTACCTCAGTACCACTTTTCTGCACTAGCCCAATATCCTTTCATTTCCACAGTATCTTAAATTCCATCAATTTCAGTCTTAAATATACTCAGCAAACTGAATTTCCACATCCAGCTGGATAGGGAATTCCATAGGTTCACCACCTATGGGTGAAGAAACTTCTCATATCTGTCACAAATGGCCATAGCCTATTTTGAAACCTCTGGTTCCTGTCAAAGGGGAACAGCAGCTCCACATCTGCGGTGTCAACAACTGTAAGAATTTTATGTATTTTAATTCCATCATGTCTCTCGTTCTAAATTCAAGAAAATGTATCCCCTACCCTCTCCCCAAATGACAAACCTTCAATCTCTGCAATCAACCTAGTGAACATTTGCTATGTCCCCAATATTACAAGTATAGTGGAGACACAATTCTCCATTCTTGTGTAGGAAGGAACTGCAGATGCTGGTCCACACTGAAGATAGACACAAAATGCTGGAGTAACACAGTGGGACAGGCAGCAAGAAGGGTCTCAACCCAAAACATCACCCATTCCTTCTATCCAGAGATGTTGCCTGTCCCGCTGAGTTACTCCAGCATTTTGTGCCCATCCCCATTGTAGTAAATGAATTAAATTTACTCTTGCATCAGAAAATAATCCATCAAGAATCCAAGTCTGTAGCCCTAACAGTAAAAACTTTCCCAACAAAAGGTTAAATGCATACATTTTCTTAAATCAATTAAACCCTACAATCCAAAGGAGTAAGATTAGACCAGACTAAAGCGTGAGAGATGTGCATGACAGGATTTGAGTTGAATGGAATGATTTATGATTGGCTTTAAAGGCAGATGTCAACATATGGAAATTAAAATGTAATATAATTGATGGAGTTGTTTAAAATATTTATTTTACAGAGCACCTTTGACAGGTTTTATAAAAAAAAGTGCAATTATGACTTTTCTCTCTGTTACACAGAAGAGTCGATTTACTGTTACACGCCGAGCAATTTCACTCGTGATCAGGCTTTGTACGCCAGAGGTTACTGCTGGACTGAGCTTAAAGATGCAGTGCCAGGTGTTGAAGCCAGCCAGAGGCCTTCCTTGTTTGAACACAAGTTCCTCCCCTATGCACTGCTGGCCTTCGCTGGGATAATGTACATCCCCGCCCTGGCCTGGGAGTTCCTCGCCTCGACCCGGCTGACTTCTGAACTCAACTTCTTGCTTCAGGAGATCGACAATTGCTACCACCGCGCCGCAGAGGGACGGGCTCCCAAAATTGAGAGGCAGATCCAATCCAAAGGGGCGGGCATCACGGAGAAGGAGAAGAGGGAGATCATTGAAAACGCGGAGAATGAGAAGAGCCCGGAGCAAAACCTGTTTGAGAAATATTTGGAGCGTCGAGGGCAGAGCAATTTCCTGGCCAGACTGTACCTCTCCAGGCAGCTGTCTGTCGTATTTTTGAGCGTCATCCCCATCACGTATCTCTGCACCTATTACGCCAACCAAAAGCAGAATGAATTCACCTGCCCCTTGGGAGAGCCCCCGGACTTGTCCAGCGACGAGATGCTTCACGTCCTTGTCAACTGCAAACTGCCCTCGGTGCAGATGCAACGCATTATTGCCATTGTGGACATTGTTCTGCTCTGCTTCATCAACCTCATCATTTTGATAAACCTAATTCACCTTTTTATAGTTCGTAAATCCAACTTTATTTTTGATAAGCTACACAAAGTTGGAATCAAGACTAGAAAACAGTGGCAAAAGTCACAGTTTTGTGACATTAACATTTTGGCTATGTTTTGCAATGAAAACCGTGACCACATCAAGTCACTGAACCGGTTGGATTTTATCACAAATGAGAGTGACCTCATGTATGACAATGTTGTCCGGCAGTTGCTGGCTGCTCTGGCCCAGTCCAACCACGATGTTACACCAACAATGAGGGATGCAGGGATCCAGACAATTGACCCCAGCGTTGACCCAACTGACATCGATGCCAATGAGCAACTGATCATAAAGAGGCCCAGGAAGAAAATGAAGTGGATTCCAACCACAAACCCACTGCACCAGCCTTTCAAAGAGCCTTTGGCTGTCTTGAAGTTTGAAAACAAAGGAGACAAGCCCAAACCGGTCAGACGCAAGGTGGCGACGGATGGTCTTGCCATTCCTCTCCTTGACTCCACTCCAAAGTATTTCCAAAATCAATCTTCCAACAAAAGTGAGGGGAGCATCCCTGCCAACAGCGAGAAAAAGCATAGTCGCCACTTGTCTTTGGATGTTCATCCTTACATTCTTAACACCAAAAAGGTGAAGCCCGAAAGTCAGGAAAGTTGCATATCTAAGAGTCAAGAGGGAGACTTTTTGCATTCAGAGGAGAACATACTGGCACATGTGGCATCTCCCATCAAAGGTGAAGTGTGTGTTCACTGAATATTATTTGGCAGAAATAATCTTAATGAAATGGGCAATTGGAGTGCAATGTTTTGATTGTGATTACTTGCTTCACAAGCGTTGGAGTATCTGTGCAGGATGCCCCATCAGCTTTCAGTAGGTAATATTGTAGTTACAGGTAAAATAGAGCTTGTCCCAATAGGTTGGTCATAAGGTTGTGATGCACGGATTGGCATTGAGGTGAGGTGACCAGAGAAGTGTTAGTTCTACCCTCTGTGTTAACATTTATGATTGGGGTTTCAAACCCAGACCAGTACCAGGGCTTTTCTTGCACACAAAAATAACATAGGAATCTTCATAATGAATTCTCCTGTTTGTTACAGACGGAAAACAATAGCATTCTGCATATCAGACATAGTTTGGAGTATATTTTGTCAAAGATATAATTAAAATGAGTTATTAGTGCCAGCATTGCAGGGACAATCCAACATTTGGCTGTGACAATTTTTCAGTGAGTTGTTATCTTCATATCCAAAGCCATTATTTTTATCTTGAAGAAACTTGTGCTTTTTCATCACATATTTTTTTTTTTAACCACCCAATCATTTATACTAACATTTATTGCTTCCACCATGATATGTTGTGAGTTCTGTGTAAATCGTGATAATTGATGTTATCTGAGTTATTTCCTATTCATTGCATTTTTTCCTTTAGCTTTTCCTTTTCAATAGATAATCATATTTCAATAGGTGCAAAAACATCTCACCTCTTTTTATTTACTTGCAGTCACATTTCACAATGAAGATTCCAGCTGCACTAGGCCACATTTTTGCGATTGTTCCACAAACAACCCACCTTTTTAAGGATAAAAGATTTAAGACAAGCTTTGTAAAGCTCATAAAACAATCAGAAACTTACTCAGAACTCGGTTAACAACCACAGGAGATATCTTTACCTTTCCTCCCTGTTGCATGATGCATGATTCAAGTTTCTGAACATTCAGGTCCACTGGGGCACATTGTCTTTAAGCTAAATGATCCCCATCCAACGAACTGCCACCTATTTCCAGATAGGTGAAAACTTTGATATAAACAAATTAAGTCAACATGTACCAGCCAATTTCTGATGAAAAGGATTACTCTACCTAGAAGCGACCATATGATAAAGGCTCAAATTGACATTCAATGTAATGATTTGGGATTTTTATTCAGCACTGTCGAAAGTCCTCCCACTCCTTGCAGCGACAGTCAAGTTCTACTTCACATGCCATGCCAGAAGGCTCTCACTTCTCACTCTTACTGCCCTTCCTCCATCAGTGGTCATCTTAGCCTCCTTCCAATGCCCCCTGTGGTGCATGGAATGTTTAGGCGTATCCATAGCATTCATTGGAATTCTTTTACGGACACTTGCCATGGAAGCTACACCCCTCTGTGGGCTTTTTTTCAGAGAAAGAAACGAGTGCTGCAGTGACAAGCAGGAGAAAGCTATGACAGAACATGGAAAATGGAAGAGGAGAAAGGAAAAATGAAATGAAACTGAAGGAACAGAGCACAGAGAAATAAATATGGAGTAAAGAAAATGAGAAGAAAAGAAGAACCATAGAACCATGCACCAATAAAAGGAGATTGTTTGGGCAGTTGTCATCACAATAACTCATTGAAAGAGTTTTCCATTTATTTCCATTTCCCGTTTCTTTCTTAGAGAGTTCTGGAAATGTTTTCTTATCAAATATATAGCTAGTTCTTTTTTTAGCAATATTGTCAACACTTTCAGGCGATGCATTCCAGATATAAACTCTTCATTTGTCCTGATTCCTTTATCTTGGAGTGCTCCAAATTGAGTCCTCCTATAGCTGGTGCAAGAGTTCTCCTTGACAATCCTGTCAAAATATTAGTTTGTCTTTTCTGAGAAGGACACCCCAGCTTCTCCAATCGTTCCACCTAACTGAAGTTCCCTTTCCCCAGTATCATTGTTGTGATCTCTGTTGTACTTGCTCCAAGACCTTGTCATTCTTTCTAAGGCATGGTTCCCAGAATTGGGAACAAATTGGTCCATAACCTATGCTTTATATATTTTTGGCATCAGATCCTTGCTTCTGAATTCTGTACATCCATTCATAAAGTCCATTTGCTTTACTTCAAAGTAGCCTCTTCAACATGCTGGTTTCTTCAATCTGTGTAAGTAAACATCTCGGCCCCTTTGATCTTGTAATTTATAGTATAAGAGAGGAAGGTAGAAAGAAAGAGCACAGAAGTGAGGGGAAGAACAACTAAAGAGCTGTAAGAGTGAAACTGAACTGTTGAAGGAAACAAGGAAACAGGATTTTATTTCAAGAGACCCGGAAATGTAAGAGAAGATGAAAGAGACAGAATTACTTTGGACATTTACCATCACCGAGATTCATAATTGAAGGCGTTAAAGATGCTGCTCCACCAAACGATCTGAAAAAGTCAATTAGCCGACAGCCAGCCTAAGGTTATCCTACATAGCATCCAATACTGCCGCATGGATTTTGAACTTCATGACAGCAACTTATATTCCAGAAAAGGATTACAGTTAGAAAGGAAGCTATAGGAGTTGGGAGATGGTAGGGTGTAGAGTCATTAAGATAACAAGGATTCATTTCAATTCAAAGATTCATTAAAAGGAGTCTCAATGCCAATCTGTGCATCACAACCTCGTCACCAACCTATAGGGACAAGCTCTATTTCACCTGTAACTTCTATATTACGTACTGAGAGAAATAGACTGGTGTCAGGGGTTATGGGGAGAAGGCAGGAGAATGAGATTTGGATGGAGAGATAGATCAACTATGAATGGCAGAGTAGGCTTGATGGGCCAAATGGCCTAATTCTGCTCCTATCACTTATGACCTCATGACCTACATGGAGGTGCAAGAAACCACAGAGGGAAGAATCTTGAGCAAAAATCAACTGTTGGAGGAACTCAGTGGGCATGGGAGCATCTGAGAGTGGAAATGGACAGGCAACGTTTCAGCTCACAGCCCTTCTTCAGTCTGAAGTTGGTTTCTTTGCTGAGTGAAGGGAAGTGAAATGTGAAAGATAATATTCCAGGATGAGTACTTGTTGTCCATCCCAGATATTCTCTATTGCATGGGCCTCTTTAATTGGGAACATGGAGAATGGAGGCATCAAACATCGTTCCAATTAAGTATTAGGACCCTATATATGTTCAGGCGGTAGATTCGCCAGTAGCTATTGCACAGGTCAATACATGTAAGGACGTTGTAAAGCAGCAACTATTGGTTTACTTTAGCAGTAAACCAATAGTGTAGCAGTGTAGTGCTTTAGCAGTGTAGCTTAGCTGACCCAGATCACAGGCTCACACACCGAGACTAAAGCAAAACTGACCACACATCTGATTTCCAGGCTGCTGGGAACATTAAAAGTGCTCTTCAAAGTGATTTGTGAGAGAAGTTAATTTGCAAGATTCAATACAGAATGACGTGTTGGTCGACATAAGGAAATGTTTTTAGCGAAGGGTGCAAAAAAGTGGTTCAGAGATGTTCTTACCTTTGATTAAATTAGTGAGCACAGTAAATGATAAAATGAAAGGACTGCCTGTGAATGTGGTCAGAAATATGAAAATCGAGTATATAATAGTTTTAATGTTTAATTAAATGTGCATTGTTATGCCGTTTAACAGGGTTTTCCTTCCGTTTTACAGAGCCATATTGATATTTCACTTTAATATTCTTGCACAATGTTTTTTTTTAAATTGCTTATTCCCAGATTTTTAATAAAAATCTGACGTGATTGGTACATTCCTCTAATTTGAAGTAATGATCAAAAATAGATGTAATCCTGCTTTTTACATATCTACCTGCTGGTTTCGATTATTTAAGTGTAAATCTAATGGCAAAAAAAAATTAAAAAGAAAGTTGAATGTTTTGTGCTCATGACTGTTTGAACTCTAACAAGTTATTTCTCATAGATAGTAATCTGTCTGAAGGAGGTGCTGCAAGCAATATTAAATGTTCATCAGAGAGCTGCCTAACACTACCTGACAGTAGACCTTTTGGTATCAACTTTATGAACAACTTGCCTACTATAGAAAAAGATATCCGTGAAACAAGATTGCAATTCAATCGTAACCCTACTCTCCCACTAATCGACATCCAGAATATTCAAACGCTCTATGAAGACCATGAGGATGAAGTATTTGCTCCCAGCTTGCTAAATGCAAAAGTAATCTCCTCTGCGAATACAGAAGATCTATCCATATGTTCACCAGAGAATATATTACTGACTACATTTGAAGACCCGATAGTAATGATTAGCACAATAGAATACTAGCATAGTAGGTATGCAGCAGCATTATCCTTTCACATGGCTGATATTGCATCATTGAAAGACGGCATTGGCACAAGTAATAATCTCTCCATCAGTGTAGGTAACACATCAAGCAAATAGTGTTCTCGATGTGTCCATGTGAGTTTCATTAGATGCAAGTTAACCAACAGGCATGTTTCCTAACCCAAAAAACAAATATCTTTAAGTCAACAAGCTCTCAAGATTCAACAATTATTTATGGTGCTTAGCTTTCCTAATTGTATCTTGAGTTTTAAAATCTATCCTAACACTGCCAGCAATGTGATGCAACAAAGAAGCGATGGACTGACAACTGGAGTTTAAAGGCAAATGGTTGATGGACTATAATTTGCAAGGCGTTTCTGTCAGAATGCATGAACATGCCAGTGCTGTCGAAGATACACTGTCAGAGAGAATAGAAGGAAGCAATCTTCACTGGGTCTTTGTTAGAGATATCAATAAAGAGCCAATAAATGTTTACACAATTTATTTTTACACATTTTTTTTAATAGTATATTGCTCACATGAGAAAACTGCTAAATAGCACAAAAATGCAATAAACAGGGGGGAGAGCCACAAAGCTCCAAAGCAGCTGTAACCTCTTCCTTTCACTTCAGTTTTTAAGGACTTTTACACTTGCATTTTTATTTCCTGACGTTATAATTCTGTATTCTATTTCTTAGGAAATGCAAATGCATCTGCTGTATGTGAAGGATAGCAATAATTGTTACTCAATGATATGTAAGAACCGACGGTCCAAATGGTACCTTTTGTGCAACCTGCCAGTGATGAACACTTCTTCCATTTCACTGATCTAATGATATTCCACAACTCCACTGTGCCCTTGGTTTCAATGGGCATTGTCCAATGCAGTAATTCACCACTTATTACTGTTAGTTATATTTTAACTATATATAAATCAATAGAATTGGCCAAGCCTAAACTGCATCATAACACACGCGCCAGAATTTTAATACTCCATAATGTTATATAATATTCAAACAAAATGGCGAGAGTGTTTACATGGGGAAAACGGTTTCATTGCAAGAACCAGAGTGAGTGGGAGTGCTGGATGATAAAATTCTGAGGAAGCCAGGAAACTGGATCAGATGTCTGACCTAAACAGTACTAACATTACCGCCGCATGCTATACATGCTTCAATAACATAGAGAATTAAATTATTCTTCAATGACCTCCAACAGCCAGGCTAAAAACCTACTCATTGTACCACTACATACCCAGAACATAAAGGAGGATATTCGCCATCCCATTTGTGCCAAATTCAACATCTATATCTATATTATCTATATTATTATATTATATTATTATAATATTAAAACTGTGTGGCTGCTGGCTGGCTGGCTGTGTGTGTTTCTGACTTGTGGCTGCCAGCCTTTGATTCGTTGCTACGCCAATGTCAGACCCAGAAACGCCGACTTTTTTCCCATTTTGGTAGAGATTTCATTTTTCATTCCAAGTATCCACTCCTCATTAAATTTCGTCGTGTTTATGTACACATTTTTAATAAAATCCTTCTCCCTCCCCCCCCCCCACTCACTCATTTTGTCGCTTCCTGCTGGCCAGCGACCATAACGGCTGCTGGCGCCCGCATCTCGCCTCAAAGACGCCATTTAAAAACAGCCGCACTGCTGATTCCTGAGCCGCTTGAGTTGGAGGACCACGTCTCCCGTGGGGACAACGGGTAGGGAACGGCTGCGTTGGGGGAGCAGACCCAACGGGTCTGCACTTGGTCTAGTAGCATCTTAAAACAGACATCAGGCCTCAGATTAACTAATCCAAAAAGGCTGATTACAGTTTTGGAAGCGTGTACGAGATATTCAGATGTAATTATTTAATCTCACTGCTGTAGGATGTGTCGTGGGTATCAATGGATAGCAGTTACATTTGAAAATGGCATATTGTTTCAATTCCTTAACGCCGAGTTATTTGGTTCCAATAATCGTAACAGTTGTACTACATGATTAGTGGAACATATTCTAGGGCCATCTCCTGGGCTGTTCACAATAAACAGCCAATCTATCAATGTAACCGCCCCACAATATGGGGGGCATAATATTTTACTTTGCTTGGTCTACAAAATCATTTTGGAACGATGTTGCCTGCTAGATAGTGTAACTTCTACATTCACAATTCTGATATAAAACCTATCATAAAGCGTTAAATATTTAACGGCAATGTTTCTTTATCTTGGGAAGAAGGAGGAGTCATTGAGGTTCATTTTGTTCTTCAGGTTTAAATTAATCAATTTTGTGCGGTTATATTCAACATATGAGATTGACCTGACATCAAAAAGGCTTAGAAACCCTTTCCAGCTCCTTGAACATGTTATTCCAGGCCCAGTGTCTATTTAGAGACCATTGTGTAAAATTGGTCAGAAACCTGGAGCAGCAAGCTCCGTACAATAGCCTCATCAGTGGTGTTAAAATGGGCCACATGGCTACCAAAGGCAAAATAAGTTCACCTGCTCTTCTCCTAGCTCTACAACATTGCATTGCTCATCATTGCATCTTCACGGCTTACTGAAGGATTGCCCTCAGTATTCACACTCTAGGCCCATCTGGCACCTTGTATCATGGTTTAATGGTGATTGCATCACAGGACCAAGTTCAGGAGATGAACACTCAATGTTCATGTTGTAACCACAGGTTACCCACATACTCAAATAATCTGCTAATTATTGTGACATGGTGTTTCTCCATTACAAGACCGTACATAAATATAGTGTATCCCCTTTTGCAGAGAGCCTTATTCAAGCAGTTTAACAAATATTTTACTTTCATTTGTTTTATAATTGGTTGATGTAATACAGTATGTTATAAAGAACATATTTATTGAATGACTTGGACATTTTATCATAACAAAAATAATTAATGTCTTCTGTCTTGTCTTGCTCCCAAACTAAACTGTTTACCAACTGCTGCTTTGTAAGAAATGTCATTTGAAGCGACAGAGATTGTATACATGAGCATTAATTTAATTTAGTTTAGGACCCATTTAAAATGTAACAGTTAATGTTTCCTTTATAATAGAAATGGATTTGATACAATTGCCTCATGGACTCAGACACTATCATTTTGCAAATTAACATGTTTAGTTTAGCCTGCCCATCATTGACCACAGAATCGCAAAATGGTCACAGAACAGAATAACGTCATTAGGCGTGGGAAATAACCCCACTTCTCTGGCCTCCCCGTAAAGCCCTGCAAATTTATTTCCATTATGATACTGAACCATTTCCCATTTGAATGCCACAATTAAATCTGCTTCGCATGACAGACCATGAATTCTTGTACTGTCAAAAACAATTTCTTCAGCTCACTTTTGGTTGTTTTGGCAACCACCGTAGTTGAATGTCTCCATTTTCTTGACACCTTAAAACATTGGAAGTAAATTCTCTCTATGCACTCTGTCCATTGCGTTAATGATTTTAAATACACTCAATTTGATTATTTTGTAACCTCCACTGTTCCAAGTAGAACAATCTCAGCTTCTACGATCTACCCACAGAACGGAACAGCTCAGTGGCATTTCAAGCAGCTCCAACAACCTGGGTTCAATCTGCTCTCTTGTGTTGTCTCTGTGGAGTTTGCACATTCTTCCTGTGACTGCAAGAGTATTCCCCTGGGTGCTCTACTTTACTCCTGCATTCCAAAGACATGCTGGTTATTGCATATTATAAATTACTGCTAGTATAGGTGGCTGTGGAAAAAGACTGGGGGAGGTATTAATAGGTATGTGTGAGATAATAGGCTACAGGGAAATAATTGGGAAATAGGATTGATGGGACTGTTGTGAGAGTTGGTATAAGCTCATTGGACTGAATGGCCTCTTTATATCAGCAGGAAAAAAAATTACGTGAGTATGTAGTAAAATCCCTCAGACATAAATTGTTTTGGTAAATCTCTTCTGCACCCTCTCTACAATTCCTTAATGTTTTTTTCTAAAGTGAAGTGCCCAGAACTGGATGTGATGTTCCAGTTATGGCAGAACAAGTCTTTATAAAGGTTCTTCGTTATTTCCATGATGCCATAGTTGGTGCTTCTATTTATACTCCATATGTTTTTTTCTTCATGCATCTTGCTACTTCCAATGGCCCAGACATATGCCAGGACTCTCTGTTCTCGGTCACTATTCTATAACTGGGAGTCCCAATGACTGACAAATGTAATTGTTCTGAATAAGTACAACCCAATACTAAAAGCACTGAGTATCACAAAATGAAACTTGCCAAAAAATGTGAGATTAGCCATCAAGGATGTAATTTTCATGCAAAACAGATGAGGCCAGAAAAAAAAATTTGAGGCAGAAACAAAAAAGACAGAAAAATGTTCATTCATGCATTTTAAGAGAAATATTTACCTTCTTCAACACAGCCTGATGTGAGATATGAAAATGTGCCTTATAATTATCTTCATTTGATTTCAAATTGTGCCCAAGTACAGCCCCAAACTCAAGCAGAAGATAGACACAAAATGCTGGAGTAACTCAGCAGGAAAGGCAACATCTCTGGAGAGCAGGAATGGGTGACGTTTCGGGTCAAGCCCCTCTTCAAACTGAAGCATAAAACCAACGTTAAAATAGTTGGACATGACCATAAGTCAGCATAAACCACCAGGCCTGAAGTAAACAACTAACTCAATTATATATTCCTATGTGATGAAACTAAAGTTTCAGGTCACTTAATTATGGCAACAGCCATTGCAATTTTATGAACTCGTAAGTTTTCTAGTGTATAATGCATGTGCCATTAACATTTTTTTCAAAGAATACAAAATACAGAGCAGGGCCTCTGTGAGTTTGCGAAGAGAAAAGCACTCCAAATATTTGTAATTGAATGATTAGAAATATTATTTTGTTTCCTATTGTACTTGAAAATCGAGACATGATTGGTTCCCAAGGGCAAAGTAAGGAGATAATAGTTGAGAACCTGGGATGTCTGTAGCTCATTTGTTAGAGGGTTTATGGACAGAATGATCAAGGAAATTATCATTAATTGATTAATGCAGCAATTTGTGTAACTCACACACAAAGTTCCTGGATCATTTCAGATATGAAGGTGCCCAAACAACTGTACTATTCACACATAGACATGGGGGAAATTCCTGGCCAGGATATACTTAATATACACCTAGAAATGACTAAGTTAAGAACAAGCTTTGAGAATGTAGTTATTACAATAAATAATTTATAATTAATATTAGAATTGAATTACGACTTTTGATTGCTCATTTTGATTAAACAATTAAAATGGAGCAGTTACAATAAGACTAAGCAAGTCTTAAATTGTTAGTGCTTAAGCAGAAAACAAATCTTAATTATTTTGCTACCAATTTCTTGGATAGACTGCCTTGATAACATAAGTAAAGCATTTGTGAAGCTCTGTGAGACTGGTTTAAATTTTGTTTTAAAATATGTTGATAGCATACCAATAGTTCACTAGGGCAGAGATTAGAATCAAAAAAATAAAGTAGACTATAGTTTAGAACCAATTTGTAGTTATGAAGGCTATGTACTGAACGTGTTAATAGTGGAAGTGGAAGTACTTGCTGCCAGATCTTCCTGATAAAGGGTGAATCTCTTCTAAATTGTTCCTTCATTTTATGTATGTCATACGCAAATGAACAGTGATGCTTTAGAACAGCAAGTTTGTTCATTAAACCATAGCGTGAGTACATCTGTTCTTTCACACTTTGTCTTTGCATTAGATGAGCTGTTCCAGTATTTTCCAGGCAGTTACTATTTTACTTCAAATTTATTTCCGATGTATTGAATAGATGGTAGGAAAGAATTCCCAATAAATCAGAAGTCATGGGAAGGATTTGTGGTTCACCAAAAATGGCAGATTTTAGAATTTCTTCCAAAATATACAGTAGATGCAATGGAAGATAACAGGTAAGCATAGAAACATAGAAAATAGGTGCAGGAGTAGGCCATTCGGCCCTTCGAGCCTGCACCACCATTCGATATGATCATGGCTGATCATCCAACTCAGTATCCCATCCCTGCCTTCTCTCCATACCCCCTGATCCCTCTAGCCACAAGGGGCCACATCTAACTCCCTCTTACATATAGCCAATGAACTGGCCTCAACTACCTTCTGTGGCAGAGAATTCCACAGATTCACCACTCTCTGTGTAAAAAGCAAAGGCTAAATTCTGAGCACGGGGCCAATTAATTTAAGTCAATACCTGCCACAGACCCAGTCAGTTGTCGGAACCTACAGTCAAACAAGAAAATTGATGTTGAATGTACAGTGAGCAGCCATCTGTACACACTGCGGAATTATGGCAGAACGTGTTTCTGACCTTATGCACATCTCCCAAAGCCAGTCTGCAGTTTGAAGTCAGCTCCATCCTCAACATTGAGGCCTGGCCTGGAATTGGAGTTGGGGTGTAGGGGATATATGGAATGGAATACTTTATTGTCACATGTGACAAGGCCCAGTGGGATTCTTTGCTTGCATACACAAGGTATGTAAATAGTCGCCACATACAGCATTGACAAAGTTACAAAGTACCCCCCCACCCCCTGCCGGCTTCTCCTTTGTCCTTGTATAATAATAATAATAATAAATTTTATTTATGGGCGCCTTTCAAGAGTCTCAAGGACACCTTACAAAAATTTAGCAGGTAGAGGAAAAACATGTAAGGGGAATGAAATAAATAGTAGAGACATGACTAGTACACAAAGTAAAGACAGAATACAATTCAAAACACAATATGAGGCAATTAGTGCACAGATGAAAAGGGAGGGGGACGTGGGGCTAAGGATAGGCAGAGGTGAAGAGATGGGTCTTGAGGCGGGACTGGAAGATGGTGAGGGACACGGAATTGCGGATCAGTTGGGGGATGGAGTTCCAGAGCCTGGGAGCTGCCCTGGAGAAGGCTCTGTCCCCAAAACTGCGGAGGTTGGACTTGTGGATGGAGAGGAGACCGGCTGATGTGGATCTGAGGGACCGTGAGGGTTGGTAGGGGGAGAGGAGGTCAGTGAGATATGGGGGGGCCAGATGGTGGAGGGCTTTGTAGGTGAGGATCAGGATTTTGTAGGTGATCCGGTGGGAGATGGGAAGCCAGTGAAGTTGTTTGAGGACTGGAGTGATGTGATGCCAGGATTTGGTGTGGGTGATGAGTCGGGCGGCTGCGTTCTGGACCAGTTGGAGTCGGTTGATGTAGGTGGAGCTGATGCCAAGGAGAAGTGAGTTGCAATAGTCCAGTCGGGAGGAAATGAAAGCATGGATGAGTTTTTCAGCAGCGGGAGGTGTGAGAGAGGGTCTGAGTTTGGCGATGTTGCGGAGATGAAAGAAGGAGGTTTTAATGACATGGCGGATGTGAGGTTCAAGGGAGAGGGTGGAATCAAAGATCACGCCAAGGTTGCGGGCCTTGGGAGATGGGTAGACAGTGGTGCCGTCGATGGTGAGAGTGGGGTTATTGATTTTGCTGAGTGTGGCTTTGGAGCCTATGAGGAGGAATTCTGTCTTATCGCTGTTGAGTTTGAGGAAGTTATGTTGCATCCAGGTTTTTATAGCTGACAAATAGGAGTTGATATGGGAGAGGGGGGGTTGTGGGGGGATTTGGTGCCGAGGTAGATCTGGGTGTCATCGCGTAACAGTGGAAGTCCAGGTTGAAGTGGCGGAGTATCTGACCAAGGGGGAGGATGTAGATGATGAAGAGGAGGGGGCCGAGTACGGAGCCTTGGGGAATGCCTTGAGTGACTGTGGCTATAGCAGAGGTGTGGTTGTGGAGAGAGATGAAGTGGGATCTGTTGGAAAGGTAGGAACGGAGCCAGCTGAGTGCAGAGCCTTCAATGCCGAGGTCTTTGAGTCTGGTGAGCAGGATGTTATGGTTCACTGTATCGAAGGCTGCGCTCAGGTCGAGGAGGATGAGGATGTTGAGGGAACCAGTGTCAGCAGAGGTGAGGAGGTCGTTGAGGACTTTGAGGAGAGCAGTTTCTGTGCTATGGAGGGGGCGAAAGCCAGATTGGAGGGGTTCAAGTAGCTTATACGCAAGGAGGTGGGAATGAAGTTACGACGCAACGAGACGCTCCAGGGTTTTTGAAAGAAAGGGGAGGTTTGAGATTGGGCGGTAGTTAATGAGAGAGGAGGGATCAAGACCAGGTTTCTTTAAGATTGGTGTGACAGCAGCAGTTTTGAAAGCGGAGGGGACAATTCCTTGGGACAATGAGGAGTTGAAGAGATTAGTGAGGTAGGGGCAGAGAACGGGGAGGCAGGACTTCAGCAGGGGAGTGGGGAGAGGGTCGAGGGAGCAGGTAGTGGGTTTGGAAGAGCTGATGAGTTTGGAGATTTCAATAGGGGTGACCAGGTCAAACTGGGAGAGGAAGCAGTATAGAGGAGGGGTAAGGAGGTCAGTGGAGATGTTGAAAGGAGGGGCCTTGGTAGGTGGTGGAGTAGATGCTGGGGAGTTGGGTACAGGGGATAAAGATTGATAGATGGTGCTGATTTTATCAGCGAAAAAGTGGAGGAATGAGTTACAGTTCCGGAGTAGAGGTAGGGAGAGTGTTGGCTCGAGGCTTGAGGAGGTTGCCCACTGTGGAGAAGAGGGTTCTGTGGTTTAGGCAGGGATCGGTGAATATGGAGGAGAGGTAGGCAGATTTTGCAGCAATGAGGGCATCTTTGTAGTCAGTGAGGTGGAGTTTGTAAGCTTCAAGGTGGACTGTGAGAGATGATTTCTTTGTGAGTCGTTCAAGTCGGCGATCAGTCTGTTTCAGTTTACGAAGTGCAGGTGTGTACCAGGGTGAAGATGTGTTGAAAGTTACGGTTCTTGTTTTGAGAGGGGCCATAGTGTTAAGGGAGGTAGACAAGGTGGATTTGAGATGGTTTGTGAGATCATAAGGTGAGATGGGGGCTGAGTCCAGGGGGAGAGTGGTGGAGAGGAGGTCAGAGAGATGTATATAGGGTTTGATTGAGGTAGTACAGGCCACAGCCAGTTTGCCTACACACCCCTTACTTAGCCAGTTGTTAAAATAGTCAAAAAAGTCAAAGCAGCTAGATATTTTTGAATTCACACACAATCAAATACAGTGTTGCCGTATAGTTAATTAGTTTTTTAATTACTGTACAGTTAATAATTAATCCAAAAAGATTAAACTCGAAAAGATGAGGAAAAAATGCCTGAGTCGCCTGCATCCCCTGCAGTATTCATCTCCATTCAAATAAATGATAGAAACGTAGGAAAATAGGTGCAGGAGTAGGCCATTCGGCCCTTCGAGCCAGCACCGCCATTCAATATGATCTTGGCTGATCATCTAAATCATATCCCTTGATTCCTTTAGCCCTAAGAGCTAAATCTAACTCTCTCTTGTGTTCTTGCACCAGGTCTGAGCTGGTATCCAAATGGATTCCTTGGTTTAATCAATGGGGGAGAAAACAAAGCGCTTGAGGAACTGAGCGGGTCAGGCAGCGTCTCTGGGGGGAAATAGGTAGACGACATTTCAGCTCAGGACTTTTCTTCAGAGTGCTTCCTCAGTCTGACATGCTGAGTTCCTCCAACAGTATTTTACTCAAGGTTCCAGCTTCTGCAGTCCCTTATATCTCTTATGCAATCGATGGGGAATTGGCCAAATCCAAGAGGAGGAGACTGCTGCAATGCAGCCACTGGAATCCTGAACCTGATGATATTTCCCTGAAAATTCTGGGCAGTCATTCCTGACCTACTTTAGTTAATGCGACAACCATGGTTTGCAGAAGTCTCTCTCTTGACTCAGAACATTACGGGTTAAAGTCCCATTCAGATGTGAACACAAATACCTCGTCTGGTATTCTAATACAATTCTGAGCTTGCGCTGTACAGTGGGATGCTATATTTTGGCTGAGTTGGCAAATTACTCTCTGCTTCCTCTCCAATGGCCTTAAGTTTCCATACTTGTACTTTGATGAACTGCTAAATATTCATTACTTAAAGAGCATCCCAGAAACAAATGATGACAGTGTTGTTTGTTCTTCTATTCCTCCATGATAGTGCAGATGGGACATGTTGGCCGGTGGGGGCAAGTTGGGCTGAAGGGCCAGTTTCCACACTGTAAGATGCTATGGCTCTATAATAGAAGTGACTACACTTCAAGAATTGGCCGCAAAGCAATTTCGGCAATTTTGAGGTCACAAAAGACTGTGTAAATATGACACTGCCATTCTTCTAAACATTAGAATCATGAATTTAGTAAAGTAAGGTAATACATTATTGTTGTGAATTATTCTCAGGCATGGTAAACATCAAACATTGATAAATTGAAGAGGGAGAGTGATGTAACAATGGGTGATATTTTAACTTGTAATGTACTGTCAATGAGGGGAAGAATACATGTGTGCAGCAAACACAGTATTTTCTGCAGCCCATTTGTCACAGTGGCAATGACGTAGCATTAGCATTAAGCTTTCAGGTTTCTGCAGTAGGTAGGTTGGAAATCTGCACAATCAGCCTCAGATCCAGTATTTATACCCTCCATTGCAAGCCAGATATTTGAGGTATTCTGGTGCTGGTTGTTCAGTGTGAGGAGAAAGTTTGCTGTAGATGCACTAACCACTCAGGTTCAGTGCTTCCTCTCCAGATATCATGCTGGATGTATAAGAACCCCCTGCAACAATATATTCCCTGCTGGTGTGAGGAAGAAACCTACCAACAACACCAAGAAGGTGTGGTTGGAGGTTGTCTCAGCAGTGAGCAACAGGAGTGTGGTCTCAGCTACACCCTGATGTGTAGAGTTCCCCTGAAGTCTAGTCCACCACTTCAATCTTCCAACATCCCTGCCCCCTCCATACAGCTCCTCACACTTTCATTTACGTTTACGCAGTCACCATTGATATTCAACCATGTCATTGGACAAAGAAGTTAACAAGTGTTCTTCATCTGTCTTTTCCACACGTTATTCTCATTCGGAAGTCTTTTTGCCTCCTTGCAGGAGAAGAGCACAGAATGCCAGAGAGAGGCATGAAATCAGAGGTGATCTCTGGTCATCTCTTAACACATGTCTGCAGAGGAGGCAGCACTGGTGACAACTTAGATGAAGGAATGCGTGATCCTTAGACACAGGAAATGGGAGCTTCAAAACTGACTGGCGACAAAAAAATCAACAATCGCTCATCGGGACAAAGTCAGTCAACAGTGTCCTTACGCAGAATGAGGAAATGAAAGATCGTCACATTGACACATCTAACTCATCTCTGTGATTTTCCTTAGACCCTTCACCCATGCCACAAGGCAGGAAGCAGACCCTGATCAGGAGGAGGAATCTTTACTCACTGTAAAGGTGCATTGTCACAGGGCTCGGCTCACACCTGCCTTTCACCAGCACGTGTGCACATACTTACACTTCAGGTGTGGGCTTTTAACTGGTGATTTGCACATCGCAAGAGAGCAAGAGTAAACAACGGCTGCCAAACAACTCAATATTCCTGGAGCAGCAGTAAGCAAACATGTGAGTTATGGACGGGCAGCAAGGGCGGCACGGAGGCACAGCGGTAGAGTTGCTGCCTTACAGCGCCAGGGACTCGGGTTCGATCTTGGCTACAGGTGCCGCCTGTACGGAGTTTGTACGTTCTCCTGTGACGGTTTTCTCCGGGAGCTCCGGTTTCCTCCTACACGCCAAAGACGTACAGGTTTATAGGTTTAGGAAGGAACTGCAGATGCCGTTTTACACCGAAAATAGACACACAATGCTGGAGTAACCCAGCGGGACAGGCAGCATCTCTGTAGAAAAGGAATTGGTGATGTTTCGGGTCAAGACCCTTTTTATTAGCTTAGTATAGTTCCTAGTATGTGTACGATAGCGTTCGTGTGCAGGGAATGTTGGTCAGCGCAGACTCGGTGGGCTGAAGGGCCTGTTTCCACGCTGTATCTCTAAACCAAATTAAACTAAGCAGGGCTTACACTCATGGGGAGTGAGCAGAGGGTTCTCCTCGCGCAAACATGGTGTCATGCAATGAGCGGCCAACTGTGTGGCACGTCAACCCAATAATCCAATGAGTGCATGCAGACTTTCACTCGGTATCTGCTCACTGGATGACTCGCCAGCCTTGGCCATTCCGTTGGCCTCCTGACCTGCACAAATGAACACAGCTGTTTGTTGGAAGCAGAAAGGCTTGGAGAACCTTCAGAAAGGTGAAGGTGAAAAGGACTGTCAGGGTGTTCCCACCTTTTAAACCTGTTTTCCCCATGTGCTTCCTGGCATCACCAAGAATGGGGAGTTGTCCCACCCCACAAACGGGAGATGTCAGCCCCAAAGATGTCAAAACAGAGATCGATTCACCCAGCTTCCACCTTTGCTGGAACCACCAGCATTGAACTGTGCAGAAACTCAGGGATGGAAAACTCAAGACTTATTGTTGCACTAAGGAGCACAGACTGCTGCTTCTGACAACGTTGGAGGGCAAGGCTTCCGTTTTTGGACCCCCATGTATAAATATTGTGTTGACACCAGTCTCCAGCATGGGCAGTGCTGGTAAATACACCTGTGAGATGTGCAGAGTGGTGGAACATGAACAGAGGTCAGGTATCGAGTAGTTGGCAAAGTATGGATGACTGGTCGAGGATTGATTCATTTTGGTAGAAGGGGAACTTCGAGATGCCAGATGGGGGATTGGTGGAGGTCGGTATGTTGGGCATTCCAGCCGGCATTGCGTGCCACATGCACAGCTCCATCCCGCTCCTCTTCCTCAGGCACACGTACCGTTTCAATCGTGACTCCTCTCTGCCAAGGAATCTAAAGTGTATCTTCATCATATCAATAACATGTTCAATGAGATTTCTTGTTATCCATTACCTCTGCATATGACCATGCTCAGTCATCATTGGTGATGTTTTTCACAGATGTCATCAGTCCTGCTGTAAGTAGGTATCCATCGTCTCTAAGTCTCGGGTGGAGGTAAGGGTAGATAAGAAGCTTTTAGCTAGGCACATAGATATGCAGGTAATGGAGGGATTATGGATCACATGCAGGCAGAGGAGATTAGTTTAACCTGGCATCTTGTTCATGGACCTAATGTGCCAAAGGGCCAGTTCCTGTACTGTACTGTTCTGTGCAGGTGTAAGAAGATAAGAAATAGAGGAGTGCCTGAGGACCTAGGTATCAGTGACTATGACACATAGTTGTGAAGGAAATATTTTTGCCAGGTTCTCCAGAACCCGACCTACACTACACAATATTGAACTAAAAGCTGGAGAGAACAGGGTCTCTTCAGATGAGGAACAGGAGGAAGTGAACAATGAAATTGGTGAGCATTGTTCCACTTTAAGAGCTAATCTTGCCTCCAGAAATGCACCTATCTCGTGTCAAGATGCCAAACATTCCTTCCCATCCCCTCTGTACCCCATAAACCAATCCGCCACCTCGTCCGCAATCTACTGCTTGGCTCAGTCCATTGTCTCCCCATCCCATGTTAAAACTACACATTGAATGAAACCTTTTGTGTCTAATACATACCTTATTAATTCAAAGGTTTTGGGTTAATAGGGTATGTATTAGGCCACCTGAGGGCAGTTGGTGACACATTGGGTACGTCAGCCAGAGGCACAAATCTGAGCCCTCCTGTTCTCACTGCCATTATCAAGAACAATAATGATGGAATGAGTTGCTCTGGAAAACAAGGCCCCAGTCACCTGTGTAAGAAGGAACTGCAGATGCTGGTTTAAACCAAAGAGAGACACAAAAAGCTGGAGTAACTCAGCGGGACAGGCAGCATCTCTGGAGTGAAGGAATGGGTGACGTCACCCATTCCTTCTCTCCAGAGATGCTGCCTGTCCCGCTGAGTTACTCCAGCTTTTGGTATTTAGCCTCAGTCACCTGTTCCCCAAATTTGTGCAGAGCAGCACAATGATACAGCTGGTAGTGCTGCTACCTCACAGTGCCAGAGACCTGGGTTCAATCGGGTTCAGTTCAGTTCAGTTTAGTTTAGTTTATTGACACTTGTACCGAGGTACAGTTAAAAGCTTTTGTTGCACGCTAACCAGTCAGTGGGAAGACAATACATGATTACAATCGAGTCATATACAGTATATAGATAAATGATAAGGGAACAACCTTTAGTGCAAGGCAATGCCAGTAAAGTCCGATCAAAGATAGTCCAAGGGTTACCTATGAGGTAGATAGCAGACCAGGACTGTTGTCTAGTTGGGGTAGGATGATGTAGTTGCCTGAATCTGAGTGCCGTCTGTGTGGGGTTTGCATGTTCTCCCTGTGACTGCATGGTTTCCCTCCAGGTGCTCTGGTTTCCTCCCAGATCCTAAAGACTTGTGGGTTTGTAGGTTAATTGACCTCTGTGAATTGCCCCGAGTGTGTAAGGAGTGGATGAGAAATTGGGATAACATGGAACTGGTTGACCAATGGTTGACGATGACTCGGTGGGCCGATAAGCCTATTTCCATGCTGTATCTCTGAACAAAGCCGATTACCATCCAGCATTGTCCCAGGAGATCCCTGGAAAGATCTCATGGAACAGGTGGTGAAAACACAATCACTTTATCAGCCCCCAGATCAAACCCATAACTAGTTTTGTTTGCAATAATCGGCGCCTCCACACACCAGTGTTCAGACACAGTAAAGAATTACAGGGCATTGCATTATGTAATGGCCATGGTCTCACAAGACAACCATTGTGAACTCAGTTAAACTTCAGACAGGGCTTCATGGCGTGTTTGTAAATGTTTGAATATTGGAAGAAAAGGATTGTTGGTGAAATCCTTTCATGCTCACCTCAAAAACAAATTAAGCAAAAGAACAAAACACCTGCCAATTAAAGGCATTGCATTCTGCAAGTATAACATCGCAGATGACTTAGCTATATGAATTTTGAAATACAACATTGCAGATTTGCAGAAATTATTCTAAAACGCGCAACAAATTCAAGCAGACAAATCCAGGTTTTTCTCAACAGCTGCCAACCAATATCATAGCACTTTCACTGGAAAGTTAAAAGCAAACTATCCAGACGAGTAAATTGTCTGGCAGACTTATTCAATTTAGCCGTTCCATGACTACAGAGCAACAGCACTGAGTTGACTCACACGCTATCTGAATGACCCAACAAGTTACTTACCTCAGGTCAATTAGGATAGGCAATAAATGCTGGCTAGACAGCAGCACCTGCGTGCTATGACTGACTAACACAAACTTAATGGACTAGTTCCCACAGTAGACTAATAAATGGGCAAACAGTCTCTGCTTTAACAATGCCAACAGCCTCTCCACCTCACAACCACAGGATTGCAATTAAATGGTAAATGTGAACCTCAAATGTACAAGGTGAGTTGAAATCTGAGCATCTCTGCTTCAATTTCATTGAAGATCACTTAGTTCAGGAACAGTTTGCATTAATGAATATTGTTGGATTTTGGATTTCATATATATGCTCAAAAAGTAAAATATAATTCACGAGGGAACAAACTTTACCAATTAGACAGAAAACATCTACTGCTCATCAGCCACCTCCGTAACTCAAGTGTTAACTACTCACTTCAAAATTTAAAGAATTGACAAATAAGCTTTCCCAATGCTTTGGTCACTTTGTGGCATTGGTAAATAATGGTGTTAAGTCAAGAAACAATACTGTTTAATTGTCATATACACCAGGGCCAGAATTATTAAATTCCTATTTAGCTTTAAAAGTGCATTAATCTCAACAACACAACAAATAAATGTACGATAAATTATTAGTTATTCAAGCTGACCATGCTCGTCAAGTCAAAGAACGGAGTGCAACTTTAATAGTACAAAGCGACAGTACAAACCACAGTCGTTCGGAGCTGAGGTAGGGGTGTGGTTCGGGCTGTGCAGGATTGTCAAAACTCTGATGTTCATGGGAAGAAGCTGTTCTTGAAGCTGGAAATAACAGTTCCTAGGTTCCTGTACTTTCTTCCCGGTAGCAGTGAGATGAGAGTCTAACCAGGGTGGTGTGGGTCTTTGATAGGGTTGCCAACTGTCCCGTATTAGATGGGACATCCCGTATATTGGACTAAATTGGTTTGTCCCATACGGGACCGCCCTTGTCCCATATTTGACGGCTACTACTCGGGTCGAGAGGGTCGGAGCACCGCGTCTGGCACCGTCTCACCCGTCCCGGCGTAGTGAAGCCCATGGAGTGCAGCAGCAGAACCTCGCCCGCGGCCCCATCAGTCGGCAGCCCGGCCAGCTGTCCGACCTTCGGACCTTCGCTTACTGCCGACACCACCACCCCTCCTTCTCATGGCCGATCATCGGTTCATGAGTTGGACGGGGTACCGGAATTTGTGCGCAACGTTGCGCGCAAAATCCGGTGTCTGGGCCAATGCTCTTCATCTGGCCCGCCAGCTGGGCTTTGTGTGTAGTCCAGCACCCAGGCCAACTCATCATTCACCCAGCCACGGCCGAGTCGGTCAACGAATTGACATCGGGAATTTGTCCCTTATTTTGGCCTTTTGTCCCTTATTTGGGAGTGAGAAAGTTGGCAACCCTAATCTTTGATGATATTAGCCGCCTTCTTGAGGTAATGCTTCTGATAAATTCCTTCAATGGTGGGGAGGTCAGCACCTGCGATAGACTGGGAAATGTCCACCACCTTCTGCAGGCTCCTCTGTTCTGGAGTGTTCAAATTACCGAACCAGGCCATGACGCAACCAGTAACTATGTTCTCTGCCATACACCTGTAAAGGTTTAATCAGGTATTTAGCAACTTGCTGAATATCCTCAAACCTTTGAAGAAGCAGAGGCATTGGAGAGCTTTCTTTGCATTTGCATCAATGTGCTGGCCAATTCCGCATTGTAATGTGTAATTGAACTGAGGTTTAACAACAGACAGTTGATAGAAATATTTCCGACAAGCAATAATCTTTCAGTTTTTTTCAGATTTCACATTTATTTATTATTTAATTGTGATGAATGATAAAGAGATAGAATCAGCATTGGCAACCATTCAACCATTGCATAGCTTAAACCTATATTTCTATAAGAAAGAGGATGACAGCCTGTATCTTTTTCTACTTGAGCAAAGAAGATTAAAGTGGCTTTAAAATGATAAAAAGGTAATTGACAGAAACAGAATGAACATGAGGAAAAGCATAAGCAAAGGCTATCATGAAGATAGCCAACATGAAATCTAAAAATAAATTCCAACAAACATCTTTATCTAAAGAGGGATGAGAAAGTGGAACTCCCTACCACAAGAAATGGTTGAAGCAAATATTATAGGTGGATTTCAAGGGGCTGTACAAGAAGATGAGGAAGAAGGAGATGGAAGATTGCGCTGGGAGATTTAGATGAGAAAAGATGAGAAGAGGTCTGAGTGGAGTATAAACACCAGCAGAAACTGCTTGGGCTATTTGGACTGTTTCTGTGCCACATGTCCTATGTAATGCTGTGTAATTGTTACGTCCCTATGCAGTTTATTGGTGTACGAATGCAAAAGAGAATTAGATCCTATGAATTATTTGTTGGTCTGTATTCTGAAATATGTGATGCTTCTACAATAATCAGAAAAAAAACTGAAACTACAGAAAACTTTGAAACAAAACCATAGACCAGTTGACTATTTACAGCATGTTCTGTTGTTATGTCACCTGTGTCTACATTTTGTGATCCAAGTGATCTGATTTATCAGTATTGTAACTGGCAACAGAGTCGAGTCAGCTTACCTTTCTCACATGTTCATTAACTTCCATGACCTGCCCCTCGGCAATTACAGGTGAGAAGCATTGATTTAGATCTTGCCCATACTTGCTGCTTGCACCAATAGATTAGCCCTTTGGTCTGCAAGGAGACACATTCTCTCCCTGAATCCCCTGTGGTACGGTTTTGTAGTGACGTCTCCAAAAGGGTTCTCGACATACTGTCTCCAAATAGTCTATTGGCTGCATTTAACCAATTTTGCCCCATCCGAGCTCTTGCACAGGAACAAACCCAGTCATTATCGGGAATCTTTTTATTGCATACATGCTTGTGCATATGGCAATGAACAAAGCTTGAGATAAGATTTTAATTCCTCATGAGTAGAATAGTATTTCTCTTACTCCTTTCCATGATTTGCTTACATTTGTTCCACTGACGGAAGCTTATAGTCTAACCACGTCTATTTATCACTCATCTCTTATTCCTCAGTTCTTACCATTTGGCCATTATTGCTTCTCTAACTGGTTTGATGAAGGGTCTCGACCCGATACATCACCCATTCCTTTACGCAAGAGATGCTGCCTGGACCGTTGAGTTACTCCAGCATGTTGTCTCTCTTCAGTGTAAACCAGCATCTGCAGTTCCTTCCTACACGTTCCATCTTGGCGTCTTGTTCCCGGCCACAGAAGCGTCTGTCCATTCACCTCACTAACAAACCCCCGCCGATACTATGCACCTCGACATTTCCTTCCATTGCTGTGCATCACATCCAACTGTGGTGCCACATATTTGGCCGTTGTTGCTTTCCTCTAAAAGGCTATTCCCTACCTCCCCTGACAGTATCCTAAATAGTAAACCTGTTGGAGGGGGGACTCCTGCCCTGGCTGCCTTGCCTATGCTTGCTGCTTATAGATGCAAAATGCTAGAGTAACTCAGCAGGACAGGCAGCATCTCTGGACAGGAGAGTTACTCCAGCATTTTGTGCCTATCTTCAGTTTAAACCAGCATCTGCAGTTCCTTCCTACACTACACTTGCTGCCTTCCTCTGGTCACCTATCACATTTGTTTTCGCATCTGTGGTGTGACTAACACACTAATAATACTATCTATGACATTTGCTGCATCTGGGATGCTCGTTCCAGAGTCGGTCCACAGCTCCGACTGCTGGTCAGGGTCAGGGATGGTGATGGCTGCCCTTGTCAGGGTCTCGGTGGGGGGGGGAGGGGGGGAGGCTGCAGTCGGCTCCCAGTCTGCAGGTACCGTCACTGCGGGTTTGGAAGTCTGATCTTCCTGCAGAAGGAAGCTACCACTGCTCTAACTACTGTATCCTTTACAGATAAAACAGCCAATGACTTGGGCTCCACAGCCATCTGTGGCAATTAATTCCACAGATTCCCCACCCTCTGGCTAACAAAATGTCCTTTCTAAAGGTACGTCCTTTTATTCTGACTCGGTGCCCTCTGGACCTAGGTGGAAACATCCTCTCCACATCCACTTCATTATTCATTATTTCATTTCACTAATATTAATAATAACTTGCCTTGCTACAAAGGTCGGTGACTCTAGTGATGTAAGCCTGAGGGAGGAGGCATGAAGTGTGTTCAGCTCCTCAACACAGTGAGTCACAGAATTCCCTGGACTGGGTGGTGAGTCCAGAGTTGATGCAAGAAACCAGGTGGGCTGGCAGCAGCATATTCCATACCTGCGCGACAGTGCTCTGGCACAGAAGCCCAGAACCTGCTGCCATGTAGTTGGCTGTTACTGCCCGTTCTTTAGAGTAATGCCAGTTAGATGGCAGCACAATCCAGCCTATTGTTTTCCCTTGCATTCCTATGAATTACTGGAATACCTTTAACAATGCAACATGGCCTGTTCTGAGGGTGATGAACTCCTTGGAATGAAACACAGATCTCCCCTTCTTGGATAATTATCTTCCTAATAACCCACCTCAACTGAGATGAGTTTAAATCTCTTTTAATTCTGTTTTACTGCAATCAGATTATGGAGTTAATGCAAATGGAAGTAAATAAAAGAGTTATAAATACAACATCCAGGTGTGAATATATATATAGATTTATAAGATAAAGGTCCCCTGAACTTTATAGCGCTGCCTGACAGTGTGGGAAATGGCACAGAAAGGTGACCTTCAGCTTAATGATCATGTCACTTGCTTTAACCCAGCGCCTGGCACATGGTTTCTGCTGCCTGGCAATATGGCAAGATTTCTGAAACCCAGTACTCAACGAGTCTGTTCAAGGTAGATTGATAAACACTTTGGCTTGGCGAGATCTACCAAACTGCATGAGGAAAACGAGGGCATTAGGAGGTGTAAGGCTCAATTAAAAGCCCACGTTCCCCTTCTACACATATATTATGTGCATGAAAATAGAGAGGGCAAAGTCACCTTCTGCACCACCTGCATGATGTGCACTCCGTCATGTTGAATCAGCTCATGCCTACAATGCCCAGAACATCATGAACTTTAGAGCTGACATTAAGGAAATCAAAACACTTTCCAAATACTATAACAAAGCTATATAGTTTATACCTTCATACTTCATGCTACCTCTGCTGACTTGCCCAAACTGTAAATATCTTATAAAGCTTGCACCTTAAATAAAAGTGCATGTGTTCATGTAGGTACACTGAACTATATGTACATAAGACTCATCAATGAATGTTGGCAAACAAATGTAATCGTATAGACTTGAAAATTAATATATAAGAGCAATGTATTTGCACTTTTCACCTATGTAGAATCACATTGTCACTGAGAAAATAATATATACTGTATAAAACAATGTCCTGCTACTATGCCTTTTGACTGAATAAACTAAAATATTGAAAACAGCAAATTCTTTGTTGATTCTTTTGTTTTGAGCAATGATTTATCACCCCTCATTTTACCGGTTTGGCATCTTTGTCTTAAGGGCGACACACTGCTGCAGCTGGTGGAGCTGCTGCCTCACAGCGCCAGAGACCCGGGTTCAATCCTGACCTTGGGTGCTGTCTGTGCGTGGAGTTTGCATGTTTTCCCTGTGACCATGTGCGTTCCCTCCGGGTGCACTTGGTTCCTCCCACATCCAGAAGACGTGCATGTTCCAAGGTTAATTGGCCACCGTAAAATTGTCCCAAGTGTGTGGGGAATGGGATAACATAGAACTAATGTGAACAGGTGTCACAAAACAGAACAATGCAAAAGAAGTTCAATAATATTTTAAAAAACAATATAGTACAAAAATAAAAACTAAGCCCAAAGTCCCTGGTGCAATCAAGGCAGTTCGTAGATCGGAGTTTAGTTGGAGGTTGTAGCCTGAGATTTGTTGGGAAGAACCTGCTCCTGAACCTGGATGTTATAGTTTTCAGGCCCAATAGCAGGTTTGAAGTGAGAGTGTGGGTCACTGATCATGCTGACTGTTTTTTTGAGGCAGCAACTGTTATAGATCCCATTGATGGTGCGGAGGTCAGTACCCATGATGGACAGGCCTTGTTCCCCACAGTCTGTAACTCCTACACTCCTGCACCAGCCATCCACAACCATCCCTCTCCCCCTAGTGGAATATCATTTATATTACAGAGGCTCCGTCAACGTACAGGGCCTCAATGTAACAGATCGACCCAACTTCTCTGCATTGGGGGAAAATAACAAGGAATGTATAAATATTCTTTAGTCTGCAGAGTTTTGGATGACCTTAGTTTATAAAACACAAGTCAGCTAGGAATGCACTGGAATAGTCGTTCCTGAGGTAACAATCCATAGTACGGAAGGCAAATTCAACCCTAGCTTTTATATCAAGATGACTGGAATACAAAAGCAGAGATGTAATGCTAGGTCAGCATTAAGGCGCTGGTCAGGCCGCAATTGGATTACTGCAAATTTGGGCCCCATATCTGAGGAAGGATGTGTTGGCTCTGGGAAGGATCCAGAGGATGGTTTACAAGAATGATTCCAGGAATGAGTGGGTTAGAAACATAGAAAAATAGGTGCAGGAGTAGGCCATTTGGCCATTGAGTCATTCAATATGACCATGACTGATCATCTAAAATCAGTACCCTGTTCCTGCTTTTTCCTCATATCCCTTGATTCCTTTAGCCCTGAGAGCTAAATTTAATTCTCTCTTGAAAACAACCAGTGAATTGGCCTCCACTGCCTTCTATGGCAGAGAATTCCACAGATTCACAACTCTCTTGGGGAAAAGGTTTGTCCTCATCTTAATCCTAAATGGCCTATCCCTTATTCTTAAACTGTGATCCCTGGTTCTGAACTCCTCCAACATCGGGAACATTTTTCCTGCATCTCACCTGTCCAATCCTTTAAGGATTTTAAATGTTTTTTTAAGAAACAGGCTCATCCTTCTGAATTCCAGTGAATACAAGCCCAGTGGACCCATTCTTTCATCATATGTTGGAAATTTCTGATGATTATGTGTTGTATGCAACGGCTGATGGGGTGGAAGGTAAGGACTAGGGGACCCTGTCTCTGTCGCGACGAGGGGGAGGGGGAGCAAGGGTGGAGCTGTGGAGTACCAAGGAGGCACGAATGAGGGTCTTATCTATGATGGGATAGGGGAACTCCCATTCCCTAAAGAATGAGGACATCTCGGATATGCGTTTGTGAGTTACTCCAGCTTTTTGTGTCTAATAATCTGCCTTCCTTTTCTTGCCAACAGTGAATTACTTCACATTTATCTGCATTATACTGCATCTGCCATGTATCTGCCCACTTACCCAACCTTATCAAGTCACCCTGCAGCCTCATAGCATCCTCACTCTGCCACCCAGCTGTGTGTCATATGCAAATTTGGAGATGTTACACTTAAATTCTTTCGTCTATCATCCCTTATTAGCATATGATGAGCATTTGACAGCACTAGGCCTCTACTCGCTGGAGTTTAGAAGGTTGAGGGGGGACCATTGAAACTTAAAGGATAATGAAAGGCATAGATAGAATGGATGTGGAAAGGATGTTTCTGGAAAGGATGTTTCCACTTGTGGGGGAGTCTATGACCAGAGGTCATAGCCTCAGAATTAAAGGGCACTCTTTTAGAAAGGAGGTGAGGAGGAACTTCTTTGGTCAGAGGGTAGTTAGTCTGTGGAACACATTGCCACAGAGGGCTGTGGAGGCCAAGTCAGTGGATATTTTTAAGGCAGAGATAGACGTTCTTGATTAGATCAAGGATTATGGGGAGAAGGCAGGAAAATGGAATTAGGAGGCAGAAATCAGCCATGATTGAATGACGGAGTAGACTCGATGGGCTGAATGGCCTAATTCTACTCCTATAATTTGTAAATAGTTGGGTACACAAGGAACTTCAGAGTGAGACAATGGAAGAAGTCTAAAGAAGGGTCCTGACCTGAAACCTCACCCATCCATGCTCTATAGAGATGGTGCCTGACCTGCTGAAATACTTTGTGGTTTAACAATAGTATCAAGTAGTGTGACACAGTGGTAGAGCTGCTACCTTACAGTGCCTGAGAGCCAAGTTCTGACTACGGGTGTTATCTATATGGACTCTGAACATTCTCCATGTGACTGTGTGGGTTTTCTCTGGGTGCTCCAGTTTCCTCCCACATTCCAAAGATGTGCAGGTTTGTAGGTTAATTGGGTTCTGTAAATTGTCCCTGGTGTGTAGGATAGAACTAGTATAATGGTGGTCAATGTTTAAGAAAGAACTGCAGATGCTGGAAAAATCAAAGGTAGACAAAAATGCTGGAGAAACTCAGCGGGTGAGGCAGCATCTATGGAGCAAAGGAATAGGTGACATTTCAGGTTGAGACCCTTCTTCAGACTGATGTGGGGGTGGGGAGGGGGGGCGGGAATAAGAAAGGAAGAGGCAGAGACAGTAGGCTGTGGGAGAGCTGGGAAGGGGAGGGGAATTAACCCTAACCCTAACCTATTGGTGATCAATGGTCAGCACAGCTAATGGACCCGGGGGCCTTTTCCCAGCTGCATACCTAAATTTAACTAACCTTGATAATAACTTGTTGATAATATGAAAACGATTTGATTTCAAACAAGTTATACAGAGTAGACTGAAAATAAGCACTAGGGGGCAATCCATTCTCCTATCCAAGGTATAATTTGTGTCTATCTTCCAGTTAAATAAATCATATATAAACCAGTCTGAAGAAGGGTCCCGATCTGAAACGTCATCTGTCCATTCCCTCCACAGATGCTGAGTCGCTAAGTTACTCCAGCACTTTGTGTTTTCCCCAAGATTCTAGCATCTGCAGTTCCATGTCTCTCCATATATATTCCACAATTAAGCACTGTCTAGATCTCCCTCAAAAAGGCTGTGATCATTATGTGTGTATAGATTGTTCTTGGCAAGAATTTAATGCCTATAATGATTTAGAATAAGAAATGTAATAATCTGCGATGGGTTTGTATGGAATGTGGAATGTGCATTTGTTTCTTTATTTGTGGACATTGTATGTTTATTATCCAAGCGCACATAGCTTACTGAGATACAGTCCCCGTACACTAACACAATCCCCGTACATTAACACAATCCGACACACTAGGGACAATTTACACTGATACCAAGCCAATTTGCCGATAAACCTGTCAGTCCTTGGCGTGTGGGAGGAAATCGGAGCTCCTGGAGGAAACCCACGCAGGTTACGGGGAGAATGTATAAATTCCATACAGACAAGCAACCGTAGTCAGGATCAAACCCGGGTCTCTGGAGCTGTAAGGCAGTAACTCTGCTTCTGGGTTTTACATAGCACGATGTTTACGTATCTTTTGTGCTGCTGCAAGTAAGAATTTCATTGTTCCGTTTCATAACACATGACAATAAAATGCTCTTGCCTCTTAAACCCTGGCCTCAGGTGCTGCTGTGTGGAATTTGCATATCCTCCTTGTCACATCAGAGGCTTCCCCTGGTTCCTCTGGTTTCCTCTCCTGTCCCATACTGGTCAGTAGTTTAATTAGCTCCTGTAAACTAAACCAATGTTAATGACTAGCAGGAGGATTGTGGGGAAAGCCATGGATGGCAATGTAAAAGAGAAGTGGTTGCAGGGAAATAACTGAGGGAATGGGGTTGACGGAATGGTCTGAGAATCAGCAGGGAGCTGATGCCTCTTTCCATCTTGTGAGAAATATGAGATTTATTCCATATTCCAAAGTGCACAAAGAAAACTTTGGGTTAAATTCCAACACAAAGGGTAAGGAACCACTTCTGTGACAGAGATTTGTGGGTTTAAGTTCCACATCAAAACGTATATAATGTATGCCGCTAAATCACAGAAGTTTTGACATTTAGTGTACTATTTGACAGGATAGTGCTCTAAATGTAAAGGCCAATCGCCACAGGCTGAACAACAGTAAACCCCAATAAAATACCTCAGAGTGTAAATCCCAATTTGAAAATGGCACTTCCATTAAGACATTTTACACGTCACCATAATAAACTATCGCCTGAAGGTTGCTTCTGGTGTGACAAACCTTATGAAACTGTGATTGCATTTACCTATTAATCAAAAATAATCAATGTTATCTTCTGCTCCCATTTGCAAACCGATCACAGCAGAGGTCTTCCGGCAAATGAAGCCGCAAAATACAAAATGTATTCATTCCCATGTCACGTTATTAATAAAAAGCAATCAGCCTCACGAGCTCATTTCTGGAAAGACACAGTAATTTAAAAGTTAATTAAAGATGTCCACTAGGCGGTGGCGTCATGCTCTGCTAGCAGTCGCAAATTTCTTAGCTCCGCTGAAAAAAATCGCGATTTTTCGCGTTAAAATCGGGTCTGGAGGTCGGGACCGTTTTTAAAAACTTACCGGAGCCCCGGGTCGCTGTACTGATGACGTCATCAGTAAGCGCCGTGAATTTAACGGAGGGAAAGGCATTTTAAATGAAAAACACGTCTCCAGGTCAGAGCCCACAGAGGAGAGTTACAAAACACCTGCTGAAGATTCAGAAACCTCAAGAAACTGCAGAACTGACCTCTGGAGTGGTCTCTGGAATGGCTACACGATCCATGACTGAGACGGCCACAAAAGAGAAAACCGAAATGGAGGAGATAAAGAACTCGGTAAGAGATTTGAAAAATGACATTGAAGCTGGAAACTTAAACTTGATGGAAAACATGCAAACCATTAATGCCGGTAATCAAAAAATTCTTGAGGGCATTGGCACTCTGCAAAAAAGAGTTGAGGATGTGCATGAAGAACTAACGGGGAGAATTAATAAGGTGGAGGAAGAGTCCACAAAGAAGTTTGAGGCTGTGCATGAAACTGTTTCTGCAAATGTAACTGCGGTGAAAGATATGGAAGTTGCTGTGGAACAGATGGCCGGAGATATGCAGGCGATGAAGTTAGAATTAGACAGCCTCAAGAGCCAACTTACAAAAGTCTCTGATAAATGTGTTGACCTCGAAGCTCGCTCAAGACGCCAAAATATACGAATACGTGGAGTAACAGAGGGAGCTGAGGGGGACAATGCCTGTGAGTTCACTGCCAATCTAATCAAACACGTACTCAAGCTACCTGAGGCACCTGTAATTGAAGTAGCACATCGACTACCCAGATTTAAACCAAGATCACAAGGAGACCAAGCCTATCCACGACAGATCATAGTCAAACTTCGGGATATCTCAACAGTGGAAGAGCTGATGAAAAAAATTAAACACGGAGAGAAGATGATGTACAGAAATGATTCTATCAAACTCCTACGGGACTACCCTTACGAGATTGTGCAAAAGAGAAGAAAGTTCTCACAGACAAGAGAAGCTCTTTACGGTGTCAAGGATGTCATATGCGGAGTGTATTATCCGGCCAGGATGCGTATTACTTTCAAGGGAGTTTCAAAAACATTCACTAATTCGGTAGCATCCCTTAAATATGCTCAAGAAATCGTGGCAGAACTCACAGCGTAGGAACAGAAGATTAATCACGGCACCAGGACGTTATGAACAAACTAATTTGCTTATTCCCCCAACGAGAATATTAGAAGAAAAGGGAAATAACACCAATCTTTAAAAATTATTAAACGCAACAGCTTTTCCACGAGATGTGTCTAGACATTATTATCTCCCCTCGGACATTGTGGAATCCAACTCAAGGACACTTTGTGTTCAAACGAGGAAAGACTGATAAACATGGGAGTGACGATCTGCTGAGCTGAAAGTGGAAAACATTACAAGGACAAGTGGCGCTTTACGATCTTACATAGTTTCACAAAATATAGAGAATTAATAATAATTAATAACTAACAATACTAATATAGAAATAGTAATGGAAACTGACTTGAGGTATATAATGGTAAAAATTGTAAAAATGCGTTGCCTGCTATATAACGCAGACAACACTGTAATCTCATGTGTTTCGCAGCCCGAGTGGGGAGGGGAGGAGACTCAGGCACCTGGCATAATTCCAGGAGCCTGACTCTGGTTAACCCTTTCAGCGAACAGCTCACTATTAACAAAGCTAAAACCAATTATAAATAGTTAATAGATAAAGAGTGAGGAATATATGTAATTGAATATATGATTAGATTTGATAAGTCGGAATGAAACATATATATATATAGTGCAACTGGGTGAAATAGAACTGATTTGGAAATGGTACCGACCCCCCAGGTTTAGGGTAATAAAGGCAGCGGGGCTAACTTCATAACATCTACACCGGAAACTGTATTGATGTCGAATCCCACAGACGAGTGGGACACTCACTACAGTGTCGAATACTCAGACACTGTAAATTTACTTGTTCTATTTTTTTTTTAATCACAATATGTCACATCTATGTGGTTTTTTTTCCAAGGACAATCGCAGAAGGGAGCTACCAAAGAAGTCTATAATATAAACGCCCCCCAAATAACCAGAGTCCTGAGGTATGGATGCACCGCAATAAATAAGATCATTAAAATTGGTAAAAATGCATGACGACAATCAAAAGAAAATGGGAGGAATCACACTATGTAGTTGGAATATAAGGGGTATTAATGAACCTATTAAAAGGGGCAAGATACTAGCTCAGTTGAAATCATACAACACGGACATTTCGTTTCTACAAGAAACGCATCTTAAACATCAAGATCAGACGAGACTGAGGGCGAACTGGATAGGCCAAACATTTCACTCTTCATTCACTTCCAAATCTAGAGGCACTGCAATCATTATTTGTAAAGGAATACCATTTAAATCAAAGAATATTATATCAGATAAGGAAGGGAGATACCTTATAGTAACAGGAGAGATCAATACTACGCCAATTACGTTGGTAAACATTTATGCGCCCAATTTTGATAATCCTCAATTTTTCAATAAATTTTGAATATAATTGCAGAATTTAATTATCAAAATGTCATAATTGGAGGAGACTTCAACTGTGTTTTAGACCCTTATCTAGATAAATCGATGCAAAAACAAAGAGGTAATATGAAATCTAAAACCAGTGAACTCTTACATACATATATAAAAAACACAAATATAGCAGACGTTTGGAGGATTGCAAACCCGACGGGAAGGGATTATTCGTTTTATTCAACGGTACACAAAACATACTCACGTATAGACTATTTCCTAGTGGATACAAAATTAATTCCGCATACTATGAACCCTAAATACCACATCAATGCGATCTCAGACCACTCTCCGTTAACTTTTGTTTTAAAATTAGAAGGAATGTCTATGAATTTAAACGTTCTGGAGGTTTAACTCGCAAATTTTAAAAGACCCACAAGGGAGTATATATCTAAAAAAACAGATGGACCTATTTTTTGAGATAAATGATACACCAGATATATCCCCCACGCTATTATGGGAATCCTTCAAAGCATTTATTAGAGGAGTCATTATTTCATTTCAAGCTTTTCAAAATAAAAAGAATAAGAATGAACAAAGACATTTAGAAGAACAAATAAAACAATTAGATACAGATAATGCTAAAGATCCAACTATGGATAAACATAATAAAATTATACTATTGAAATTCAAGCTAAACAAATTATTGTCAGAGAAAGTTATAACACTATTTCAAATTACAAAACAAGAACATTTCGAATTCGGGGACAAACCCCACAAACTTCTAGCACGCCAATTGAAAAAACGGGAAAAAGAGAATGCAATACTAAAGATTAAATCAGATAGAGGGGAATTACTAACACTACCCAAGGATATCAATAAAAGATTTGCTAAATTTTACCAGAATCTATACACATCTAAAACGTCAATAAACAATAATAAAGTTTCAGAATTTCTGGATAATTGTAACCTCCCTCAATTAGAATTGAGGGAACAAGAGTAACTGGGAGCACAAATTACTTCTAAGGAGATAGAAGACACAATAAACACACTTAAGAACGGAAAAACACCAGGACCAGACGGATTCAGTAATGAATTCTATAAATCCTTTTACGACATAGTTACTCCACGCTTACAGAAAATGTATACATGTGCTTTTAAAGAGCAAAGGTTACCTGAAACATTAGCAGAATCAACGATCACATTAATACTTAAAAAAGATAAGTAATATAGAAGAACCAGGATCATATATTGCTCTGTTAAATACGGATCAAAAAATAATAGCGAAAACACTAGCCAGAAGACTAAGCAGGTATGTTAGTAGATTAATAAATGAGGATCAAACAGGATTTATACCTAAGAGACACTCATTCAATAATTTGAGACGCTTGCTTAACATAATGCACTCACATAAATCTCATGACCAAGAGTTATCTATCATTTCACTGGACGCAGAAAAAGCGTTTGATCAAGTAGCATGGGATTATATGATTAAAGTATTGCAAAAATTCCAAATGGGAGAGAACTTCATCGCATGGATAAAATTATTATATAACAAACCCACGGCTAGAATACTAACTAATAATATACTATCCACGAAATTTGAATTATCAAGGGGCAATAGACAAGGATGTTCACTATCACCGCTGTTATTTGCTTTGGTAATTGAACCCCTTGCTGAAAAAATAAGAACACACCCGGATATTTATGGTTATAATACAAAACACTCAAATAACATAATATCTTTATATGCCGATGATGTACTATTGTACATCACAAAACCACAAATTAGTATACCAAACATATTAAATTTAATTGAGGACTTTGGATCCTTCTCAGGATATAGAATAAACTGGAACAAAAGTGAAATTATGTCGATAAAACCAAAAGACTCAACACACCTCCGGAAATTCCACTTTAAAATAGCCACAGAAAAATTCAAATATTTGGGAATTGAAATTACTAGAAACTACCATGATATGTTTAAAGCCAATTATAATCCCTTACTTAAGAAACTAAATAATTTGATTAAATTCTGGAAAACACTTCCGATGTCCCTAATAGGCAGAATAAATGCTATAAAAATGATCTTTTTACCACAAATCCTATACCTATTTCAATCAATACCTATATATCTCCCAAAAAAGTTTTTCAAAAAATTGGACTCGGACATTACAAATTTTATATGGGATTATAAATCCCATAGAATACAAAGAGCACACCTTAATAAACGAAAAGAGTTGGGTGGTCTAGCGCTCCCTAACTTTATGTATTACAATTGGGCAGTAAATATTAAAAATATGATTCACCTGCTGGACAATTCTGCCCAGCAGGTGGACTGGATTGTAATGGAAAGAGAGGACTGCTCTCCGTGTAATATAGGAGCGACTCTCCTCTCACCAGTACATCTGAATAACAAAAATTATAATAAAAATCCAATTATACATAGCACAATTAGAACATGGAAACAAATAAAACAGAATCTAAAATTAAGAAACCTATCTCTTTTAATACCAATAGTTAATAATCCATCGTTTAAACCATCAATTATAGACAAATCATTTATACAATGGGAAAGAATGGGAATCAAAACGCTCGGAGATCTGTATGAATTGGGAAAATTACTATCATTTCAACAACTACAACTGAAATATAATTTGAAAAATAATCAATATTTTAAATATCTTCAAATTCGTGATTATCTGAAAAAATACACAAAAGACTATCATAATATGCCTACAGACTTACTGGATGAAGCAATGAAGACAAAGGCGGAATCAGCGAATCTAATATCGTACTTATATAACATCATCTTAAACATAGAAATACCCACAACTGATGGAATTAGAAGAGACTGGGAACAAGAATTAGCTATAAAAATTTCAAAAGAGAGCTGGGATAATCACTTACTACAGGTGCATAAATGTTCGATTAACGTACGACATACTCTCATCCAATTCAAAACATTACATAGACTATATTATTCAAAAACTAAAATAAATAAACTCTTCCCTAATGTCTCACCCATCTGTGATAAATGTCTGTGTCAAGAAGCTACCATAGCGCATTCTTTTGTTTTTTGTACAAAAATACAAAAATTCTGGAATGAAATATTTGACATCTTTACAAAAATAATTAAAATAAAACTGGTACCAAAACCAGAATGGATTATTTTTGGAATATCGGAAGGTAACCCTGAACTAAACGTGTTTCAGAAGAATTTACTCAATTACGGGCTAATAATGGGAAAAAAACTTATACTTAAATTCTGGAAAAATGCGCCTACACCAACAATAAAAATGTGGATATCAAATATGTTTGAAACACTACATCTGGAAGAGATGAGATTCCTCTTAGCAGGCAAAGCAGACCACTTCCAAAAGACGTGGTCTACGTTTTTGGAACTATTACAAGCATAAGGTGCAATAGTAATCTAAAAAATAAATAAATAAATAAATAAATAAAAGGTGCCAGGATCTGGCAACGGGGGGTAAAAAAACAAAAAAAACAACAAAAACAGACTTGGTTGGTAGTCCCCTTTCTGCGGAGTTTAATGTTATAATAGAGCGATTGTTTCTCCTTTCTTTTTCCTTCTTTTCTAGGGTCTACTTTCTTTCTTTACTTCCTTCACTAACTTCTTTTCTAAGGGGCTTTCTTTTCTCAACACTCTTGCACCTTCACGACTCTTGCGCACTTTCTTTACTTCCTTTACTTCTATCTTTTTCTTAAAGCTCAAAAAATGAAGCGGTACAAAAAATGTATTAAGACATATGTGTTGTGTAGTATTGTAACTTACCGTACTTCTAATAAAAATAAAAATTAAAAATAAAAAAATAAAAAAGATGTCCACGAGAAAGTTCAGTTAAATTTATCGAGGCTTCGATGCAAATTAATGTGCAATGTTGTTTACAAAGTACAATCCAGGTTTTATCAAATTTCTAAAGCTGTGAATCATTCTGATCCTGACCTTTTTTTTTTAAATCGCCAAGGTCACCGATGTTATTGTGCTCAATAGGAAAATTAATGTGTTTTTTAATTAGACCTTGTTTTTGAAAAATAAATCAGTATTGTCATAATGCAAATAAACAGTGTGATCAAATGAATGGAAACTGGAGGCTTCAGTCACAGGGCCTTTCATTTCTATCTATACACTGACGCAACGGCACGGTGGTAGAGTTGCCTTGCAGCGCCAGAGACCCGGGTTCGATCCTCACTATGGTGCTGTCTGTACAGAGTTTGTATGTTCTCCCCGTGACCTGTGTGGGTTTTTTCCGAGATTGTCGGTTTCCTTCCACACTCCAAAGAGGTACAGGTATGTGGGTTAATTGGCTTGGTGTAAATGTAAATTGGTGTACCGAGATGAAGAGCAAATATCAGTTTCCTGACTACGCAAAAATGTATGAAGGAAGCATAGTATTAGCCAGTATGAGATCCTAGCGAAAGAAGATATACACTCCTTCCACTCATTTCTAAGTCTGTCCTTGCCCCTTGAAGCCTGCTTTTTTAATGCCCTCCTGCTTTGTTCTTTAGCTCAGTGCTTTGTTCTTTAGCTCAGTGCTTTGTTCTTTAGCTCAGTGCTTTGTTCTTCAGCTCAGTGCTTTTTGCATGGTGCTGTTTTATACTGTGACGGCACACAGAATTTGAAACCATTTTTAAAACAGAGGTACCTTCATTCCCCATTACCTCATGTTCATAACATTTCTTAAGTTATTTTATATAACTTTGTTATAACAAACTAACAAAACCATAATGCACTTGGTTCAATTCTGCACAGATAATATTTTTAGATTGTGCATGTTGGTATTTTTATGATCCCATAATGAATCTGCACTTCATGTATAAACCTCATTGAATGATTTAGAACATAGCTCGGATTCAGTAATCATTTTTGACAAGTCTCATGTCCATTACATTATTCATCA
The DNA here is from genome assembly GCF_010909765.2 of Amblyraja radiata. Lineage (NCBI taxonomy): Eukaryota > Metazoa > Chordata > Chondrichthyes > Rajiformes > Rajidae > Amblyraja > Amblyraja radiata. Next base: position 25,396,433 of record NC_045976.1, read on the forward strand.
CATGACAAATGGATGCAGCAAGTCATGCTAGTCTTGAACTCTATATCTTCTTTCACTAAGATGTCATACCTTGGCTAATTCATTGGAGAAAAATATGTATCATCTGCCCAGGTTAAATAAAGGTAACTCAAATTGATTGACCATTCCATTGTGAAAGTTTACTGAAAGCCTGACTATATACACAGATCTTCACAATTTTTAATCAAATCAATAGAAAGAATCAATAGAAAAAAATCAATAGAAAGTCTGAAGAAGGGTCTCGACCCGAAACATCACCCATTTCTTCACTCCAGAGATGCTGCCTGTCCCGCTGAGTTAATCCAGCTTTTTTTGTCTATCAGTAGAAAGATTTGCTGGATCCAAAAAAGGACACAAAGTGCTGGAGTAACTCAGCGGATCAGGCAGCATCCATGGAGAACATGAATAGGTGATGTTTCGGGGCGGGACCCTTCTTCAGGCTCAAACCGGATCCAAACTTTGCTGGATCCATTTTGTTAAAGAAAATAGAACATAGAACAGTACAATACAAGAACAGGTCCTTCGGCTCACAATGTCTGTGCCGAACATGATGACAAAACCAACATAATCCATATCCCTCCATTCCCTGCATATCAATATGCCTATCCAAAAGTCTCTTAAAGTCAATAAGATTTATATTAGCTTTCATCCCTGGACCACAAAATCATGGCCACCTCCAGAAGGAGAGGTCCGATGGCCAGCTGTATTGGACGTTCCCAGAACTGTTCCTAGCCAAAGGTTTGCTTCAGATATTCCGAGATTCCTGCTCAGTGCAGTATTTCTTGCATCTATAACTTCAACCCATTAACTTGTGAAGTCGGGTAACCAGCTGGCACTCACATAATCTTATGATCACGATCGGTTATGGGTAGTTTCAGTACGATTCCTTGCCATTGTACGTTCGAGAAATACGATTAATTCCTGCAGAACATTGGCAATCGCAAAATGAACATGTTGTGCTACTGATAATGATTTTGTCAGGGTGAATTTTGTGGACTTGATTTAATCCGCAGACTGACATTTCTGCATGGACAATTCTGCATCTCAATTGCTTTTATGACCAAGCACCAGAATTGTTAATGTTTTATCACCGAGACAGTCATTTCCCATCTGCCGGCTTGCACGGAATCTCTGCTTGTGTTTTGGTTTGTCATTCATCTCATTCTTTAGCTGAACAATTGGATATTCTGTTTTGAATAGAATAAAATTCACAAAAACTTTAATTTATTTTAAGTAGGATTCATCAGATAGATAATGAGAAAATTAAAGAAAAACATTGAAGGCTTAACTTAAACTAAATATTTCCAGTTTTTAGAGTCATAGTCATAAAGTCATACAATGTGGACATAGACCCTTTGGCCCAACTTTCCCACACCAACTAACATCCCAGCTACACTAATCACACTTGCCTGCATTTGGCCCATATCCCTCTAATCCTCAAGTCAAGTCATAAAGTGCAAGTGAAATGAATTTGCCAGCAGCGTTACCTGCGGTACATGGATCCTGTCCAATCCATGTACCTGTCTAATTGCTTCTTAAACTTTGCTATAGTCCCTGCCTCAACCATCCCCTCCGGCAGCTCGTTCCATACACTCACCACCCTTTGTGTGAAAAAGTTACCCCTCAGATTCCTATTAAATCTTTTCCCCTTCACCTTAAACCCGTCCTCTGGTCCTTGATTCACCTACTCTGGGCAAGAGATTCTGCGCATCCACCCGATCTTTTCCTCTCATGATTTTATGCTGTTCATGCATGATATGTTCATGCATAGGATATATGTTATATATGATACATGAACAAATGAAATGAAGGGGGAAACTATTTTTCTCAGTCCCTACCTGGTCGGAGATGCATCTTTTCTCTGGGCCGTATCTTCACCCCTTCCTCGCGGCCTACCACAGGGACTGGAGCGGCGTTTCCTGCCTGGACCGGCCAGAACTTCGGCGGCGGCGCAGCGCTGAGGCCCATCACGGAGCAGGCGATGCCTTACCCGGGTCGCCGTGCGGTGGGCTGAGTGCTGAGACCGCCGACTCCCAACATCGCGGAGCTGTCATTGCTGAGCTTCCAGCCGCGGCAGCGCTGACTCTGAACACCGTGGAGGCTGGGATCTCTCACTGGGATCACCAATGTTGGAGCTCCGACCAGCGCGGCCTGTGGACTTCGGGAGCCGCGGTCTCTGGCAGCAAGCGACCATACCAGACTGCTGAAGAGTGTTCTCCCGACGCCGAAGCCCCATCATCCGGCGAGAGGGCCTGAACATCGGGCCGCCGTTGCGGCGACTGCGGAGGCCTCAATAGGCCCGACCATGGGGGAACAAGAGGAAGAGGACTGGACTTTGTGCCTTCCCTCACAGTGGGAACCATTGTGGGGGGATGTTTTTATGTTTTACGTTCAATTCTTTTTTAATGTGGTGTCTTACTTTTATTGGTGTGCTGCAAATGGCAACTCAAATTTCACTATGCCAGAAATGGTGTATGTGACAATAAATGTCCTTTGACCTTGTGCTTTGTTTACTCAATGGCAATCAGAGAAAAGATCACAAGCCCCTTTAGCATTTATAAACTAGAATTATAAATCAATATCGCTTTCATAGAGAGGGTCATAGCTTCGTAAAAGGCTGCATTAGTGTCTGGATCTATAAGTTTATACATCTGCAATAAACCCTGATGAAACAAATCAGCCATCCCTTAGATTTAATAAAACAACCAAGTCAATATTTGTGCTACTTTATAGTAGAAGGAGATCTTTAGTCCATATAAGGCAACTGCAGAAGTAACCTGGAAACCTATGCTGAGCAAAGAAGGTTTTGGTAGCCTGTAAGTAGAAAGAAAAGTCATTAAATAAAGTTGAGAAAGATGTAGCATTGAGCTTAGAAATTGTATTTTATGCTTTAGGTAAATTGGTTTAAGAGTTTCAACACTGAGTACTGTCCAGGAAAAAGCAGTTTTGTTCCTGAAGATAGACACAAAAAGCTGGAGTAACTCAATGGGACAGACAGCATCTCTGGAGAGAAGGAATGGATGACATTTTGGGTGGAGACCTGAAACATCACTCATTCCTCCTCTCCAGAGATGCTGCCTGTCCCGCTGAGTTACTCCAGCTTTTTGTGTCTATATTCGGTTTAAACCAGCACCTGGGAGACCCTTCTTCAGGCTAGTTTGGGATAAGGGAAACGAGAGATATAGATGATAATAATAATAATAATGGATGGGATTTATATAGCGCCTTTCTAATACTCAAGGCGCTTTACATCGCATTATTCATTCACTCCTCAGTCACACTCGGTGGTGGTAAGCTACTTCTGTAGCCACAGCTGCCCTGGGGCAGACTGACGGAAGCGTGGCTGCCAATCTGCGCCTACGGCCCCTCCGACCACCACCAATCACTCACACACATTCACACACAGGCAAAGGTGGGTGAAGTGTCTTGCCCAAGGACACAATGACAGTATGCACTCCAAGCGGGATTCGAACCGGCTACCTTCCGGTTGCCAGTCGAACACTTAGCCCATTGTGCCATCTGTATAGAGATAAACAATTTAGCTTCTTGAAGTTAGCTGAGGTTACCATTTAGGTGGACTGAACTGGATTTGAAAGGAGCATGGTGCCAGCCTGTCTGCATTCCATGTTTCCAGCTGGGGGCAGAATGAGCTGACTCAGCATCTAGGAGGCATGCGAAGTCCCGAGTGATAAGTGAACCTCAGGGTGCTGCTGCCTCACCCCAGAACACCTTGTTTGGATTCAACAGTTCATTCTGGTCATACTCGTTTAATATATTTTGCTTCAGAGACGTTGAGAGAACTACCAGGTAGGTGATTCGATGTAACAGAATCAAGAGATGTGGGATTGATGGAGTACGTGAGGTAAAGATCAGCTGTGATGGTGGAATAAGCACAAGAGGTCAAATGACTTTGCCCAGATTCCACATTTTATTATATTTTTAATAAATTAAAAATTAGATACATATATGTTGTAAAGTTTTAAAATAATCCTTTATGAACCACAGAGCTCTACAAAAAGCTCATTATTGAGAACACAGGGCTGGGGTATGGGGACAGGATTTCTCCTGTGAATTCAACTCTTCTATTTTGTTTTAAGTAACTCACTACTCAATATTGATGTCAAGAGACTGACAGGAAACCTTTCCTGAACTCCATGAAACATCAAGTGGTACAACACAAAACAGCCAAGCTTTCTGTGCTACACTAATGTTCAGCTGGTCCAATGGGTGCAAATGGCAGCCAACCAGTCCCAGGATTTTGGGAAGAAATTCTGAAGAATTGGCCAACCTGCCAGTTGGCTTCCAGTTCCCTGAAACCTGTTGAAACTTCCTGCTTTGGTCTTTTATTGCCCGTTTAGTAGCCTTCAAGCAACAATCTTTAGCCTACTGAGTACCTGGACTGACAACACAATGAACACTTCAGGCCACTTTTTTTTTTTAGGCCACTTTGCACAATAAAACAGAGCCTGAGGTTGGAAAGGTGCATGTGCTTTTATAGGGAGGCTGTAAATGTTAATGGGTCGTTAATTAAGACCCACCCCCATACCCTACTTCAAGCTGCACCCACCACTAACCAGCTCTTAGCTGAGAAATGGATGCCCTCTATGATTAGGCAAGACGCCCTATTGTTACAAAGGATTGAACAGCAACTGGCAGCTGTACACATGCATTACCATGTTTTAGAAGGAGAGGGTACACAAAAATGCTGGAGAAACTCAGCGGGTGCAGCAGCATCTATGGAGTGAAGGAGAGTATATGTGTATGAGTATTTTAGAAGGAGAGTATATGTGGGTTGGCAGTCACAGCTGTTCCTTTGCCACGCCCTCCTTGGTCCTAAGACGTGTGAACAAATGTCTCAGAGTGTAGCGCTGACACATTCTTCATCTGTGAGGCACTTCTCTGACGTGCTGCAATGTGGGGGCAACAGTAGCCATAGATTCTACGAGTAATCCCTCAGCCTTCACTTCCACAAAGTCACTGCGCTTTAGCCCATTATCCCTTCAACTCCTTCTACGCCGCCTTTCTCCCATAAAATCAGCTCTGAGAATCTCATTCCTTTCCCTGACATTCCCACTTCCTAAACACTTTCCTAAACCACAAGTCTTGTGTGTCAGACAAAATTTAGATATGGGAATTAATTATGGGCGAATTTCAGTAACCCAAACATCTGTAACACCAGCATTGTGCAATTATAGTGCCTACGACACTGGAACCAAGTCAAACAGCAACATACACAATATGCCATGCCTCACACTGAGTTCTACTATCAGGGGAATTTAACCTGCAGAGTTATGGTGGGCTCCTTAGTCACAGTTAGTGAAGTATAAGCCGAGCGAAGGTTTCCCCACTCCATTTCCTAGTCCACGGATCAGTTGATGTGGGGAATAGAGTAAGATGATTTATAGATGTAAATAGAATAAATGTGAAACAGAAAAAAATAGTTGGGGAAACGTAAAAGTATAAATGTAGTAAATTGAAATGTTGAATATATTACCTTAACAATTCTTGGGTATTTAATTGCTTGTTCCAGTTATTTTTTATTCCAGCCACATGACCAATTCCAACAACCCCAACCACGACCGATGGTATAATCTGCTGGGGATCAGCTGTGATAGGAATGAAAAGTCAATCATTGTCCTTTTGATGAGGATGGATGAAGCACAGGCACTCTACAATGTCTTGAATTTACAAGAATGAAATGTGTCTCATCGAAAAGTACAAACATCTTTGAGAGCTTGTCAGCATAGATGTGGAGTTGGCGACACAAGAAACCGCAGATGCTGGAATCTTGCACAGAACACAGCATGCTGGAGTAACTCAGTGGGTCTGGCAGCATTCCTGGAGGACATGGATAGGCGATGTTTCGGACAGGAACCCTTCCTGAGACTGGACCCGACCCGAAACGTTGTCTATCCATGTCCTCTGGAGATGCTGCTTGACCCCATTGACTCTTACCTTTGTCTTCCAGATCTCCAGGTCAGGAATCAATACTAAATTGAATAGGGACTTTGACATTTGTGTTAGAAGTGGAGTTGATGTTCTTCCTGGCGGAGGTAGGTAAAATCAGCGGATACAATTCCAAAATAAGGGGCGGGCTCTCCAAAAGATAAGAAGAGATCTTTCGTCCTGAGGGTGGAGACTCAATGGGCCGAGGGGCCTGTGTCCACAATGTATCTCTAAACTTCCTCCAGTAGCTCATGCCATATACTCACCACCCACTGTGTGAAAAGATTGTCCCTCAGGTTCCTATTAAATCTTTTCCCTCTCACCTTAAACCTGTCCCCTCTAGTTCTTGATTCTGCTATCCTGGGAAAATACACCCTATCTATTCCGCTCATGATTTTATACACCTCTACAAGACTACCCTTCAGCCTCCTGCAGTCCAAGGAATAAAGTCCTCGCCTGCACAACCTCCAAGTTCTAGGAACATCCTGATAAACCTCTACACTCTTTCCAGCTTAATGGCTTCTTTCCTAAGATTCTAATTCATTGTCCATACATATCCATGCAACCCACTGATTTAATATTTTAATTCCATTGAACCTTAACGTAACAGCTCATACACTTACATGGTGAGATTTCAGGTAGTACTATAGGTTTTGCTACATTCTTCAATGACTGGGTTAGGTAGATGTCCCGTTTAGATACAAAAACGTGATACAACTCAGGAGTCAACCTCTTCATCAGTTTGTGGGTCTGATCCAACACATCCTTCTCCTTTATCTGCTCCATCATCTTACTTCTTACTAAAACACAAATTAATTGATAGCCTGAGATAGCCTGACAGAATTCATTAATTCATACCCAAAACAAATTTAGTGCAGATTAGTAGAAAACTATTCCAATAATTTCTCGATGAGTCAGTCAGAATGGAGGAGTTCTAATTATGCTGTATGGGGGGTTGCAGTTTGTACATTTGGTATATAATTATCATCTGAGATGCTTAGCTGAAATGAATGGAACTTTTGAAAGACAATGTAAGGTCAAAGAAACTGTACCCCAACCAGGGGCAGTTGGTTAGTTAAGGGATGTGGGTGTAGGGGGAATTTGCCAGCTATTTAAATGTTTGAAACAGTGGAAATCATATCAATAAGAAATTAAAGTCTATATAGTTTGAAAACATTATTTGTTCCTTCATCGAAGATAGACACATAAAGCTTGAGTGAAGGAATGGGTGACGTTTCGGGTCGAGACCCTTCTTCAGACTCTGGTTCTTCAGCTTTTTGTGTCTATCTTCAGTTTAAACCGGCATCTGCAGTTCCTTCCAACACATTTGTTCCTTCATCACTGGGTCAATATCTTAAGAGTTCCCACCACCTTCAGCCAAGGAGTGGCAACAATTTTAGAAAACCATTTACAGAGGATTCGAGCGCTGTGCAGTAAATGCAGCCTCATCAGCGTTATTCAACACCCATCAGCAAGTTCAAAAATAGTTGAAACTAAGAACTGCAGATGCTAGTTAGTACACAAAAGGGCACAGAGTGCTGGAGTAACTCAGCAGGTCCGGTGACCCTTCAGGTTGGGTCCTGAAATGCTGTCTATACATGTTCTCCAGAGATACTGCCTGACCTACTGAATTACTCCAGCACTTTGTGTCGTTCAAAAATAGTTGCTTTGTTTTTAATTGTAAAACTTTGCAGGGCATTTCAGTCACCTCTGCACCTTCCCTGAGGAAGGATGTGCTGGCTCTGGAGAGGATCCAGAGGAGGTTTACAAGAATGATTCCAGGAATGAGTGGGTTAGCATAAGATGAGCACTTGGAAGCACTGGGTGTCTACTCGCTGAAGTTTAGAAGGTTGAGGGGGGGGACCATTGAAACTTACAGAATAATGAAAGGCATAGATAGAGTGGATGTGGAAAGGATGTTTCCACTGGTGGGAGAGTCTAGGACCAGAGGTCATAGCCTCAGAATTAAAGGGCGCTCTTTTAGAAAGGAGGTGAGAAGGAACTTCTTTAGTCAGAGGGTAGTTAATCTGTGGAACTCATTGCCACGGAGGACTGTGGAGGCCAAGTCAGTGGATATTTTTTAGGCAGAGATAGACAAATTCTTGATTAGAACGGGTGTCAAGGGTTATGGGGAGAAGACAGGAAAATCGGATCAGGAGGCAGAGATCAGCCATGATTGAATGGCGGAGTCGACTCGTTGGGCCGAATGGCCTAACTCTACTACTATAACTTGTGAACCACGTCAGCACACATTTTTGTATGAATCTTGTGTTACTTCAGTGGCACTGCCCAACAAGAATAAACAACAAGTAATGTAATCCAGGACATGGCTAACATCCATTCCATTGTCACAGTCAACTCCCCATTACACTGCTGTGAAATTGTATGTCTCCTCTGTGTACGAAGCCTTGTTTAAGGAATAAATCAAGTTCTTATGACTTACTGTACTGGAAATATTACCTGCTGCAGTAGACATGGATGAATCTCATGGCACTGACACAGCATGTGTGCTGACAAACAGTGAGATTTCAGGAGCCACACATTTAATTTTACATTCTGCACTACAGTTATAGTGCTGTTGTCTCAGCTGAAGCCATTTCTACTCAGATGCATAAAAGATATACTGCAGAACTAAAGAAATGAACTATTTCAAAACAAATCTATTTGTGCCTTTAAGCTGAGATCCATGCCACCACATACAGTAAATGATCAATCATGTGTCCCTTCCATTATCCATCAAATTATCTCAACAAAAAAAAAGTCTGGTTAATAAATAATTAAGGTTACACAAAATTATTGCTGTGTAACAACGACTCGCTAAATTGTGAGCTTCATTCATAATCATGAATATAAACAGTTATTTTGCTTAATTTAAGGGCCACATATACAAGGTGTACACAGGAATCAAAATACTTAGTAAAATATAAGTAAACAATATATGTACAGAATATTACATAGATAGACCTATGTAAATCCAAGTCTGCCATGGGCAAAACAGCTTTAGATTCCTGTTTTTACATTCTTAAAATTATGTCATTCCATTTATCGAGGTTAGGATCCCCTAGAAATATGTAATAGTATTACTCACGACTGCACAGCCACAAATCCTTAGTTTTCTGCCTGGACAAATAACACCAGCACACTAATCACTCCGTGTCTCTGAGGTAGAGAGAAGCAGACTAAATGGAACTGAAAATAACTCATCCAACTTTGGTACATCTCCTTTCTCAAGTTCTTTCAGTTTCAGTGCCTTCTCTTTCTTTTCCAGTGGACCTGGCCCGCTCTTTGACTAATTTAGAAACTGGCATTGCATGTTGTTAGATCATCATGTTCTTATATTGATAGAAATATGAGCTGCGGAGTTGGTGTTTCCCTGTGAACGCTGTGGGCAAATGAAACACATGCGTTTATTTTTCATGTAAACTATCCTATTAAGATCTCTATCCTATCCTAAAGAAATCCACCATTCTACAAGAGAATGACTGTGTTGAAATAACACTGCATACTCAGGTGGAAGTAAAAGATCCTTGATAAAGTGCAGGGGTTCGTTGTTCCCTGACAAATTGTCTGCTCATTATTAGTTTACCATGTGCTGCACTAAAGTTGCATTCTAATGATTGTAGCTATAGACAATATACAATAGACAATAGGTGCAGGAGTAGGCCATTCAGCCCTTTGAGCCAGCACCGCCATTCAATTTAATCATGGCTGATCATCCCCAATCAGTAACCAGTTCCTGCCTTCTCCCCATATAGTTCCTATATAACTGGATATCACGCAACAACAAAAGCCCAGGAATGCAGATTACAAAAAGTGCTGAACATGTCTCAGTCCATCACAGATACTGACCTCCACACTATCAAAGGGATAGACAGGAGTCTTATCTGATTTTTTTGTAATTAGCCTGGTTTTGACTTGTGCCATATTTATAAAACTTCCCTTAAACATGTGACCACGTTGCTTGAAAATAATGCTTAAGTTCAAAAGGGAATTTAAAAAATATGTTATGGTTTCTGGGAAACTCCATTTGGAAATCCCCCCCTCTGGCACATATCTGAAAGTAAGGGAAAATAATCAAAGTTCATACTATCTTGTTGCTTGGCTCATTGGCCTGAATTTCACAGAGAATTGTTAATAGCTTTTGGTGGAACTGCTGGCATTTCTCCTCTTACAGTAAGTGTTGGGAATGAAAGGACCCCCATGCAAACACAGATACTTTGAACCTCCTGATTGGTATCTGGGGGATTTTGATAAAAAAGTAATGGTTCTGGCACTTGGTAAGACCTGTCTAGATATTTAACGTGGATGGGTATTTGGGGGATTTTGCTAACAATGTTCTCATTCCTGGACTTCACAAGGCGCGTACAGAAATCTAATGTAAATCTGCATTCCAAATTAGACAGCACGAGTCGGGGTTGTTCATGAACTCTATGGGAGGCGTTAAGTGGCCCACCTCACAAAATGTAACAGCAAGGTAATGCAATAAAAAAATTGTGTACTCCTTATGGAATAATATGTGTTAGAGAACCATCAAAGATTGTGGATGAAGCAGTAAAGGAAATGTTGGGTTGTTAGCAAGGGTGGTAATTACTCAGGGCATGGGATGCATGGAGGCAGCTGGGAGAGCTGCTGCCTCGTGGCTCCAGAAATCTGGATTCGATCCTGTGTGGGGTTTACACGTTCTCCCCGCGACCGCGAGAGTTTCCTCTGGTTCTGGTTTCCTCCCACATCACAAAGACTTGCGGTTGTAGGTGGCCCCGCCAAACTTGTGGACGATTAGATTGGGAAACGTCAGCGGCCGCTTTGGAACCGTTGACAAATCTTAAGAAAATAGACACAAAACGCTGGAGTAACTCAGCGGGACAAGCAGCATCTATAGAGAGAAGGAATGGGTGACAGACTGACTGAAGAAGAGTCTCGACCCGAAACGTCACCCATTCCTTCTCTCCAGAGATGCTGCCTGTCCCGCTGAGTTACTCCAGCATGGTGTGTCTATCTTCGATTTAAACCAGCATCCTTCCTACACACATCTCAAGAAAATCTGAGTCCAAGTTCCAAACAATTTTTTTATAATTTTTTTTCGAAAAAAAACAATAAAGTCAAGCCAAGTCAAGTCGTCGAGTTTATTATCATATGCACTATCGTGGTGAAGTACAGGTATGAGGGGAATGTTGCATGTAGCACCATCACAGGTACATAGACTCAGACAGCACACAAAATATACAATAAATTCTATAGTCCAATGAAAAGAAAAAGTCTGCAAAAAAGGGACATAATGCAAAAAATACACAATGAGGAATACATAATCACGATATACCACTGATGAATTATTTAATAGGATCCAGTGGATTCTTAGTACTGGTTGGTGCATGATCCACTCACGTAGGCGTCGTTAATAGAATGGTTGGTGGGAGGGAACGGAATCCAGAGAGTTGTGGTCGCATTTGGATCCATACTGCAACGGAAACTTGGATAAATAGGTAAAACGATCAAAATAACTCGTATTGAATCTGCAATAAAGCACAGGAATGTAGTCTCTTTATTCATTTTACGATGGGAGTATGGGCATTGTCATAAAGTTTTCTGCTGAAGTCTGAAGAAGGGTTTCGGCCCGAAACGTTATCTATTTCCTTCGCTCCATAGATGCTGCTGCACCCGCTGAGTTTCTCCAGCATTTACGTGCACCTTCGATTTTCAAGCATCTGCAGTTCCTTCTTAAACACGTTTTCTGCTCTCGGAGTTACTTTGATGAATTTGGTTATTTACATTCTAATCCCCCATTGCACCATGAAACATCTGAGGACTTTAAAGGCGCTATATAAATGCAATTTGCGCTTTTTAAACCAATATACTTCAGACAATTAACCCTGGAAGGTGTTATAATTTTAAAGTCCTTCTAATATTTTTTGTTTTGTTTAATATATTGTCTGTAATGCTTAACCTTTCATTTGCATGGCCCTTGAATCTCCGGGATATTTCGCTTTGTGCCGATCAGCTACCTATGTCTACGCATTTTGAAAATCATTTTTAAAACAATCTATTTTCACAAAAAGTCTGTCTACTTTGAAGACCTCAAGGTTATCAAGGTATGTCTACTTTGAAGAAGTCTTCCGCCTCTCACCGACTTTTCGTTTTAACAAAAGGTGGGATTATCTGTCCTTTCTAACGCGAGCCCAAAAACATAGTTTGTCGTACTCTTTGTACTTAATGCAACGCGGTAAAAACCTAACAGGTTAATTTTATATTTTAATATTCCCTTCATTCCTGAAAAGGGAATAATATTAGGCATTCTAATTTAAACTCTCTCTTGATTGATTCGCATTTAAATTGCTAATCATCTAAAACTTGGCAAAACAATCCGGTTGCATCATACGGTATTTTTTTACAAGACTGGTGTTTGTTTGGGGGATTTTGTTTTCTTCCCCCACTGGTGATGTTTGGGAATGTCCAGTGTCCAAATTCAGAGCGGGGCAGTTCTGTCCTCCTGGAACTCGGCTCTGGGGATTCTTGAAGCCAACAAACACGCCAACACAATTCCAACCACTTGCACCACAGCCAACCCTAGCGCCCCGACGGCAATGTAAAACAGGTTGTCGTTCACGAAATTGTAGATTTTCTTGAAGCAGCCTTCCTTGTAAATGCCCTGGGCACCTGGAATGACCGGATTGTTCTCGCATCCCCTCCGCACCGTACAGCAGCTCAAAGGGACCGAACCATTCCCCATTTGCTGTTCAGACCAGGGAGAGAGAACCCAGTCCTTGTAGCTTTCCACCCCACAGCAGTCCAGGGTACGCTGAATGTCGTCGATAGCGTCGGCCTTCTCCTCGTCTTCTCCGTAGACCTGGATGGTCTCACCCAAGCCATTGCGAAAGCCCTCGGCTATATCCTTACGGTAGAACAAGGCAGAGAAGCCGGCGGACAGTCCCCCGATGAGGAGCGCCATCTGAAACACCCCGTAAGTCCTAAGAAGGCATTTGTGTTCCGTGGCAGCGCTGAAGCATCCGAGGAAGCCCCAGAGAATGACGGCGGCTCCCATGGCGAGAAGGATGTGGGGGGTGTTGGGGTAGTCATTGGTGGACAACTCCAAATAGCTGCCGAGTGAGATCTTCGCCCAGATACCAATGGTGAACACGGTTAGACCGGCCGTCCAGAAGACGAAGCTAAAAGCCATCAAGGTCAGTTTGAGCAAAGCCATTGTGCCTTTACTGGTCCTCGCTGGCTGCCATGTACAAGAATGTAAGCCCAACACTTTGTGGCTGCAATTAGCGTGAGAAGACTCCGAGGCAAGAGATTCCTCCCGTGGTCGACCCGATTGCTCTTGACAAGCGTGGCCCTGGGAAACATCACATTGCACCGCCTCGCAGACGCTAATGGCATCGCTGTAAGCAGGGAGCTCGCATTTCCTCAGCCCAGCTATGGAGCTCCTATCGACCTGCTGCCCGGGATAAGCTTGGGCTGTCCCACTGGGTATTCGCTGAGAGGGCATCCTCTTCCCCTGTCTGTCGCTCACCACTTCCAGCGAGTCCTGCCTTCCAGACAATAGGTTCATCCTTGGAAGATCCTCAAATGGTAATTCGTTTGTCATGGTTTTATGTTTTATAGGCTGCTGTTAATATTGTAAACTCTTAACATGAAGGATGACCGATAGGAAATGGCGCGGAAAATAGCACAATTTAAGGCGATGGTTGTTCAGGTCAACCAGAAGCCACTTGACATTTATAAATACAGAGGAGATGAACAGGGATTTCACGAACACCACACGCATACAAAATCAATTTGCTAATTAAACCGACTTCAATTTGGAAATTAAACTTCTCCAGGACTACAATTTATGATGAATCTGTATTTATCCTATATTTTTCCTTTCTTGCATAAACTGGAAATATTAATTTCAAAAACAAACCATATTGCACCTTATCAATCGATCTGAAGAAGGGTCCCGACCCGAAATGTCACCTATCCATGTTCTCCAGAAATGTTGGCTGGCCAGCTGAGTTATTCCAGCATTTTGGGTCTTTTTTTTGTGAACCAGCATCTGCAGGTCATTGGTTCTGCACCTTAACGTACAGGTAGTTCTGCATAGTTGTTATGTTACATTTAGCCTGCTGCGGGAAAAGCAAACGGCAAGATTTCACAGCATCGCCCCCTTCCATATTAAAAAATTACAGCCCGCCATATAAATCAAAGAACACTTCAAGTTGAAAAGTGGTCGCTAAACACTTCTATTTTGGGTCCAGCTATCGGTGGATATACACCAGTTACAGTGAAATGAATGACGACTCGCTGTAAGCAGCAGCAGTTCTTGTATCTTTATTGACTGCGGGCCACAGAGGATTGCACATTACTTTGATTAATACATTCCCCGAGAGTTCCGCATTGTGAGTTTTCTGAATAGATGCGGCGGCTGCAGAAGCAAGATAAACATAGCAGTCGTGTGAATTTAAAGCAAGGATCTTCAAACGTAACCCTCCTCCTTCGCCCTGCCATTACTTAAACACGTGTGAACTATTCCGTGTGCTTTATCCTAATGCGGTTTATCTGCATCTAAACATTAAAATATTCTTGTGACTTACTTATCCACTGGTCATATCAAATAGCACATACGCTGTCCCATGTGAATGGTGATAATGATATATTGATGGTTTCTATTTCCAGTATCCGACCTGTGACCGTAACTTACGTTTTATTTTAAATTCCCTTTCCTGGACAAATAATATCCATGTCCCATTTAACGTAAAGCTCATTCATTTACTTCTCACTTCTTAAATACGTGCATCCCTTTTTCTGTTGCCTTGTCGAGAAAAGGACACAACGTGCCGGTGTTCTCTAAAGAACATGGAAAGGTGACGCTTCGGGTTTTCAGACAGAAGGGTCCCGACCAAAATGGTAATCTCGCCATGTTCACCAGAGATGCTGCCTGAGCCGCTGTGTTACTCCACCACTCTTTGCCCTTTTGTGTAAACTAGCACCTGCAGTTTCTTGTTTCCACATGTTAATGTGTAGAGATGTGTAGGAAGGAACTGCAGATGCTGGTTTAAAACAAAGATAGACACAAAATGCTGCAGTAACTCAACTGGTCTCCATCTTTGAATACCCCGTGTTACTCAATCGCCAGTAATGATCTCACTTCCCATTCATGTTTTGTTTTCTGGTGTGCCCTTTATTGGTTCCCAACTTCCGTTCATCTGCCCCCTCCCTCTGTAACATACCTCTAAGTTGTTATATTAAGTTCTACACAAACGCAGAAAGCATTCACTTCTACATCACTTCTCGATCTGTCATTTTGTCCGATTGAGATACAGACCTCAAAGGTGGAACAGGCGGAGGATGATGGCTGACTTTAGTGGAGCGTCACAACGGCTGGGAAGGCGGATGAAGGCTGCAGCAGAAAAGGGTCCCAAGTCGTCTTGGATTCCATGCCAATGGATCCTGACCCAGATCTGTCAAGGACCGTGTGGTGGCTGTCTGTGCACCAGTCTCCTCACGTTAAACAAAGTCACGCAAAGGCATCTTCCATGAGTGGACAGTCATACTCGTTTCCAGTGACCTCCGATGATACAGAGCTAGAAGAGGAAAAATGTACTCCTGAACTGAGGCTGATCCAGGTGGTTCTCATCCACCCAATGAAATCGGATCGGAAATGAAGTTACCTAAAATCGGATAATTTAATGCTCCCCCCCTCCCCCCTTTCCTTTGCTCCATTTGGATTTGCACTCATTTCTCATCCTCCTCCCTCTGTCACCTTCCATGTATATTCCTTCCTCTGGTTTCACAAATTTCACCTCTTCTGTCTTTATCTCCCTATCTCAATTTTTTTGTCTTTTTATCTCTGGCCTTTGTTCAACCATCTGGCGATCAATAATCCAACTCAACTGTATCCACATAATACTCACCAAACTTTGTTTGCCTCCACCTCTCTTCCAGCTTCTCCCGGCTCCCCCCCCCCCCCCCCCCCCCCCCCGCATTATCTATCCTTGTTCTCCAGCGATACTTCCCGACAAGCTGAGTTTCTCCAGTACTTAACGTTATAGGAGTAGAATTAGGCCATTCGGCCTATGGAGTCTACGCCATTCAATCTTGGCTGATCTCTGCCACTTAATCCCATTTTCCTGCCTTCTCCCCATAACCCTTGACACCTGTTATAATCAAGAACTTGACTATCTCTGCCTTAAAAAATATCCTGTCACTTGGCCTCCACAGACTAACTACCCTCTGACTAAAGAAGTTCATCCTCACCTTTTTAAAAGTGCACCCTTTAATTCTGAGGCTATGGTCCTAGACTCTCCCACCAGTGGAAACATCCTTTCCACATACACATCTATGCCTTTCATACTCTGTAAGTTTCAATTTGGTCCCACTTCAACCTTCTAATCTCCAGCGAGTAGAGGCCCAGTGCTATCAAATGCTCATCATATGCTAACCCACTAAATCCTGGAATCATTCTTGTAAACCTCCTTTGGACCATCTCCAGAGCCAGCATAGCCTTCCTCAAATATAGGGCCCAAAATTGCTCACCGTACTCCAAATGCAGCCTGACCAGTGCCTTATAGCGCCGCAGCCCAATTTGTGTCTTTAATTGTCTGAAAGCTGCATGCCATTCAGGTTGGACAATACCCACGAGAGGTGGGTATTTCCCAAACTAGCTTAATACTTCAATATAGATTTTCGTAATAATAATGAAATTGGCATGAGCCCAAGGACATTGATTTTTTTGTAGATTCCATTGGCAAAGAATGCAGCAATGCAACTAATGGAGGCATGGAGTATCACCAGTTGCAAGTTCTATATTTCCACATGTTTCTGCATATTTGGACCTGCCAGATGTTACTGTGCAGGAAGGAACTGCAGATGCTAGTTTAAACCGAAGATAGACACAAAAAGCTGGAGTAACTCAGCTGGTCAGACAGCATCTCTGGAGAAAAGTAATAGGTGATGTTTCAGGTCGAGACCCATCTTCTGAAGGGTCTGAAGAAGGGTCTCGACGTGAAACATTACCTATCCATTTTCTACAGAGATGGTGTTTGACTCGCTGAGTTACTCCAGCTTTTTGTGTCTATCTGCCAGATGTTACTGTCAGCTTTAGCCATGAATAAACATGAAGAGCAAAAGTCTTGCTATTGTTAATCACAGGATATAGGCCCATAAATGGTGCAATGCTAAATAGTATAATGCTTCGGATATAATAAAACAGTAACAACATTTAGTAATGCTATTGAGGTCTCTTGATATTACTACATTTTGTTAGTTTTATTTTGTCAGAAGCATATTAAAAAGAATCCACATTATTACTTCAGTCAGAAAAGTAGACCTTAACAAAATATTTGGAAGCTAATGAAAAGTAAATATCAATAGCAAGTGTTGGTTATTTTATGATAAGAACATTATATGCAATCGTGTAGTCACCATTTCATACTGATAGTTGGTAATCCTTCGTTGAGCACCACTCTTACACATAATGAGCTGGCTTTTGTCCTCCATACCTATTATGAAATTGTTCTATTGTTCGTAAAAGAGTTACTGCCTGTGGCATACTTAGAATCATAGAATGATACATCATGTAAGGACACAGTTCAACCAAGCATGTCTGTGCATGCACTTAATTAACCAAACTGTCCCACTCTATAATCAGTCCCCACAGCCATGGAGAAAGGGAGCCATTCTCCCCCTTCATATATTGACCAAATTTCATTTTGAAATCTACTGTCGAGTCTGCCCTTAACTCATATCTTTTTGTTGCCTCCAGCTATTCTGCCTAACATCTTAAATACATAAATTCTTAGATTATTACAACGTACCAAAAGGAACAGTAAACTTAAAATCTACCTCTATGATAAAACTTCCCTCCCATCAGTTCCCAACATCTATCCTGGAGACAATGTTATACTATTAATCTCAAAAAATCTTTTCACTGCTGCTTCATAATTTCTATCTCTTCAGCAATTATGCAGCCACATTGTCAAATTTTAGTTATATTTGCAAGTATATGCTGTGGTTCTGTCATTCTTCTGAATGTTAAGATGAACGACATGCCTCATATAGCAATGTTACAAAATTTTGAGATTTTAAAAATCAAGTCTGTAATTTATACCATCAGATAAAGCATAAAAATAAGTTTAATTTGACACCTAATTCACTTTCATATCTCAAGTATTTAAAAAGTTATGGCCATTTTCATACTCGGAAATGAGCATCTTGTTCCCTATTGATTTTCTATGGACATAACAAAAAAGTTGTGATCGTGAACAGTCAAAAGCCCATAACTTTCTTAAAAATTAAGAGAACTGAATGAAATTTTCAGTTATCATAGATTGAAGCATTCTGAAACAAATATAAAATAATCTTACTTGGATGACCTGAAATTAAAGCATATAATTAGTTAGTTACCTAATTGTAGCTAATTTCAGACTTCAATTACTAGATCTAAACATCTATCCATTTCTTAATAAATGATTAACATTTTTAAATAGCCTAAATGTCCAAATAATATTCACAAATAATTCACAATAAAACATGATTTTTAAATCTCATTTACATTAATTTATAGGCCAAATGGAAGGAATTCAGTGTTCAATTGCTGTAAATAAATGCCCATTTAAATCAGCTTTCCAGTGGGTCCCTGTGGAACGCGCTGGTTTAGAACGTTCACATTGCGGTAGATTTGTGCCCCAAATGCCCAGAAAAATACTGCGCGATATAATGGGCCCAAAATGAGCTACTCGCAATATTAAACTTTGTATAAAGGGATCTTTAGAAGCCCTTTTTAATGTAAAAATATACAGCCTAACTTCTGTGGTTTGCTTTATGAGACCCTGCGGTTGCTGGCGGTCGCGGGTTTAGAGATTGATTTTTAAACTACTATAACTATTATTCAAGGCCTTTAAACCTAATAATAGCTTTTGCGATGGGGTCTTCCAGCGATTTTTCGTTAATAATTAACTAGGCTGAACATCTTCGATTTGAACAGCCTAGAGAAAATCGCG
This sequence comes from Amblyraja radiata, assembly GCF_010909765.2. Taxonomy (NCBI): domain Eukaryota; kingdom Metazoa; phylum Chordata; class Chondrichthyes; order Rajiformes; family Rajidae; genus Amblyraja; species Amblyraja radiata. The sequence goes on from NC_045976.1 coordinate 25,415,377, forward strand.
TTTTAAACCCGCCCCCTCTAAACGGCGCCAAAATCGCGCACACCCGCAGCGGCAGATTTTCAAAGACGCTTCAGGTAGACTTTGCAACATACCTACCTCATATCAACCTTCTTAATCATATCAGTTTAGTCAAATCACATTAGTCCAACACAATTAGCCTTTGCTAATCCATGCTAACTTTAATTAAACAGCCCTTATTTTCAGGTTGTCTATTAATTTTATTTTAGATTTTAGTCTCTTCGTTCCCTGATGGCTGATCATAATATCAGAATTATACTCTATTTTTGTATTGCATTAATTGAAACCATCAGAAGCACAGGAATCTGGCAGGAGAATTGAAGGGGGAAGTAAACAAATCCATAGCAAATTTGATAGGTAAAGGGGGGAATTAGATGACAATGAATGATAAGAATCATCACCAATTTGAAGGTGTCTTGACCCGAAACGTCACCCATTCTTTCTCTCCAGAGATGTTGCCTGTCCTACTGAGTTACTCCAGCTTTTTTGAGTCTATCTTTGCTTTAGATGAGAAGAACTTTTTTCACACAGAGAGTGGTGAATCTCTGGAACTCCCTGCCACAGAGGGTAGTCGAGGCCAGTTCATTGGCTATATTTAAGAGGGAGTTAGATGTGGCCCTTGTGGCTAAGGGGATCAGAGGGTATGGAGAGAAGGCAGGTACGGGATACTGAGTTGGATGATCAGCCATGATCATATTGAATGGCGGTGCAGGCTCGAAGGGCCGAATGGCCTACTCCTGCACCTAATTTCTATGTTTCTATGTTAAACCAGCATCTGCAGTAGACTACACATAAGAATGATTAAGACAGGAACTCAAAAGGAGGATAATAATAATAATAATGGATGGGATTTATATAGCGCCTTTCTAATACTCGAGACGCTTTACATCACATTATTCATTCACTCCTCAGTCACACTCGGTGGTGGTAAGCTACTTCTGTAGCCACAGCTGCCCTGGGGCAGACTGACGGAAGCATGGCTGCCAATCTGCGCCTACGGCCCCTCCGACCACCACCAATCACTCACACACATTCACACACAGGCAAAGGTGGGTGAAGTGCCTTGCCCAAGGACACAACGACAGTATGCACTCCAAGCGGGATTCGAACCAGCTACCTTCCGGTTGCCAGCCGAACACTTAGCCCATTGTGCCATCTGTCGTCCCAGGATGAGGAAGCCAGGGGAAATTTGTATGCAATGTTTTCGTGGGAGTCAAATGGGAATTTCAAACGTCGTAGATATCCTTTGAGTATAATGTATTTAACATTAACTAGGACTTATTATTTTTAAAGTTAAAATAATTGTAAGATGCATATTGGCTCAGCTGTCCACCAGCATTTTTGAAACTTGAAATTTTGGTTTTACCTCTTTAGACTTTTGTTTACCAGCAAATGTTGACCACATAAAGTCACAAAAAGCTGGAGTTCAGCAGGTCAGGCAGCATCTCTGGAGATAAGGAATACGTTTTGGCGTATCAAAGACAATAGTTGGTAGGTTCGAATCAAATTTATTCAGAATCAGATTCACTGATTAAACACTGTCATTGAAATGCAACCAACCACAACGGTGGTCTCACGACTGTCTGGCAGCACCCAGAAACCGTGCTAAAACACGACCCCTCCCAGAGTCATGTGCGCGCGGCTTCCGACCGCAGGGTTCGATACTAACGAGCACCAGCAGATGCCGCTACATGCCCCCCCCCCAGAAACCGAGATACGGAAACGAACCGGGAAGCGAACGGTACGGCCTGAACGCATGGTCCTCAAACGCGGGACGGGCGTAACAGGGACCGGCAGAACAGAGCCGGGGGGACGCAAAAACCGCGAACGAGGGGTGGGCTTAACAACAGGGAAAACAGAGCCGGGAACAGTTGGGCCAGGGGAAAACCGAACGGCCGGCAGACGACCTCTACGCCGCGGTGTAGTCACTACCATTGGGCTGTCCTCGTCCACGTGAGCGGGCTTGAGGCGGCCGACGGAGACGAACTCCTCCCGGCCGCCCACGTCCAACTTGAACGTGGCGACTCCGGTTCGCAGCACCCGATACGGTCCTTCTTAAACCCGCTGCAGTGGCGAGCGGTGAACGTTCCTTCGAAGGAAAACATAAGCACAATTCTGTAATGACACTGGCACATGCACCGAGGCCAACCCGTGCCTGGAAGTGGGGAGAGGAGCCAACGCGCGCACCCATTGACGAAGCTCGGCTAGCACCGCCGAAGCTGAAACCTCCTGACCGCGGGCGGCAAGCAGGAAATCCCCAGGTACCTGTAAGGTCGAGCCGTAGATGAGCTCGGCCGAGGAGGCGTGTAGGTCCTCCTTAGGCGTCGTTCTGATGCCATGAAGGACCCAGGGCAACTGGTCCACCCAATCAGGGCTCGTGAGCCTGGCCTTCAACGCCGACTTAAGGTGTCGATGGAATCTCTCGACCAACCCGTTCGCCTCCGGATGATAGGCGGTCGTTTGGTGCAGGCGGGCGCAGTACAGCAGCGCCAGGCCGGACCACAGAGACGAGGTGAACTGGGCGAAGTGAACATGGTGATGTCGGAGGGTACCCCAAAACGGGCTATCCAGTTGGACGCCATAGCTCGGGCGCAAGCCTCCGCGGAGGTATCCGATAAAAGGATAGCCTCTGGCCACTGAGTGAACCTGTCCACTACGGTAAGCAAGTGTGTAGCACCCCGCAAATACGGCATGGAACAGGCAAGGTCCATCAGGCACAGCAAAATCCTGCACGGGCAGCCGCACATGTCGCTGAACCTTAGCGGTCTGGCACTGAATGAGGGCATGGGCCCAAGCAGCCACCTGCTTGCGCAGCCCGTGCCAGACGAACTTGGACGCCACCAGGGCGGACGTCGCGCGAATGGACGGGTGGGCCAAACCGTGGACCGCGTCAAAAACCCGCCGCCTCCATCTGACTGGAATAACCGGGCGGGCTTGACCTGTGGTGACATCACTGAGGACCTTAACACCAGCCGCGCCGCAAGGCACTTCGGCCAGCATAAGGCCTGACTCGACCGTGTGATAATGGGCCGCTGCCAGCTCAGCATAGTCGACTCCCAAGTCCAGAACCGACGGGATGGCCGGAAGGGACAACGCGTCGTAGGCGAGGTGCCGCTGCTGCCTGGCGGACCACAGGTCGGCGATTTTACTCAACTCGAAAGTGAGCGGTTTGTGGTCTGTGAAGGCAGTGAAAGCGCGGCCCTCTAGGAAGTAACGGAAGTGTCTGATCGCTAGGTAGAGCGCGAGGAGTTCCCGGTCGAATGCGCTGTACATGCATTCCGGAGCCCGAAGTTGCCGGCTGAAAAACGCCAGCGATCACCAACCTGCTGCTCCAGAACTGCACCTACAATGACATACGAACCGTCAGTCGTGAGGGCAGTGGGAGCGGACGCCCTCGGGTGCACCAGCATGGTGGCATTTGCCAGCGCAGCCTTAGCACCTTCAAACGTCGTGTTGGCCTCGTCTGACCACATCAGGTCCCACGGCTTACCCACCAGGCACTGGAATAGGGGGCACATGACAGTGGCGGCCGACGGCACGAACCGGTGGTAAAAATTGACCATCCCGATGAACTCCTGCAGACCCTTGAGTGAGCGGCCGAGGGAACTGGCGAATGACGTCAAGCTTCGCTGGCAGTGTCTCGGCGCTTTGTGGGGTAACCCGATGCCCTAAGAAGGAGATGGAGCACAGGCCGAACTGACACTTCGCAAGGTTAATCACCAGCCCCTGGTCGCGCAAGCGCTCAAAGAAAAGGCGAAGGTGGCTAACGTGTTCTGCCTGCGAACTGCTGGCCACCAGGGTGTCGTCTAAATAAATGAAGACAAAAGGCATACCCCGTCCGACCTGATACATGAGCCGCTGGAACGCCTGAGCGGCGTTCTTTAGGCCGAATGGCATCCGGAGCCATTCGAACAGGCCGAACGGGGTGATGGTGGCCGTCTTGGGGACATCGTCGGGGTGGACAGCGATCTGGTTATAACCCCGGACCAGGTCCACTTGCGAATAGAATATGGGCACCAGGTAACGGGCCGCTGTGGTTACCGCGTTAAGCTGCCTGTAATCACCGCACGGCCTCCAACCCCCAGATGCCTTTGGGACCATATGGAGCGGGGAAGCCCACGGGCTTTCGGACCGCCTAACAATGCCTATGTCTTCCATCAACTGGAACTCTTCGCGGGCAATGCGTAGCTTGTCCTGTGGCAGATGACGCGCGTGGGCGTGCACTGGTGGGCCTTCAGTAGGAATGTGGTGCACTACGCCGTGACGGGGCGCGGCACCATTGAAACAGGGTGTGAGGAGCTCGGGGAACTCCGAGAGCAGAGCGGCGAAAGGGCCTTCAACCTCCGCGATGGCGTCGGGTTGTTGTTTGGGCGGGGGCGAGCTGCGCGGTTCGGCGAGGCGGAGGTCTGTCAACGGTACCATACGACCGCCTCTACGAGAAGGCGCACAGGTAATCAGCAACCAAGATCGGCAGGGTGACGTTAGCAACGATAAACTTCCACCTGTACGGGTGAGTCGAAGGTAAGGTTAAGGGTCCGTGTACCGTACGTTCGGATGCTCTCCCGTTAACGGCCGAGATGACGGGGCCTATCTTACCGGCGCGGGTATCACGGCTGGTCAGGGAAAGGATGCTGACGATGGCCCCAGAGTGCACAAGAAAACGGCGGCCAGAGCGGTGGTCACTGACGTAGAGGCTTCGATCGGGCCGATCACGGTCGCCTTTACAGGCAATCAGCCGAGGCATTTCCCTGAAACGTACAGGGATTTCGGAGATGGTAGTAACACCAGCAGCGTCTACCAAAAGACTCCAGGTATCCTCAGAGGGGGCTGGTGGTGGGCCTTCCTCGCACAGCTGCCGAGTAGTCGAGCTGGTGCAGCCAGACAGCTGATCGCGCAGACCTCCTGGTGCCTCTTGGTCCACAGTTCGTCGGCCCTCTCTGTGAGCTGTTGGGATCGTTGAAATCAGCTCCAGCGAGCATCAGACGGACGTCATCGGGCACCTGCTCGAGAAAAGCCTGCTCGAAAAGGAGATGGAGCGCAGGCCGACCTGGAACTTCACAGGGTTAATCACCAGGCCTTGGTGATGATCATCCATCAGGGCCAGCATCCGGGCCATCCAGGGTCTTCGGTCACCCATACCGTCCATGTGCAGGACTCGTGTTGCGCGGTCTCGACGATTGAGTCTGAAGGTGTGCAGCAACAGGGCCTTGAGGCCTTCGTACTTGGCCGTCGCAGGTGGGTCCCTCAGGTAAGGCAGCAAACTGGAGGCCAATTCTTGTGGTAGGGTCCTCACCACGTGGAATTGCGCCTCGACGTGTGCAAACCAAACCTGTGGCTGATCAGGCCAAAACGGAGGAAGCCGAAGGCTCACCGAGTCCTGTTGGGTGCCGGTGGGAAAATAATTATCCTGCATGTTCCAACGTCTAACAACGGTTAGACTTGTCAGAGTCACCAATTTGGCGGTAACCGCGCGAAAACACGATCCGTCCCAGAGTCACGTGCGCGCGGCTTCCGACCGCAGGGTTCAATAGAGCACCAGCAGGTGCCGCTACAAGGTGACGTTTCGGGTCGAGACCCTTCTTCAGACTAGATAGCAGTCAGAAGAAGTGTCTCTATCCGAAATGCCACCTATTCCTTATCTCCAGAAATGCTGCCTGATCCGTTGAGCTACTCCAGCTTTTTGTGTCTATCTGCAGTTCCTTCCTACAGTGTTGACCACACATTCCGTTACACGTCACGGGTTCACAAACAAGGTGATGATTCACAAACTGCTATTCAGCCTCTTCTGCTGGATTGATGGGTAGATATGCACTTTATTTTGTAGTTTACGGTATATTCCAGGAGTCAAACAAATATAAGCAGTACAATGCTGGAAATATTCGGCAGTTACAGCCACCGTACAGCGGGATGCTAATGCAAGGCACCATCCTGACGTCCCAGATTGGTGTTAAAAATCAGATGGCGCTACTTCAGAAAACATGGGTGGAATTTCTATCCACACTAGACTGAAAACTTATGATCAGAACAATAGAACAAGACATCACAAGAACAAGCACTACTGTTTCTGCCGAACAATGTTTTACAACATTGAAATAATCAGAAGAGCTAATAATCAGAAGAGAAATAATCAGAAGGTAGTTTCCTTGATCATCGTTACATTTTTCATTCATTTGATCTATATCTCTTATCACCGTCTATATCTCTCGTTTCCATTTCCCATGACTCTCAGTCTGAAGAAAGGTTTTGACCCTTTGACCTTTTCTCCGGAGATGCTGCCGGTCCCGCTGAGTTAGTCCAGCTTTTTGTGTCTACCTTCGGTTTAAACCAGCATCTGCAGTACCTTCCTACACATACCCCAAAAGCCATCTTAGTGCAGTAAGCAAATAATTATTAATAATGCACAACCAGTCCATTGGTTTCCAAATTGCAAGCCGTTGGAAATAAGCATTGATGTAAAAGATACACAAAACACATTGGTGTGAAAGGCTGGGCTTTGCAGCAGCAAGACAGACGCAAAATGCTGGAGTAACTCAGCGGGCCAGGCAGCGTCTCCGGAAAGAAGGAATTGGTGACGTTTCGGGTCGAGACCCTTCTTCAGACTTCTCCACAGAGATGCTGCCTGTCCCGCTGAGTTACTCCAGCATTTTGTGTTTATCTTCGGTGTAAAGCAGCATCTGCACTTGCTTCCTACACACTTTTGCAGCAGCAGCAACTTTGTGCCGGGAGAGGGGGGGGACGGATCAGGCCTGGGAGTGACGTCATACAGGAGCGGGGTCCCGATCCCGTTGCTGCTGCCATGCGTGGGGCCTCGCCGCCTGCGCTCCCCCTCCCCGTCAGGGAATCCAGCGAGGATCATCGTCAGAGGTGGGTCCCCGCCAGCGTTTCCGCGCGGCTCGTCACCGTCACCGCCACCACTGGCGATGAGTAAGCGCGTGGCCGCGGAGCCTGAGGCCTGGCGTCCGCCCGCCCGCCTGGGCGAGGAGTGGGCACGTCTGCGCATGACCGGGCGCCGCGGGGGCCGCTGGGTGTTGTAGTTCCACCGGCTCACCATCGGCCGCTGGTCGCGGGTGAAACGCCCATGCGCGTGACTCCATCTCCCAGCGTGCTTCGCGTTACGGTGCCGTGGAGCTTCTGGCAGAGCGCTCCCTCAATTCCAGTGGCACTTTCTTTGTGACTCGCCGTCTCTTCGAAGTCTCCAGTCGTCTGCAAATGTCCACGGTTACCTGTGATTTATCCCACAACTAATAATAACTAACAGTGCCCTAGTCTTGCGGTGGAATCGATATGGGAGGTAATCAATGTTTCTCAAGTGTGTGAAGAGCGTTTTATTTTAACCATATGGTGGGCGTCAGCAGCAGGTTTGATCCAAGTATAAACTTCCACAAATTTCTTGTGAAACGGACAAAAAAAGTTTATTTCAATGATTTCCGGCGATACGTAATTATTCGTTGATTGTCTGGTGATGTATTTGTAAAACTTTACATTTAAAAAAAAAACCCAATGATAAATTTCACATGGTGGTAATGTGTTGAGATTTATATGTGTAATATTTTAAATTGTAACAACGACAAACTTTTGATGATGTTGTCCCTTCGACAACAAAGAAGCTGAATGAGGCGAAAAGTGACTATGTGTCAACTATGTTTAGTCTCACTCTCCAGGGCATAACTGTCTCATACAGCTGCTTAACATTTTTATTTAAATGTAGATATTGTAGATATTACTTTTTTTATTTAAGTATAGTATGCTCTATTTTCTATTATTGCAAACATAAATTTTGACTTTTGAATGTTGTCAGCTTACTTGCATATGTTTTGGTTTCCTTTATCATATTCCTCTTGCGCCATGATTGATTTGCACAATGTTAAGTTCTACCTTTTTAGGAGCAACCACAGTCGCATCAAATTTCTGCAATGTATTTAATTTGAAATTGCTCATTCTAAAAGCATAGAATGATATAGTTAAATTAATCTAAAAGAATATTCACTAGGTCCCAAGTAATAGATCAATGAGCTTGAATTTGATGAATTTAGAGCTATGATACATTTATAAGCAGAAATGGGAGCAATCAATAGGAGCACTAAAACTTCAGATGGCGGCAATGTGAAATAAAACAATGCTGGAAGAATCTGGGTCAGGCTGCACTGTTAAAGTTTCTGGGTAAGAATCGTTCATCAGAGTTTGGGAACATACTTTAATCTCAAATAATTGGGATTTAATCAGAGGTTTCTGTGGAAAGTTCCCCCCCCCCCCCCCCGCAGTATCCCTCCTACTCTGTCAACCAAAGATAATCTACAAGTCTGACAGAACCTCTTATTTTAAGTAAACTGATTTTTTTTAAACTGAAAATATTTAGTGCGTAGGTAGGAACTGCAGATGCTAGTTTACACTGAAGATAGACAAAATGTTGGAGTAACTCAGCAGGACAGGTAGCATCTCAGGAGAGAAGGAATGGGTGACATTTCGGGTCGAGACAAGTATTTAGTACAGCATAGCAATTGAGACAGACTGAACTACACATTGTATTGGTATGTGAGAGAGAACACAACTGGATTGATGTTACAACTTGATCTTTCATCAGCAAGGTTGAATATTTGAAATTGTTGAATTTGGTGTTGAATCCTGAGGATTATATCATGATCTCGGGAAGATGAGAACCATGCTCAAGCTTGCATAGGCTTTCATTGGAACAATGAGAAGCCAAAGGCAGAAAGATCAGAGTGAAAATGCGATGGGGAATCAAAATGACACACAAGTGGAAACTCTGGAAGAGACTATCGTGGTTTGAATAGAATTATTCACATAGTAGGGAAACCTAACTCGGAGTGAGTGATTGTTTTGTCGCACTCTATTCCGTATAAAGGATGAGCCTGAGTTCCAGCTGCTTATGAGTTTAATTTTCCATTCTCCATGTTTGGACTAGAATGTATAAACATGGAAATGTAAAAGAACTAGATGGTCAGAATGTGTAGGAAGGAACTGCAGATGCTGGTTTAAACCAAAGATAGATACACAAATGCCTGGAATAACTCAGTGGGTCAGTCAGCGTCTCTGGAGAAAAGAAATAGGTGAAGTTTCGGGTTGAGCCCCTTCTTCAGACTTTCAGGGGAAAGGGTAATGAAAGTTTGAAGAAGGGTCTCGACCTGACACGTCACTTATAGGGTGATTTCACGAAAGGTCACTGGAGCGTAAATCCCCACTCACGTGACCGAAAATTTTAACTGGGGGACAAGCGTCACTTCCGGTACATGTTAGTGAATGGGAAAACACGCACTTTCACACCCGTTAAAAACATCGAAAACGGCCAGGTTTTGAGCTGCAATTAAGTGAGCCAGTCGGGGTGACCGCGAGGAACAGCTACCTAAATTTACAGTCCAAAAAAAAGATAGAAACTAAGGTAAATACAAGAGGGAGCTGAAGGTGTAAAAAAGGCGGAAGTTGATTGCGGACTTTTTTCTTGGAGATTTAAAGATCCAAAATATCGGGAATTATCGCGTTTGCTCACTGCATTTCATCAAAAGTGGCATTATTGACTTTTTATCTTTATTCATTTGTTAGATGAAAAGTATTAAAAGTTAGAAATCCGTCAGTAAAATTGCAAAATCGCCCATGGTTCTCGGGTGGGTTTTAACATGCAAAATGAAAACGCTTCTGAAGCTCCATTTACCATTTAAATAATCGTAAACTCTCAATGCGTTTGGAAATCAATTTTACTGAGATGCAAGTTTACGATTATTTAAATGGTAAATGGAGCTTCAGAAGCGTGTTCATTTTGCATGTTAAAACCCTTTGGCCCAACTTGTCCATGCAGATCAAGTTACCTAACCAACCTAGTCTTACTTGCTTATGCCTGGTCATTATCCAAACAAACTCTTCTTATTCATGTACATATCTAAGTGTATTTTTAAAGTTGTAATTATACCATCCTTTACCACATCCTCGGGCAGCTTGTTCCATGTTCCCTCAACCATCTATATGGGGGGAAAGGCACCCCTTGGGTCTCTTTGGAATAAACCTGCCCCCACCCGCCTGTCTCTTTTTTTAAATGTTTTCCCCTCGCGCCTTAAACCTGTGCCCTCCACTTTTACACTCCTGTCCTGAGGTAAAGACTGGCTATTCACCTTATCCAAGCCCCTCACAATTTTATATACTTCTATAAACTCATCCCTCAGCCTCCTGCGCTTCAAGGAAAAAATATTCTGTCTTTCCTTATAGCTAGAACCCAAAAGACGCAGTAACATCCCTTTTTTCTTTTGCAACCTTCCAACGACGAGAACTGTCACACTGCGCCTAATGTGGCCTTTCCAGCGTCTTGTGTAGCATCGCATACCACCACTGCCACTCAGTACCCTGATGCTACAGAAGCAAGCATGCCAAATGCTGCCTTAACCACCTTGTTCACCTGTATTGCCATCTAAATTGAACTATATATACCTGTACCCCCCTGGTCTCTCATTCCCCAAGGCCCTACCACTTTGTATGCAAGTCCTACCCTCACTTGTTTTCCCAAAATGAAATACCCAAGCTATGCCTTTTACATTCACATCCAACTTGCTAATATAAATAAAAATCAACAGTGGACCCTTGCAACACTTTACCTGTCCGGCCTCTAATTTGGAACAAAACCCCTTAACCACCACTCTATTTCTTGCCTTCAATCAAAATTGTTGTCCAATTGGCTAGCACAGCCAGTATCTCATGTGATCTAACCTTCCAGACCAGCCAACCATACAATGCCTTGTCAAAGGCCTTGCTAAAGACTAAACAAAGACTATTTAGAGACAAAACATGTCTCTAACTGTTTCGAGCCATTTACATTTCTCTAAATGTAGACATTGACTGCATTGTCCTCATTAATCGTTTTGGTCACCTCATCGAAATCCTTCATCAATTTGATGAAACATGATTTTCCACATAGAAAGCTATGCCAGCTATACTTAATTAGTCTTTGACTTTCCAAATGCATGTATATTCTATCTCTCAGAATCCCTGATCACCAGCTTCTCAGCCATGCATTCATCTGTACTGTCCTTCTATTCCTACTCTCACTAGCATGTGGTGCCAGAGTGACTCCTTTATTTTGTTTGTTAGAAAATGGGAAAAATACATTGTAATCCTTCAGAAAGGATAGTTCAACAAATGACTACATGTTAATTCAGAACTGGCTTGGGTCTTTACAAAGCTGTGTGGTTTGATTGATCATAAAACCACAGATGGGATTCCTCCAGAAATTGTATTGGATTTTCTTATTTGTAGAATAATACCGATGGTGATGAGGCTTCACGTCTGCCACTATCAGTATCCACTTGTTTCGGTGGCATCTTTACGGCACCTGGAGAAATTTGCGTGTGCTAGGTGTAGTAAGTATTGCTTTGCATCACCTTCTGTTGAATATTATTCTGACTGAAATTAATGTTTTAAAAATGTTTAAAATTATACATGTTTGCAAACCATTGAGGCATAAATTCATTCTTAAATGTATTTAAGAGCCTAATCCTCACCAATGAAATAACAGCTGCCTTACCAATCTTCCTCCACCCACCAACTCTACTTGTATGTAATATGTAAAATATGTAAAAAGTTACATACCATGAATCATGCAGGGAATGTTTTGGATGTCTGTTTATGCATCAGATCCCTTGAATTCTAATGCTGTTTAAAAAAGATCTTGTTTCAACTAATGGCACTTGATTGTGCAATGTTCTGTAAACTTTAATTTGTTCCTACGTGAAGTAAATTTAATTGAGAAATCATAATTAATGAATTTGGGAACGAGATTTAAAAGTCTGGAGCAAAAAACCTGTGCTTGTATTTGGCATCTTTTAAAAAAACAAATTATTCATTACTTTGATAAATTCTCCAAACGACCAGACTGCATACTGTTCTACTGGCCTCGGGACATGCTTCTGAACCAGAAGGAGTTTGTCTGTGGTTTACCCTTTTTAATAATAATTCTTTAGTATCATAGCAGCAATGGAATTCTTTGGATCTGCTCTCCGTTGGCATTAAAAGTGCAGTGGAAATTTCATTTGCTTGCACAAATGTCAAAGGAATGCCACCTGACCAGAAGGAATATGAGGAATCTCATAATCAATAAGTTGGCCAATGAAAAGAGAAACCATAGTATGACTGTTAGCTCCTCAAGATCTAAAATAGTGCAGGTGCTAGAAACTGGAAATAAAAGCAGAGAATGCTGGAAATGCTCAGCTGATACTATTTATAGAAAGAGAAAGAGTCATCACTTTGGTTTGATGAGGTTTCATTGAGGTAGAAACCAGTGTGTTCTAAATAGCAGAGCAGAAGGGAAAATGTAGACAACAATCATCTCTTTCCTCTAATCCTCCCCAACTTTTTTAATTTGTGTTTTAATAGGGATTTCACATTCCCATCACTCTGTTGGTGAACAAGTTTCTAATTATCATGATACATGTCTCCATTCAATTACTCTTGCATTATCACTGCCATTTTTTTTTGCCTTTTCCCCGGTGGGATGAATCACACCTGTATCAAAACCAATCATAACTTTAATTGGTCTGAAGAAGGGTTTCGGCCCGAAACGTCGCCTATTTCCTTCGCTCCATAGATGCTGCTGCACCCGCTGAGTTTCTCCAGCAATTTTGTGTACCTTCAATCATAACTTTAGATCTCTTTTGATCATTTTCTGGCCTTCGATTGTTTTTCAAAAGAATTGAAACCCCAAATGTTCAACCTTTGCTGATTTGATATAACCGTGTGATTCTGGTATTATCCATGAATTATTTTTCTTTTTGTAAAATGCGATGCGGTTCAATGCATTATTGACATATTATCAACTATTCAATTCTGTTCCTCCAGGAATAGATAAAAATGGATGGTTTTCTTTAAAATCTTTTGCTTCTCCACCCCATTGAAATGCTTCATTTGCAAATATTTGCTGCTGTTTTTCTTTCAATGTGCAATCCTAATAGGGTTTGTTTCCCTGTTCCAAAACTCATATAAAAAAATTTGAAACACTTAATTAATTGCAACTTGTTTTTGCTCCATGGTTCTCTGTCACCATGCTCATGGATTGTCATGCATCACATAATGTTTGTCAGAGGCTCATGCCGATTGCTTTTTCTGAAGCTGGTGCCCAACCCTGGCAATTATTTGCATGCTAGCCACAGAAGCAGATCTACAATCACATAGTCAAATTGCTCCACACTCTTAAATCTCTACTCCTACAGCAACATTTTTATACACTATAAATGGCTCACTGGTAATCATGTATTGTCTTTCCGCTGACTGGATAGCACGCAACAAAAGCTTTTCACTCTATCTTGGTGCACGTGACAAACTGAACTGAATCTTTATCCAGTTTACAAGTTAATCATCCTTGTCCAATTGCCATTTATCAAAATACATTTTTCCTAACGTTCTATTGCTCTTAAAAATTCTATGGCCTGAAATATTTAACTTGACGATTAGAGGCCTGATGGCAGGCTGTATATAATGGTCATTGCTTTTCCTTCTCCATCCATGTTGTCAAGCTGGAAAGGGTACAGAGAAGATTTACAAGGATGTTGCCAGGACTAGAGGGTCTGAACTATGGGCAGAGGATGTGTAGGGTGAGACTATTCCTTGGAGCGCAGGAGGATGAGGGGTGATCTTACAGAGGTGTACAAGATCATGAGAGGTATAGATCAGGTAGATGCACAGTCTCTTGCCCAGAGTAGGTTAATCGAGGACCAGAAGACATGGGTTTAAGGTGAAAGGGAAAAGATTTAATAGGAATCGGAGGGGTAACCTTTTCACACAAAGGGTGGAGGATGTATGGAACAAGCTGTCAGAGGAGGTAGTTGTGGCAGGAACTATCCCAGCATTTAAGAAACAGTTAGATAGGTACATGGATAGGACAGATTTGGAGGGATAGGGACCAAATGCTGGCAGGTGGGACTAGTGTAGCTGGGACATGTTGGCCAGTGTGGGCAAGTTGGGCCGAAGGGCCTGTTAGCACACTGTATCACTATATGCCTCTATCTGTTTTTGTGCTTTTATGTACAGAAATCTAATTTTGGATTAGCTCCATAATTGGCAGTACCATAATGGTGGAGTGGTTAAATTACTGGATTACGATCTAGAAGTAGACACCAAGTACTGGAGTAACTGAGCAGGTCAGGCAGCATATTTGGAGAAAATGGGTAGGTGATCTAGAGGCTTGGACTAACAATCCAATGATTCAGCAAGTCAGGCAGTACATCTGGAGACAATGGATAGGTGATCAAGAGGCTTGGAGTATGTTGGAATCCCATGTTGGCAATTGTGGCGTTTAAATTCAGTAAATTAGAAATTGACATAGTGGTTATTGGTAATGTTGTGGTTATCATTACCAGATAATAGTTGATTGTCAAATGGCTTCTGAAATGAAAGGTCCACACTGAATGCTGGTTTGTGTACTGAACTGAGAGTTCAGAAATTTACAATTTCTAAACTCAGTTCAACTCTCTATGCATGTGTGTGTGTTGGACAAATTCACTGTTTGTGAATGCATCAATTCCCTTAAACCGTATTCTCACATAGTGACACAAAGAACTGCAATACTGGATTACAAAAATAAGAGTTTTCAAGTAACTCGGCATTTGATAGTAGATTGTAGTCTGAAGAAGAGTTCTGACCCAAAATGTCACCTATCCATATCCTCCCGAAATCACCCTATGTCTATGGGAGGAAACCCTATGAGAAGGAAAAAATAGATTTGCTGTGATTGTATGGTGGAGTTGGGCCGAATGGCCTAGTTCTGCTCTTCAGTCTTATGCTGCCTGGCCCACTGAGTTATTCCAGCACTGGAGAATGTTTTTTTTTTGTATTCTCAGTTTAATTTGAGCCAAGTCCACAAGTGTGATGAGAAAAGAAAATGCTTGTTTTCAGTATGCATCTTAGTTCGTAATACTCAATCATACCTTATTATTGCAATTTTGCAATGCTCAAATTAAGACATTCCTCCACAATAGCTGATTATAAATTAATTAATTGTTCTTGTCCGTCCAACAGATTTCTATTGTGTGACTGAGGAGTAATCCAGGGATGGAGGAAGACCAGCACAACGTAAGTCATTTATGTAATTTTCTTCCATCTTTTGTTTTAACGGTATTTGCATACATTTTAGGTGGGAAAGTTAATTTTTAGTTTAAATTGGTTGTGTTTGATTTCAGGTGACTGTGCATGAATTGATTACTGTTATCCTCTCATTTTGGATAGGTTCTGTTTTTACGTAAAACCATTAGGCAGAAAATACGTTGCTTGATATTGTAACTGTGCCTCCACAGCATTTTAGTGAATGGTGTTGATGAAGGCCAATTAACATGAACAATTAATCGCCATCTTCCCCAGCCTTGTTACAATGGTACAAAATATAGATGTCGCAGGCCTGGTGGTGGGTCAGTGTGCTTGAAGTATTAAGAGTATTATTGCACAAGTATCAGTAGAAGCAAATGTTTGTCAATTTCCAATGGAAGTCTCTTAAGTGGCCTTGCCCGGTGAAACTGGCAGCTGGTGTTCTTAAGAGACATCATCTGATTACTGAGGGGAGGTTACATGCAAACAGTTTTTTATTTTCAAGATTGGTTCTCGTTTGAATTTAATATGGGAGCTTGCTCGTACGCACAGGTTGCCTGTAAATCATGTGTTGGGAGGGCCTAGGTAGGGCCAGTATGGCTAAATTAGTGCTTTTTAATTTGGCTGTAGACTTTGAGCTTTTTGTTCAGACAATCTTTTTTAATGTATGAAATTTTGAAAGTATCATCAAATACAAAGAATCAGTACAGAGGTGTGCCAGCACATTTGAGTGCAGATAGGAACATAAAGCACATAAGAGAATTGCAGAAAAACATTGTAGTGAAAGGCATAATTATTCAGAAGTTTTATCACGCAGCAAGCTCATTAATGACTTGTCTTCCAGCTAGTTTTTTTGGAATGTGTCTGGACTCAGAAAAGAATGTAGATGTCCTGTGAGTGCAAGTGCATTTATTGTGATGAGCAGCCAAGTAGAAAAATTCCAAAGGATTAGAGACCGGATAATGAAGAGGATCATTTTAACAAGATGTCTCCCAAGCTGGAGCAAAGCTGCTGCAAAAAAAGCTGTTTAAAATATGGCTATAAATTGTGCCTGATTATGTTACCCCTATGTGTAATATATTTTGAAAAACATGCTTAGATCTGATAGTGTAACAACAATAATGCCCAAGACAAGGCATTATTAATTTCCCACACCAAAATAAATCACTGGATTTTGACTTTGAGGGTGATATGTATGAGATGTGGTAACTTAATGCTTGATCCTCCAATCCACATTTGTCTCACAAGACCTCGCCTTTGTCCTTTTCACAATATCTAATTTAATCCTTCACTATAAAGCTTTCTAATAGTAATATTAGTAGATGGTACATAATGACGTACCATCTACCTGGTACGGGTAGCAGTAAATGTGTATTTGAGGAAATTGGACTTCAAAACGTACCAATATTAAAAGAAAAAACTAAATATTAATATTTTGTTGTAAATATTAAACCATGTAATGTGTGATTTTCTTATTGCCAGAATGCCTACTGTGTTTAATGTAACTGAAACTGAAAATTGTTTTATAAACTTAAAACAATTTAAAAAACACTTTTTCATCCTTAGGCAGATGCAAGCCCAACGCCATCAGCAGTATTTGACGATGATTCACACAATATGTCCGATATTCCACAAAACCTGTGTAAGCCTTTTGTATTAATTGATAATTTAAAAAAATTAAGAATGAAAGTAATTGCATGTAATATCACAGAGGGTTTTTATTGTGGTCGCCTCTTGTGAGCTGTACTGTCCCTTTAGGATAATCCATTATTCTTAAATAGTGGTACTTAAAATATGAGATGTAACATATACTTCATATACCGGAGAAGCAGATTATTTAAATGGTAAGAGGTTGCAGTGGGATATCCAATTGCATGATTTGCAAAAGATGTATGTCCAAGTACATGAAGTAATCAGTAAAGCTTAACAAACTGCTTTCAGTAATTTGCATGGAATCCAGTAAAGGCAGGAACGTTATGCCTCAGTAACAGGGCATTGGCGAGACAACTGTTGGAATACTATGACTGTTTGCACAGTGTTTGTCTCCTGATTTAAGGCAGCATGTAAATCTGTTGGAAGCAGTTCGGAGAAGGTTTACGTGGCATACTTGGATTGGGCAGGTAGTCTTATGAGGAAAGTTTGTACAGACTAGACCGATTCTCTGGAGTTTAGAAAAGTGAGAAGTGGCTTCATTTCAATGAATCTTGAGGGTGGGTATGAAGTGCATGTTTCTTTTTCTGGGAAAATCTAAAAATAAGAATCATTGTTTAAAAATAAAATGGAATCCATTTAAGACGTATAAATTGTATTTTCTTTCCCGAGGATTGAGAGGCTTCAGAAAACCTGGAAGCAGTGTCTGAATATTTTGAAGATGAAGATGATAGGTTCTTGATAAGGAAGGAGGTGAAAGGTTTTTGAGGATAGGCAGGAGTGTAGAGTTGCTGTCAGTCATGTTCTCAGTGAACCGTGAGTAAGCTCAACAAGCCATAGTCTATTGTCTTTTTTTTTCATTGATAAAAATGCTAACTTTGTGGATTATTTAATTAGTGTATAAAGGGCATAAATATGGTCCACAGTCAAAACCTTTTTCCCAGGATGGAAAACTCAAATACAGGAGAGCATTTGTGAGGGGCAAAGTTTAAAGGAGATGTGTGGAATGCGTTGCCAGGGTTGGTGATTGAAGCATTTAAGAGGCTTTTGGATAGGCATATGGATATGTAGGGATTGGAGAGATATTGTTATGTGCAGGTAGATAAGAGACGGTCTCGGTATCATGTTCATCATAGATATCGTGGCCAAGGGGCCTGTTCTTGTGCTGTACTGTTGTATTAGAGGAAGGAAAATATTAGAATCCTTTAAAGTTATTATTGTGCTAATTGACATAACTAATTAGCTCCATTTGCTATTGTGAATTATTGTAACATATTTATTTCTTTACAGCAGATGAAGATGCTTTTAAACTTTTGTGGGAAATGAAGATGCGAAAAAGGCAGGGGAAGCCAAATCTACCAGACACTGTCACTGAACTCAGCACAGAAGATGGTTGTAAGGTGTACCTGGTTGGCACAGCCCACTTTAGCGAGAGTAGCAGAAACGATGTTGTGAAGGTAAAAATGAAAAAAATAATAAATTTAGGAAAACGTGTTCAGGTTTAAATTATGTACAAGAATATTGAAGCATTAACATTGTAGGACCCAAATATGTTTAAGCCTAATTTAATGTAAAACAATCTTCAGGCCAAAAACTAATTTCGGTAGACGGTATTGTGCATTGAGGGCTTTGGAGGTTAGAGAAGGTTCCATCACCCTTCAGCGTTGATTTTTCACTTAGTTTTCGGTCAGTGGTTTATTAATGTAACATTTTTAATGAGAATAATCACAGTAATAATCATAGATTGATAGACAGAACATTTTTCCCATTGAAATGTCAAAGCATAAACGGCAGAGCCTTAGGATGAGAGGGCAAATTTTAAAAGAGAACTGTGGACAGATTTTTGTTGGATGCCTGGAATGTGCTGCCATGGATAGTGATGGAGGCACATCCTATTGTGGCATTTAAGAGGCTTTTAGATAGGCAGGAAATTGAGGGATATGGATCGTGTGTGAGCAGATGAGATTAGTTCATCTTGGCATCATGTTCAGCACAGACATTGTGAGCTGATGGGCCTGTTCTGCTGTATGCTGTAGTTTTGATTTTGAATTATAGTCTCAATTTAGTCATACCGAAAGTTTGTTTTCATATTCTTTACTGACAACTGTTCCTGGAAGTAAGCTTGTATGATATAAATAATTTATTAAACTTGAAATACGCTGAGTTTGCAATGTAGCAAAAATTAGAATATTTTTGAAATGATTTTGTTCTGAGATGTGATACTACCTTGGTTTTAGAAAAGTATATTTTTGATTGCGAGTAGCAAGTGTCAAGATGGTATGAGTGTTATTTGTATTTAACTTTTTAATCAACTTTGGGGTATTTATTTGGTTGAAATATACAGTACATTGTTTAACTCGTATAATTTCATGACGTTATTTTAATCAGTTTATCAGATATATAGCCTAATCAGTTCATGAAATCATTGTGACCTGAACAGTACTACACTCTGACCTATTTTGTATCCTGTTTGCATTCACTGCTCTAAAAAAGCAGTAGACATACCAGGATATTATTTTTTAATTTACTATGTCATTACTGTCTTCTTTAGTCAGACAGTGGTGAATCTGTGGAATTCTTTGCCACAGAAGGCTGTGGGGGCAAAGAATTGAGAAA
The DNA here is from genome assembly GCF_010909765.2 of Amblyraja radiata. NCBI lineage: Eukaryota > Metazoa > Chordata > Chondrichthyes > Rajiformes > Rajidae > Amblyraja > Amblyraja radiata. The sequence goes on from NC_045976.1 coordinate 25,434,733, forward strand.
ATTGTTTTGGTTTTCACCTGATGGAGGAGTCCCTGCAAGAAATGGATCCTGGCTCGGGGCAAAATTGGAACCTTTGACAGACTTTCATGTAATTGAATAGCCTGTCAATGACTAAAAAGCACTCTTGATTTCCTATTTAGCTAACATAAAGCTTGGGGAGAAAATGAAAACCCCAACAGCAGCTGCAAACGTTCACTCAATATGAATCGCCAAAAGACTTGTTTCCATAAAATTGGAAACTTATGTGTGTATGATACCAATATAGGAAAAATCAAATCATTTTGAACATTTGTATTCCATTGACTTTGCTCTAATCTGATCCTTGGATAGATAACAAAAACAAGTTGCACAGGTTCAAAATCTAATGTAGTCTGTGTATAGGTGTAATTTTGCACAAATTAATATAGACAGTTGGCATGAAAGTCAAGGTCTAATAATCTGTGTTGAGGACAAAAATATTGACTGGAATAGCATATCAATAAAAAATTATATTGGAATTTTTATAGCATTTGGTGTTAAAGCATCAAGTCCTTTTGCAACATTCATTTTAGAGTCATAGTCACACAGCACAGAAACAGGCCTTTTGATCCAACGTGTCCACGCCAACCAAGAAGCCGCATCCACACTAGTCCACCTGCCTGCATTTGGACAAAATGGCTCTAAACCTTTCCTATTCATGCACATATCCAAATGCCTTTTTAATGTTGTTATCATCAGGCATGAGATTTCTCCACGCATCCACGGATTTTGAAATTTAGTAAAGCACCGCCGCCGTGCCCCATCGTCGCGAGTCTTCACCGCTGCCGAGGCCTCACCCCTGTCGACGCCCCACTTCATGCCTCCATGGTGCCGACCCGGGCCCCAGCCGCGGGCTCCGTCGGCCGCTTCGTCCGACCCGGGATTCTACCCGCGAGGCCCCAGCCGGGGTTCTACGTGGCGGTCCGGGCGGCTTCGAGACCGCGGCGTCTTGATAAAGACCTCTGGCCGCGATCCCAGTCCACAGCCGCAGCCCGTCGGGATGCCTTCTGGCCGCGCAATACAATGTATTGTTGCATTTCCACCTTGGACTCACCATTGAGTCAGCAATTAACATTCCTTAATAGTCACTGACTTTGAAAATTCTGGCAATCAGAAAATGTCCAGTAATCAAAAGAAGATAAAAGATTATTTGCCTTTTTTAAAATAATTTTACCATACATTTAAAGAAATTAAAGAAATTAAATCTTTAATTTTAAATTTTGGGAAGTGTTATTTTCAAATAATGTCTTAAATTCTAGGTTGAGATGTTAATATTTTGTCCACTGTACAATGTAACAGCTATGTAGCACAATATGATCATCTTTGAAGTAGATGGATCATCATTTGCATCCTAACTGTTAAGAGTTGGATTTGAAATTCATTTGGTATTTAAATACAATGGTAAAGGATACTTATCTCTAATTAGAGTAAACAAGCAAGGAAGTAGGTGTAATATAAAATATTTTCAATATGACTTAAGTGTAAACAAGCAAGGAGTTGGTGTCCTTTTAAGGTATGATTATCACAAATTTTCTGTGTAAATTAAGAAGTGACAGGCAAGTAAAATGTGTTATTTTAAGGTACAATTTTAAAAATGACAGTATAAATTAAGGGTAAACAGGCAAGAAAACGTCATTTCAAGGTACAATTATCAAAAAAAGTCTGCATATAGGGTGCGCTGCCCCTTTTACCCCCACCTGGGGCGTTGCCCCTTGGAACCCTACCAGGGGCAATGCCCCCTGGACCCCATCTCTCTTCCTCTTTTTTCAGATTTTTCCTGTCTCATGCCTGTATCATATCTGCCCCCAACTACCTTCTCCAACTACCTGGCAGTTTGTTCCATAGACCCATCCCAGCCTCTGTGTGGAAATGTTTGCGCCTCGGGTTCCTATAAATCTGCCCCCTCTCACCTTAAACCTATGTTCTCTGATTCCTGATTGCCCTACCTTGGATGAAAGACTGTGTATTTACCCTTTCATAATCATATTTATTAGCGAAGTTTTGCATCTATTCCCCTCATGATTTTATACACCTCAATAAGATCAACCTGGAGTCTAGGGAATAAAGTCCTAGTTTGCCCAATCTCTTCCTTTGGCTCAGGCCCTTGAATCCTGCAACATCCTCATAAATGTTTACTCTTTCCAGATGGAATGACGTATTTCCTATAGCAGAGTCACCAAAACTGAACATAATACTCAAAATGCAGCCTCACCCACGTGTTGTATATCTATAACATAATATCCCAACTTTTATACTCAATATCCTGACTGATGAAGACCAGCTGCCTTGACCCCCTTTCAACCTGTGTTGTCACTTTCACGGATCTAAGTATCTGAACTCTTAGATTGCTCTGCTCTAAAACACTCCACAGAGCCCTACCATTAACATTCACTGTGAAGGTCCTTGCACGTGTCTATATTAAGCTCCATGAGCCATTCTTCAGCCCACTTGCCCAGCTGATCAAGATCCTATTGTGATTTTTGATAAGCATCTTCACTATCTATGATACCACCCACTTTAGATCCTTTGGTCCAGGTGTAGAAAAGTTAAGCAGTTCTGCACTTTGAGCATTTCGCTGAATCCAGTTGGTCTGTCCTCAATGTATCAAAATTCCATCTTGTAATATTTCTGTAGCAGTAATGTTTCTTGAAGGATAGATAGATAGGTTCTTTATTGTCATTATAACATGTAAACATGTACAACAAAATTAAAAATGCCAATCATTCAGTGCACCATTCACACATTATCTAAAAGCTAACGATACGTAAAAGAGAATATCTGAGACAAACAACTAAAATAAGTAACATGAAAAAAAACAAGCATAAACACACAACCATACATTCTTCTGTCGATTGCACAATCCCTTTGGTATGCAGCGCACCTGCGCCCATTTGGTGGCTACATTAAGTGTTGGGATAAAAACTGTTCTTGAGTCTGTTTGTCCTTGTCCTCATTGATCTGTACCGTCTGCCTGACGGCAACAGTTCAAACAGGGAGTGTCCGGGGTGGGAAATGTCCTTTATAATGTTCTGGGATTTCTTGAGACAGTGGGAACTGTGTAGGTGGCATGCTTAATATGTTGTATTTTGTTCCAGACTATTCAAGAAGTGCAGCCAGATATAGTGGTCGTAGAACTATGTCAGTACAGAGTCTCCATGCTCAAAATGGATGAAAAGACATTACTTAAGGAAGCCAGAGAAATCAATCTGGACAAGTTACAGCAAGCTATAAAACAGGTTCAGTATTTAAGTCTGAATTTAAGGTCAACTCTGTTTTTGTTTAAAGTGCATTTGGTTGTAATTTTGGTTTGTGCATTCTTAATTTTGACCTGTGCTGATTTATGGAAGCAAGATTTTGTAAAATTTGAAACCGAATGAAAAACAGAAAAATTGCATGAGACAAAAAGCATGAGACAAATGGGTGTGTTTTTGAAAAAACAACTTTATATGCTTATGAGGGAGAGGTTTGGGTAATGGGACTGAATTTGAGTACTACTTGAAAGAACAGCATCGTTTTGATAGCCTTAAGCTACCTTTTTGGCTCTTGGGACGCTAAAAAACTTTAGTTCCATGTTGCACATAAACCATGCAACGTTCTTCATTGAGGACTCTGCCACTATTCTGTAAGTTTTTTTTCACTTTTAAATGATTGTGCAAAACTTAGTAACATGATTGGATAAGATCACCTTGGTACACGAGAATAGATTCTGAGTTAAATAATAGAATAAGTTATTCATTCACAATATCCCTCAAATCATCAATTTCTTCCCAGGTGTCTGATCATCCATCTCTCAATTACTGAAGTCTTATTTCATTTTGATGGAAATTCTTGACACACTGATTCATTTTTACCTCCTCTTCATACCTCCGTCCCTCCACGCCCCACTCATTATTTTGAGATCTGGGTTATTAATACCTCAAATCAGTAAGAGTCTTTAATATCTCAGTCAATCTTCTCCAGTGCAAATGAACATCAGTTCAGTTGTTTAAAGCCAAATGGCTCTCATCGATACAATAAAATAACATGACAATATGATCATTATCACAGATCTGGTTAGAATTATTTAATCTGTATTTGCAAATCATTTTAATATTTGAAAATGTGGGCGCGAGGGCATGTATCTGTAAAAAGCTGGGATTTTATACATTGAATCTTGATTTTATTCAATTTCAGGTAACCCTTAATTTCAGGTAGCCATTTCTCACCCTCCACCTCCCATTTTTGTTCTTTTTCTCTCAACCTCCGCCCCAGTCCCACAACACCCATTTTCAACACCCTAACACACGACTTCCCCCTTCTCTAACTGGCCATTATTCCTTTCCTCTCCTTCTGTGCACTTAGCATCTACTGGCCCCCGTCTTTCTCCCCCACCACCTCGCGTCCCTATATTTTTTACCACTCTGTCCATATGCAGGGTTATGACCCAAATGACACACTGGTCAATCTGAGGAGCACCTCTTGACTGTCAATTCCCACCTCCACCCCCAAAACAGATGCTGCTTGATCCGCTGAATTCATTCCGGTAGTTTTTGTCTGCCTGAGATTTTGAACCTCTTCCAAATAAATAAATCGATCAGGCCACATGTCCTTTGTATTGTGTGGAATAATACTGTGTTTTAATTTCTCAATGTAGTTAGCACAGTCTGCAAACAGCTATTGATTAGCAAAGTTTTCTGTACATTTTTAAAACTTAACTATTCTTGTTTTTATAGAATGGAGTAATGTCTGGATTGATGCAGATGCTGCTATTGAAGGTCTCTGCTCACATCACAGAACAGCTGGGCATGGCCCCAGGGGGTGAATTCAGGGAAGCCTTCAAGGAGGTGGGTATTCCTCTTGTCCGTTTCATCCCTCTCGAAGTTGACTCGTCTCTCTTGTGGTCAGCAATGCCATTTAAATACCGTGGACGTAATATTAAAGTTATCTGACCTCATCATCAAGGAAGCAAATCTGGTAGCAATCTGGATTATGCCTTTGTGCTGTTTAATGGGAAAGCTGGAAACTGATGTCAATGATCCTCTCCTTGTATTTGGAGAGTATTGTTGCAGCGTTTTCTAGGTCGAATAGATGGATTACGAGGATTTAAGATCTATTCTCCTGGATGAAATAGAAAATATTAACAACCAGTCTGAAGAAGGGTCTCAACCCGAACGTCTCCTATTCCTTCTATCCAGCTGCCTGTCCCGCTGAGTTACTCCAGCTTTTTGTGTCTATCTTCGTTTTAAATCAGCATCTGCAGTTCCTTCCTACATGGAAAATATTAAGTGTTCTGGCTCATAGAATAAGGTTTAATAATACGATACGATAGAACTTTATTTATTCCAGGAGCGAGATTGATCTGCCAACATTCATAACACACAAGATACATGAAACATGACATTAAAGTGACGAGTGGAAAGGATTGGGGATGTGCAAAGATTTGGGTGGGGGAGAGGGGAGTCAGTCTCAGTCTACGCCACGACAGAAGGGGGAGAAGTTGTACAGTTTGATAGTCACATGGAAAAAAGAATCTCCTGTGGCTTTCTGTACTGCATCTTGGTGGAACCAGTCTGTTGCTGGAGGTACTCCTCAGATTGACCAGTGTGTCATTGAGGGGATGAGCTGTATTGTCCAAGATGCAGTTTGAGGACTGTCCTGTCCTCCAGGAGCACCTCCCATGAATCCAACTCCGCCTTCAGGACTGAACCAGCTTTAGAGTTTTAATGACACATTAAACCATAACTTATTGCTTTACAACAACTTTTAACATAACCAAATCTACATTTTTAAGTATGGATTGTTAATCCCTTAATTTTCCACTGTACTGTGCATTGAACTTCTTATGAAACGTGCATTTTAAAAATTGTGTGTTTCAGGCTGGAAAAGTGCCTTTCTGTAAGTTTCACCTTGGGGACAGGCCCATCCCTATCACCTTTAAAAGGGCCATTGCTGCACTTTCACTCTGGCAGAAGGTCAAATTAGCCTGGGGTCTCTGTTTCTTGTCTGATCCCATCAGGTATGAATATGTATGTCATAATTCATGGATTTGCAAGCTTCAGCCATGCTTTCATAATTACGTAAATTTACATTTCAAAAGTGCTGATGTGCTGCTCTGCTAAGTCATGTGCCAATTTATATGAAAAATAATTCAAACTGACGAAATGATTTTGAATATATATTCGGGCAGTTTATTGGTATTGAGAACAATGTCATAAAACACATAAACCTGGGAGCACTTTAAAAAAAACTCAGTTCCTCAAACTTTTACGCCATTCCTTTTAGTTGTTGGGTGACTTTATTTCTTGCCTCCATTTACCTCCCATAGTCCTTGTCACATAATACTCCTGACAGAATTTGAGTTTTACTGCTACTTCATACATTTTGCCACGTTCTGAAATGAAGTAGTACGTAGCTGCTTTATTTTCTGCATCAAATTGTTTGAAACACTTAATCACGCTCGAACATTCAAACCTCTTGGAAATTTATGTAGACAAATTTATTCCACATAACTTTTTTTCTGATATAATTCTGGTAAATCTCTAATAAGCCCAAATATATTTCAAATCCTCTTGGCAACGAATTCCCCAAATCAGATTTTTTTTTTTTGTTGGTATCTGATCAACGTTCTGCACATCTGCACATTCTCTTTGTACTTTGATAATAAACCTTTATTTCCATTGGAACTTTTTTTTTTTTTTAACTGACTCTTTTGGACAGGCTTAGTTTATATGGAGAACAAAGACCATTACTCCTCATTGTTTATTTATCAATTAAAGTCAAATTTTCTCTCTTTTTAATCCAAAATCCAAGCCCTCTGCTTTCCCTACTCGTGATTCTGTCACAATCTATGCACACCCAATTGAAACTTAAGGAGCCACTACCACTCCCTGGTTAATATAGCTTATTGCTTCTCGCCATGATGCACACCCTATTTAATTTCCAGTTTTCATTGCAATATTAGAGACATAACTGTTTAATATCTATTATAAATGTAAATATGATGCATTGTGACGTGCATTCTGCATTAAGTGTTTTGAACTGACGACACAGTTTTTCTCAACTTATTTGCTCAAGGAAGCAAAACTTAACAGTGTAAAATTAAGCATTGATTGTTTTTAATTTAATTTTTAATTGATTTATCTGTTTCAGTAAAGATGACGTAGAAAAGTGCAAACAGAAAGATCTTCTAGAACAGATGATGTCCGAAATGATCGGAGAGTTTCCTGATCTTCATCGAACCATTGTTGCTGAACGGGATGTTTACCTAGCCTATATGCTAAAGCAAGCCGCAAAGCCATTAGAACTACCTCTGGCTTTAGGACGTAAGCACACAAACTAGCCTGGATAAGCTTCTGTTACTCTCTAATCTACTGATTGGAATTTGTTTGGTAGTCAAATATGTGCCCCCCCCCCCCCCCCCCCCCCCACTGAGCCGTCTGCATCATAATTTTTGCTGCTAGTCTGTATAAACAAAAATACTTCTTGGTTTGGTCTCTTAAGTCTTGCTAAGTTGCTTAACCAGTTGGGGAAGCTACATTTTGTCTTGTAGGTTCTTTTCACTGAGTTGTGCTCGGAGAGAATAAATGGAAGGGTAGGGCATAACAGTCATTTATAGGCTAGGACTTTATTCATTGGAGTGATGGAGAATTAGGAGTGATTTTTGCTGTGTATAAAATGAGGGGTGTAAATAGGCTGAATGCATACAGCCTTTTTCCCAGGTTGAGGGAATCAAGAACTAGAGGACACAGGTTTAAGGTGATGGGAGAAACATTTAATAGGAACTGAGGGGCAACTTCACAGAGTAGTCGTTTACCTTTCCCCTGACTCTAGTCTGAAGATGGGTCTCGACCTGAAACCTCACCCATTCCTTCTCCCCTGAGAAGCTGCCTGTCCCACTGAGTTACTCCAACATTTTGTGTCTATTTTCAGGTAGTAAATTGTATTTATAGGGAATGAGCTGCCAGAGGAAGTTATACAGTAATAACATTTAAAATACATTTTTGGATAACCTTTTGTATGGAAAAGATTGAGAGGGATTAGCGTAGATGGGTTTCTTGGTTGGCATGGACGCGTTGGGCCGAAGGACCTATATTTGTGCTGTATCTGTCTCTATATTACCAACATTGGCAATCACCCACCAGTGATTGTCTCTGCCTTGCCCCTCCTTCTCACAACAGTTACCTTCCCTCCACACTCCCAGTCCTGATACAGGATCTCGACCAGCATATCATCCATCCCTTTGTCTCCACAAATGCTGCTTGACCTGCTTAATTTTCAAGCAGGTTATATTTTTTTCTCTCGCTGTTTATTTGTCCTCCAGTGTGTGATAACTGACTGGAAAGTAGGATAGGTGCCTGGCTTTGTTCCTGTTGTCCATTGCTCTCTGTTGGAGTTTGTACATTCTCCTAATAACTGCATGGATTTTCCTAATGCTCCAGCTTTCTTCCATATATTAAAGATGTACTGCTTAGTAAGTTAATGGTTTACCATAAATTACTCGATGCACAGAATGAGTGGCATAAGGGTGGTGTTGGTGGGCATGTGATAGAGTGCAGGTTATAGGGAACAGGAGTGATGAAGTTGCCCCAAAAGCCAGCATAGGAGGCCATAGCCTGTGGAATCAATCATCATAAAATATGAAACTAGAATATACCTAGATAAATTAAAGTTTTACATTTTCCAGGTACGTTCCAGGTTGATGACTGAAGTACACCGCATTTACCATTTTGAGATTTGTTAAATTATTTTTCTGTTCATTCCATAGCTGAGCCCAGTCAACGAATGCCATCCGTTGTGGTGGGAGTAGTTGGAATGGGTCATGTGCCAGGAATTGAGAAGAACTGGAATAATCTATTAAACATTCAAGAAATAATGAGGTAAAATCTGCCTCTTTTTTAGCAGTTTTGAGTTAATATTACTATTCTAATAAGAGACCGTGGAATTGTTGTTTTATGAAGAAGTCTGCATACATTTTGAATTGATTAAATACTGTTATTTGTGAACAAATTTCCTTGTTAATTCAAAATATAACCATTTGGTGAGAATATTCATACAACTGGAATCCCAAAATTTAGATTGAATCCAAGAACATAGTACAGGAATTACCTGCAGGTGCAGCACGTTATGCCTGGGTAGTTATCATTTTCATCTTATTTATAATGACTTGTAATGGGGTGGGGGGGTAGGATGACAGAGGGTAAGAGAGAGATCAAGGGAAAATTTGGTATTGAGGACAGGCATTTTCAAATGTTCACCTTTCATATTTCAAATTAAATTATCAGAGTTGCCGCCCAAAGTTTCTGCGGCAGTTCAAATATAGTAAAGATCTTTAATATGTATAAGACCAAAGGAGGAGTGTTCTTTCTGCCAATATTTTAAGCTATCACGCAGAGCTGAACAGCAGCATGCCATACCAATCAGTGGGAACCACAAGGTGGGTCCAAGTAGCATCCGCAGCCAGGCTTCCAACATTCCCAGTATAGTTGGTAATCAGACCAGTGGATTTAAGAAGGGTTCAGAATTCAGAGGGGTTCAGATAACTGGAAGGTACAGGGAGTATGGCCTGAAGCTCATAAGTATTTTGTTTTGAGACACTCTTAACAAAATACTTAGAGGCTTGGCTGAAGCAGCAGTGAGGAATGATTGAAATGATGATGGTAGATTTCTTCATCAGGAAAGTCAAATCAAGTCACATTTATTTATATAGCACATTTAAAAAAACAACTCTCGTTGGCCAAAGTGCTTTACATTTGTTATAAGAATAGTATAAACATACAAACTACATTCGTATATACATATAGCCCTCGCTCAGTGGACGTCAGGAAAGGCTTGGGAGTATAGATAAGATTTTAGTCTTGACTTAAAGGAGTCGATGGAGGGGGCAGTTCTGATGGGAAGGGGGATGCTGTTCCACAGTCTAGGAGCTGCAACCGCAAAGGCACGGTTGCCCCTAAGCTTGTGCCTAGACCGTGAGATATTCAGCAGCCCGATCTGAGGGACTTGGAGGTGGAGTGGTGGAAAGCATTCAAAGATTGTAAGTGGACGTTCCAGAGTAATGCAGGTCAATGGCAACTACATAATCATAATGGCATGTTGGGGCTAACCAAAGAACATTCTGCAGAATAGAATCACAATAATGTTCTGAGCTTCAATACCAGTATGTGGTTTTATTATCATGACTAGTATTGGGAATGCTTATCCAAATTGTTATTGCCATGGAGCCTCGATTAAAAAAAAATAATAAGCTCTGACATCAAAATATAGAAACAAGGAACTGCAGATGCTGGTTTACAAAAATTACAAAATGTTAAAGTAACTCAGCGGGTCTGGCAGCATCTCTGGGGAGCATGGATAGGTGACGTTTCGAGTTGGGACCTTTCTGCAGGAGAGGAACACGTAGACAAATGGAATATCTAAGGGCAAGTCCACGGTTGTTACGAGAATAAATTAAGATGGTTGATGGGTGACCAGGGACAGTTAGTAGAGAGAATATTAACAAAGGAATGTAAAAGTTGGGAAGTGGAACATTTGTGGTACATTTTCAACATGTTGACTTTATTATGAAATACGGGTTTTTTTTTTTGCATCTTCCCTGAATAACTAATAAACCAATTTTTATTTTACAGTATTCCTCCGCCATCTTTAGCGACTAAAGTATTGAAGTTTTCCCTTAAAACAACTGTTATTGGACTTGTGGGTTATGGCTGCTACCGTTTGGGAAAAGGGACCATTAAGCTGATGCTGTCAAGGCCATTAGTACAGACTTACCTCCATAAATATACAAATCAAATATTCTAACTGAAAGAAAACATTTTGAAGACCTTCTACTTGTTGTTTGAGAAGAGCTGAAGGAAAATATGCAGGAATCTTTGTATTTTCCCTTGTTTACTTTACACTTTGAATTCCGTATCAGACATGATTCGTAACATGGATACGTTCTCCTCACTGAAAAGCTACACCATCTGCGAGTGGGAAGAAATAAACATCATAAAATGTACTGATTCCATGTTATCTAAAAAATGCCTCTATTTTAATGCAGTATATCTGATCTGTGAATGGCTTGAACTTAATCCACAAGTCACTATTTTAAGCCTATCGGTTTGGGGATAGGTGTGGAAGAACGTAGAAAAATTACAAATTCATATTTTGAAATTTTGCAATATTACTATTTTCATTTAATGGAACATCAATGGACCTATGGTTACTTTAAAATCATGTTCAGATGCCACTGAGCCAATCGTGATTATCTGAGATGTCCATTACAACTGAAACTGCACAAAACTCATACATTTTAAGATTTTTATGTATTATCCATAAGGTAGCACCTGTATGGTTTACAGTTGATAATGCAACCAGTAGAATTTAGAAACATTTGCTAACTCTTATTTTGAAAGGTGGTGGAATTCTATTAAAATAAGTATTTAAAATTATTTATGATTCACTCATTCAAAACCTACGTGCATTCACAATTTATTTTGGGTTCCCCTCTGAAAGTTTGCCATTTCACAATGCATTTCAAACAGAGGGGTAGACTTCTTCCCTTTCCCACTCCCTCCCTCCACTTCCTAGATTTAGTCTCCAGATCTCTGAAGGTATTGACACCTTGCAGGCAGTGCCCTATAATTGCTGGGTACTTTCCCTTACTTTGGTTGATTTTTCCAAGATTCAAATCGGGTTAAGTATTGTCGGGCAATTTTCCAATGAAGGAGCATCATTGGCCTTGATATATATGCAGGTTTCCAGCTGCCTGGTAGATTGAATTCCTGTTTCCATCCCGCAAATGCTTCAACTTTCTGAGTCATTTGAAATTAAATCCATGTAATGCAACTAAATGACATTATCTACTTTTAATGCTTTACTCCTATTGCCTTGTTTTCAAGTGATTGTAGTTTTCCTAAAAACCAGTTAAATGCCAATTCGTGGCCGACATAAATCTGATTAAAGATAAATTTATCCATTGGACTTGGGAACATAAACTTTGAAGTGTTTTTATGTTATATCATGCTACATTCAATTTTATTTCTAGACAGTGATAAAACATAACTTGTTGCTGTTTGGTTTGCAAGATTTGCTGAATCTTGTAAATTACCTTATTCTGAATTTGTACCTCCGTTAAATGTGTTTTCAAATCATTCAAGTAATGTAGCAAGATTCACCTTAACAATGTAGATTATGTGCACTTTTGTGAATCAGCATTACCTTGATGGTGCTTGCTAGGCTGCTATTGCTTCACATGTGCAGATCTAGTGTCACCTTCAGCAGCAAAACATTACCATCTGAATGTCTCAATTGCCAATTGTGCTGAAAAGAAAATGAAATGAAAGTAATTTATAATTTCCTTGTCAGAATTGCAAATTACATCTGAGCAATGGAATTGTGTGGGTAATACATAGATATAACCAACCATGCAATTTTATTAACAAGTAAAGGGCTCAATTCGTTTTTATTTAGCTTTTGAATGCTTAGGAAATGTAAAGTGCACCTTGATGCCTTTTGGGGAGGTGGGTGTAAGTTGTATGACAAACACCTGGTGTATATCTGGTATAACTTATCTAACAATTTTGTTTTGATTCAAAGTGTCAGGGAAATGGGGAGAGTGAAAATAATGTAGTGGAAATGCATGTTTGCATTTGGAATCTGAATGTATTACAAGTGCGTCTCATGTTAAAATAACTGCCACATAATCTGTTGATTTGAATCTGAGACTTTAACCATATTGGTGTATAGTTTTGTTAATCAGATCTGAAGCAGAAAGCGTCAGCGGGTTTAAGTATAAAATCACATGGATCACAAAAGCATTTGAAGTGTTACTCAAAGGCCATTGTGTTTGAATATCTTTTGAGAAGTCTTTCATTCTGATGGAATGCAGATACTTCCTCTGCGGTTCTCGTAAAACATTTTCAGCAAATGACATGCTGCTTTCATATCTGCTTGTTTTAATGGTACTATTTAATTTCCTTGAAAATAAAACTAAATTAAATGTGAAAAGCATGTAATTTAAGATGAAGATAGATACAAAATGCTGGAGTAACTCAGCGGACAGGCAGCATCTCTGGAGATAAGGACTGAGTGATGTTTCGGGTCGAGACCCTTCTTCAGACTAGTCAGAAGGATCTCAACCTGAAAAGTCACCCATTCCTTCTCCAGAGATGCTGCCTGTCCCGCTGAGTTGCTCCAGCATTTTGTGTCTATCTTCGGTTTAAACCAGCATCTGTAGTTCCTTCCTACACATGTAATTTAACACGCCTGTTCACTCCCACAGAAAAGGCTTTGTTTGAGTTCTAATTTTGTCAAACTAAACACTCTAGCTGGACACGCATGTTGTGATTTTAGTCAGTATTTAAAGACGGAGGTGAGCTGTGTCTCGTGATGCACTAAATAGATTCATAACTGAATTCAATTGAACTGAAATTGGGTGTTCAGTAGTGCCTATATGTAAATAATCACATCCTGCTTCACATGTAACTGCAATTTTTACTAACAATGATTTCTGTTATTTTGAAGCTTTCTGTGCCTGCTCTTGCTGGATATTTTTCTATACAGCAATTTAGATTCACCCTGAAAACTTTTTAAAAATTGCAAATCTATCCATAAGTAAAATTTGATACTGAACATTCTTTTTCCATATAGCCTCATGTTGCTCATGCAAAATGTAAGCGTCAAGAGTTCAGCAAGCGTTTGTCTATTAATTGTCAAAATTGTATTCTTGCACCATACTTTTCCAGTAGAAAATGTACATTTATTATAAAATGACAAGAATAAAGTGGGCCTATTCCTGGCTGACAAAAATTAATGAATGTATTCATGTATGTATTATACATTTGAGTTAAATTCAAAATCTATTTGGCAAAGCTAGGAAACTAGGATAATGTACCATAATGTTGATCTGATCACTGGATTTGGCAGTGTTAACAGTATTTAAGTCTCACACTGTTCCAAATGGTAACTAATTTAACACTACCTATAAATTATAAAAAATGTGGGGTACAGCAAATTTTAAATTCCAGCATTGTTATTTCTGTTGCTGAGATTGCTTGCTGAAATACATATTTTTGTGATATCATTCCTTAAAGTTATTTTTAATGTACCCCCAAAAATTAATTTTTCAGTTACCTATTGTGTGAAAATGCCTCGCAGGGTCTAATTTCTGCGTCTCAAGTATTGTACTTCTATTTAAATGGAATCTTACACTCTCATTTATTTGAACTATGTTGTTCAAGGTTTCCTGGCATCATGCTGTGGATTATGTAGTTTCTGTATCATGTCTTTCCGTTGTAATATAAATTTGAAACATCTCCATATTCAATTTCTGTAGGATTGTGCCTTTTAAACTGCTGAGCATTCTGGGATATTGGAGATCATGATGGTAACATTATTGTAAGAATAAAGTTTTGCAGAGATTTTACTTCTGTTTCAGATTTTTTTTTAATTGAATGTCCTTCAACTGAACATGTATTGCTAAATTCCTTCCCACTAGCCCAAGCAAGGGTTCATGATTTGTAGTGGAAATCCCAGAGTTCTACTATTTTTACCATGAGCAACAGAAGAGTTGAACAAAGATCATTTCAACAACAAAAAATAGTGTAGAGATCAAACTGTGAGCCATCACGCTATATTGAATGAAGAATCTGCTATTATTTTCTATCCTTAAATTTTTTTTTTTTTAATCCCCAATTCTTAATTAAAAGCACTCCAGTGTGTTTGTGATTCCAATGTCTGATTTCTCCACCCCCCCCCCCCCCACCAAAAAACAACTGAGCAAACAAACTTGTGTCAAATTGTCGTTGTGCCATTTACACATGCCTTTCAAAACAAAAACAATTCTGGTGTCAATTATATGATAAATATATTTTTTAAAGGCACTTTCACAGAACTACTTTTATTATGTCACGTTGCTTCAGGGACAATCTGAGTGAAGAGCCGTTTAAAAAAAAATACTTTCTAGGTCAGCAACTTGAACACAATGGCAGAGAGGGGCAAAATTGCTTAAACTGAGAAATTACAGGTTGGAGAATATAGTTTCCTTCTGTACTGCGTTGGTCAACATATTTATTCCTCTGCATTTTTGGAGTAAGAAACTAACAAATGCTAGCCAGAGGAAAATGGTATTGCTGTAAGCACAACAATTGAACAGAAATATTAGCATTTGATATTTAAACAATGTCTAATTCAAGCACTACATCTATTTCTGGCAAAGCCGGTATTGTATTGCCCATTCTTACGTGGCTTGCTAGCCTATTGCATAAGGTAATGTATAGTGAGCATCGTAGGAGGCTGAGAATGCATCCTGGTAGGGCACTGGTGTTGAGAATTATTGTGGAGGACGTATTGTCTCCAACCTCACTGTAGCCTCATTTCAGTGGTTATTGTCATGTGTGCTGAGGTACAGTGAAAAGCTATTGTGTGCTAACCAGTCAGCAGAAAGACAATACATGATTACAATAGATCCGTTTGCAGGAATTAAGTTTAGTGCAAGGTTAAGCCAGCAAAGTCCAATCCAGAATAGTCTGAGGGTCATCAAAGAGGTCACCACTGCTCCGTGGTTGTGGTTGTCTATGGGTAAGAAAGTGGAATCTGGGTGAAGGGAGTGCTGACTCCTAGGCCCAGGACTTTGGAGATGTTTATAGATGGGATTATGCTGTTGAAGGTTGAACTATAGTCAATAAATAGGA
The DNA here is from genome assembly GCF_010909765.2 of Amblyraja radiata. Lineage (NCBI taxonomy): Eukaryota > Metazoa > Chordata > Chondrichthyes > Rajiformes > Rajidae > Amblyraja > Amblyraja radiata. The sequence goes on from NC_045976.1 coordinate 25,450,401, forward strand.
GTGTGGCATAGGTGTCCTTATCTAGGTGTTCCAGAGATGAGTTTGGAGCTAGAGCAATGATGTCTGCAATGGTACCTGTTACAACAGTCAGCAAACTGCAGTAACTCCAGCTGGCTGGGAGGCTGGAGTTAATGTGTGCCATCACCAATCTTTCGATGCACTTCATTATGGTGAATGTCAGCCACTAAGTCTCCTTTTTGATCAGTCATGAGCTAAAAGCTCCCAGGAGTCGGTGAGGTTATTGCGTTTCTTTAAGGATGCTTGAATCAACTGTCCACTTACATAACTTTTTTTTGGCAGTGTGATATCAAGCATGCAAACAATGTGACCTGCCCAATGTAGACATCTGGGAGTAACTGAGGACTTGATGCAAGGTATGTTGACCTGGGTGAGGACAAAGATATTGGTTCATTTGTACTTTTAATGCATTTTGAGGATTTTTCAGTGTTGGTATTTTTCCAGACCCTTGATATGCTTACTGTAGGTAATCCTGATCTTAGGAGTATAAGGAAGGACAGACATTGCTGCTGCCGCCTTTTTTGTGTCAGTGCTTGTAGGTTGGTTTTTAAAATTGGAGAATTCAGTGTTAATATGATTAGGTTGAAAGCTACCCAAACAGAATATGAGGGGCTGCTCATCCATTTTACATGTGGTCTCACTGTGGCGATGGAAGAGGCCCAGAACAGAGAGGGGAATAACAGTATGGGAATTGGAAGAAGAGTTAAAATTGTTAGCTACCAGGAGATCCGACAGGCCTTGGTGGGCGGAGCACAAGTGTTCGGCAAAATGGTCACCTAGTTTACGCTAGGTCTCGCCGATGTAAAGGAGGCCACATCAGGAGCATCAAATGCAATAGATGAGATGGATGTAAACCTCCTGTCTCACCTGGAAGTGCTGCACGGGTCCATGGATGGATGTGAGGGAGGAGGTATAGGGGCAGGTTTTACAGGAATGGGGATGGATTAGGTGAGATGGGATGAGCGAAACAAGAAGTTGTAGAGGGAGTGACCCTGCAGAGAGGGGTGGGATTGGAAGATGTAACTGGTGGTGGGATCACTTTGAAGGTGGTTCAGTCATTGAACATGCTCAAACACAGATGTTTGATATTAAGGAAATCAAGAGGAATGGGGCTAGTGCAGGAAAGTTGTACTATGAGTTTACTAAGTACGGAGGAAGCCTGAGCAAGCCCTGTCCTGTTTAAATTCCTTTATTATTGTTGTGTAATCGTACATATAATTAAGCACCCTTGCCACTAGCAACATGTAGACGTGTTTAATGTTCAGATATTCAACTTCTAATATTCCACTGACAAGGTTGGCAATAACGTCAAATTAAAAAGACAGGTACACAAAAATGCTGGAGAAACTCGGCGGGTGCAGCAGCATCTATGGAGCGAAGGAAATAAGCAACGTTTCGGGCCGAAACCCTTCTTCAGACTGACCTTTAAATTAAAAAGACATACTTGCTCTGCATTTCAATGTTGCCACCTGCTGGCAAAAGCTCCAGGGTTGTGAATAATATTCAATAGTCTGGAGAAGGGTCACACCCATTCCTTTCTCTCCAGAAATGCTGTCTGACCCGTTGAGTTACTCTAGCTTTTGTTGTGTCTATCAGCGGGGTAAAGCAGCATCTGCAGTTCCTTCCCACACAACACCGAAGAATACTTCAGGCCTGAAGAAAGGGGCCGACCTGAGGCCCGAGACCTGACACCTGCTCATCCTCCTCCCCCCCAGGGGCGGCGCTGCAGCGATGGCCGGGGTGTCGGTGCGCTGCGCTATCCGCACCGCCTGCGGCTGTGGGCGGGGAGCGGGCAACGGAGCCTCGGTCATGGGCACGGCCTTGGGCAACGGCGGAGCCTCGGCCATGAGTAGCGGCGGCGGGGGACCAGGCCTGCACAGCCTTCGCTTCGACAACCTGGCGCTGCGCTCGCTGCCGGTGGACGGGAGCGGCGAGGCCGGCAGCCGCCTTGTGCCCGGCGCCTGCTTCTCGCTGGTGCGGCCGACGCCGGTGGAGACGCCGCGGCTGGTGGCCCGCTCGGTCGCCGTACTCCGCCTTCTGGGCCTCGGCGGCCTGCCCGACGCCGAGCTAGCGCAATGCTTCAGCGGGAACCGGCTGCCGCCCGGCGCCCAGACCGCCGCGCATTGCTACTGCGGACACCAGTTCGGCTCGTTCGCCGGGCAGCTGGGCGACGGCGCCGCCATCTACCTGGGCGAGGTGCTCGGCCCCCTCGGCCGCCGCTGGGAGCTCCAGATCAAAGGCGCCGGACCCACACCCTACTCCAGGTCAGAGCCCAGCACCCCTCTGCTGCATGATCCCTCATCTCCCTGCTGCACGATCCCTCATCTCCCTGCTGCATAATCCCACTGCCTGTTCCCGATCCTTGTCATGATCCTTCCTCCTGATCCCTGTCCTGATACCTATGCCTGATCCTGATTCCTTTGCCTGCTTCCGAATCCCTGTCCTGAACTTTCCTCCTGATCCCTGTCATGATACCGGTGCCTGATGCCTCTGCCTTATCCCAGATGCCCCTGCCTGGTCCCTGATGCCTCTATGTCGGAAAGAATTGCAGATGCTGGTTTAAATCGAAGGTAGACACAAAAAACTTGAGTGACTCAGCAGGACAGGCAGCATCTCTGGAGAGAAGGAATGAGTGATGTTTCGGGTCGATACCCTTCTTCAGACTGATGCCTCTGCCTGCTCCCTGGTGCCTCTGCCTGCTCCCTGATGCCTATGCCTGTTCCCTGATGCCTCTGCCTGCTCTATGATCCCTTTGTCTGATCCCTGTCCTGATCCCAGATCCCTCCTCCTGATCCATGAGCCCTTTTCAGACCTTAACATGCATCAATGTCCTGATCCTTCTGCCTGCTTTCTGATCTCTGTCTCCTCCTGTTCCTTGTCCTGACACCTCCTCCCTGATTCCTGTCCGGATACCTCCTTGTCTTCCTCCAGTTCTTCCCTGTGATCATCTGCTTTTCTTCCACATTCCTGCCTCATTCTGGAGTTTAACACAGGGAAGTGGGAGGTGTTGCATTTTTTGAAGTCTAACCAGGGCAGGTACTACACAGTGAATGGCAGGGCTCTGGGAAGTGTAGAGGTGAGGGATCAAGGATGGAAGGTAGTTCCTTGAAAGTGGAGTTACGAGTAGATTGGGTGGCCATGAAGGGGTTTGAGACATTGGCCTTCATCAGTCAGGGTTTTGAGTGTAGAAGTTGGGAGGTTATGGGACTTGTATAAGACATTGGTGAGGCCACATTCAGAGTATTGTGTTCAGTTTTGGTAACCCTGTTATAGGAAAGATGTTATTAAGCTGGAAAGGGAGCAAAGAAGATTTACAAGGATGTTGCCAGAACTCAAGGGCCTGAGATATAGAGAGAAGTTGAGCAGGCTATGACTTTATCCCCTGGAGCACAGGAGGATGAGGGGCGATCTTGTAGAGTTGTATAAAATCATGAGAGGAATAGATCGGGTAGACACACAGAGTCTCATAAGCCACTGATATATCCCCGATCTACCTCATTGTGGACGTTGCGTAATGTCTGCTGCTGTAATCCTATATCTGCACTCAGTTTATTTTCTAAATTATCTGTTGTAAATCATGTTATGATTTGCCTGGACAGCATGGAAAACACGTCAATGAGTTTTTCACTATTGCTATTTCAGTGAACACACGAAACGATAATAAACCAAAGCTAATTCCTTTCCTTGTGGGCTTCCACCCTGTGTTTTAACTTGTCGGCCCTGTGGGTTATTCAGTGGAAGGTGAATCCCCACCTTTTTTTCCTGCCCTGTATCTGTTTACATTTATAGTTTTCAACCATAAAAGATCCTATAACCCTCCCCTTTACTTTCAGGGTGTTTCCATAACCTCCATTACTTTGTATATATTGTGACAATTGTTACTGTTGGTGTCAATATCTTGGGAGCACATTTTGTAACTGCACTAGATAAGCACTGATGTAAATGGATGGAGTGCAGTTATAGTGCAAGAGTTTTTCGAAACTTGATATATTCTTCCTAATATTCTACAAAAGATGGTTGTAAAATCCAATTTGCACCTGACTTGAGTGACCTGCATTTTTTGGTTACTATGACACAGCAAAAGGCCATTTTGCCCATCAGGTCTATGCCAATGCCCAGAAACTCAATCCTATTGTTGTTGAGTTTTACTTCTCTGCAACCTATTCTCTTAAATGCTCATCAACCCAACCATTTGTCCTGCCATCCACCTGCACTAGCATAATTCTCAGGACGAGTATTAGACAGAGCAGGAAATGTAGGCTGTCAAGTGATACACACGCAGTCACCGGGAGAAGGTGCACAGAGAGAGCTTGAGATCAAGATTGAGCCAGGTTCACTGAACTGCTGCACCTCAGGCCCTCTCATAGTCTAGTTTAACTGATTTCATCTGTTACTGTAGAACACCAGGCCCAGGAGCTCAATAATTGCTTGCAAGTAGGCCACTAGCCTGGGTGCTTCCTCTGGCACCAGTCACACCAAGGAAAAGCAAGTGCTGGCATTTATGCAAGTCCAAAGCAAATAAAGCATTTCGACAAGACCCTAGATAACATTTAAGCATGGGCCAATTAGTGCCATGTAACTTGCCAGGTAATGTGTATCCCCAACTAGAGAGAAATGAACCATATATCTGCAGTATTCAATGTCATTATTCTGACATGTACCCAGTTATCAACTGCAATATTGACCAGAAATACTGTGGAAACAAAAGTAAGTCTGAGTATCTTGACATCTCCTGCAAGGCATATGTCACAGAAGCACGATGGAATATTTTCTATGTGTCTCTGAGTATAGCTCCAACACATCAAGTAGTCCAGCACCCAGGACAAATCAATCTGCTTTGTTGATTTCCCCATCTCTCATCTAAACATTCATTGCCTCTGCCATAGCGGCACTGTGGCTGTAATGTGTACTCCCGACAGCTCCTTCCAAACCAAACCCCCACCATCTCCTCTGTTTCCTCTCACATACAATCAACTGTTGATAAAACGCACGTTTTCAACATTAACTTTGAGTCATGCATCCTAATATTTCATTTGGTTCTTAATCTAATTCTTTTTGATTATGCTTTGTTCAACGTTAATGGGGAGAAGTATAGTATATATTACTCTTCCATTTAAATGCAAATATAGTTCAGTTTTCTGTGGTGATGTATAGTACATAGCATAGTATGCAGTAATCTTGGATTAAGTATATATTTGTACAGTTCATAATGTTGTGTGCTATGTTCACATTTGCAGGCAATCAGATGGTCGAAAAGTGCTTCGCTCCAGCATTAGAGAATTTCTCTGCAGTGAGGCCATACACCATCTTGGAATACCGACAACACGAGGGGGAACTTGTGTAACATCCGATTCTAAAGTAATCAGGGATATATTCTATGATGGGCATCCAAAATATGAAAGATGCACTATTGTCCTCCGTGTTGCTCCTACATTTCTACGGTATTTCCATTTTAGATATGATCTGTGCAAACTTTTAGAGCTTTACAAATATATATTTTAGTCTTATTTCATGAACTATTTATTAATACATCCTGTTTAATTAAATTAGATTTGGATCTTTTGAGATCTTTAAAGATGTGGACGAGCAGACAGGTCGAAGGGGACCTAGTTCTGGTAGAAATGATATTAAAATACAAATGCTTGACTATGTCATTGGGACATTCTATCCAGAAATTCAGCAAGCACACCCTAAGGACAAGGCACAGAGGAATGCTGCTTTCTTCAGAGAAGTAAGAACTTGTCAGCTTTTCTTAATTACCTTGTTTATTGCAACATAACATTCAAAGAGAATACAAGTTTGTTTTACTGCTATATATTTTGAAATTGTGACCATGCAAAAATGTTCATTTTCATGCACATTTCAAATCTGAAATCTCGCAAGCCAGGAAGGTTCCAAATTTGATTCTTGGTCACGTTAATTGATCTCACCTGAGGTTCATTCAAGACTAGTTATTTACCCTCTCCTCCATGTCACTCCTCCACTTCATATATTAAAATTAGATGTGAAAAATACTCAATGAAAAATGAACATTATTGTTTAACGAGCTGCGTGCAAATCTTAGATGTAGTGACATGTTTTCCCATTAAGAGAAAAATACATGGGATAATTTTTGGCTGTATTTTATAACAGGAAATATTTAGACTTGGATTAATCTTATTATTTTTATGGTGATGGGCACTTACGACAAAGGCAAATTTTGGGAGCAGTCTGGAAAGGACAAATAGTAATTAATCATCTGTACTGGACCAGGTCAGAGTAGCTGCACAAGGACATGTTTGCTGCCTCTCTGTGAGGTGTGTGTTGTCCTTCTCATGTGTCTCGTGTCTTGACAAAGTCAACAATCTATATTCGAGACAGCAGAAAATGCTAGACAAGATTAACCAAATAAATGGAGTCCTATGAAGAGCCTCAATTTATGCTGATAACACCTTGAAAAAACAATCTAAATAAGGTTCTTCTTACCTTATTTAGATTGTTTTTTCAAGGTGTGGTCAGCATAAATTGAGGCTCTTCATATGAGGTAGTTAAGCAAAATGAAAATGAATGCAAAATTAATTTCTGGAGAGTCTGCTTGAATGGACCTGAGTTCAGGGCAAAAACAAAAAACACAATTCAAATTCTGTTATCAATGAAGAAGACAAGTAGTAATGGTGTATAGCAATCTTGCAGGCTGGGTGACCCTGATCACATGACAAGCTTTGGTGCATTTAACACCTCTGACTGATGTTTTATTGGAAGCAGGAAATGCTGATGCTTAAATGTTTGATTCCTTTAATTGGTGTGAGGATGCATTTCCCTTAACCAATACTAAACGCACACTGGCAATTAACTTCGTAGAAATGGGGTACAGTGTACTTTTCAAAATATTATATAAATAATTTTTTTTTGCTGGCTGGGGTAAGGTCTAGAACTAATGGGGGAGTAATAGAATGGGGGTGGGGATGGAATGGAGTGGGGGGGGGGGGGGTAGGAATGGAGTGAGGGAGAAGGTTATAGTCTCAGGATGTGGGATAATATATGTAGGCATAAAAGCTATTCATCCAGAGGCTAGATTACAAATGGAATTCTATACCACAGGAGGAGGCTAAGATGTTGAACAAATTTATGGTGATAAAACAATTTTTCGACAGCATAAAACATATCGAGGGATTTTAGAGAGACTGGGAATTTGGTATCCATACTGAGAATCGGGCATGCTGGTATTGAATGGTGGAGCAGGCTCGAAGGCCTGAATGGCCTGCTGCCGTTCCCACTCTTCTATGTTTCTAAATCTACAGGTAACCAAGAGGACAGCCCGGCTGGTTGCTGAATGGCAGTGCGTTGGGTTTTGTCATGGTGTACTAAACACAGACAACATGAGCATTGTAGGACTTACCATCGACTATGGACCTTTTGGCTTTATGGACAGGTAAATAGATTTTGAATGTAACTGGAAATTATTTATAGTTTTATGGTGATAATTTTATCTAAATATTGTTGCCAAATAAACCATAGTGTTGAGTATAACAAGTTGTTTCCTCTGCGTTTTATGGCATGCCACATTAATATTAATGATGGCTTGCAATGAGGTTATTAAATAAGAACAGAAAATGCTGAAAATATTCTAATTACGGAAAGAGTATCAGAGTTGACTTTTTAGATGGGCGACCCTTAGTTAGAACTGCATGTTCATTTTCTCTTGTACTTCTGGTTATTAACTTTGTTTCATTGAACTTGTTTTTCATAATGAAAATGAATCTTAATTTTTTCCCAGTTCAGAAGTCACAGACCTGAAACATTAACGTTGTTTCTCCTTCCCCTGATGCTGCCTGACATGCTAAGTGTTTTCAGCATTTTCAGTTTTTATTACACGTGTTTAGCATCTGCCGATATTTTTCCCTTGGTTTTGAATTTGTCTGCTGCTTTATTTATCTTTTTGCCTCGTGCTGCTTTTTCTTTAGCTGGGTGAAGGAATTTCTGATGGATTTCAGGCTGTTTAGTGCCTCTCAAGCTGAGACGGGCAGACAGTTTACGTCATGGCTTTTAAAATTTCAGTACCTTGAAAAGAACTAATATTATGTCAACACATCATTTCAGGTTTTTTTTGCAGGTTTGTTTTTTCTTGCACATATTATCATTGATTATGTGTCACTGAAATTGGATTATTAATGAAAATGTATGTTAAGTTCTGATCCATCGGATTTACATCAGCTAAAAATCAAAATTTACCTAGTCAATAATTTTATTTGGCCATTTACTGGACCCACACAAAACTGGTTTGTTTCAACCTTGTGGTTTTAGAAAAAAATGCTCTTAGAGCTTTAGTAAATTCCAGTTGAGTGATGTTGTATACTGGATTGTAGACATGTAATGCTGAAGAAAGGTTGGTATAGTTGTCTAATTCTTGTTCCGTCGGATATATTGGGTGTGCCCAACAAAAAAAAACTTCTGCAATCAACCACCCATATCTTCTGAATCAAAGCATGAAATCTGTATGACGGCAACTTTTCAACTCAGCAGTTAACTTTTTTATATATGAATCTTGTGCTGGATACCTTATGGAATACCTCCATTCATTGTTGTTCTAATTATGATCAATACCAGATCAAAAGACTGCCAATTTAGAAGGCAACTCTTAATTCATGCTAATTAAAAATGCGAAAACAAATTTGACTCAATTGTAGTATTTAATCTATTTGTTAAACTTGTTTACAATATCATTCTTAAATTGGTTTATGTATTTTATGAGGACCATTCTAACAATTCACTGAACTTGTATGTTTTGCAGTTTGTGCTATTAATTAACTGGATGATATCTATAATGAACTGATAAATCTGCAGTGGAATCATTCATAGCAATGAGAAATTGTCCCTCTCATGCTAGTATTCTTATCCATGTTATTCACATCGATTTCAATTTTTTTGTTGTCTCCGTTGTATATTTAATAATACAAAGGATTTTATTTAATGCTTCAATAATAGCTTGCAATAGGCTGTCTACATTCTAATTTTCCTGTTTTTGTGATCTTGACTTATCTGACTAACCAATAGATGCAATTTATCATCATAGAAACATAGAAAACAGGTGCAGGAGTCGCCCATTCGGTCCTTCAACCCAGCACCACCATTCAATATGATCATGGCTGATCATCCAAAATCAGTAATCCGTTCCTGCTATTTCCCAATATCCCTTGATTACTTTAGTCCTAAGAGCTAAATCTAACCCTCTACTGAAATTTATTTTATCTGTTATATTTTATTACCTTTTAAATTTATATCAGATTATCTATTAACTATCTTGCCTCTGATGTAAAGCACATAACTTTGTGCCATTCTATTAAAAGCTTGACTTTTAGTTGGAGTAGCTGAACTCAATGCCGAGTGATCTTGGGTCTCTTAACCTGGCACTGATTTGTGATCTTGCTCTGTGACAATGATTTACCTAACAATACTGGAATATTTTGGGCAATGAGTGTTAGTATGTGGTCGGGACTGATGCACATTGTGGATCATTGCTGAAAGAATTTAACTGTCTCACTTATTAAGATCTGGAATTGCTTGGTATCCTTGCTAAGTAAAAGTGCTCTTGTTAAGCACTTTGGGTAATTTAGCTGCATTGTAGAAATGAAATGTGTTATTTTTTTATTGTTTAATTAATACAAAAAACAACATTTTCTTAGGCTTTGCAGTAGGTTGCATGTGATTTTTATTTGGCAGCCACATATTGCTTTTTTTTACTTGCAGAAGTGCTGCTTTTCAATGTACAAATAATGTAGATAAGGTCATAGATAATCAAATTCAAGTAATCTATTTTATTGCAAAGATTGCATGAGCCATGATCAGTATAATGATACATTTCTTCCTCCAACCATTCAAGGTTTGATCCGGATTTTGTATGTAATGCTTCTGATAACAGAGGCCGTTATGCTTATAACCGACAACCTGAAATCTGTAAATGGAATCTGGGCAAACTGGCAGAAGTCCTGGTTCCTGAGCTTACCCTGGAAGTGGGTCAGTCTATCATTGAAGAGGAATTTAATTCAGAGTTTGACCAACACTTCCTGCAAAAGATGAGGAAAAAATTGGGTCTACTTAGATGTGAGAAGGCAGAGGATGAAGCGTTAGTTTCTGATCTATTGCATGTTTTCCATTCAACAGGTTTGTAGGATAGTTTTATGCTTCCTATAGAATTAACCATGCCTCTGAAATTTTTATATGCATCCTCAAAGCCTATATCCAAGATTATTTACAAACTGCTCCTCATTCTTTATTCTATTTTCCCTTTCTAACCATTCCTTAAAAAAAAAGCCTGCTATCATTCTACGTAATTACGTGCACCTTTTTTATCTCCTCGTTAAGCGACAAATAGGTGTAGTGAAGTAGAGAACGGGAGATTTGACAGGGTGGGGGAGGATTGATTTTAAATATGCCATTCATCCATGGGTGCTAGAGTAATATCTGAAATGCCAGTGCTAAATACACCCAGATTAAATATAATTGGTATTTTTTACATGGTGGAATTTGCGTTTACCACTAGCCATAAAGAAAGTTGTCCCCAAAAGATCTTGTGCTGTCTGTGCATGCACCATCTCTTTTATAATTCCAGTTGCTGTCAGGTAATGGTTCTGAGGAACCAGAGTATACAAATGTGATTGTAAATTAGCAGTGGTGAATCCCACTGAAAGATTCCCACAATGTATACGGGAAGTGATAAGCACGCTATAAACTAAAGATTGAAACGTGCAAATACCAAATAATCATCACAAAATACTTTTAGATCTATTAAAAAAAAAATAAAAAAATCTGTGTTAATTTTAATCCAATTCCAATACAATTGGATATTAGGGCGAAGGACTTTAACAATTAATTGTAGATTATTTTGAAAGCTTGCTTGCATCTCTTTATCACAAAGCTTGACTCTTCAGGCTATTTTACAATGATGCTATTTTGTAAATACACAGCAGCAATCTAAGTGCTAATTGCTAAGACACCAACAGTAATTCAGTATTCAGTAATTCGTATCATACGTGGAACTTCCCGACTTTCACAATTACAACCACAAAATCTAGACATATGCTTAATGCCATATCTGTATAGAGAAGACTGCAAATTAAATGAGCTAGAAATGCAAGCACATTTTAAATTACATCTCTTTGCTCCATTCAGGTGCAGATTTTACAAACTCCTTCCGTTTACTTAGTGATTTTCCAATTCCTGGATCGTCCACTTCTTTCACATTTGCAGAATTTCTTGCAAAATTGATTGAACAGTGTGCATCACTAGAAGAGCTGAAATTAGCATTCACACCAAGTATGGATCCACGGTAAGAAAGTGTAGTGCTTTGTCATAGTTTTTTATATTAAGGGAAAGTTGTGTATGACCATTTAATTAAAATTTTACTTTGGTGATTTATTAGTTGTTTTTTTTAAATTTACTCTATGTTATAAAAACAATTAAAAGAATATTGCTTTGTAAAAATATACAATTAATTCCGTCCATGCAGCACAGTGGTTATTGAAGCACAAGAATTTAGTTGTTGCAAATCTGAAACCAAAACGGAAAAATCAAGCTAATGTTCGAGGTAGATGACCTTGCATGAGCTGGTCAGATCTAATATAAATTGGAACGGTTAGATGAAATTGTTGAATTTAACATTGTCCTGATGCCTGTAACATGCATAAATGGGAGAAAAGGTGCTGTTCCTCAAGCGCAGGTTCGGTGTCATAGAACTCAGGGAAATCAAAAATTGAGTGATCAGAGAGGGATGGGGAATGAAAGTGACTGGAATTTTCTACTGCCATGTTTTGCATTTGGTGGTCACAATGCAGTTTATTTTTCATTGGAGAAATCAAACACAGAGTGGATGATCACTATATGTTCAGTCCAGATGTGTGATTCTGGCAACTTACACTTTTCCACTGGTGTACAACATAAAATCAAGGAGCAGCACTGCATCTTCCATTGCTGCATGTTGCAAGCTTCCAGACCATTGAATTCAGCAAAGAACACAAAGTGCTGGAGTAACTTAGTGGGTCAAGCAGCATCTCTGTGGAACATGGCTGAGTGACGTTAAGGGTCGGGACCCTTCTTCAGACCTTTTTTGTAAATTTTATAATTCTATCGAATTCAGCAATTTCCATTAACTAGTCTGTTCTGATGCGAGGTCATCCATCTCGAACATTAACTAAGGTTTTTTTTAATCTCCATGGATACAGCCTATCTGCTTGGTATTTTCAGCAGCCTGCCAATATTTTTATTTCTCTTTCCAGCTGCCAACATTGAAAATATTTGTGTGCATAGTACAAAATTATGCTTCTCCCTATTACACATATTCAAGGTCAGTTTATTGTCACATGTACTAATTAAGGTACAGTGAAATTTGAGTTACCATACAGCCATATTAAGTGAAAAGCAACAAGACACACAGCCACATAAAATAAAAGTTTTCATAAACATCCACCACAGCGGCTCCCCACATTCCTCACTGTGATGGAAGGTAATAAAGTCCAATTTTCTCCCTCTTTATTCTCCCACGGTCGGGGCGATCAATGCTCCCGCAGCCGGCGATCCGAAGCGCTAGCGTCGGGGTTATCGAAACTCCCGCGTCGAGACGGTTGAAACTCTCCGTGGCTTGGAGTTCCCGAATCGGTCTCTAACCGGGGACCGCGGGCTCCATGATGTTAAAGTCCACAGGCCCGCGGTTGGAGCTTTCCACAGTCGATCCCCGGCAAAGGGATCGCAAGCTCCACGATGGTAGTCCCCCCCCCACCCCCCACATAAAACAAATCAAGGAACACGAAAGCATACTCTTTAACACATACTTAAAATAACAAAACAGAAGAAAGGACAGACAGACTGTTGGGGAGGCAGCCATTGCTGGCGCTACTCTCCCAATTACACATCCTTCCCCCCCCCCTCCCCCCCTCCCTTTACAGTTTAAAGCGCACTTGTTGTCTCACTTTTTCAGTTCTGATGAAAGATCATTAACCTAAAAGGTTAACTTTTATTGTCTCTCCACAGATGCTATCTAACCAGCTGAGTGTGTTGGCGTGCTTTTTAATTGTTTCAGCACCGCTGTTGCCCTGCCTCCTGCCCGTGTTATGTTTCATGCACAGTAATTTGTCTGTTTTTATGTACATATATTTTTTAAGGCACTGTGAGCTAGATTATGATCATGTCCTGGTTGTCCACTCAGGCAGCTGTCCATATTGCTGGCCCTGTCTCAATCCAACCCACAACTCTTTGAACTGATTGGAGACAAACGAGGAGTTGCTAAAGAGATGGATCGCATAGAGCGCTTCTCCGAGCTCCAGCAGATGACAACAGAAGAGCTACTGAGCAAACTCAAGAAAGCGTGGACTGACTGGCTACAGAAGTACAGGTTCGAAGCTGCAACAGACAAAAATCTGAAGTTGAAATAAAGAAACATATGGCAGGTGGAAGGATATGAGTGATAAGGAGAGGTTGGAAAAGCTGGGTCTTTTTCCTGGATCCTAGGAGGCTGAAGGATAAGAGTGGTATAGAATGATGAATTGCTTGGATACAGTGAACAACCAATTTTTTTTCTCTAACAGAGGCTACAGGTTAATGAATGGGATGATTTAAAAGGCACCTGAGGGGCAACTTATGTGGTAGGAGTGATGCATACATGGAACGAGTTCCCAGAAGTGGTATAATTACCACTTTTAAAAGATGCTTAAGACAGGGGCATGGATAGGAAAGGTTTGGAGAGTTATGGGCCAAGTGCACATCAGTCACTGAAAGTAAGCATGCAGGTACAGCAGGCAGTGAAGAAAGCTAATGCATGTTGGCCTTCATTGTGAGACGATTTGAATTTAGGAGCAAGGAGGTCCTGCAGTTGTAGTTGGAGTATTGTGTGCAATTTTGGGCTCCTAATTTGAGGAAAGACATTGCTATTGAAGGAGTGCAGCGTAGGTTCACCAGGTTAATTCCAGGGATGACGGGACTGACATATGAAAGAATGGGTCGAACGGGCTTGTATTCACTGGAATTTAGAAGGACGAGGGGATCTTATAGAAACAAAGGATACAAAGGACATTTATTATCACATACACCAAATGGTGTAGTGAAATTTGATTTGCCATTGCAGCACACGAATAAAGATAAGACACAACATTAAAGAATTTAACAATAGACATAAAAATGCCACCCTACAATGGTTCCCACTGTGGGGGAAGGCAGCAAAGTCCAGTCCCATCCCCTGTTCACCCATAGTCTGGCCTATTGTGGCCTCCGCAGCCAGTCCGATGTTTTCAGGTAATGACAGAAAGTTTTAATATGTATTTCTAAGGGTTAGATTCTGTGCTGTTAATTATTGGTGTTCATCTTTGAACTTTCAAAATGTTTTATATCTGAAAAGATGTAGGTATTTGTTTTTGGTCCCTTTCAGGTCTCGTTTGGAGCATGAAGCAGAAGGTGTGGATGATGTTGCTGAACTAAAAGCTGAACGTGTGAAGGTGATGAATGCAAACAACCCCAAATTTATCTTGAGAAATTACATTGCACAAAATGCAATATCAGCTGCAGAGGATGGGGACTTCTCAGAGGTGGGTAGATTTCACCACATCAATTTCAAAGGTTAAGTGCAAAGTAACAATCCTTCTGCAGATTAGTGTCTGATGATAAGGTACTCTTAAAGTTTGCACAGTAATAGGTATGAGTAAGGTACGAAAAGTATTCCAATTCACCCAGGAAGTGTGGTTCGGAACCTTTTGTGAATGCAACCCTTACCTTCTGCTGTATTACCCTCTCCTGACTTTGGTGCAGCAGTGAAGATTCTTCTTTAAAGCAAGAATCTCCATTGCAAAAATCTCCCAAATTTCTAAATACCATGTTTTAAAATAATTGTAATATACCGTTTATGTCAATATTTAGAATTTTTAATCAAAGCATTTTATTTTTGCTCTTCCATAATCGATGGAAGATGTTTGGTCTCCATGAGATTTGTATGAAACTGTGCTAAAGTGAGTTGCCCTGCAGAAATATATCCACAGTTAAAGCAGCAGCTGGGAAATTTATTATCATTTCAACAATTAAAATTAAAATTTAAACTGAATAACAACCAATATTTTAAATATTTACAGATATGCGACTTTATGAAGAAATATATACCAAGATTTCAGAGTATAATGATAGACCCACTGGAAGAAGCAATGAATAATAAGGCGGACTCACAAAAATTAATATCATATCTATATAATAGTATTCTAAACGGAGAATTACCATCAACAGAGGCAATTAGAGAAGACTGGGAAAAATAATTAATGATAAAAATTTCAAAAGAAACATGGGAAAAGTATTTGATATATATACACATAAATGTTCGATTAATGCTAGACACAATTTAATTCAATTTAAAATATTACAAAGATTATATTATTCAAAAACTAGGTTGAATAAATTCTATCCAAATATTTCTCCCATCTGTGATAAATGTCTTTCTCAAAATGCCAATATCACACACTCTTTTGTTTCTTGCACAAAACTTCATAAATTTTGGTGTGATATATTTGATATATTCACTAATCTATTTAAGATAAAAATGGAACCTAATCCTGAAATGATTATATTTGGAGTAATGGGAGACGGGAACAAATTAAATATACCCCAAAATTCATTTTTTAATTATGGTTTAATAACACCAAAAAAACTTATACTTACTAAATTTTGGAAAAATGCTACTATACCAACATTTAAAATGTGGACCAGTAATATGTTGAACACAGCCCACTTGGAAGAAATGAGACTCCTCCTAATAGATAAACAAGACCAATTCTTAACGAGTTGGTCTCCATTTATTGATTTATTGGATTCATGTGGCGCAACAGTATCGTAAAAATTTAAAGTTTCAGGTATGGGTGAAAGATGATCAAGAATATAAGATTGGACAATCTCCCTCCTGCTTCACTTTCTTACATTTCTTTTCTTTACTATTTCCTTTTCTCTCTTTTTTTTCCACACACACACTAGACTTTCCTCTATTCTTTACTATCTCTTTCTTATCTCTCTTAAAAAAAAAAGTTGTAGAGAATGTATTATGATAACATTTGGGAACCTGTAAAAAGGTACCACTGTATTGTACTTCTAATAAATATATATTTTTTTTAATTAAAAAAAAGTAGCAGCTGTAATCAGACAACAATGTCTGATTACAGTCAAGATCAAATTCTCAGTTTTAACATGTTCATAGGTTTTAGGAAACAACATTCATTACACAGGTAATTCTGCTATAATGTGCTTTCATAGCGTGAATTAGATATAACAAGTGATGAATTGGGGATCACTATTTATATTATGCGGGTTGAATTGGTCATGTGATTTTGACTAAGAAATAGAGAACCACTCAACTATTACATTGGAAATTGACAAGCAAAAAAACTCTTGGATTTAAACAGTATAAGGAACAAACACATCTTTCCGTGTAACCTCTTCACAATAATCAGACACCATCGTCTTAAGAACATAGCTGCTACTTTAACTGCGGGTGGCCATTGACTTTTACATACAATATTTTCCATGACACTTGTACAATGATATTTGATGTAACAAGAGGCTTGTGCGTTAATAACATACAATTAAATTATTCCTATTGGAAAGATCTTTATTTTTGAAAATCCTGCCAGAAAAATAACTTGTGAGATTGAAATTCTGCAGTGCTTAAAGCTCAATCCCTCATTGACAAAATTGTCATTATAACATGATTTACTAAAACAAGGTTAGGAACACAACTATCGCTTCACAGAACTAGCTGTACCGACTCTTATTTAAATCATCAGTAAGGACTGTGACTTTTCAAGCAAATTATCTTGCACAATTTATTATGATGCGAAGAAACATTTCTTACATTCTGAAAATGCACTCATGGAAACTAGAAAGTGGGCCAATTTAAGTATCAATAGTAAAAAGAAAAACTGCCATTTGAAATCTTGCGAATCTAAGCTAACTTCAAAAATTTCTTGGAATTTTTGACACATGTAGTTAGCAAAATATCACAATGAACTATTTTTTGAATGCTCAAAGATGATCATGTTCCTTTAGGTCAGACGGGTTCTCAAGCTTCTGGAGCATCCATACAGTGAGGATGCCTGCGTGGAAGAAGAGCTGATGCAAGAAGCAACAGTGGAGGCTCCAGCTTCATGTGAGCCTTTAAGCAACAAGAGAATACCATACCACAGCAAGCCACCAGACTGGTCTGGGAAACTTTTAGTTACCTGATCTTCATAAACACCTTGTTTTGGCTTCTGGTTAAATCACAATCTTTAGGGATGGACTGTTAAACTGAGGTTTTATTTACAGATGGAGAAGCCAAAGCAAGGTAACTAGAGAGTGCTACTTTTTCCTCACAACAGATATAAAATGGAGATTTTGCCATATGTAAATCAGAACCAGATGCTTCTGAATTATTTCTGCCTCACTGATATAAAGCATGAATTCCCTTGACCATAATGTGGTCAGCCAAATCACAGCCACAACCACTTGGTGAAAAAAGTGATTCAAATATTAGTTTAAAAATGACATGCTTTTTAGAAAGATCTATCCTTATCATGTCCTTAAGGCAAGAATTGTTTGAGATGGATTTTCTTGTAAGATTGTTGGAATGAAATACTAAATGTTATACAAGCCACTAATTAGCACACAATTGTGCGGCATGGAAATGGGCCCTGGAGTATGAGCCAGCCACCTACCTACATGGTTTTTGGTATTTCAAGTGCTCAGCTGTACAGTTCTTTAAGGTAATCAAAGACTTTAAGTATCTGTCTCCACCATCCCTTCAAGATGCCCTATTTTGCAACTGCAGCAAAGGTGTACAGGTTCACTCACAATAAAGCTCTAAATGCTAAATTAATGTTAAAAAAATCCATAACATTTGGATGAGGATTCAATTTTTATACAACTAACAAAACAAATTGCTGTGAATGTGGCGGACACTGACACCAAATAAGTAAGGAAGGGGTGATGTTCATAAGAATCCAGGTGGCTGGACATTAACACCATTTGAGACCACTTCTTATTCTAAGTTATGTTGAATAACGTATGCAGAGATGATTTACAAGTTTTGAAAACATTTTATTCAACTTAAGGCCATTTAATTCAATATAATTTCATTGTGTTCAGTTACTTCAAGTAATTCAGCAATTAAATTATATTATGTGCAAATGAGGAGGTAGAACTTTTGAGCAAAGGTGCTGGTTTAAGATTGAAATGAAAGCTCTCCAGCTAAAATCTGTTATCATGAATACAAAAATATCAACTCTGACAGAGCTATTTTTGTAAGATGTGGAAACTGTTGTACTCTTTTAAAATGCTCAACATTTTAAGAAATGTTAACGCACAAATCAGCTTTAATTCCTTGCATGATAATTTGCACTCTGCTTTTCTGAGGAACCTTTTATATACGTATACACTATTTAAAATAACAATTTGGTTGTAAACAAACTGATGTTTTTTTTAATTTATGCAAGTTGTATAGATGTCTTGCCTTTGAAATGCAGCAATAAATATCAATACACAAACAGTAAATAAATGAGACAAATCTACTTCTTTCACAATGTAAGAATGTTAAAATGCTTCATAACCAGTTCATTAATTGAAATCCATTGTAGCAAATCATTGCAACTGATGTGCACATAACTGGGTCCCTGAGTTACCATTTAGTGTACGGTGTGATCGCTGGTCAAAGTGGGCCGAAGGGCCCGTTTCCACACTGCATCTCTAAAGTCTAAAGTGAGATTGATATCAATTTGTCTTGCTTTGCTAAAGTTGCATCGCAAATGCAGGATTGAAGCTAGTATTATATTTCAAGGTAATTGTTTTCTTATCTCCAAATTCTTTAAACATTTCTCTTAAGTACTCCTACACCAATCTATTGCGACTAGGCTAAAAGTTGTGCTCATGAATTCCTACAATTTGGTGGATTACTGCACCGATTAAAAATAGATTGATAATAGCATAAATAACATTTACTAATCCTTAAATATGGGTATTTATTGCACACGCAGGATGTGTTTGATCATCCCGACGAGGGGGCCTGGCCATCTGTAGCGGCGACTATGGAGGGTTTATGGCCCCGGCCACGGATGAACATAGGAGGAGGACTGACTGAACTTTGTGTTCAAAAGGGAACTGCAGATGCTGGAATATCGAAGGTACACAAAATTGCTGGGGAAACTCAGCGGGTGCAGCAGCATCTATGGAGCGAAGGAAATAGGCGACGTTTCGGGCCGAAACCCTTCTTCAGACTGATGGGGGGTGGGAAAAAATAAGGAAAAGGGGAGCCCACCCCCCATCAGTCTGAAGAAGGGTTTCGGCCCGAAACGTCGCCTATTTCCTTCGCTCCATAGATGCTGCTGCACCCGCTGAGTTTCCCCAGCAATTTTGTGTACCACTGACTGAACTTTGTTGCCTTCCACCACTGAAGAATGCTGTGGTGGATGTTTGTGTTAAATTCTATTGTTTATTCTTTTTAAGTGTATCTCTGCTGACAAATTCATTTCACTACACCTTCGGCCTCATGTGACGAATACATTTGAATTTGACCAACAAATTATTATAGGTGCTTTAATTTGATGTGTTTGATGGGAAGAGTAACTTTGAAAAATGTCAAAGACCACAATTACTATATTTCACTTTAATAGCAAAATAAAATCCTGCCTAGATTTACTAATTCCAATTTTACAAGCAAGATTCCGTGAGGAAGTTAAAGTGAGTCACCAATGCCTTCAATAGTTGTATCTGTGATTTGTGGAGTTTTACCATGGAGTTAACACTTTAAAAACAGAAACACTCTGTACTTATACCTATTAGAATAGAGAATCAGAGCCTATTTAAATAATGCAGAATTTAGACTCTTTGCAGTTGGTGTACAGGGTTTTAAATTGACAACATTGATACCAATAGCCTTTAATCTGTGCATCCACCAACATTTGTGCGAAAAATAATGAAAGATTACCCACACCTAGCTATGCCTTTGTAAATGATGGTTGTGTATGACTCAGTAAATTTCAGGCTGGTAAGAAGCTAGTACAAATTGGTGAGAGGACTGAGATACAATTATTTTATTCAAAGAAAATCCAGTAAGACACAGTTAAAAATAAGCGTGCATCAAGATAAACAGCTTTAAAAACATCGTTTTAATTATAAATATGGCAGAATGGTAAATTTGAATGTCATGCTAATCCCCCTGCATAATAAGTTATAAATGCTGACCTGTGTCATCACAAATCTCTTTATATTTGTGTAACTGTGGCATAAAATGTTCCACAACACTGATGTTGATATATCACAGATATACAAATATGTACATGGACAAATACTTAGCATTATATTTTAAAATTAAATATTTATATGATGTAATTTAGATACCATTTTCAATAAGACATCATAAAAGTTAAACATCTAGATAATAATTATTGAAGTTAATTCTCAGCAGGAAGTCCTCAAGGTGTGGCTGATAGCCCCGATTGACAAGTTTGGTGACCACTAGGGATGAGATGGGGAAAAAAAATAAAAGATCAGAAGGCTTTGGGAAAGAGTTACATTTTCTCGTGAAATTTCACATTTCTAAACAAACTGATCTAAAAGAACCATATTTTTCCAACGCAACACAAATTAACATGTTAAGACCTCTTATGCCGGCTCCAACTGATCTTAAAGTCACATCTGCATCTTCAACACTAGGTGAAAGGCATATGCACAACAGCCACATACAAGATCTCAAAAATCATCGAATTTAAATAGCTGATCTTCCCACACTTCACAAACAGTAAGCAATGTCTGATGTTTGAAATGCAATTACTATTTGTGCCAAACAACCCCACTTCATAGGCTGGGAGGAAGAAGAGTCCATGAATGCTAGTTTATTTGGACCTAGCCTGTGATTCTTTCACCTGTTCAATTTGGTGAGTGGGGAAAAATGTACTAACCGATCAACAACACCCATGGAAGTGTATCCTAAAGATCCTTAAAGAAATAAAGAATTGGGCAGAATGTTTTGAATTCCCTTTCATAGAGCACCAATGCAGACTGTTCATTTTGTAGCTGGCTGTCCTTGAATAAGCAGAGTCTAATAGAAACACCCACTGCTTTGAGAGTGCTGTAATGAAAGAATTCTGCACATTCTTAGCAGCACTGTGGTCCAGCAATTATGGCTACCATCTCACAATGTTGGTGACCCTGGGCTTCCCTTGGGTGCTGAAGTTTTCTACCACATCCCTATGATGAGCTGGGTGTTAGGTTAATTACCCTAGTCTAGCTGGCCCATAAGAGACTAAAGGTGGAGTTGATATCTATGAGAAAACAGGTTACAGGGGAAAAAGTGGTATATAATGTTGACAAGAATGATATTGCTCTGGGGGCCAACATGGACTCAATGAGCTGAATATGAATAGCCTAAATGTGATACAAAAAAAGTTTTACACTGAAATTTACGCGTTAAGTTTGCCTCTGGTATAATGTAAAACAGAATATTTTTGAAAGGCTTTTAATTCTGTCTTATCACAATGTAGATACATCTACATAAGCAAAAGTATTTAATAAAATTACTGTCTTGCATCTTACCTTTTGGAAATTACATGATTTCCAAACCTGTGATCTCCCACCAAGAGATGGCACATGGGAACACAACTATCTGCTGGTTTGCCTCCGCCACAAGCATTCCTTCAAAGACACTGGATCAAAATCCTCAAACTAGCCCTATGAGCTGTCACGAGAAGCCATGCAGCAGTTCAAGAAGGTGGCCAACATCTTCAGGACAATTAGGAATGGGTAATAATGCTAGCAAAGCCCACATCCCATTCAAATCTTCAGTGAATGTACGTATTTTAAAGCACTGCTTTGTTTCCATTGCATCAAAACCACTAATTATCCTAAGCTGGGTATTTAATCATTTTGTTTCATAAAATAAACCATTAACTGTAACTAAAAAAGTCAAAACTGTCCATTGTTGTGGTAATGCTACTGTTTTTAGGTTGTTCACCTATGGCCTCGCTGATGCACCTTGACCGCGCCCCTCCCCCACCAGTGCTGCCTCCTCCTCCTTCTCCCCCAACGCATTCCACCTCGGCAGATGTTGGCGATTCCGGGCGAGAAGTAGGAGAAGGCAGCGGCTAAATGGACAAAGACATGGGAGAAAGGGGATGCCGTGGTAGTGGAGAGGGGAGCGGACAAAGTGACAGACAACAGAAAGAAGCAGCAGCTGGTGATAGGGCAGAAATCCCCACAGTCACCAAGTGCTGAAGAAAATGTTGCCCCCAGGGGGTTCAACGTGAGCTACAACAACATCTGTGAAAACTGGACTGTGAGGGCAGCAGGACTGTAAGAGGTCGGGGAACCTCTATAACCAAAATTGGTTATAAAGAAATTGTGGACTTAATTGCCTGTGATATCCATTTTCACCATTATTTTGAAATGTTTACATTCAGTTACATAATTAGTAAGATGTTTAGTATACTTTACCTCCAAATTAATTGTAACAGATTGACAGTTTTTGAAAATGTGTTACCTTTAAATAGGAAGTGTGAATAATGTTTGAATGATTTGTAGGATTGCTGCATCATAACAAAGTTAGGATGTATTGCCATTTGATCATCAGCATCATGTTGCCAGGCTTGAGAGATCAATTGACTGCGGAATTTCAGAATCAAGCTAAAAATATTGTGAATGATCTTCATCACTGGAGCAGCTTTCTCAGTCAATAACCCTCTGTAATTGAAAATAAACAAAGATTTTGGTTCAAGTAAGCAATATCACCATTTACAAGAACAATACAATCTGCATCATTCTGTTGTCTACTTTGGATGCTACTTACGTGACAATCCAATTGGTAAATCCAAAATTGAAGTATTTAATCCGATAGAGATTAAAAACTACAAAGTGCTTCTTTTGCCAACCAGACAACTGGATATGCACTTTTTATATTTCTATTCAATCTCTCCCTCCCACCCCCCGTTTTGATCACAGAATTAGACGTGTATCTAATGGCCACATTAATTTCAACTTGAATTTGAGTTTATTTCATTTTCCCGTGTGATTTTTTAATTGCACTGTTAGCTCAGAATCTTACCATCAAAATGGATTCCCACCTTTTTAGAATAAATGCAAATGATTTGGATTATCTTCCAGATGAATGATATATTTCTCATTTCACTGTTCAATAATCATATTATCATAATTAAACAAAAGGTCAGTTTATCTCACGTCTAACACAATGATTAGCTGACAGCCAGAAAGGCTCCTTCACAACAGTCTCATTAGTTAATCTTCTCCCCCAACATTTCTTGATTTATCAAAGGAAACATGCAACCTAATAATTTTAATTACAAAAGATATGTTAAGCAACTCTCTCAGAATGCTGCTAACAAAAGTACAGAAATTCTTGCCTGAAAATGCCTTTGTTGAGGTATTCTGCATGTGTTCTGTGGAGTTCATCCAGATTTCCAACTGATGACAACTTGTGTCCGAATTCACACCAAGTAACGTGCAAAATTTGATTAGCAATGTAACCTTGAATGACTTTGACAAAATGCTGCATTTCATGTCGATAGAGTTGAAGCTGGTGCAACTGGACCGAATTTGAAGAACGGTTAACTAAAGCTAAAATAAAAACAAGTTAAAATTTTCAATCTGCAAAATTGAAAGGAATGATGACACAAAACAAATGGGACCTGCATTTGTAGGTGGTAATAACAGTGAATTAAATTAGATAGTCCTAATTATTTTTGACTAACTTTAAATGTAAATATCACAATGACAGGTCATCTATCTATTCCAATTTCTGAATATGGTTAGTTTGTGATACATAATATAAAGAGATTTATGTGCAATTCACAAATTTGTATTCCTTCTTCACAACTTAAGAAGCACTCCAATAATACTATGTTCCCTGAACTTAAAGTTATGCTTTGTGTAGAAGATCTATGGTTTATCCACATCATCGGTTTCCTAGCTGACAAGAGTGATACTTTTCCAATAGGAATAAATCTACATTTTGTCTGACGAAAAATGACTAAATTTCCCAAATTTCCTTTTATCTCCAATAATTTAAACCATTTTCACCAACAATGAATATTGTAGCCAGAGCTGTACTAAATCCATACTTTCCATATTTGTAAATAAATAACATCAAGTTTCCCTTCTCCCTATCCGACAATGAAGTTTCAGAGTAGATAATCCCTCTTCTCAACACAAACAAAAATGCTAGAAGCAGCAGGTCATGCAGCATCTAAATAAAGAGAGAAATAGCCATCAACGACATGAAGCAATTTGTGTGGGGTTTGCACATATCCCTGGATTTTCTCGGGGTGCTCCAGTTTCGTCTCACATATCAAAGATATGATGACCAGTAGGTTAATGCCCCTGGTGTAAGTCGATGACACGAGAATCAGAGAGGGGTGCTAGTTGATGGTAATGGGAGATGAAAAATGGGATTAGTGTAAATTGATGTTTGATGGTTTTGACACATTGGCCTGAAGACCCTTTGCACTGTAGGCATCTACTTCTATCTATGAACCTCTTGGGCGTCTCTGACTTTCCTCGATGATTCTAATTTCTTTTTAATTATCCTACAACTGAAAAAAAACAGGTTCTACTTCAAAAGTAGCTCCTTAGATGAAGGCACTTAAGGTACATAACAATCATTATCAACTTTCACCATGTGCTAACATTGACTTAGCAGTCAAAGATTATCCATAAAACCTTTGCTGTTTACATGAATCTACTACTACACACACACATTACTAAACATGTATTTACTCTTCTGCTTAAAATCTAACCTTTTATCTTTCATTGCAACCAAATAAATGAATCACGAATGTTTTTTTAATGCAATTTTAAAAACAATTTCCAATAGCATTTCAATGATCCTTAACCCATGTTCAAGAACCCAGAGCTAATATTTTTCTCACCAGTACGTTTTAAATGAAACCAAACATCCTTTAATGTCCAGACCATATGCTTTAGCTGCAGCAGGAAAGAAAATATCTTGTTGTACTTGTTCATACAGCTTTCCGTGATTACAATGTTCAGAGGCCAATTCACCTACAAAAAAAATTAGAAAAGCAGTAAAACACATGTGAAATTGTACAATACTGCATTCATGATAGCATTGTGGTGCAACTTTCATGACTGTAGTTCTCGTTTACTATTTAAATACAAACATTTATTGTTACAGGCATTTAATGAGTTTTTACAACATTTGGGAACCAATTAAGTTCCATTTGGAAAATAAATCAGTTAACGAGTGACTAGAGCGAACCATGTCATAACATTTATGAACAGTACAAAACTTAAAATCAAAAAGTGTACAACTACAATAACAATATAGTTGCTTTCCAATATCCAGTAATTTCTACTTTCACCAACATATCATTTTTTTTAACATGATAAAAATCATGAATTAATTTAACGTCCACTCTTTGATCTCAATCCCCCTCTTCCCAATGTAACCAGTATTAATTCTAATTATCCATTGAAATCATATTAATTACTTGATTAATCATATGACTTAAAAATGCACCTCATATACATTTGCATACATTTTGACTGACATATTCAAATCCAGTATCCCCAAAGAACTCCAAACTGACAAAATGTCTTCCAATCTTAGTACCAAGAACCATTGTTTTTGTGAAAAAGTGAAGAACGGAAGTGATTACCTATGTCTGAATAAACTGCTTTGGAAACTTAGGCCACAGCTTTTGAAAAGAGTAAACTAAATTCTTCAATTTTTCCAGCGTGATAACTAACTTCTACACCATACTCTTATCTCGGTGTCCTATTTTCCCAACAGTAATAATATTGTTCCTAACAGTACAATCGTGTGCGGACGTGGCGCCCACTGACGAGAGGCCCGAAGAAAAGAAGTCGAAGCCAAAGAACCGAATGGAAACGAGGCCGAAACACCAACTACCCGAAAGGCGGCGTCGCGTACAAATCAACTGACCGACTGCCGCTCAATAGAAAAGTCCAATAACGGACATGACGTTGCTGGGGGGGGGGGGGGGGGGGGGGCGGGACTTGGAAGCGATTGGTCCAGACCCCCGCGTCCATCATATCACTGTGAAGGGATGAACATTGGCCCACACCTCCACTCCACCCGACCCGCAGTCCGCAGAGGGTGGGAGTGGGTGGGGGCTGTCCTGAGGGATGCGCACCTTCAGCCGCTTTCAACTTGGTGCTTGGGTTCAGATTGCCCAGTCACCTATGGCTTGTGTGGGAAAAGGAACCCCACGCTCCCGTCTCCCCCTTCTGATGTGATGGACGCGAGGGTCTGGACCAATCGCTGACCAGTCCTGCCCCCCCGGCAGCGTCATGTCCGTTATTGGACTTTTCTGTTGAGCGGCAGTCGGTCCGTTGTCTTGTAGGCGACACCGCCTTACGAGTAGGTGGCGTTTCGACAGAGCGGCCATTCGGTAAGTTTGCTTTTAGGCGACGCAGCTTTTTGGTTCGTTGGCTTTTAAGCATCCCATCCTTTCGGTTATTAGGCGTTTCGGCCTAGTTTCCATGCAGTTCTTTGGCTTCGACTTCTTTGCTTCGGCTTCTCGTCCGTCGGCGCCACGTCCGGGTACCCAGTACAATAATCACAACGGCACTGCATCATGAACTCTTAAAATGATCAGTTGGGCATCTTGGTCATTATGGAAGAGTTGGGCGGAAGGACCTGTTTGTGTCGTACAACTCTACACCCTGTCAGTATTGTGTATGACTATTTTCTTAACCGTAACATCTACTCTCTATTTTGATTACCAGTTACATTGATATTGAGTCGGTTTTCACCTTCCCCCAAGAAGTCCCATTCATTTTGAAACTTGTGGCATTGTTCCATGTTATTTTGTTCTTTCTCTATAGTTTCACTAAAGTAAATTTTCCATCATTTCACTCTGTATCTGTTAGCAACCTAGTCAGTTTATTGACAGTCAAATTCTCAATGAAAATGTATTAAATCATTTAAATAACTTTCCGAAAAGAAAATATAAAAAATACAAAAGATATTTATTTTGCAAGAAAGAGTTGTGACCTTGTATCTTAGTTCCAAGCAGTTCAAGGCATCGGGTGCATTCGGTTTGAATATTTCTGGCAGATATTTCAGGGCAAAAGTCAAATTAGAAGCCATCTTAGAGTCTCCATGAAGGCTATACTGCAAAGCTTTGTTCAAAATTGAATTGAGAACTAAAGGATTCAAAAGTTCTCCTGGTGTCTGTCCGGATCCAAGCTATTAAAAGAAGAAGCACCAGTTCAATACACATTACAATGGGATTTTTCAGTACACAAGAATAAAGTTACATTTATTAAGTAAAATAAGATCAGGAATCAGTACTCCATTGAATGCATTCAGAATTTCGTTAATTAAATTGTTCAAAATAATCACTTTTAACATATGTACAATTTAATCCAGCTGGCAAACAAAATGGAAAAAGATTTCATTGGGCAATTCTGTAACAATGAATTAGGTACAGTAAATCCTCGTTAAAACAGACAATAGGGGATGGGGAAGTGGTGTTCATTATTGCCGATTGTCCGCTATAAATGAGCAAGGGATTATCATTGTATGTCGTAGAAACAAAGAACTACAGATGCTGGTTAATACACAAAAGGATACAAGGTGCTGGAGTAACTCAGAAGGTCAGGATGCATCTCTGGGGAAAATTGATAGATGAACTTTTGGGTTGGGACCCTTCTTCCGACTGATTCAGTCTGCCTAGTTACTCCAGTACATTGTGCAGTTTCACGTTAAAACTAGGAACTGATACTGCTGGTCTATACCAGCGAGCCCTTCTTCACCAGCTGCCGCACGGTCCAGCTGACACGGCTGTTGTTACGATTCACATTGTAGCCCCTGGCCAGCAAAGTTTTCTGCAGGCCACAGATAGGACATGCTTGGTCACCGTGGGGCTCCCTCCCCTCTTACCAGCTGTCGGCCATCGCTTTGTCTACTCCCCGCACCACCGCTGCTGACTTCTCCCGTCGCTTTGTCTACTCTGTCGCTCCCTCCTCCACCGCCACCCCCGCAGTCACCGACATGTTCCAAGGTGGGGGATGTCAGGGACTCTGGTGGAGAGGGGAAAGGCGGCAAAGC
Source organism: Amblyraja radiata (assembly GCF_010909765.2). Classification (NCBI taxonomy): domain Eukaryota; kingdom Metazoa; phylum Chordata; class Chondrichthyes; order Rajiformes; family Rajidae; genus Amblyraja; species Amblyraja radiata. The sequence continues at coordinate 25,478,491 of NC_045976.1, forward strand.
AGACAAAGTGACGACCCAAGGAAGAAGCAGCATGGGAGGGAGACACACGGTGACCGAGCGCATCATTTTGGGGGTTACAATGTGGACTACAACAACAGCCACGTCCACTGGACGGTGGGCAGCTGGTGCAGAAGAGCTTGCTGTGCACCTTGACGGCCTCTCTTCCCCCGCCCCCCCACCGCTACCTTCTCCTCCTCCGACGCACTCCACCTTGGAAGATGTTGGCAATTCCGGGCGAAAAGGAGGAGGCAATGGCGGAGTGGACAAAGTGATGGAAGGAGGATGGCGTGGCAGTGGCGAGGGGAGCGGACAAAGTAATGGACAACACAAAGAAGTGGCAGCTGGTGATAGGGGAAGGAGCCCCACAGTGACCAACCGGTTCTTGTCATTTTTTCAGCGGCCTGAAGAAAGTGCAGCCCCCAGGAGCTACAACTTGAGCCACAATAACAGCCGTGAAAACCGGACTGTGAGGGCAGCGGGGTTGTAAGAGGCCAAGGAGGCAGTGGGAGCTCAGGTCTGTCCGTTATAACCGGAATTGGTTATAAAGAGGTCTGTTAAAACTACGGTTTACTGTACCAGTCAGTGCTGGGATCCGATTAAATCTAGTTCTTCTAGAAACCAACTAATCGGTAATCTCAGACGTGGAAGTATAGGAAACTATTGTAGAAATGAAAAACCGTTAAGCAAGTGAATGAAGAATGTTCTGTGATTTGGGCTGCATCGAGTTGAAGAAATACCTGCTTATGTTGCCTTACAGTTCCAGTGAAAGAATAAAAACATGCAACTTTGCACCACGCTGGGAACTTAGTTTATGAATTAGTCTTGCATGTGTATGGACTTGGGTGTTTTACTTCACATTTGGTGTGTACTAGGAAATACGAGTTCAGTGGCATTAGCTATTTCCTCAAGGGGTCATTAAGTCTTACTTCCGTAGGGACATCGCAGATCCCACATCGTGTGGTAGTATGGCATGAAGGGATTAGTAGTCACTGTAACAATGATATTACTCAAGAAATCCAAGCTCGGGATCACAATGCAACCACAAATTTTGGAAAGCCTCCCAAAAGCCATACCAGGTGCAGATACCACTAACAGATTGAGAGCGCTAAAGGAACAAATGCAATCACTCTAGCTTGAAGGAACCTACAACAATGTGTTGCCATGGCTAGATATTATTTTTTTCACTTTCTAATAAGGTAATGCCTGGAAATAATAAGAAAGGTAAGACATTGATTCAAATCTGTAAGTTGATTTCCCAGTGATGCAAATACACAAAATGACAATAGGAATAGAACTCACCTCAAAGGAGTATACTACACTTTGTGCTGCAAAATAAAGATATTCTTATGCATTTGAAGGATTTCATTAAAATGGTTACTGATTTCTAACATACTGGATTTAATAAAGCTCTTGCATATTTCAATAATTCTGAATCTCAGTGGCCAAAAACATCATGGAAGGGCATGGTCATTAATTCCTTGCATTATTGTCACTGTTCACACCCAATGAGAACGAAAACTGCCATGACAGCTAATTTACCTATTTAATTAACTTCTAAGAGAACATGGAAAACAGCTCATCATTACCATCAGTCTTTGATTTCGTATTAACTATAAACATATTAAAAGGAATACCTTCTTTAATTGACATCGGTTCGTTTTTTATATTGCAAGTGAGCTTTATATTGGATTTAAAGAATAACTCGCTAAACCTGGGCCAATTAATCCGTAAGCTCAACAGTTCTGGTTTCTGATCTTTTTGACACAAGCAGAAGATTCTTGTCGTTTGATTAAGATTTATTAATAAAACAATCCTGTAGAAAACTAAATACTCCATAATAAATGATTTAACGGTTTGAAAAATTCAGCTTCAAATAAATATAAACATCAATATCTCAATAAAATGTTAAACCTAATGGATTTTGTAAAATGTTTTCTGCATTTCACACAGGTGCAATTCTGATGGATGTGTGAAGTGTAGCCTAGGAAATTAAATTTACCTTTTCAAAGAGCAGATCACTAAGTGATTGAGCAAACTCTCCATCTTCCATCAAAAGGAAATGTCTTAACGCTTCAAAGTTCTGTTCAATGTTCAGTTCCACAAATAAATAATCAATTATGGCTTTATTTACCAGAGAAGCACTGAAAAGAGAGAGTAACTTAAATGCAATATCTTAAATTTTGTTTAAATATTAAAGACTGAAATCTCAGTATTTTAGTATGCTATAGTTATTTTGATGCAGACAGAATCTTATTTGTTAAAAAAATTAAAATCCACATAGACAGTAATCCTATTCTGAAAAATTTCAAACTTTGTCAGGTGCATTAAGAAATATTTTTTATCTGTAGTGTGATTACTCTTTTCTCCTCTACTTATTTTACTTACCTCTAACTCTGTAAATAAAATGGCCAGATTTTTTTCGAATGGATCAGTGAAAAGTGTCCATGTCAGAAACAGAAAAATTGTTTCTTGAGCCAGGGCTTTATCTGCCCTAAACTGCAATTAAGACAGCAATGGCAGTTTCAATAAATACTTACTGAGCTATAAGAGGTGCCGTTATGGAGTGTTTCATCAGTACTGGAAGTGAGACTAGACTGCTTGCTTGTACTGCTGTTGCATCTGTTGCTCTACGAACAGAAGGATCCAAGGGTGGTAAACAGGGCTCCGTTACTATATTCTGAAGCAGATGCGAGATGGGAGGCTCAGCTGGGGCAGTAAATAAAGTACAGAATATTAAGACTGTCAAGAAAAAAAGACTAATTCACCAATTATACATTTTCTCCAAAATAAAAACTCAATGAGAGAATAACTTAGGAAACTAATGGCAAGTTTTCTAAAGTTATTTCCATCCAACTGTCCCCTTGAGAGCAGCATCACACTGCTGGTAGGAACTCAATAGATTTGCACGCAAACTTTTACATCACCCTAGCAGGATATGAGATACCTTAGAATATTCAAGGAGAAGAGGAGGTGGTTCAGAAACATAATGCAAATTAAAAATAAAGGGCTTTTGAATTCCAGGGATGTTTAGGTTAACGCACGATTAGCATTTGCCAGATTTGGGCCTGTATTTGCTGGAGTTTAGAAGGATGCCAGGGGGTGGGGAAATTTCATTGAAACTGATCAAAATGAAAGACCTGTATAGAGTGGATGTGGAGATGATGATTCCACTAGTGGGAGAGTCTAGGACCAGAGGGCCCAGCCTCACAATAAATGGACGTACCTTTAGAAAGGAGTTGGAGGAATTTCTTTAGTCGGAGAGTGGTGACTCTGTGGAATTCATTGTCACAGATGGCTGTGGAAGCCAAGTCTTTGGGTATTTTTAAAGTGGAGATTGACAGGTTCTTGTTTAGTGAGGGTGTTGAAGTTCTGGTGAGAAGGTAGGGGAATGGAGTTAAGAGGGAAAAATAAATCAGCCATGATTGAATGGCAAAGTAGACTCAATGGGCTGTTTGGCCTAATTCTGCTCTGATAACATGAATATGACATGCTCATGTTACTTTATACATTAATTTTAAAGCATTTCTGTGAATAGTCACTGGTAACAAAGTTACTAACCTATATTCTGAGTTCCTACTGTATTTCTCCTCTAGCTGCATCAGCTTCTCAAATGCATTAACATCAGAGGTATTATTTCTCATGTCCTGACTTGTGACCATTTGTGCATATTAATAATGATTAAAACACTCAGTTCAACATTCGAGATAAATACTTTTACATTGATGCACATTTTGAGCTAGTAATGGCACTAAAACTTTCAACCAGAGGACCAGAGCAGAGATATTACAAGAGCAGTTATAAAAGAAAAATGCCATCAATATTCTTCATCAGTAAATGTTACAATTTTGTAATACATTTTTTTTTTTTAAATCATGATTCTAATGCTAAGAATTGAATTGTTACCATTGCTAAATTCCAATAAATATTGCATGCTTACACATCAGTTCATAGTTGTCCTGGTAGTGTTCTACACAGTATTGGTCTGCCAGGCTTTTGAGGTAGTCCTCTTCCTTGTCCCATAAAGAAAGTTCAACTGCATTTTCTTGCGTAGGACCCACTTGCGCACTCAAAAGGTCAGTAGCTGCATGCTTTAGATCTTCTGATTGATCGGCATGTGCATTTCTATCTTGAAAACAATCCTTTTGTGGTTCAAAAGGATCTTTCTTCTATAGCACAGGTAAACATAAACTACTTGTCAGAGTCATTACTATGTAAGATGCCCAGGAATCATTTTTTTAATTCAATAAGAAAATTTAAGCATAATATATAATTTACATAACTGGAAATTATTTGGGTTAGAATGATCTCAAGTACATGCTGACAACTTGACATGGAAAATTAAAACATAATAACACACCATAAACAATTAAATCACTTATTGTAATCATGAGCAAAACAAAAATAAAAATGTTTCTAGGTAGGTAATCTAGAGGTCTGGGATATACTTTTGTCAAGAGGAAATACAATTCCTACAGTTGGCTTTTAGTAGGTGTCCTTGAAATGCTGGAATGATGTATAAACTCACATGGGGCACAAACCAAGTTTCACTTCATAAGTTCTCCCAGAGGTTGCTCAATAAAACACTCAGTTTATTAAACTATTAAAAGGAAAACCCTTCACCCCACCCAGTCAGGAATTCTAGCCCATCAGCATTTCTTATATTTTGGGTTTTTTTTAATGTAAATTATAGCACACAAACTATAATCACACTATAAATATCTATATTTTCCAAAGAATAATTTTTCCTGGTCACGATCCTTCGTCGGTCCAAGAAGATATTAATAGGCTTTCTTCAACCATTGCTGCTCCAACTGAACGTTGCTCTTTCCAGCGAGAAATTTCATGATATTATCTCATCAATGAAGAGAGAATGAAATACATATTTCCCACTATTTCCCATTGTCCCACCATTAGCTGGAGTGATTATACTGGTTAACTAACCTAGATGTGTCCACTCTAGCTCCTATTCTCTTCTGGATTTGCTAATGCAAATCCACGACAATTTAAACCTTGCAAATCCTCATTACTGCTGGACGGCATTCCCACCTAAGAGGGATGTGCGAAGTTCCTTCCTCCAGGTTTCCTCTCCCCACATTTTTTTAGTTTTAGAGACACAGCACGGAATCAGGCCCTTCGGCCCACGGGGTACACGCCAACCAGCGATCCCCGCACATTAATACTATCCTACCCCCACTAGGGACAATTTTTACATTTAGACCAAGCCAACTAACCTACAAACCTGTACGACTTTACAGTGTGGGAGGAAACTAAAGATCTCAGAGAAAACCCACGCAAGTCATGGAGAGAACGTACAAATTCTGTACAGACAGCATCCGTGATCAGGATCGAACCCGGGTCTCCGGCGCTGCATTCGCTGTAAGGCAGCAACTCCACCGCTGCACCACCGTGACCGCCCTAAAGTCCCCCATCTAAACAGTTTAGTAATGCCATTATTATACCACATCACAAACTTCAAACAAGCATATTTGAGTCACGAATGACTCTCTGTATCGATAACATTAAGTTAATTTTGTATTTAAAATAAAATACCTCATCTTGAAAACCTGTGGTTTGAAGAGTGGGAGTGGATGCCGCTTTTTGTGGATGTTCATTAATGGTGTCTTTTTCATAGTTATCTACAAAAGATAATGAATTGGTAACCATATAAAATGTCATTAATTTGTCAGAAAATATCTAAATATCTCTGGAATTTCTCTGGACTGCCAGAGGTTGGGGAGAGAACTGCTAGAAGTATATAAAATTATGAGAGACATAGATAAGGTAGACTGTTAGAACCTTTTATTCCCAGGATGTAAATAATCAAATACTACAGGGTGCTAGCTTTACTAGCTTTAGGCTGAGGGACAAAGTTTAAAGGAGTGGGGCCATGTCTGAGGCAGATACAATAGTTGCATTTCTGAGACTTTTGGATAGGCATAGGGACATGCAGAAATTGAGTGATTTGGATTATGTGTAGGTAGATAAGAGATGGGCTTGACATCAGGTTCAGCAAGGACATTGTGGGCCAAAGGGCTTGTTCAGGTGCTGTACTGTTTTATGTTCCGTGTTAATTACATTAAGACGGTGTGTACTATAATATGTTAATATATTTTGTCAATTAATGCATTTGTTATGAAAAATAGCTTCAGTTCATGAAAAAAAAAGAACAATCCTGCAAAAGCCTCGCATTTCTCACCTTGTGATTCACCCTGACTTTTGTTTTCATTTCCATTTAGCTCAGATTCTGGACTTGGAAGATCTGTAATCAATTTGGATTCTTCAGCGATGTGCATTTCTTCTTTCGAAATGGGGGCACGTACAGTTTCAGCATTCAGATTTTCATCATTAGGCACCACTATTTCTGATGGTGATTGTTTATTGTACATTATGTCTTGAATGGTGGAATCAGATGAATGACCAGCAGTTGATTTCAGCCTTGGGATCAAATTTGCTTCCACATATGGTGACCATTCACCTATTCTGATATTTGATTGAGAAGGATGCCCCAAAGATATCCAATCAAGCGAAGGAGATTCTGCATCTATTTTAGGCAATGTGGGTAATGATTTACCAGGAAATTTCAACTGTGGCCCACATGGTTCTGTACTGGATCCATTTTTACCAAGTGTAGCATTGGCTGGTGGCACATGTCCATGGATGTTCCATCTTGATCTACATGATTCCACACTGGAAACATCATCACCAATTTGTAAATTGGTCTGTGATGGATGTCCATGAATGTTTGGTTTTGGCCAGGATTGCTCTACATCTGAAACATATTCACCAACCTGTATGCTGGCTTGTGATACATGTCCATGAATGTTCCATCGTGGTCTAGAAGGCTCAACGTTAGAAAGATAATCACCAACCTTTATGTTAGATTGTGAAGCATGTCCATGAATATTCCACCGTGGCCCAGCAAGTTCAACGTTGGATGTATACCCACCTATATTTAGATTTGAATCAGACACATGGCCATAAATATTTGCATGTGGCCCTGAAGACTTACTATCTGACACTACAACTTTAATATATGGATCAGAGAGTGCGTGTTCCAGATAATCCATTTGTGAAAAGTATTTGCCTTCTGATGCTTTATCCTGAGCACCCCCAGATGCTGTTGAAGGAATACTGAAATCATATTCATCTTTGTCAAAAGCCGTGTTTTTTTTCTTGTTTGATAGCTCTGACCCTATTTCTTTCAGAGCCTCCTCCAGTATTGTGGTTTGTTTAACTGCTTCAATGGCAGCAACAGGTTCTAATTGCTCTGGGAGAAAATCCTCAAATGTTATATCAAGCAAACATACTTCCTTCTGGCTTGGATTAGAGGTTTGAGGCACTCCATCATACGGTGACGTTTCAAGCCCAGGTTCCACCATATCATTTTGAATAAACTGTTCGGACTCCTCATGAAATGGATGTAATTCAGTTGGTACAACAGCAATTGGAGGCTCTTTATTCACTGGTGCAAGTACGTACTCTTTTGGACTGAATATTCTATTTTCATTTGATGTTACCTGAAACAGAGAATTGTGTAACAATATTTAAATGGGTCCAATATTTCATTTAATCGTTAACTTTAGAAAAAGTGAAGCATAAAAGTAGTTAATGCCACTTTTCAAATTATAAGTCTATCTGTTAAAATTATGAGACAAATCTTTTTTATCCCATAGTTTGTCAGATATCAACAGTTATCAAGATTTGGAGTGGAAGGAAGAGAAGAAAAATAAATATTTGCAGATGAAAAGCAGCTGTAGTACTGCACCTCAATGCTCAACTGTTGAGAATCAAAACCTTTAGTCAATGGTTCATGATGCTGCAGGTCCAATCCAGGAACAACATCCGATGTTTCTCTTTGCTCTCCCAGTGGCAACTTATCCAGCAATGCCTGAGGTATTGAAAAAGTTAATCTAAGGTCAAGCAAGCAATAGAATTTTAAAATACACACTTTACAAGTCATCCAGTTGAAATATAAAATAAGTACTTGCCCAACTACCTGAAGTTTTTTTTTATCATTAAGAAGAAAGTCAATGCGTGCAGATTCTAACTTGTGCCTTTGAATTTTCCACAAGGCTTTCTGCTCTCGCTTTGCTGCTTCCTCCGATAAATTGCTATAATGCTCAATCAATTGCTGTCTGAAAAAGAGTTGAATACATTAGTTTTCTCTTAGTACTGTATGACAATAATGGAACTGAAGCAAAATTGTTACGTTGTACTGGTGTACAGTGAAAAGCTTTGTTATACATGTTATCTAATCAGATCAGTTAATACAATACACAAAGAGAATCAAGCAAAAATAATTTAGTAACTTGCTTTCTCTTTTGACTTCTAATTTAAGATCCTAAAATTCCTAATAAAATAAATTAGGTATCATATTCTGTACCAGATCTACCCTGGCTCAGGGTTCAAGAAACAATTTGGAATTTGACACACAATCTGTTAGCAAGTCTAGACGTCGTGTTTAAAAATGCATGTGCGATAGCCGGGATTTAGTGCTCCTTAAATAGCTTGATAGTTCTGTCAGCATTAACCATTGTCATCTGGTCCATACTCCATGTCAGGGGTATTCAAGAAAATGCTGATACTGCTAACATGATCCACGAATGCTTTAAAACTGTTGCAAAGGTTTTACACACCTGAGTGAACTTAACATTGTCCTTTCAGCTTACTAAATGGACAATATTCTAAGCGATTACATTCACAAGCTGCTTGTCCGAGCAAGCAAAAGGGGAATGTGATGAATAATTAATGAATTGGTATTAATCAGAAGGAAATTATTAAGGGGGCCAGCAGACATTTCAGAGATAGCAGTAGAAATAAGCTAAACCAGTAAAATAAGTGAAGAGAACTATAAATTAAATAAAAAGCAGTACAGGTGCACAACCTTTTATCCGAAAGCCTTGGGACCAGACACTTCTCGGATTTCGGGATTTTTCTGTTTTCCGAACGGACGGTTTTTAGCGTAGATTTTAACATGTGGCTCAGTGGTAGAGTGCTCGGCTCGTGGCCGCAAGGTCGCGAGTTTGCGCCTCGATCCCGGCAGTTAACCGCAGTCAGGGCCGGCCTTTAGCCGATAGGACCTATTTCTCCCAATTGGGCCCCGCGCCTAAGGGGGCCCCGCGCTAGAGTAATCAAATCAATTGGAGCAAAGATCATATAGATCAAGATGGTCCACTCCTGCGAAATACAATGAACTGACGCGTAGTCCGCACCGGAGCGTAACTTCTGTCATTTCAGCGACCCCGACCCGACTTCAGTTATGCCTCACGCAGCGTTGCGGTGGAACAGTTTAGGTGTTGTTAAATCTTTTAAATCACTTCCTTTTTAAAGGGCACATGGCTTGTACTTTTTAAAGGGCACATGGCTTGTACTTTTTAAAGGGCACATACTGCAGATGCTGATTAAAGCGAAGACACACACAAAAGGCAGGAGTAAATCAGCACATCAGGCTGGATCTCTGATAGGAGGGAAGAGGTCATATTCGCCCGTCCTCTCTCCAGGGACACGCACGCACGCACACGTCCGGCAGATCCTTCCTCTCTCGTTTCCCTCCTCTCCCCTCCCTTCCCCTCAGACTGATAGGGGGGACTGATAGGGCAGTCTGAGGAAGGGTTTCGGCCCGAAGCATTATCTATTTCCTTCGCTCCATAGATGCTGCTGCACCCTCGGAGTTTCTCCAGCATTTTTGTGAATCCCTAGACCTAGTTCAGTGACCGTCCACTGAGGGTCACCCGGAGAGGTGACCGCGGAACGTCTCTGGGCGACCCTCGGTGGACGCTCACTGTACTAGGTCTAGGGATTCCTACTCTCCCGGGCAATATACCCTCCCTTTTTTCCAGGAACAAAAATGTCCGATTTTCGGAGCTTTTCAGTTTCCGGAATTTCGGATAAAAGGTTGTGCACCTGTATTGGTACTTTTACAGAGTACAATAACATTTTCTGAAGGGTTCACGCTAGTGAAGAATTGCAGGCTGAGAATTGTACAGTGCAACACACAAAAAATCACTTTCTTTCTTTATGTTGAACACATTTAGCTACCTTGCCCTTTTCTCCAATTCTTCCTCTTGTGTTTTATGCCTTTCGTCAAGCTCTCTAAGTGTTTGAACCTCCATTAAATCTTTTTCAGTTTCTTGTTGTTTGATTGCATTTCGTCGCTAAGTATAAGAAGAATGAAATATTTAATTAGTTTCAATATATATATATATAGCCATTCACTAAGTTGCCTTTAAATAACATAAGGTACATCATAGACAGCAGGAGCTTGCTCAGTTTTTCGATCTGTAATTTGACCAATAGTTAATGCACACTTGAAATTGTGTTTTTATGGTCATCTTCAAATCAATCCCTATTCATGGCAACAATATTTCATTATTTGGTAAAAAGGTAAATCTCTATGGGATGTGCTCTTCAAAGAGAAAAATGTGTTGACAATGTCAATGGCAAGGGAAATTATACCAACTAGCTCAGGTTTCTGTTTAGAAAAGACATTTGAAACCATTATAAGAGACCCACCTCTATGTATTTTTCAAATTGTTTCTTTAGCTCCAGAAATCGCTCCTGTTTCCTTACTTCAAACGCCTTCCTTTCAGCTAACCGATTACCTGAAAATTACAGCATAAGAAAGGTAGAAGATAATGTGCCATTTAAATGATTTGATCAAAAACCTACAGTGAACAGAATACTAGTAGCTCAGCGGTGCAATTAAGGTCTTTGCACGACAATAAAACCATCATATCAATTAAATCAATTATCTGTCCGCTATCATTAAAAAACTGCAGGCACAGGTATTCTGAAATAAAAAACGATAGAAGACGTTGGAAATGTTCAACAGCCAAGGCAGCATCTACTGAATGAGAAAATAATCTGATCGTGATTTAACAACCCAAACATTTACTTTGCCCCAGAGGTGTTGCTTGACTTGCTGAGTCAAGCGTTTTGTGCTATTAGTTTTTTCTTTACTCCGTTATCACAACCGTTAATAGTTGTGAACTAGTCATATTTATATAGCATGGGAAAAGCCCCTTCAGCCAAACCTGTCATGCCAACCATCAAGCATGCATCTATAATTATCCTATTTCCCAACACTCATCCCATAACCTTGCTAAAGTATTTCTGGTACTTACCTTAATTCTACGTAAATGTTGCGAGAGTACCTGTCTCTATCACCCTCTAGATTTCAACCAAACTCTGGATGAAAATAATTATTTCTCAAATCCTCTTTAAATGTCCTACTCTTGTGTTCTGGTGAGATGTACCTCCGCTAAGGGGGAAATGTCTCTCATCATCTTCACCTCAAAATTTTGCATACCTCAATTAGGTTATCACTTAACCCTCTCTCCTCCAAAGAAAATAAATCCAATCTATCCAGACACTCCTAATAACTGAAGCTTTTCATCGCAGGCAGCATCCTGGTGAATTAAATCACCTCTGTGCCCCAAAGAGACTGCACAGTGTTGCAGCACTATTGTTTTATGTAGTTGAACCATAAGGTCTCTTCTCTTATATTCTCTTATATTCCATGCCCCAACAAAGGCAAGTATCCTTTAGACCCTCTTAAGCATCTTATTCACTGGTACTGCTACCTTCAGGAATTATTGGTCAAGAACATCCAAATTCTGTATGTCTGTAGTTCCTAGGGTTATATTCTGTGGACGCAGACAGGAGACCCGGATGGTAGTTTGCCTCCCTGGTGCCAGGGTCAGGGATGTGTCTGAACGGGTCCAAGAAATCCTGAAATGGGAGGGAGAGGAGCCCGAGGTTGTGGTACATATAGGTACCAACGACATAGGTAAAAAAAGAGAAGAGGTCCTGAAAGAAGAATTTAGGGAGTTAGGTAGAGAGTTAAGGAGAAGGACTGCAAAGGTAACAATCTCAGGATTACTGCCTGTGCCACGCGACAGTGAGAGTAGGAATGGAGCGAGGTGGAGGATAAATGAGTGGATGAGGGACTGTTGCAGTGGGTATGGATTCAAGCTTCTGGATCATTGGGACCTCTTTTGGGGAAGGTGCGACCTGTACAGAAAGGACGGGTTGCACTTGAACTCGAGGGGGACCAATATCCTGGCGGGGAGATTTGCAAAGACTACTGGGGAGACTTTAAACTAGTATGGTTGAGGGGAGGGACTCAAATTGGGAAAGCTAGCAGTCAGTGTGTGAGGCAGGAGGCAGAGAATGGTAGCACGCTGACCCAAAATGTAGGGGAGAGAGAAGAAAAAGACAATAAACAGCGAATAAGAGAGGGTGGGTTTCTTAAATGTGTATATTTTAATGCTAGGAGCATTGTAAGAAAGGCGGATGAACTTAGAGCCTGGATTGACACCTGGAAGTATGATGTTGTGGCGATCAGTGAAACATGGTTGCAGGAGGGCTGTGATTGGAAACTAAATATTCCAGGATTTCGTTGCTTCAGGTGTGATAGAATTGGAGGGGCAAGAGATGGAGGTGTTGCATTGCTTATCAGGGAAGATATTACAGCAGTGCTTTGGCAGGATAGATTAGAGGGCTCGTCTAGGGAAGCTATTTGGGTGGAACTGAGAAATGGGAAAGGGGTAGCAACACTTATAGGGGTGTATTATAGGCCGCCAAATGGGGAGCGAGAATTGGAAGAGCAAATATGTAAGGAGATTGCAGATATTAGTAGTAAGCACAAGGTAGTGAATGTGGGAGATTTCAATTTTCCACACATAGACTGGGAAACACATTCTGTAAATGGGCTGGATGGGTTGGAGTTTGTAAAATGTGTGCAGGATAGTTTTTTGCAGCAATACATAGAAGTACCTACTAGAGAAGGGGCGGTGCTGGACCTCCTGTTAGGAAAAAGAGACGGGTCAAGTGGCAGAGGTATGCGTTGGGGAACAGTTCGGGACCAGTGATCACAATACCATTAGTTTCAATATAATTATGGAGAGGGTCAGAACTGGACCTAGGGTTGAGATTTTTGATTGGAGAAAGGCTAACTTTGAGGAGATGCGAAAGGATTTAAAAGGAGTAAATTGGGACAGTTTGTTTTATGGGAAAGATGTGGAAGAGAAATGGAAGACATTTAAAGGTGAACAGAGAATCTTTATGTCCCTGTTCGGTTGAAAGGAAATAGTAAAAATTGGAAAGAGCCATGGTTTTCAAGAGAAATTGGACACTTGGTTCGGAAAAAGAGGGAGATCTACAATAATTATAGGCAGCATGGAGTAAATGAGGTGCTTGAGGAGTATAAAGAATGTAAAAAGAATCTTAAGAAAGAAATTAGAAAAGCTAAAAGAAGATATGAGGTTGCTTTGGCAAGTAAGGTGAAAGTAAATCCAAAGGATTTCTACAGCTATATTAATAGCAAAAGGATAACGAGGGATAAAATTGGTCCATTAGAGAGTCAGAGTGGGCAGCTATCTGCAGAGCCAAAAGAGATGGGGGAGATATTGAACAATTTATTTTCTTCGGTATTCACCAAGGAGAAGGATATTGAATTATGTGAGGTAAGGGAAACAAGTAGAGTAGCTATGGAAACTATGAGATTCAAAGAAGAGGAAGTACTGACACTTTTGAGAAATATAAAAGTGGATAAGTCTCCAGGTCCGGACAGGATATTCCCTAGGACATTGAGGGAAGTTAGTGTAGAAATAGCAGGGGCTATGACAGAAATATTTCAAATGTCATTAGAAACGGGAATAGTGCCGGAGGATTGGCGTACTGCGCATATTGTTCCATTGTTTAAAAAGGGGTCTAAGAGTAAACCTAGCAATTATAGACCTGTTAGTTTGGCGTCAGTGGTGGGCAAATTAATGGAAAGGATACTTAGGGATAATATATATAAGCATCTGGATAAACAGGGTCTGATTAGGAACAGTCAACATGGATTTGTGCCTGGAAGGTCATGTTTGACTAATCGTCTTGAATTTTTTGAAGAGGTTACTCGGGAAATTGATGAGGGTAAAGCAGTGGATGTTGTATATATGGATTTCAGTAAGGCCTTTGACAAGGTTCCTCATGGAAGGTTGGTTAAGAAGGTTCAATGGTTGGGTATTAATGGTGGAGTAGCAAGATGGATTCAACAGTGGCTGAATGGGAGATGCCAGAGAGTAATGGTGGATGGTTGTTTGTCAGGTTGGAGGCCAGTGACTAGTGGGGTGCCACAGGGATCTGTGTTGGGTCCACTGTTGTTTGTCATGTACATCAATGATCTGGATGATGGTGTGGTAAATTGGATTAGTAAGTATGCAGATGATACTAAGATAGGTGGGGTTGTGGATAATAAAGTAGATTTTCAAAGTCTACAGAGAGATTTATGCCAGTTGGAAGAGTGGGCTGAAAGATGGCAGATGGAGTTTAATGATGATAAGTGTGAGGTGCTACATCTTGGCAGGACAAATCAAAATAGGACGTACATGGTAAATGGTAGGGAATTGAAGAATGCAGGTGAACAGAGGGATCTGGGAATAACTGTGCACAGTTCCCTGAAAGTGGAATCTCATGTAGATAGGGTGGTAAAGAAAGCTTTTGGTGTGCTGGCCTTTATAAATCAGAGCATTGAGTATAGAAGTTGGGATGTAATGTTAAAATTGTACAAGGCATTGGTGAGGCCAATTCTGGAGTATGGTGTACAATTTTGGTCGCCTAATTATAGGAAGGATGTCAACAAAATAGAGAGAGTACAGAGGAGATTTACTAGAATGTTGCCTGGGTTTCAGCAACTAAGTTACAGAGAAAGGTTGAACAAGTTAGGGCTTTATTCTTTGGAGCGCAGAAGGTTAAGGGGGGGGGACTTGATAGAGGTCTTTAAAATGATGAGAGGGATAGACAGAGTTGACGTGGATAAGCTTTTCCCACTGAGAGTAGGGAAGATTCAAACAAGGGGACATGACTTGAGAATTAAGGGACTGAAGTTTAGGGGTAACATGAGGGGGAACTTCTTTACTCAGAGAGTGGTGGCTGTGTGGAATGAGCTTCCAGTGAAGGTGGTGGAGGCAGGTTCGTTTTTATCATTTAAAAATAAATTGGATAGTTATATGGACGGGAAAGGAATGGAGGGTTATGGTCTGAGCGCAGGTATATGGGACTAGGGGAGAATACGTGTTCGGCACGGACTAGAAGGGTCGAGATGGCCTGTTTCCGTGCTGTAATTGTTATATGGTTATATCAATGACTTTGTATACCCTAATCCTATCAATCCTCCCAAAGTACATCACCTCATATTTTTCACAATTAAATTCTATCTGCCAACCACTCACCAACTGATCAATATTGTTCTACAGCAGTATCTTCCTCAAGCATGCACCACCAGATTCAAGAACACCTTCTGCCATGCTGTTATTAGAACTATTGATCAGACCTCTCATAGACTAAGAATATAGTCCTGATCTCCCAATCTACCGTGCTGGTATAACAATAAATTTCACCTGTCATTTGTCTACGAGTTTCCAGCTCACATCCTCCTCAATGTTTACCACATCACATTATGTCATTTGCAAATCTCAAAATTCTACCCTATTGGCTAATTAGTAATAAACACATAAAATTAAAGATTCCTGCATTCATCTTTAACAAACATTACATTTAATCTGCAAAACAACCACTTGTCTATTTTCTGTCTTTAAATTAGTTTGTTATCTTATTACATCCAACCTTCTTATACCATATACTTCAATTTTGCTAACCATAATTTTAAACGGTACTTTGTCAAACATTTTTTTGAAAATCCATATAGTCAACAGCTACTGCATTTCCTTAAATGATCTTCTGTTCCTTCATCAAATAATCCAATCAGATTAGTCAAACATAATTTCCTTTAAAAAAATATTTTGGTTATGCACAGTTCAAGCTTCTAAGAACTTTCCCACCACTGATTAACCTGCACTGCTGGAGACTTCCTCACACCCTTTTTGTTTTTCGTTCAGAACAAGAATGATACATGTACTATTTTTCAGCAGACAAGGAAGATTGGAAGATGATAGCAAATCCTTCCAAGATTCCTTTAGCAAGTCACAGTGCATCCCAACAGGGGACAGTTGCAATGCACATACTCTACATCAAATACAAAAATAATCTACTTTAAAAACTGTAGCTAGATTCTTAAATAGCATAAAATATTCTATAAAATAAATACTGCTTCAAATTGCAAATAACAGAGATTTAGACATACTTCTAAATGTAGCCATGGCTCTTGTAGCTGTTCGTTGAGCTTGGATAATCAACTCCTGTTGAGCAATCACCTTTTCCAGATTCTGAAAGATAGATTATTGGTCTATCAACTACATGGAGCAATCATGTATTCATCAAGACTTGCATTACTAACAAAACTGAAAAGTTTAAAAAAAGTTTTTTAAAAGATTTTAAAGGAATTGTTCAGAATATTGTAGAAGAGCGACTCATGTACAAGATAAAATTATTTAAATGAGAAAAGGATGTATGCACTTGTTTCACTGGATGATTAATTCCCAAATCTTACAATTAATCCAAACACACCATTAATAAAGACAATCCCACACAGTTATAGCAACAGAGCGAGCGAGAATGCAGTCATATTTCCTGAAGACTAGGCAGATATGCATAACTGCAGCCTGCTCACAGCAAAAACCACAGCAATAGAAACGAGGAGCTCTGTTTGGACATTCAGTTTAACAAACATTAAGTGTCACGTTGCATCTTCACTAGTGTTGCTCGTCGCATATCCTGCAATCCACCTCATTAGAACAGTTGATTCCTGGCATGATTTCAATATCACAATGAGGAATACGCTAGGCCTCGAGGTTACAGTTGAATCCAATTTTGCTGCTAATGACCCTCAACACCTCATAAATTCCAAGTTTCATGTTGCATTCTCTATTCTGAGTCCACTCCATTTTGCATAATGGTACTGCTCTGCAATATAATGAAGCAGACATCCAATATGGATTCAGGACTTTGTTTCCTGAAAGACCATGTGGTAATCCTCCCATCAGTGCTATAATGGACAGATAAGTCAGCCACAACTAGATTGGCACGGACAAGGTGAAGTAATTATCTTTCATATTGGTTAGCTTACTACCTAGGAAGACCACATTTGGCAACTATATCCTTCAAGACTCTGCCAGTTTGATCAGTGATAATACCATGTTTGATGATTAGCCACTGAAGTCCAACATCAAGCGAACATTCTGTGCCATTGTATTCCCTCTTCAGGGAGGACTGGGTCATCAGCTGAGGAAGGTGGTAATCAGGGGATCTGCTTGCCCATGTTTACCTGATATGATGAACTTCATAGGCCTTTGGAGTCAGTACTGAGAAATTGCAGGATTGTTCCCTTCTCCTGGACTGCTTTGGTGAGTCAACACTGTTAGCAGAATAGGGCAAATCCAGGGAATGTGACAGTGAAGTCAGCCACATTGTTGTAAGTAAGATTCTGTGAAGATAACCACGTCAGGATGCTGCTGGACTAGACCATGGGATAATTTAGCCAGTGTTAGCAGCAGCCTCAAATATTCATGATTGTACACGACTTGTGCCGAGAATGATTTTGTGTACATATTCAATGCCTAAGTTGAAAATTATTTGATATGAATATAGGTTCCACAGTTGCCACGGTAGGATTTGAATTGATGTCTTTGGATTGATAATAAAAACCTCCAGGTTACTAGTCCCGTATCTTAACCACTGTGTTTACGTTAAAAAAAATCAAAATGGAAATCTAAAATTTTCTTTACATTGAAGTAACACTAGCACCATTGAACTATTCATTTTCAAATCAAAGTGAAAATACTATACTGCAAACACACGTTAGGTAATATAGATAACAACTTGCCCATTCTATAAAATGCAGTTCTTACCGTTGGGCAGTGGTTTCAAACTTATAATCGAATGGACACCTTTATTTCTACGCACCTTTGCCTCTCTGCTGATGGAATTGAAACGAGCTATCCTCTCCATTCGACTGACATAAACAGTAGAATCTCTTTCTATTTCCTCCAACTCTTCCAGGGAAAAGGTGACAGAGATGCGGGGGACAGGAATGTCAGACCAGCAGATGTAATGCTTTGAAAAGACAAGTACATAAATACAACTTGCTTTCATTAGATTCATCAATGAATCGCAAACTGAACAACAAGCGTGTGTGACATATCATTAAATCATAATTTCCCGGAAAGTAGTAAACTGTTGATAATAGTCACACATGATTACTTCAGAAGGTTTATGAGTCACAATACCAGAAAGGCTAAAGTTAAACATTAAATTTGTGATCCTTGCCAATTTACATGATTTTTGGCAAGACACAAACTGAGATACTACCATTACTTTCAATGACTTGGTTTAAGAAATTCCGAAAAGTTCAATGTTCATACAAATTGCAATTAATTTTAATTGCTTTCTCAGTGAGAATGCGACATTAGCATGTTTATACATATGGCAGTGAGGAGAAAAGCAGTCACAACTGTACTGAGGTTGTTAACTCAGATGCCTCCATATTTAAGAATAAAACTGAACAGTAATTATAGTACTGTAGTAAAGAAAGGAAAATAGAGATTTCAAAACTTTAACAGATAAGACATTTAATCTAATTTCAATCTTTGGGTGCACTTTTTTTTTGCCTTACATTTACTTAGCCAATGAAATAATAAGTAATTGAATGAATAAGGTCTAAAATTAATATTTCCCAGTAATTTAATTGTAAAATTCTGGGAAGGAGACTACAGAATTCTACAATAAATTACCATTGATAAAGAGTCGGTTTGAGGTGAATAAATCTCTCGGGCCTGATAAGATTTTTCCCAGGCTGCTCTGCGAGGCCAGGGAAGAGATCGTTGGGAATCTGATATTCTGGATAACTGGCACCCAATGATGGGCTGCACGACCTTTTCCATGCTCCAAGCATGAAATGCAATATGTTGAAAAGTACCCAGAATGACACACATAAGTATCTTCAATTAATATAAGTGTTTTAAAACAGCGATATTAAATCTATACTGCAAACACACGTAGGTAATATAGATAACAACTTGCCCATTCTATAAAATGCAGTTCTTACCGTTGGGCAGCACAATTTCAGCAGATTAATAGTCTTTCCACAAATGTAGATATCATAAGCCACATGAGCAAGGAAAAGGGGGACACTCTCTTCAACTTCTTTGGAAGCGAGAACATATCCATGGGTCCAGTAGTGTTTATCTATTAAATAAAGGTTGAAACAATGATTAATGTTTTCTCTTGTTACTGGAATTCCTCCAAGAAATCCAGACGAACTTCAAATAATAAAACACCCTGGCATCTTTTCATCGACTATTTCAAAACCAAATTAATTTTGGGTCCATATTGTTCACTATCCATCGTAAGCAATGAGAAATATTCATGGCATTGCCAAACTCGGCACATTTAAAATAAAGACAACAATAGAAAAATAATGGAATTAGTACAATTAAACCAACAATTCTATGATTTGTATTTAAGCATTATGGAAGAAAAATAAGGACATACTCAGATCAGGGAATATTGTAAATACAAACAATCTTTGCCCATTTTTCTTCATTTATTTATAGAAGACTAATTATAAAGGTAATCCCAGAACTGGGTGTAAGGGGCTAGGGGGAGAAGGCAGGAGAATGGGGTTAGGAGGGAGAGATAGATCAGCCATGATGGAATGGCGAAGACGTGATAGGCCGAATGGCCTAATTCTGCTCCTATTACCTATTACCTTAGGAGAACTACATAGATATTCCTCAGTTGTTTCCCTATCTCCTTCAAACCAAGAAGGTTGTATACACAATTGGGATGACATACAAATCAGAAAATAGACTCTGCCAAATCACTAAATAAGAATTGCCAAGCATTCATTAAGAAAATATGATTACTTATACATAGTGAGATATTTTGATCTGGATTGCATTGTCTTAAGTCAATGCATTGTCTTAAATTGCAAGTCAATTTAATTGTAGCTTTCAAAGGACTGGAAGCAGGACATCTTGCAGGGTGATAGGTAATGAATAGGAGAGTGAGATTAATTCTTCAAAAGAGCCATGTAACCTTGCTGAGCCTTGCTGTACTATTCTATTGGTTCATCAGATAGCCAAAATTAGCTGAATGGTGTGTTTGTGCTTCAAAAGAAATCACCAACTACAAGAGGAAACCCACCGCGCTCCTTGGACAATCGTCAGCCGACCAACAAACTGAACGAGTTCTACTGCAGGTTCGATAGACCGAAACATAACCCCGGTAGCCCCTCCCTCCCTCCCTCCCCCACCCACTCCTCCCCAATCACCACTTCACACCCACTTACAGATGTATTTTATGTGTCTTGTTGCTTTTTATTGTTATGACTATGGCAAATCAAATTCCTTGTATGTTGCAAAACATATTTGGCTATTAAAATATGATTTTTAAATTATAATGTTTTATATTTAATTATCTACTGTATATCGTGTTGTTACTTGAGAGCAAAGCATCAAGGCAAATTCCTTGCATGTATACATATTTGGCTAATAACATTTATTAAATTCAATTCAAAGACAAAAGAACTGGTCGTTGACTTCAGGAGGAACCTGCTCCTTTATACATCAAAGGAGACATGGTGGAGAGTCACTGGCTTTAAGTTCCTGGGAATAAACATCTCCCAGGACCTCAAATGGCAAATGAACACCGTTACTCTCGTGAAGAAGTCACAGCAGCGGCTGTATTTCCTGAGGTCTCTGCGGAGAGCAAACGTCTCACAGCCGCTGCTGCTGTCCTTCTACCGATGCGCCGTGGAAAGTATCCTCTCCTATGGCATCCTGGTGTGGTATGCTAGCTGCACTGTGGCTGAGAGGAGGGCGCTGCAGAGAGTTATAAAAACTGCACAGAGCATTACAAACGCTCAACTGCCCTCCTTGGATGATATATATAGGGCCCGATGCTTGCGCCGGGCCACAAACATCAAGCAGGACACATCCCACCCTGCCAACCACCTTTTCAGTCTGCTACCCTCTGGGAGGCGATTCAGGTCTCTGAAGGCTCGCACAGGTAGACTAAAAAATAGGTTCTACCCATGTGCGATAAAAGAGCTTAATTCCAACAGAGAACACTGGGGAAGCAAAATGTAATTCCAAGAAATGCAACATTCTTTTAAAATTATTTTAAAATACTTATTTATTATTTTTACTAATAAGTGTACATATGTGTCAATGGTTGTCGTGTTTGTATTTTATAACCGGAGGAGATGCAATGGAATTTCGTTGCACAGTATTGTGCAATGACAATAAACGTATTCATTCATTCATTCACAATTCAATGACTCGCACAGTGAAAAAGTCATCTTAAATAACAAAGGCACCTTTCTCCCAAATAAACTTTAAATATCTAATCCTAATGGAAGTATTCAAGTATTAAGAAAATTGGTTGTTCTTGCAAATTACAAGTAGCTAAATTCCCACTGCAAACAAATTTATTTCTGGTACATAATGAACATTTTAATTTATTTCACCTTACCTCTGAAATTGAGGTAGTCTTCATTCACCTGTATCATGAATTCTCCATAAGCATCTCTACAAATACCACTGTAAACCCAATCATAGACAAACCTAGAGAAAAAGCACATGTATTACTGGAAGAAATGCAATTAAAAAAACCCACTACAGAACAAATTACTTTGATTAAGGTAAAAAAGTTATATTATCATTTACCGTGTATATGGTTCACAGCTGCTTTTCAACAGAGAGAGTAACACTGGATAGTGCTCATTGCTGCAGTTGTTCAGAGCTTCCTTGTACAAATAGGACAACAGTTTTACTCCCTGATAAAAGAAGTATAGAAGTCAAAAAGTTAAAGCAGCAATTGTGGTTATTTAAAAAAATAATTACATGAATAGTTATCAGGCAGTCATTTATTTCATGCTCATTGGTTTTTCAACAAGACATCAATAAAATCTTGCAAATGGGAATGATCATTTGGTAATATTATTGCTGCATTGATAAAAAAAATGAACGTTAATCTGAACACACATATGCATGCCAAAAGCAGTACTTCCAATATTAAACAAGTACAATGGTGTCTCTCGCTTTCTTTGCATACACAATTGCTGTAAGAATTCAGTCTTCCAATTTCAGGCACTGCCAATTAACTGGTACAAATAATTATGATCTGATGACAAGTTGCTAATGTAACCTATGAACCACAACTTTCTGCCGATTACTTAATACACTTCAACCTTTCTGAATATAAATTAGAATCATATATGTACAGCACCAAAAACAGTTTCATCGGCCCAACTTGTCCATGCAGTCCACAATGCCCCATCTAAGCTAGTTCCATTTGCCTGCATTTGGCCCATATCGCTCTAAACCTTCCCTATCCATGTTTCTGCCAAGTATCTTTCAAATGCTGTTATAGTAACTGCCTCAACTACCTCCTCTCGCAGCTCATTCTATATACCCACCACCCTGCGTGTGAAAATGTTGCCCCTCAGATTCCTATTAAACCTTGACTCTCTCACCTTAAATCTATGTCCTCTGGCTCATGATTCCCTTACCCTGTATGAGACTGTGCATTCATCCTAACTATTTCACTCATGATTTTATACACATTTATAAGATCACCCCTCAGCCTCCTGCCCTCTAAGGAACAATGTCCTAGCCTGCCAAACCTCTCCCTACAGCTCAGCCCCTCTACACATGACAACATCATCGTAAATCTTCTCTGCACTCTTTCCAACTTAATGTCATCCTTCCTATAGCAGGGTGACCGCAACTAAGGTTAAATAGCAGAACTAGTCCAAACTGCAACCTTTTGGAACAAGGTTGGATTGCAACCTTGTCGTGGTCGGGGAGCTTGTGTGTCTCAGTGACCCCTTGAGCTATGCCAGCGGGAGATTCGTCTCCTGTTAGGGTCTCCCATGCTGGACAGGTCGAAGGGTAGAGGCGAGACGAAGAGCGATCCACTGGTCCTCCAGGTTGGAGGTTGAGCACAAGGCTAATAACCCTGTCTCGTAAAACCAATATGTTATGGAAACAGCAACTGAAGGAATCAACACTACTGAGTGGAGGACCTTTGTTGCTGCCCTACATGCCAGGAGGCATAATAGGCAATTTCGAAGTCCAAACTGCTCGTATTTGGTCTCTATCCCTCGAAACCTCTCTTTTCTATGTTCTGGTCTAAATATTTTTGTAAAAGTTGCCATTGTACGACCTCCTGCACGAGGAAATAGCCGCTCAGGTCACTTCATGGTGGAGAGCAGATCCACTCATAATAAACAGATGAAACAGTGAATCACCAATCAGCTCCATCCTCTGACATCTTATACAGAGTATGTGCTATTTGCTGCATTTATCAGATTTGTATAGCCATCTAGTACTTAGTCCACTGTAGGTAATGTACTGAAGGTAAATGATTGCTTACGGAAAATCACTCAAGCCAGGAGGAAACATTTTCAGAAGACACCAACAAACAAGTGGAAGAAAAGTTATAATACTCACAGTGGGGAATGGTGATGAACTTCCTCGATTTATTCCCAATACCCCTGATCCAATCCCACATAATTCAGATAAATATCTGTAAAGGATAGATTTACTATTCACTATTATTAACTACTTTATAAATGCTGCTGAACTTGTGAAAAATCAAGAAAAATACATTTAATGAATTGCTTTAAAATCTAAAGTTGATATAAAACCATGTAAAATATTCTGCACAATGCACAGAAGTTATAATAACTATTTAATACAATTTAATTATTTTATTATACTGATCTTGCTTCAGTTATTTTCTTCCCCTCAATGACAGGATATAATACTCAAATATAGCTAATAAAATTTGTAAGAATGGAAACACAATTGGCCACTCAGCTTCTCAAGTCTGCTCCACCACTTGATTAGATTATTCGCTGACATTTGCCCCACCTCCTCTCCACCACCCATACTCCAGGAGAAGACGAAAGTCACTTGACCCTCAAGTCTATCTCACCATTCAATATGATTGTGATTGATCTGCCCCGGGCATCGCCTCCTCTTCGTGCCAGTTCTCCATAGCTCTCAATTCTATGATCTTTCAAAAATTATCTATTTCCCCTATTAAATGCTCCAAATGATCTAGCTTCAACAATTTTACAGTAGAATATGCGAGACGTTCACCGCCTTCTGTCAGAATTTCCTACATATTTTATATTTAAAAGTTGCCCCCTAATTATGTGTATATGTACCCTCATTTGGCATTCTCCCACGTGAAAATATATCAACATATCTTAAACAGAACCGAGGAATTGCAGATGCTGGCTTGCAAACAGACATGGAGTGCTGGAATAGCACATCGGGTCATAGAACATGGGTGACGTTTTGGTTCGGGACCTTTCTTCACACTGAATCACTATCCCATAATTGAAAACTTAATTGTCCTTCCACTTCAATTTGAAATGGGTTAAGAACACTTTCAATTCAAGGTTATCTTGAGGCATGGAGGTTCAAAATTATGCCAATTGAGTTTGAATCAGATTGCTGTGATCAGTGATCAGATGGCGGTGCTGGCTCGAAGGACCAACTGGCCTACTCCTGCACCTATTGTCTGTTGCTAATTACATACAGTCGGTAATCTATGTAAGGGGAAGGTGAATGAATGGAACAAGTATATATTTTGTTAATTGAACATTGTGCTTAGCACAAGAATTCTTCTAGACACTTTAAAAAACAAATTTATACCTTTAGTATTATTTTGTCTTTGGAAATGATAGGAAAGATCTAAGATACAAACGATTGAATACATTAAAATTACAGGTTTCAGGAAATTAATATTTTAATCTAAATTGAAATAATAAAACATGAATAAAATGGAGGATTCCTGATTTTATCTTATCTAAAAACTATATAAACATGGCAAATTAATCAAGTCTAAATGTAACCATATTAAAAAAAATATTGACCTTAGTTGCCGTCCCAGTTTCCTGAACAGAAAGACGATTGGTAAAAGACTCAATGTGGAAGGAGTTGACAACACACAAGCTCTATAATATTGCAGGTATTTCCTTAAGCCACTTGTAAAAGCCTGGTTAAAAAGGATAAGAGTTTATCATTGATTTTGCACCTTTACTGATATTTTACTGTTAGTAGAATTCAATATTTTAAAACTTGCGAAAAGTAAGATTGGTCGAATATATTACCTCATGACCAACTATCTGTTTTAAAAACTAGTGTTCCACATTCAATTGCAAATCTTACAGCCATATCTTACATTGGAAACCCATCAAGTCAGTGTTTCTGTGTCACATGCACCAGATATGAACTGGAACAATTACAATTTTACTTCCTGTATACCATGTATAAAATCCAAGGCATTTTTAAAATGCTCTTATCTCTTTCAATTTGGGTCTTCCTCCAAAACATTGTTTTAAGGAACTGAAAATACCATACATCCAAAAATATTTTTGTTGTTGTTTAATTAGAACAATAAATAAAAATCATACTAATAGGCTACGGTGATGTGAATTTAATTGTAGAGCTATATGAGCATCAGTGATAAGAGCATCAATTTATAGAAAATGGTTTCAAAAAGGATAAATTGAGCACTACATGGAATAATCAATATTTCAAGCAAAAAAAACCCCAAAGGTTTTTCCCCCCAGAGAAATACAGCATGGAAACAGGCTGTTCAGACCAGCGGGTTCTTGCCAACTATCAACCCCCCATTTACATTAATCCCATTCTCCATTTCACCCCGCACTCTCATCTACTTTCCCCAGATTCTAACACACAACCTGCAATGCAGGGATAATTGACTGTAGCCAATTAATCTATCATCCACACATCTTTGGGATGTTTGAGGAAACTGGAGGTCCAAAAGAAACCCACTTAGTTACAGAAATTTTCATCTCCACATAGTCAGCACCTGGGATTAGGATTAAACCAAGGTCTTTGGCACTGTGAGGCAGTGGTTCTACTGGCTGCACCACTACACCACCTAACTTATCTAAGCAAAGACTCTGAAATACTTTTGGTAAACATGACAAAATAAAATATATTAAAAACTGATTGTAACCTGGAAAACAAGTCCTTTTTTATATGTGGAGTCAAGTATAGGCTGCAGAGAGAAGTGACTAAGACGGGTGTAATATGTTCCATTTTCTGCCAGTTCGGAAAGGAGGTTATACATGCTCTCCGGGGAAGTTCCTGAAATGTACACTCCTTGCTTGACGACAAATGCCTGGAGAGACTGAAAAGAGAAGTACCAGTAAAATAAAACATAAACATCATTCATATATAGGTATAGCCCACAATTAATGTGCTACCTAAATTGAAGGATAAACTTCAACAAATTGCACCCAAGTTGCTAATGAGAATTGTGGAAAATTAAATATTAACTGCAGTCATTTGTGGACATCAATTGACATATTCATTCCGAGGAAAGAAACAACTAAAGTGAGGTAAACATTTCTAATACTTTAAAAAAAAAACATTTAAAATATGCCATTAATTCACATCTATAGAATGCTTTATCTTATAACTCTTTGTGACTGCAGTTAATTTCTCCAAAGTAAGGGTGTAATTGGCTTGACGTGAGGTTTGGATAGGTAGACAACCTAGGAGTGGTCAAGAGACCTCAGGAGCAACAGAGATGAACGCCAGGTGTCCAGAAGCGCAAGCAGGCCAAATGATTCAGACAATTGCAATGTTTTTGTAATACCACAATTTAAATACAATCTTAGAAATCACCACATTTGAAAAAGTAATTATTATGACCCCAACAACAAATTTCCACCACAAATCGCTACCTCATTCAGCAAGAAGGTCATTGATGCTACCCCAATTAGGACGTTCAGGACATATTTGACTAGTTCAGATTCTTTTAGGAGTATAACCGGTGTTGGTTGCAACAGTGTACCACTGATGAGCTGCAGTTGGCCTACACGCAACTGGTGGAGTTTGTCAAAAGCTTCTCGACCTGCTTCAGTTAGATATGGTTTCTCTTTTTTTCCTGGAGGACTATAAATAAGAGAGAAAAATTAGTTTTCGAAAGTCAATCATCTCAAATAAATAATTGAAAATAATATATTTCCTGGAAAATAAGTCACATTCATTAACCCGACCCTAATCCCATTCTCTATTTTAAATTGTAAACTTTCGCATAAATTTACATGGGAGAGCAAAACATTATGTAAGGAGAAATAATCTCGATGGTTTGCATAGACAGACGCTTAATTATTAAGTGCTACTCTACAGATTTCATATAGTAAAAATGAACAGAGAAAACAATCATTCAATGTTATATGACTTGACCATCCTTAACTGTGGTACCACAAGTAAGTATTCCCAAAGTGCTGGAAATAAAAGTGCTCACTTCCAATTGCTTAACGCTTCAAAGTATATGTGCTATTTCGTAAGACTAATTATTTGACAACATTTCTCCTTTATCTTAATGCACATATTCAACATTTTGTTCAATGCTTTATGTTTTCATTACAAAAGACAGTTCTACAATCAAAGAACTGTGGTGGCTGTTAACATTTGCTGCAATCATTAAATACAATGTTGTTGTTGTGTGACCAGCATAAATGCTCACCCAAATAACAAACCAGACATTAGCTTGGCTTTCCTTGAATAAAACAGATGATTGTAGCTGAAGTGCATCAATAGGGCGGAAACAACTATATCATTTGATATCATGTGTTTCTCAAATTCAAGCAAACCTAGGTTTTTGATATCTTTCCAAATAACAATTTAGGCTGAAATGCAATGCATCTCCCGAGTAGAATGCTTCTTTTTTTCCGCAAAGTAATTAAGAAGATGAGCTGAGTGCTTAGGTCAATGCACTGAATAATCCCTGTCATTAGCTAAAGCTGTTAACATAATTAGAACATTCATGAAGTAGAAATGAAATGCTGTCCAAAGGAATTTTAGGGAAACAGTGCCAAGTAACAGTTAGTTCATCTGTATTAAATACAAACAGAAAGTGCTACTTAAATTACATCGTTTCAAAATCTTGTCCTCATTATTCTCAACCACAAAAATACTGTGAAGTTTGGGGTGAGTGGGTGGGCGTGGAGGGGGCAAGTCGCAGTAACCTGTCGAGTGATGTTCCATACTGACAACCAAATACTACGATGACCTGACCACTAGTTTCTGGCGAGACAATGGGCGGCACGGTGGCGCAGTGGTAGAGTTGCTGCCTTACAGCACTTGCAGCGCCAGAGACCCGGGTTCAATCCTGACTACAGGTGCTGTCTGTATGGAGTTTATACGTTCTCTCTGTGACTGCATGGGTTTTCTCTCACACTTCAAAGACATACAGGTTTGTAGGTTAATTGGCTTGGTATAAGTGTAAATTGTCCCTAGTGTGTGTGTATATGATAGTGTTAATGTGAGGAGATCGCTGGTCGGTGCGGATTCGGTGGGCTGAAACCCTGTATTCCTAAAACTAAATAATGCTACAAGTCTTAACTCAGGTCAACACCCACTAAGTTTCCACAAGAATTGCAGGTAAAAGCTGAATTAAAGTAATCAGTTATTGCTAGACAATCGAGACCATGTTGTTACATCTAAACAATTCTATTAGTTTGCCTTGAGCATTAACAATCTGATTGGTGAAATAGTCAGAAGACCATCTTTGACATTCTATATGGTTCCAGTGGATCACAGAACCACTTAGTTCGAAAACATGAACTCTTATCCCAGTTCATGGCTGTAAAGGTTTATGTGGATTAAATTCCAGTATCAAACAGCCATCAATAAAATCCATTTATTTTTCACTTACCAGCCAATTAATTCCCAACATCGATACTTGCTAGGTTCATAAGAAAGCACTGCATTCCAGAGATCAATATCAGGAGATGAGCTGGGTTCTGACTGTGAATCTGGAGTAAGATTGGATGCAGACTGAAATCCTTCATCTTCTGACTGGTCAATATTTTGCGGAACCTGTGTAGATTTATTGTATTACTCATGGGAAAACAAATTAAACCATATAAAGTTGTTGTTAAAGTGATAGTATAAATTAAAAATTTAGCTCCACATGAATAACAAAGTTATAAAACCCATAATAATTATATGGAAATCAACTGATTCTAAAGCTTCAATTACAAGTGCTATTTTCTCTCCCTCTCTCCCTCCAGAATAAGCGAGTTTGGTATTCCGACTGTGCATGCCCTGGTCAAAGGTCACTATGCAAACAGCCCTGGAAAGCAGTGGAGCAGTGGACTTTCATTTCTTCTGTTTTTTCCAGCTTTGATTCTTCTAGGTAAGAAAATACTGCTATCAAACTAAGAAATAGTTGTATTTATTGTTCCTTGTTAAAAGCTAAGATTATTTTGTTTGTTTTTAAAGCTCTGGAAGTGTTCACCAGGAATCCAGAGATCAAAATTAATTATATTATTTTATGCTTTTATTATACTCTGGACAGAATTATTATTATTTTCAGGTCCCCATATTACAAGAAATATTTTTGCTACATTATGTGTGTTAAATTGATACATTTTCTTCAGTGAAAATCTATTTAATTCAATATAAATAGGATACCCGTCCTTGGTGCAAGAACTTAAATTGAAAATTTGCTTTCAATTACATTCATAGGAGGACCATTCTAAAAAGAAAATCGAAGAAGTGCAGATGCTGGAATCGTAAATAAAACTGGAAATCATCTGATGAAAAGTAATTGAAAACAATACTGTTTCTCTTTCCACATATGCTGACTGACCAGCGGAGTGTTTCCAACATTTTCTATGTTTATTTCAGTCTCTAATGATTTTGTTATTGGAAAAAAAGAAAATGCAGTAAATATTCACAGCATCTGTGGCGAGATGGCATTTAATATTCCAGATCAATGATCTTCCTTCAGCAATGTGTTCTGATAAGATATCATTGACCAGAAACATTAACTGTTTCTCTCTTGGTGAATGACACTCGAATCAAGTACTGAAAACATTGAGGGTAATTTGTATTGTTTGAGAGTACTTCAGTTCAGTTAGTCACTAGCTCCTAATATGACAATTAATACACCTTGCCCATCAATCAAAAATGGGTTAAATAATCAAGATTATGTGTAAAGCCAGAATGAGGACAACGTGCTTCAACTAAAATGTCTAATCTAAATTAGTAATAATCAAAGATAAAATCATAATTTTTGTGAAATGGTTCAAATTAACTGTACAACTTATATATTTTGTTGCTGGAGTAAATGCATACTTTTGCTCTCTCCCTATCAGTACAAATATTAAATGGACCAGTGATTTTATTAGTTTGCCAAATTAAAACAGTGAACCAAGGAAATTAACATTTAATATTATCAACTATCCATAAAATATTACCTGGAATTTACATTAAAAATTAACAGTGGAAATTATTGCAAGCTCATCATGTTTAAACTGAATTCATATACATAGTCCAACAAAATGCTACTTTGATCATGAATTATTAGTTTTTCAATTTTCCTTACGTTGAATTCTTATTATTTTTATGTCCTGTTCTATATTTGTTTTGCAAATTAGTAGTCTAAAGAAATGTAAAGCACAGCAACACATGATTTTAATTACTCAAAAGTATTAGAATGTTTTCCTAACATTATCCAGACACAAAGAGGGACTGCCATAATTACAAAATAGTACCTATGTTGGTCACACTTCTCACTTTAAGACATGTCAATGTGACATTGACCTGAAATATTAATCCACAGATAATGTCAGATATGCTGAGTATTTCCAGCATTTTGTTATTATTTCAGATTTTCAACATTGCATTTTTTGATTTTGGATGACAGGTTTTCAATATAGCTAGATATCTCTTAAAAGGTAGAAGAATGTATTTCTCAACTCTTTCTTAATGTTTTTATGACTTCAACACGAGTTACATTAAAAACATGTAAAAACAGTTTCCGACAAGCATGTTTTGAAACCTGCAACGCCGGGAACATTAGTGTTGAAGAGTTAAAGAGTTGTAGGCACAAAAACTGACCTTTGGACGCAACAGGTTAACACCAATAGTCTTGCCCATCTACACTATTCCCATTTACTAGCATTAGCTATGTATCCTTCTGGGCAATGCCTATTTAGTAGTAGGCTCCCCCAAGTCATGACTGACCATGGGTGATGCATCCTAGTTTGTCAGATGCCAGCCTGGGCGATGTCATATGCAGGACAGGCTATTGCCCATGCAGCACATCCCCCCTCTCCACGTCGCTGATCGATCCAAAGGAACAGCAGGGCCGTTACAGTTTGGCACCAGCTCCATCTCAGGAGCTGCCAGAACGAGGTTGTAGACAATGACGAACTGCCTTAGGGACTCCAACTCCAGATTTTCTTGAGGTTTACTCCTGAAACCTTTTCAATGACTGGATATGGTGACATGGCAGTGGAGGTTTTAAATCAGTTTTCCCTATCCTAGACGGACTGCCTTCCCAGGCTGACGAGCCCCATCTGCCCATTTAACTGAATGAAAAAAGAAAATGCCTATTTAACTGTCCATCTAATTGTCTCTGAGATGAACTCGACTCCATCACCCTTTCTGGAAGCAAGCTCCAGATTTCAGCCATTCCGTGCAAAAGAAAATACTGCCCACACATTCCCCTCACTTTAAATCTCTGCGCTATTGTTTATGATATCCCGATCATGAGATAAATATTTTGACCAGATGCCCTCTGTCTGTGCTCCTACAATTTAATCTACCTCTATCTAACAGGTCACCCCTCAGCTTTCTTTGCTCTTGGGAAAATAAACCCAACCTACCCAATTTCTCCCCACAGTTTTGGTTACTGCCTTGGTAAGAGTTCTACACCTTTTTTTCAAGTTTGGATTGTTTCTACTGATTTTATCTTGCTTTCCTCTGAAAGTTATGACTTAGCCTATTGACAGAAAAATTGAATAAACTGATTTCAGCAAAATAAGTGCCTGAAGAGGCAACAATTCCGACTACAGAAAATTTTACCCTGACTTGTAGATAGTTACGTGTTAGACAATATAGACAATAGGTGCAGGAGTACGAGTTGTGTTTTACTTACCCTAATTTTAAGTCCAGTCATATCCACGTTGTCTGGCACTGCAGGCAAATCCAACTTAATTTCCATCTCACAAGTACGACTATGTACCAATGCACCAAAGAGCGATACTCTCGTTTCCTTCTCATATTTATCACCAGCTAAGTAATTATGGGAGAATAGTCCAATACCGGGTAATCCGGTTCCAGGTTTTGCATCCATTATCTGAAGGGTACGTTGTACATCGTCATGAAATTGCAAATCTTCAGTGGAAATAAAGGACAACAGCCCCGATTCAAATAGACTTGCATCGTAGTGGTCGTAGCCCTGAAATTTTACATTTCTTCCAACATATTTATTGTTCAAGAAATAATCTCTTTTCTGTGGTAGAGGTTGATAAGTTCCAGTCCCTGCAAGCTCAATTAGAAGTTCCAGAACAGAGTTCAGATCAGTCTGCGGCATGCATGTGGATTTTTCTATTTTTTCTGTAAGATCCTCCAAGTTATCAGCTTCCATACCCATCCCAGCCACCCGCAAATTGAAGGACAACATCAAGATTTTGTTTTTCACAGGCAACTTACTGACATCAGAGTGAGACTTTGATGTTGCTTCATCGCGAAAGAGATTTATAAATAGTGTATTGTAAGCTACTCGTTTTAATTTTTCCTTGAATTGTGTTCGGTTCAGCCGCCTTTTCCCCAAGTAACATTTCCATGACATGCCCGTCATGTGGGCTTCGCAAAGGTCTCCAAACACTTGAGTAATGCTCGCCATTTGTGTTTTAAATGGGTCAAATACTTTATGTTAAAAAAGAATACATTGAATGCTTTGATACTGCATAGTAAGCATTGGAGATTTTCCTTGGCACCTGTAAAAAGATGAGAAAAGCAACATGTTTTTAAAGAATACTTTACAAAATTTTAACATTAAAATTCCACTGCATTCACACTTTTAAGATATTATTTCGAAACACTTATTTATTTTTGTGTAAACTTTGTTTTTTGATATTTGCAGGCAGTCTCCCGTCCAAGTATCAAAACAAGCTCAGACCAAAATCAAGTCATTTTCATGCTAGTTTTGGCTGTAAAGTAGTTTGATATCAGCAGTGAATTTTATGGTCGCTCATTTTTTAGAGCTATGCACATATATTGTTAGAAACAATAAAGTGTACGGTTTCCTCATCATCCATTACTATTAAAAAATATTTCTCAAGTATATCGTACAAGAAATTCTTTGTACAAATGCCAGTACTATAAGTTAATTAATAAATAAATAAATTGATAGTGATCACATCATGCCCATCTCAAACTGCACAATATCACTGGATCATGGGAGGAGAAGGGGAATATATATTACATTTCAATATTGTAGTTTTCATGGCAATTGCTAATATTAGTTTTTTTTATTCCAGAGTTATTTAATCCTTTGAATTTAAATTCCTCAGCTGTCATGGTGAAGTTCAAACTTCTATCTGTGGATCATTAATTAGGGCTTCTAGCCCAGCAACTGCAACTTATTTTCATCCCCTTCAGACCGACTGCCGTGAAACCTCCCTATGGAGGTGAGAATGAATGAAACTAACGAGTGAAACTAAGCAGGACAGTGAAACTAAGCAGGACAGTGAAACTAGTAGGACGGCTAGGATGGGGGTGGGAGACAGGGAATGGGTTTTAAGCTGCCCAAGCGAAATATGAGGTGCTGTTCCTCCAATTTGCGTTTGGCCTTACTCCAGCATTTTGTGTCTGTCCTGTCATGTTGTTAGGCCTTGTCCCACACCAATGTTTCTTCTCCAGATATCTCCCTCCACTTCATCAGTCTGGAGAAGGGCCTCCTGCCCATTCCCTCCACAGATGATGCCTGGCCCGCAGATCACTCCGGCACCTTGTGTTCCCTTCCGGATGTTATTTGTGATCGAATTGAAACGTCCAGACACTGCGAAAGCTGCCAGGCCCAACATCAGAGAACCAGGCTAGTCCGAGGTTGCCCGGTCCTTCTGGAACAGTCTCCCTCCCCCTTCCCGCTCACCTTGTTCAGCACCGTCGTTCCTCGCGGCTGCCCGGCCAACCTAACCTGCTTGTTGGGGGCGGGGAGGGAGGGGGCGGGACGACTTGTCCCGCGCTGACGCCCCATTGGTTCATGGATGGACGGTCCGCCTTGTGATTGGACCACTTCGCTGTCTCTCAAGGCCCCATTCCGCCGGTGTGAGGTTTGGTTGCGCCGGAAACAGCGGTGTTGGCGACGTCTGGATCTTTGGCCGTGGATCGTGTTGCGGGTTGGGAACCGCTTTTTCTTCGCACGCCTCGGGGCTCGTTTCCACTCCACATCTGTGGGCGGCAGGTGACTTCTCACACATGTCTTCACTATGTTGGTAATGACTTCTGAAGAATATGGAAAGGGCAGATCCAGAACTACCCGCTCCCTCTGCGGCAAGTGAGATGGTTCTCGCGAACTTCCCATTCAAATTTAAACAAGAGGAATTAAAAGCATCCACCTACTATCATAGTAATGTAAACTATGGCAATACGTTCAATAATGTAGCTGATGCCGTGCGGAAGTACATTCTCTCTTTGGTCATTGTGATATTTGCAATGCAATGCTTCCTTGGGGTTGTACTTTCTTCTGAAACTATCTCGGTTTACGTTTCAACAATTTATTGTGGAAAATCGCATAACCAAGGTCAGAGTGTACCTAAATGAAAAAAATAGCTAACGTCGCGAAAACCCCCAGCTAATACATGACTTTTCAGGTGGCCAAACTATTTTTGAATACTCATTCATGGGATCTTTGCTGTTGGAAAATACAATATGAACCCAATTTATTTAGCATAAAATCATGATTATTCCCCAGCTTTTCTGTCTACCCCCTAAAAACATTGTCCCACCTATCTTTTGTCTGTATTCCAATCAGATATTAGTTAGGAGGTTATTGGTTTTGCATTTGTTTGTCAAAAAGACGTGTATTGAACCCATGGTAGACAAAAATGCTGGAGAAACTCAGCGGGTGAGGCAGCCTCTGTGGAGCGAAGGAAATAGGAGACGTTTCGGATCGAGACCCTTCTTCTCGATAGAACATGTCCCTAATGCTACCTTCCGTCAATGAAAGTTCATGTCAGGATCCTGGGAAAACTGAACCATTTCAATTTCTTATGAGCCACTTGTCAGACATGAGTGTTGAAATTCACCACCAATTGCAATGCCTCTGGGCATGTTGCAGTCTGCAGGACTCAATATCAAATTCATCAATTTTAGGTAGCTCGCTTTTTATTTTTATTTGTATTGGAACTAGACATTTCTGTCTGCCAGCCATTTGGCTCAGTTTTTTTTCCTTTGTATGTTCTGGCCTGCTGGATATGTCCCACAACTTTAACATTAACATTTGGGAGTTGAGTGTTTCAATGCCAGCATGTGGAGATGGGGGCTCCGCAAGATCCCAGCCTGTGAATGCGGAGCAGAACAACAGACAGCCAACCATGTCATCTCTGAGTGCTCACTCTACTACCCACCAAATGGAGCTCAGAGCCTGGCAGACATTGATGCAGATACAACAACCTGGCTGCTCAACACCCGGCTTGAGATCTAACTATTCCTTTGGTTTATTTATGTTTCATTCGCAAGCCATAATGGGAACCATTGTGGGGGGATGTTTTTATGTTAAAGCTATTTATTATTGTTATGTTTGTATTCTTTTTTATGTGCTGCATTGGCAAAAGGAATTTCACTACACCCAGGTGTATGTGACAATAAATCAACCTTTGAGAAGACCATTAATAACATTATGCAGACAAAGAGATTTAATCCAAAATAAAAGCAGAAAATGCCGAAAAGCTCAACAGATCTAGCAGAATCTGTGGATAAAGAAGGGTCTCAACCCGAAACGTCACCTATTCCTTTTCTCCAGAGATGCTGTCTGACCCACTGAGTTACTCCAACTTTTTGTGTTTATCAACTGTTTAAGACTTCCAGTTGAAGATCTGTCATCTAATCTTTGCTGCTGCTTAATTGTCATTAACAAATGGAATAACTCCACACCACTAGTAATCATGTTGGAAGGACGTGGCAGTTTTGCAGTGAGAAAAATTGGGGAACAGTGTTGGGGAAACAAAGCAGTCTTACTGAGATTGGTTAATATCAGTGCATGTGCATGCTATCCTGCAACAGATGTAGGATGAAGACAAATTTCAACGGGTAGTCAGATTTGAGAAGTGTATACACAGTTCCTCATGATTTACAGAGTCAAAGCTATAGTGAGCTAATAAAAACCCATGTTACTGTTGCTCCCTCGTAGAATTGACATACTGTGCCCATTGTGTATCTAGATGGTTGTAACCCATTTGTGATTCAAGAAGCATCTCTGGCAACAATGCCGATTTTACTTTTGTGGATCACATAAATAACAAATTAAGGTTAATTGATAAGGCTGAATGCTGGTTAATATAAATATATAAATATATAGATATTAAATGGATTCCTGGGCTAAAATTACACTTACATTCAGTCTCAAAGCAGGCTTTTCTCCAGTAGATTGACAGAAAGACTTGCCCAGACTGCTGTGTATTAAGACAATGACGTGCTCAAATGTCTCTTTATTGAGCTAGCCCAGACACCCCCACCCAGGTTGCTGTATATTGAGATAATGACCGATGACATTGAAATGCGTCCAGCATTTGACAAGAGAGGAAGCCCAGATTAATCCCAGTAAGGGGTATTGAGACAATGTCCGATGCCTTTGAGGTATGTAGTGACTGTAGTGACAGATGAACTGTGTGTGAATGTGTGTGAGTGATTGGTGGTGGTCGGAGGGGCCGTAGGCGCAGATTGGCAGCCACGCTTCCGTCAGTCTGCCCCAGGGCAGCTGTGGCTACAGAAGTAGCTTACCACCACCGAGTGTGACTGAGGAGTGAATGAATAATGCGATGTAAAGCGCCTTGAGTATTAGAAAGGCGCTATATAAATCCCATCCATTATTATTATTATTATTATTGTTCCTTCTTGGATTAAGTTGGTTGAAGAGAGGTAGTATAAGCGTGAATAATTCTAGCCGGTTGTTAAAAGCTGGTTTATATAGTTAGTTTCGTTTAGCGGCATTATTGATTGGTCACATTCATCGAGGGACAAGCCGTTGTCAGACATGGAGCAGTATTTCATTGGAAATTGATGATAAAAGAAACAAAAATTGTTAGTGACAAGAGCATTGTGGCAATCAAGTTGAAAGGATTTGAGAAGTTGTAAAACTGCAAAATAACAATTTTACTTCGGAGTCACGTGAGTGGCTACGTGAAGAACCCCGCCAGGACGCATGCGTGCCATATCGCTTTCACGCTTGCGAAACGACAGGCGGGGTGGAGCGTTCCCCCGCAGCGGTAAGTTTGAAACCGTGACCTGCAGGTAAGTGATTTACTCTGCGGTAGTTTTTGTCCCGCGCTGTTTTTACACGGGGGGGAAGCTGGACAAAATAGTGTCCACAAGTGCTGCGAGTAAAGCTGGCTGGGGAGGACCGCGAAGTTGCGTGAGCCAGCAGCAGCTGAAGGCACAAGCCCCGTAAGTGGGATCAGCTGTGCCGACTTTTGGTCCCGCGCCGGCCAGAACACCACGGCCGGGCAGGAGACTTCAGAATGGGGCCGTTGACTTTGACAAGTCGAAAACGGCAGGAGGCGGGGTGGAACGACGTTCCCCCGTAGCGACAATTTAAACCAGGACCTGCAGGTAAAAGTACTCTGCGGTCTTTTTGTGTTTTCCCATGCTGATTACAGGTAGGGAGCATGGAAAAGTCGAAGAAACCAACGAGGGCTGCGACAAAGCTGGTGGGCCAGCAGCGGCCAGCGGCACTTGAATCACCTATAATGGGATCAGCTGTGCCCGATGTCGCCTCCGCACCGGCCAGATCCACTCTGCGGCCGGGCAGTAAGGCAAAACAAAAAACCATCAAAGTCGTGGACTCAGATGAGTCCGACTTTGAGTAGCCGCGGGCGGCCAGCGACCGTGAGCGCTGGAGCCGGATGGAGCGGTGTGTGGAGCATTTGCTCCAACGTGACAGGCTCCGGGAGATGGAGTCGAGTCACTGTGGGCTCTATGTAAAACCCACAGCAGCACCTCTTGTAGGGCTGCACAGTGCTTCTCCCTCGTCAGAGGGGAGTACTGGGGGTCAGTTCTGGGCTGATCCTGAAGAGGGGTTTGCAGAACAGAAATCAAGTGTGCAGGGGGTGCAGGAACGTGAAAATCTACTGGACATGGTGTCCAACTTCATACAGCCAGACCAGACTGGCCAAAACCTGGAGGACACCTGACACCTGGTAACTATATCCCTGAATGTTCCTGTAGTAAATAATTGTATATGGAAACTCCTAAACAGCAGGGATAACAGCTTTCACCCGCACAGTGGATGAGAAGGACATGTCGCAGGACCAACAGGATGCACTGGCACTGCTTTGCAACACACGGCCATAGACAGCACCCTTACGCACCCACCAGTAGAACAAGACCGACTGGTGAAAGCTCGAAGGTCCGGTACACCAAACATGAGTCTTTCTTAGGCCATGGCCCAGACCGGCCTTCTTGGAAGATACGCAAACCTCCAACATCAACCAAACCACAAACCCAGACACCGACGCCTCAACATCAACGAAGGATTTACAAAAAGAAGTAAACCTGCCACTGGTAACTATGGAGGTAGGTGGGTCTGGTTCCCTACAAATTGCAGGGAGCATGGAGGTTGGGGGGAGATTACTCTCCTTTCTGGATGCAAGGAGTATGTTAACTACCGATACTTATATTTTAAGCAGTATCCAGGGATATACAATAGAATTTATACACAAGTACAGCCCTCCAGTTCAACATATACCGAACCGAATGTTTGTACTTTCCGGTAAAGAAAAATCAGAAGCGCATGCTGAATTGGAGCGGTTTTACGCAAAAGGGGTAATTGAAAAATCCCAACACGAATCGCTAGAATTTGTGTCCAATATCTTTACCAAAAACAAAAAAGATGGTGGTTGTCGCATCATCATAGATCTGACCAAATTGAATACATTTGTACAATATATTCATTTAAAAATGGAAACCTTTGTTACTGCTAAACAATTGATTTCCAAAGGTTGGCTAGCATCGATTAAAAAATGCTTACTATTCAGTGCCTATACGAGATGACCACAGATGTTACTTAAAATTAAACTGGATGGGACAGCTCTGGCAGTATAGAGCGCTGCCAAATGGGTTAACATCAGCCCCCAAGCTGTTCACTAAAATTTTGAAACCAGCCCTAGCGTTTCTACGGAAACGAAAACACATGGTCATGGCATATCTAGATGACATACTTATTGTGGGCAAAACTTTGGAATTGGCCAAACAAACTAACAGCCACAAAACAGTTATTTGAAAAACTGGGGTTTATTATCCATCCAGTTAAATCTAAATTAACGCCTTCCACTACTATGGACTATTTGGGGTTCACCATTGACTCAGTTTACATGTCGGTGACTTTGCCAAGGGGAAAGGCTATAGACTTAATAGAGTCTTGCAATAACCTCATTGACATCAGTAACCGTCCATCAGATTGGTAGCAAAAGTAATTGGCAAAATGGTGGCTGCTTTTCCAGCCACACAATTTGGACCTTTACATTACCAAAATTTACAGAGAGCAAAAATACAAGCACTCAAAATCAATGCTGGTCATTTTGACAGACCAATGAAGCTACCAATCAAAGCTATAATGGAACTAAAATGGTGGATAGATAACATTTGGCTTTGTTTCAATCCAATCATTATCAGCAACCCTTCTATGGTGCTACAAACTGATGCCAGTGCACTTGGTTGGGGTGCCACCAATTCCATCTCCAGCTGTGGAGTTAGATGGACTGCTCAAGAGGCATCATTATTACTAACACTGGGCATAAACTACTTGGAAATGTTGGGTGCATTCTATGGCCTAAAGTCATATTGTACTGGGTCATATCACCAGCATGTTAGACTACAGATTGACAATACCACCGTGGTAGCATGTATCAACCACATGGGTGGAAACAAATCGACATCATGTGACAATCTGGCTAATACAATTTGGCAGTGGTGTATCCAGAGAGATATTTGGATATCAGCTACTTACCTACTAGGTAAACTAAATTTAGTGGCAGACACCAGGTTACGCAAATTTAATGAAAACACCGAATGGATGTTGAATAAAAAGTATTTGCTGATATTACAGCACGATATGGAACACCAGATAACGATCTATTCGCATCCAGGCTTAATCACCAGTTATCAAACTATGTTTCGTGGGAAACAGACCCTGGGGCAGCGGCGACAGATGCATTTTCGCTGCACTGGGGGGGAAATTGTTTATTTATGCATTCCCTCCTTTCTGCCTCATCAGTCGGGTATTAAGGAAAATACAGCAAGACTCTGCGTCTGGTATTTTGGTAGTACCCGATTGGCCTACTCAACCATGGTTCCCAGTGATACTGAACATGGTATTCGAACCATGTATCACCATCCCGAATAGACCAGACTTATTGGTTCATCCCGTAACAAAGGATAGCCACCCATGCCATAACTATTTGAATTTATTAATTTGTAGAGTTTAAAAATACCACTACTACAGCTGGGACTGACGGACCGAACAGTGAACATGATTTCGGCGGGCCACAGACAGTCCACCAAAAAACAGTATCTGGTCTATATCAGGAAGTGGGAGATGTATTGTCACAAAAACAGCATCACCTACAGAGATATGAACATCCCGTCTGTTCTGGAATACCTGGCAGGCCTCCATTATGATGAGAGGCTCAGTTATAGTGCCATCAACTGCGCCAGAAGTGCCCTATCAACTTAT
The DNA here is from genome assembly GCF_010909765.2 of Amblyraja radiata. Lineage (NCBI taxonomy): Eukaryota > Metazoa > Chordata > Chondrichthyes > Rajiformes > Rajidae > Amblyraja > Amblyraja radiata. Next base: position 25,519,183 of record NC_045976.1, read on the forward strand.
CTATGGCAAGGAACAGAGCGTCACTCTGTTGGGACTCACCCACTGGTAACAAAACTTATGAGGGGAATTTTTAATACCAATCCCCCAAGAACCAGGTACTCCCAAATATGGGATGTGAATATTGACCTGAAGATGCTCAGGAATTGGTCTCCAGCAACAGCTCTGTCCCTACATAGACTGACATTAAAAACAGTCATGCTAATGGCATTGGTCACGGCACAAAGGGTACAGTCATTACATAAATTAAGACTGGACAACATGACTTCTTCATCTGAAAATATTACGTTTCATATTTATGAATTAGTAAAGCAGAACAGACAGGGATCAGCAGGCCTCAATATAGAATTTAGGTCTTACCCAACAGATGATCGTCTCTGTATAGTAAGACATTTGTCGTTATACATGGAGAACATGAAAATCATCAGAGGCAATGAGAAGGCACTTTTAGTCAGCCATAAGCAACCACACAAAAGAGTGACGGTCCAGACCATCTCAAGATGGTTGAAACAGGTTCTAATACATACTGGGATGGATACTAATATTTTTAAATCTCATTCCACCAGGGCTGCAGCGACATCGGCAGCTATGCAGTTGGATGTACCAATGGACCAAATCCTTAAGGCAGCAGGATAGTCAGGGGAAAAACATTCCAACTATTTTATCATAAACCAGTCATTAAACCTGGAACATTTGCAGAAACAATTTAAGTTCTGTAATTTAATTACCCCATAAATAGGGGCTATAATTTGTGTTAATCAATTCATGGATTTCAATGTCGGATTCATGTCTAAAATATGTTGACACAATTCCTCCTACAGTCATTAAGGCAGATGTGATGCATGGACTCGTTTCCACGGCATGAAATCACAGAGCTTTGAAATCTTCACGTAGTCACTCACGTGACTCCGAAGTAAAATAGTAAGATTAAACGAGAACTTACCAGTTCGAAGTTTGATCGTTATTTTATGAGGAGTACGTTGAGGGATTACGTGCCCTCCGCTCCCACCCATGATCATATACTCAACTGGTATTTCTTCTCTAATCTTACTATGTTTAAGTCATTACAGTTATCTGTGATTTCACACCGCTGCTTTGAAGAATGACACGCATGCGTCCTGGCGGGGTTCTTCACGTATTCCCTCAACGTACTCCTCATAAAATAACGATCAAACTTCGAACTGGTAAGTTCTCGTTTAATCTTACTATTAATCATTTCAGCTCCAGCTGAGACAGACTGAAACAGTGTTAGACTCTCCTTCCTTCCAATTTAATGTTTGAAACATATTCTTCACGTTTGCTGGTGAAGTATCAAAATGTCAACATTTCTGCTACTTTCAGTTCAATGCAGTTATAGGATATATTTTGAAACTTCAAGTGGTTTACTTTGATTCACACAATGGTTGGTTCATTATACAACATTTTTGTGCAATATGTTTTTTCTCTAGCCATGGCTTCAGGAACTGGATTGATCTACAGTGAACAAATGATGAGCTATCATCTGCTGTGGGATTTGTAAGTGGTTTAATAGGTTATGCCTCAACACATCTGCTACTGAAAGTTATTAATGTTTTTGTTACCTGAACCATTAATTATTTTAACATACTTTATTTAGGCTGATCTTCCATATACATAATTTGCAGACTTTGTAAGCAACACCTCAAATTTTAAAACCTCCCCCTTTCCTTTATAATTTCTTATAGCAACAAACCTTCCAGATATCTGCACTTCTCCATTTCTAGGCTCTTAGCATGGACACATTTAGTTTAGGGCTCTAAACTACTTCTCTTCACTCCGATCAATCTGTCTCTTTTAACAAACTCTTGGACATCAGTTCAAATTGTTCACAATTTAGGTGGTTTGGTTAATTAAGTCAAAACATTCTAAGAGCTAAATCACTATTATAGTTTAATACATTTATTATCTGACTCGGTCCTATCATCGTTGTTTAGTGTTTTCCAGGCTGTGGCCTGACCTGCTGAATATGATTGATTATTTCCGGTTTTTCAACAACTGTTATGTTGCTAATCTCAGTTCCAGCAGTGTTTCTCTGTTTTTTTTTAGAAAAGTTGGTCAAAGCTGCCTAAACAAAGATTGCACTGCTGGTAAATTAAGAATGCATTATGATTCATTTTAGTAATTGTGGTAACATTCTCTTTTGCTTAAATTTTAGCCCAGCTTGCAGCATTGAAATACCAGAACGACTTTCTGCTCCATTTGACAAACTAAAACAGTATGGTCTTGTGGAAAGATGCATCCAATTACCAGTTCGAGAAGCCATTGAAGAGGAAATTATATTGGTTCACAGGTTAGACATACATCGAAACGGTTATGTACATTCCCCCTCTCTTACTTTGCATGAAAATTTGGGCAGCAGTCCATTCCCTTTCCTCACTGCTCTCACTTCTATTTGAACAAACATGTTATTCAGTCTTGTTTTAGATAAACACTCTTTCTCTTAATTACATCTCTCTCACACATTAATGAGGTGCTCAGGATCTTGCTGTATAAAGCTTTGCCGTGCATATTCCTCAAATCATGTTGGAAACCAGATAATGTGCCTTTGTGACACCAATTTATGTCCATTATGAAAGAGCACAGGGTGATTTATTTTCATAATTTTATTCACAATTACTGAAATTTCAACAATATTTCCACATGCCTTGAAAGTCTTTGTAAGTTTATTCTCAACAAATGCGACTCCTGAATTATGTAGGGTGGAGGGGTTGGGTTCCAGGAAAACAATCTACAATGCGATTATACATAACACAAAGCCTCATCAACTGCATGCCTCAAGAAACACGATGGGTAAACAAAAATGTGTATGTACTTCTTTACTTTTTCGCTCATAAATTCCATGAGGGCTAATTTTATTCCATATCTCAGATTTTTAGGTAGCGACTTGTGAAATCTGTCAGGGCGATTTTTTGTTAGCCGAACAGCCATAACACAGGGGTCACCTGTATTATAATTTCATGCAGTAGTTATGTTTGGCTTTTAATATTAAAGCATTGGTTCATCAGTGTCATATTAATGGTTTTGAGATCATTTTTTTCAAGTTATTTACTCAATTTCCTCATCAATTTGACATCTCTAATTTTATTTCAAATCAGATTCAGGTTTTGGATATTTGATCTTAATGCTTTATACAAACGTTACACTATTGGCATTGGTTTATTATTGTCACAAGCTTTTGTTTGCATGCTATCCAATCAAATCAGGTAATACTACACAGGAATACAATCTATCTATACACAAGTACAAGTAAAAGAGTTGAGTGATTGTATCAGATGATAGTAGATCATCTGGGACAATCACACAAAGAGTCGCCATACTCTCACTATCTTGTATATAAGTTCTGGCAGTGAGTTTGTGGTTCAGCAAATACTTTGTTAAAATTATATTGACATCAAATTTTTTCTTTAATGCCATTGCATTATTTGGATTCAAATATACTAGTTATATCCGTAATAAATGAAAATTTATGGAGTAACCAGATGTATCGAGCCAGAGCATGTATCTTACCACAATTCTGCCAGTTTCTTGTTCCTTGGACTTGTCTGCCTTGGCAATTCAAACTCGGACTCTTGTTCTCTTTTGATTGCAAGTAAGCCAACGTATTTTAGCAGAGCATATATGCAACAGATTTAATTTGTTTAACAGATGTTCGGATGAGATCACATTAAAGTATTTCATTTTTGTAGCTTGGAATATTTGAAAGCTGTGAAATCAACTGCATCTATGAATGTTGAAGAATTGAAGAGCTTCTCATACAAATATGATGATGTATATTTTCACCCTGTAAGTAAAATTGGACTTGCAACAAAAAATCTGATTTGATTTCCAGCAAAGTAATGTTTCAATTTGCTTTCATTTTGTTACTTTTTATTAGATTGAAAACACTTTATTTTTGGATTCAAGACCCATTCCAGCATTGGTCACATAATTTAGGCCAATTTGACTCTGCATATGGGTTATGATTTTGGCTAGAACTGTGAAGATTAAAGACCATCCAGAGTGTACCTCTTACTCTTCTGGAAAGTTTTGAAAATTGTAATTCTAGATATATAATTACAGGTTCCATGAGTTGAAAAGCATTGCAATAAAGATTTAATTGAACAAGACTGTTTTGCATTGGTAGAAACGTAAGTGACAAATTATTGTGAACAATTTTGAATTCTTCTGATTTAGACTGATGCTGACATAGAGCATTGTGCAAGTGCACTTCATCAATGTTGCCATTTATCAGATGCAAAGTTATAGTGAGGCACAGTTTATTATTCGGAGCAGGTAGACTTTCTCAACCCAGTTAATATTCTAATCTCAACTGAAAGACAATGTAAAAGCTCAGACCTGTAGTCAAAATTTAAAAAATAGGCAAATGAAATATGAAATATTGTAGACTGAGGCATGAAATATTTGGGGATCTATTAATATGATAGGTTGTTAAAAGATAATAGCTGAATTAATTACAAGCCAGATTGCTTCAGAAATTAATTACAAGCCAAATTGCTTCAAGAATTAATTGCTCACAAAACGTTTCATCGTTTCAAATTAGATGTCTTTTAAAAAAGCCTTTTTTTGTTTTAGAATTCATATCACTGTGCCACATTATCTGTGGGAGCAACTCTTCAACTTGTTGACGCAGTCATGTCCGGCAGAGTAAGAAATGGGATGGCACTGGTCAGGTACAACATAATTTTACATTTATGCAGGTGATTAATTTCACGCAGCGCACTTAATTACAAAATGTATACTTTTCTTCGCCCTCCCCAGACCTCCAGGACACCACAGCCAGAAGAATGATGCCTGTGGATATTGCATCTTTAATAATGTAGCAATTGCAGCCAAGTATGCAAAACAAAGACATGGAACAAAAAGGTGGAGTTGCTAACTTGACTGTGGTAGAAAGCCAGACTTTTATTGATAATAATGAAAATAGTTTGTACTGTTTTTACTCTTCCAGGATTCTGATAGTTGATTGGGATGTGCATCACGGCCAAGGAACTCAGTACATATTTGAGAAGGACTCAAGGTCGGTACCTTTCCATTCATATTTTCCCAAATCTTGAAGAATTATTCATGCTTATGATCATTACTGGAGCGAAATCCATCTAACAGCAGTGGTTTTGTTATTAATGAAGAAACCCAAGTGTCTATAAGGATTGTTCAATTGGTTAAAAATAAACTGAACATTTCAGTACTCAGCCGCTGTTGTGATATTTGATCTATCTGAGGTGCGAATTGTCACGCTGCAATTCATTTGACATCCCAGTAGGTCATAGATTTTATATTTGCATGTAAAGGCTTACATCTTTTAATGGCTTTTTTATAGTGTTCTGTACTTCTCATGGCATCGCTATGAACACCAGCAGTTTTGGCCTAATTTAAAGGACTCTGACTACGATGCAATTGGAAAAGGCAAAGGTGCAGGATTCACCATAAATCTTCCATGGAACAAGGTGGTTTTGAAAAAAAAAATTCTGGCTTATTACCTTAAATGACCATTGTGGTCATTAATGTTTCAGACATTTAATAGCGCTGAAGGGGTTATTCAGTATGTCACATTTGTGCTGTGACAACATTTCAACTAAAGTATTTTCTTTTCCTGTAAGCTTTCAAACGACTTCCCGTCTAAACAAGCCTCAGCTCTTGTTCCTGTCACACTGTCAGCTCAGTAGTTGCCCAAGTAACTAAACTTGACACCTTCTTATTTCTTAGCTACATACTATTGTTGTCAACATCATGAGAAGTCATAATACTAGGTTCCATAAGTACACTGATAAGGTTTGGCCCTAGGTCTCATAATATTTCAGGTTCAGGAATAGCTACTTCCCCGCAGCCATCAGGTTATTAAACTTGGCTCGGACAAAACTCTGAACATTAATAGCCCATTATCTGTTATTTGCACTTTATTAGTTTATTTATTCATGTGTGTATATATTTATATAATGGTATACGGACACACTGATCTGTTCTGTAGTCATGCCTACTATGTTCTGTTGCTCTGAAGCAAAGCAAGAATTTCATTGTCCTATCAGGGACACATGACAATAAACTCTCTTGAATCTTGAATTTCTTTAACCTCTTGGATATTTTTAGCCTTTCACATAAACCTCAGTTAAGAGTTCTAAAGTCTAATACCATTATATTTTGCCTCTGTCATGGCTTCCACATTCTCTCTGAGCACAAATTCAGATTGCAGAGACTCTTCTCAGTTTTGCTGTCCTATTTATCGCCATCTTCTTTCTCTAACATCAACCATAGCTTATCCTACTTCTGTTCAAACCTTTGCGTTTGCTTTTGCCACCTTCAGATTTGAATTTATTAATGATGTTAAGGAGGGTTTCTCATATAATTCAGTTCATCTAAGATCCTGTAACCAATATTCTGACAGGAAGATTCTATTTGGGTCCACTTCTGTACTTACGGAATCATGTGCAAGAAGGAACTACAGATGCTGGTTTAAACCAAAGATAGACACAAAATAGAAATGTGTCATAGAAGGGTCTCGACCCAAAACGTCGCACATTCCTTCTGTCCAGAGATGCTGTGAGTCCCGCTGAGCTACTCCAGATTTTTGTGTCTACTTACTGAATCATGTTGGACCTGGTTTTCAATAATGTCCAGCAAGGAAAGGAAGCTGCTAACTAAATGTGAGTCAATTTAATTGCCTCAAGAAAATTTAGTGATAGGACAGAAAATTCTTTAAACTGTCACCCACATTAGGAAGATAATTATCCAGTTATTTCCTACCCTTTGTATTACTTTCTCAATTTAAATCTTATTTTATTTTTCATTTACAACAGGTGGGAATGGGAAATGCTGATTATTTGGCAGCTTTCCTCTCCATTTTACTTCCTATGGCTTATGAGGTAATTCATATTACATTGAATTAAGACCCATGTGTTTTGTTTATAGAATTTATTTGTGTTTATTTGTTGTTAATAAATTATTTCACTCATTATTATTGCAGTTTAATCCAGAATTAATTCTGGTATCAGCTGGATTTGATTCCGTTGTTGGTGATCCTGAGGTATATTTTATATTAATTGACACATCACCATCTCCATCTTTAAATCGGTGTGATTGTTTTGCTTTAGCTCCAAAAACCTTTCGTATTTGCCAATAATGGTGCATTTTGATTTTGATATTTCCCTACAAATGGTGTATGCTTGAAATACCCAATTCATTTTAAAGCAATGTTATTTTCTGAACTATGCTTAAGCTATCTGTAATTCAAGCTGTAACTAAGATAATTAATTAATTATGGATAATTTATGAAAGTTGAAGCAAAATTCAAAGGCAACTCCATAACAATAAATCAAAAGTATTTTATCTAGGAAGCTTCTTTAAAATATCTTAGTGTTCTAATTATAGTAATGTATCACTGGTACGATATAACAATTTACATTATTATCTTCCAGGGTGAAATGTGTGCTACACCTGAATGCTTTGCTCATCTAACTCAGTTACTGATGCCATTAGCCAATGGAAAACTGTGTGTTGTGTTAGAGGTATGCAACTATGTTTTTTTCAACCCCAGATGATGCATCTTACAAAACATTTTGTATAAGTACACATAACACAGTTAAACTCTGTTAATATGGCATCCCATTTTATTGGAAATCCTGATGGTTTGTTACCCGTCTCTTCAGACACACTAGAGCGCTGAACCCGGAATTCCTTTGACATACCACATACTTTCCCGCACACCCTATGATATAATGTAGCCCTATTTCCTGCATTCAACTTGACACACTTGGGGAAGGGTTCTCACATTCCCTTTGATATACCTGGGCACTGCTTTCCATGCTCCTTTAAACACACTGAGGCTCTGGTACCCATGCTATATTTAAAGTCACCTGGTTTGTTTTATACACTCCCTTTAAACTCTGCTGCCTCTCTCTGCCAATCCGGCCCCACCAAAGTGCCAAGTGTGTTGGATAAATGGCTCTGCTGTATATAAAACTGTTTATTTAACCTTTTATAGCAGTTGTATGCTCTAAAATCAAGCATGTGGATTGCTGTATAATATTTATATGAGCATAAACATTGAGACAGTGCATTGTATTGACTGATTGAAAATAGAGTGGAATGCAATGGTTCGATCATTGTTGGACTTTAATGTGTCCCGATGCTGGGCATTATTGACTTTATTATCATTCATGGAGTGTTCAAGTCAGCATTGAACCTTAACTGAGACCACTCTGCTCCCTTATTGATTGCGGGTGGAGTTCTTTTCCAACTTACCTACCGTATCTGGTGTTGAAACACATTGAACACCAGCTCTCCTCATTAACCTTGCAGTGCCAGGACTCATTCTCTTCCTTTCTTCTTTAATGCATTCATTTTTTGGGATCCAGGCATTGTTAGCAAACTAATGCTGCTCATCCCTAAAAGCCTTTGAGAAGGTCTACCACCACTGTATCAAGAGTCAAGAGAGTTGTATTGTCCTTCTGTAACTCCAAATAGAGTTCAAGAAAATGCAAATCGGTGTCACACACTTTATACGATATATTTTTAAACTTTTTTTCTGGAATTATAGTTCATTAGGGATTGTTATTTGTATCAGTTTGATATTGAAATTCCTTGTCTTTTGTTCAGAATTTAATCCTCACATAAGAATTGTATTTGTATAATAGGAAGGAAATCATTGGGCTGTCCCTTCATCAAGAATAATTTGCTTCCACTCCACTTCTGCCGGTCTGTCCACTCGGTATACTCTGGCTGAGAGAGCTCAGAATGGAAAATGATGACAAAAAACTTGATTCTAATAGCTAAAAGACCTATTATTTAAAATAATCTGCATGTATTTATGTTAACTAAAGTTCTGTACTAGTATAAATAAAATGCTGTGTAATGTTCTTAGGGAGATGTCCATTGCATGCACAGTCTGTCATCTCCATATCTATTTTGCACAGTTCTTAACTTAAGGTACTTTATTTTTAGGGAGGATACAACTTACGTTCCCTTTCTGAATCTGTCTGCATGACTATCCGAGCATTATTAGGGGACCCTGTGCCTCCATTGGTTGGCCAGATGGCACCATGCATAAGGTATTTAATTAATCAATGTACACGTCATATTTATATCACTTTCCAATTTAAATATTGGCAAACTTATTTTTTATTAAGCACTTCATTTGGGAGAAAATATTTACTCAGCACTGTTTGCCATGGCAATTGCATTGTGCTGCAAACATTTTACTATACTTGTTTTGTACTGTTTGATGTGTTATATGGACCTGTGAGTGAAATAAAGCTTTAATAATAATAATAATATACTGAACAAGAAAATAAATTGGTTATAGGGTTTAGTCATAGAACATTTTAAGCGTTGGACAGGGTTGAGCGTTTTTAATAAAGCGGGGTTAATGTCGTTAAGAGTAAAGATGTTACAATTGCCACACATAATATAATTTTGATCAAATTAATGAACTAAGATTAAATAGTTAGCTTTGTCTATTCTACCTTATTGGAGTCAAATTACACATTTCTGATAAGAATACCTGAAAGGTGGTGAATCTATGAAATTCTTTACCACAGAAGGCTGTGGAGGCCAAGTCAATGGATGTATTTAAGGCAGCGATAGATAGATTCTTGATTAGTACGGGTGTCAGGTGTTATGGGGAGAAGACGGGCTGCGTGCTAACCAGTCAGAAAGACAATACATGATTATTATCGATTCATTTACAATGTATAAATACGTGATAAGGAAAAAATGTTTAGTGCAAGGTAAAGCCAGTAAAGTCTATTCAAGCATAGTCCGAGAGTCACCAAAGATAGTAGTTCAGCATTGCTCGCTGACTGTGATAGGATGATTCATTTGCCTGATAACAGCTGGGAAGAAACTGACCCCGAATCTGGTGGTGTGCCAGACTTATGACCTCATGACCTACTTTGCACTGTTGTGAAGTTCTTGTCCTCTTATTTGTTACTATACGACAAACATCACTGCATTGACTTCATGGCAACATAAATATTCTTGTGCCAGAGATTGTTACAGGCATGAACAGTGCTACTGCTCAACTGACTTGCCAGCTTCTTTAAGGATTGTGTAAAGACTCAGGAAAGAGTTGTGCCTTAAATGATTATGCACAGTAATTATACATATTCTCAGGAATTACGTAAGAAGCACGCACATTTCTTTGCTGTCTCCCACCATGACAGGGGTTCTTAAGGTGACAGTTGATGACAGAAACCCTCTTCCAGTAGTAGATCTGATTTGGATGATTTATCTCTGAGAATTAGGATGGACATGGGAGTGCCATTCCATTTCTCCAACACACAATTGGGTATAGTGACAAAAAAGGGACTCAAAGTGCTGAAATAACTCAGCAGGTCAAGCAGCACCCCTGGAGATGACATTTTGGGTCAGGATTTCCTCAGACGGGTTGTTTGGGGGGGGGGGGGGGATGAAGAAAACTAGTAGATGGGGCAGGACAAAGCATGGCAGGTAATAGGTGAACTCAGTTGAGGTAGGGTTTTGAGAGGCAACTGTTTTGACAAAGGCCAGAGGTGCAGAAAAAGTGGGGAACAAAAGGATTGAAGAGTTGAGAATTGGGGGGAGTAGAAGAGGAGAATTCTGAGCAGGTCGAGGTGGGTTGGGGGTGGGGACTGGGAAAGAAAGGGGAGGGAGAAGGGGTGATTGTTAGAGGTTACCTAAAATTGGGGAATTCAATGTTCATATCATGGGGTTGTAAGCAAACATGAGATTTTCCTTTGACGTTCTTTCAGTTTGCTCACTCTGGCAATGAAGGTGGACCAGGACGGAAAGGTCAGTGTGAGAATGGGAAGGGGAGTTAAACCAAGAGCAAGTGTTCGCTGAACACCTACCAGATCTCCTGGTTGCTAACTATTTTACACAGAAGGTGGTGAAGGCAGGAACATGCTGCCGGGTATGATGGTTGAGGTAGATATGATAGTGGCATTTAAGAGACATTTGGATAGGCTTATGGATATGTAGGGAATTGAGGGATATGGATTATTTGCAGACAGATAAGAGTTGGTCTTGCTCTCATGTTTGGCTATTTTACTATTTTATGGTTTATGTTTACTATTCTATGATGGACGAACCACCGGGTGGCGCCAGCAATGGCTGCCTCGCCAACGGTCTGTTTGTCCCTTCCTTCTTTGTTGTTTGTTTGTATGTGTTAAATGTATGTTTTTAGTGTTCTTTAGCTTGTTTTATGTGGGGGGGGGGAGGGGGGGAGTTGGGGGAAACTTTTTCTAATCTCTTACATTGACGGAGTGCGATATTTTTTCTGTACCGGATCTCCGTCAGCACTGCGGCATAATGTCGAGGAGTTGGCGGCATCTGCTGGAGACCGACTTCGGGAGTTCCACTGCGGGAGCGTGCGGACTTAACAACACGGAGCTCGCGATCCCTATTTGGGATCGACTTTGGGGCACCAACCTGCGGACTTTAACATCGTGGAGCTCGTGGTCTCTAGTTAGAGACCGACTTCGGGAACTCAAAGCCGCAGGAGGTACGATCGCTCCGACGCGGGAGCTTGAGATCGCCCTGACGCGGAAGCTTCGACCGCCGACTGCGGGAGCTTCGATCGCCCCGACTGCGGATGGTTCGACTGCCCCGACCGTGGGAGAATAAAAGGGGAAGAAGCTTGGACTTTATTGCCATCCATCTCAGTGAGGAAAGTGGGGGATCCTTTGTGGTGGATGTTTATGTTAACTTTTATGTGGTTCTGTGTCTTGTTGCTTTTTTTTCAAATGGCTCTATAGTAATTCGAATTTCACTGTACCTTAATTGGTACATGTGACAATAAACTGACTTGACCTTGACCTATGTTCTGTCTTACTGAATGGCAGAGCTTCTGTTTTTTGTTCTTAGGTTTAGTTGCGATGTGATATTGAAATGTGATCACTATGCAACCAAATTTTGTCTGTCGTACTTTTCAGTGTACAGTAAGTAAATGTTTACTTTTTTTCTTCCCTTAATACAGTGCTGTGGAAACAATTCAAAATGTAACAGCTGTACATCAGCCATACTGGAAATGTTTGAAGTATCACGGTAATATTTTTTTCAGTCATATATACACTACTTGTGTGCGGCATTTTTGTAGAAAGGGCTTCTTTTAAATTTGTACCAATATATTTAGAAAATAAATTTTCATACAGATGATTGTTTAAACAATCTGACTCCCCTTATGTGACTGCGGAGGTAGAGCGATTCCAATGATGTAGTATCTGAACACCGCAGTACTTTCTGTTTATTAAATTGAGCGCATTGGATCGGTCCAGTTGAGCTCTGAAATGGAAAAGTAGACAGTCATACTCCGTTGTGAAAGCAGAAGCTAGTTTTGTCTCAAATATATACTTTTTATTAATTTTGTTTTGCTCATTCTATGATGGTAATATAGGGCTAAATACGGATTAACTGATATGCAATACTAAACGGTGTTCTACTTTGCAAAACATTTTCAGAAGGTATCATTATTAAAGACCCAAGACTCAAGAAATTGAACTGCTGTACTGAAGAGCATAATTTTGAATTGGATATCACAACTACAGAGAAAGAAATTACAATGCTTTCCAAAGAGAAGCAAGATTTTGATGAATTCATGGATTCCCACATGAAGAAAGTTCTTGTGTTAACTCCCTCTGTAAGAACTGCATGGGCTGGTGATGAAGTGAAGTCGGCAAAGTTGGACCAATGCCTTAAAGTAGAAGCAAAGAAAACATTCTCCTCAGCTGGCATTCTGCTCAGGTTGTTGCACAGGCACCTTGTGTGTGAGACGAAATAGCTAATGTGTAATCAATGAGGACCTGGGAAAATAAAGTGTGTAATAAGAGGAGGAAATGTGTGGGAGAATAGGGTAATGAGGCAGTCCCTGCGGATTGGTGCCTGAGTGAATGTATTAGTTAAAGTCCTTGCTGAGCCATGCTATCAAAGAAAATTTTTGGTTTAATTCAAGGTTGTTTTTAGTTTGCTGGCCTTTGGGCAAAGGTAGAGTGCGTCATTTGTGGATGTAACAGATGAGAAATTGGCCACTCTTTTCCACATCCCTGTTGGAAGTGTACGAGTGGAAATTAAAATAAATCCCTGCTTAAACAGTTAGACTCAATGGGGGTGAAATTCATATTTTGTAATTTATGACATTCAGTGCCTGTTGACATCATTGGAGCTAAATGTGCTGAATAATTGCAGCCACCATCCAATGTTCCTGCGTAATGCTAGCAATCATAGAAAATGTATTCCTAAAATGTTTTGCTTAGCCCAGATACTGAGTGCATACCTCAACAAGAATTCAATAATTTGAGGAGAGGCAGGTAAAAATAGTTTTTTAAAAATAGGTGAAAAGTAAAATGGACTATTTCTACGGGCTATCATTAAAGTTCATTGCATATATTCAAAGAATATATACTCAGAAAGATTTCTGAAGTGAGAAATTTATGAGCACCGTTAAAAGATATTTAGACTGGTACATGGATAGGAGAGGTTTAGAGGGATATGGGCCAAACAGAGGGAGGTGGGACGTGTAGATGGGGCATCTTGGTCAGCATGGACAAGCTAGGCACAAGGACCTGTTTCTGTGCTGCACGACTGACGTAATAAAGCATTATCAGAGGCACAATCTAAAATCAACTGGGTGAGTTGAAATCGGCAGAAGATTTGACATAATTTCTTAACTTTTTTCACAGTGCTGGTGATACTGCAGAACTGGAGAACAAAATTATTTTACCGTCGTTGGGGTATATCTTTCCGCTCATTGATAAAATAGTCAAGAGAGAGGTAGATGCCATACATATTTATGCCCATGCATTCATATTGTAATATTAAAACAAATTGCCAGTAATCGGGGAGAGAAATGATTAATTCTTCCATTCTTCATGTTCTGAGAAAGACATAATAACAAACATAATTTATTTTGTATATATGTTTCATTGTTTGCATTCATTTACTGATTGCATTGCTTGTTTTGAACCAAATAGATATTCGTGATAAAACTTGAGCAATAATATATGCCATGGGGAAAATTGGAATCTAGAACATCTAGGAATTTCCCTTAAATTCAAGATGAAGAAGGGTCCAGATCCGAAAGGTCACCTTTCTATGTTCTCAAGAGATGTTGCCTGACCCACTGAGTTACTCCAGTACTTTTGTTTTGATTCGTTGCTGCGTGATCTAACAATAATAGTTGGAGAGCACCTGATCAATTATATTGCAACACCTTAACTCTTACCTGTGACCACCTGCCCCTATGAACTGGATGGAAAATACTAATTGAAAGCAATCAAAATCTATCTATGATCCTTGCAGCATCCCAGATGAGCCTGCGTTTGTCCAACCAGCTCCAGTTCCCTGACAAGGTGAGTGAGGAGCTGGAGTTGGACAAACATAGGCTCAGTTCCCACAGATGGAGTCACTAAATGACACTGAAAGCTCCCCGATCTCTCTCATCATGCCACTGCCCTAACTGCCATTCCGACTACACTAAGTCTGAAGAGTACAGTTCTCGTCTATACCTCAGCTCAGCCTCCTTGCCACAGCCACACAAGCCAAAGCCTCAGCACGTGCTTATCGAACATTGCAGCTGGAATTTAAACACAACCCTTCTCACAATGGCATTCCTAAAAAGGATGCTCAACTAGAGCCGATCTAGACTTTTAAATTAGTCAATTTAGGGTTTGCTTGCTATGCTTGTCAGGTCACAAAGCAGTTGCAGTTGTGGTGCAAGTTCTGAATTTCATCCTCGATCCCGACAGATCTCTTCCTTTTTTCCAAGGGGCTCTTCCTTAAACGCTTTCTCTTTGTACTGTGGAAATGTAAGTTTTAACAAAAAGACCTATGTGGCATCCTTGAGTTATTGCAATAGTTTGAGCTCAGCCTCTTTGCTGAAGATGTTAATTAATTGCAGAACCAGTATTGTGTTCTTACAACTTTGCTTCCTGTTACTTAGGTTCGAAATGGCATTGTGGTAGCCCCTTCATTATCATCTAGTGTTGTGGCAGCACAGTATAGCATTACTGTTGGATCAAGCAGGTATATAATTTGTGAGCTTTGACTAAATAGATAACTTGTTTTTCATCAAATTGCTACTCTTAATGCCTGTTGTTCTTAAAGTATAAATGTATGTATATTTATATTACCTGCCCTCCCCTAGACATTGAACGTTTGCTGGTTGATCCTAAAAAATCCTTTGCATCCTGTAGGAAATGTTGAAGAACAATCAGGACCAATGCAACGACCTGTCTAGTTCATTGTATATATTAACTGCAGTGTCTCTTGTAACTGAGTTTAACACTGATTACAAATTGAACCTATTACTGACATTCATAACATTCAAATTTAGAGAGAAAAGGCCAGAATTACATACCAACCAGTGTCTCCACTGTTCCCTATTTTTACTGCTGGATTTCAGAGAGAATGGAGAACTTTGAAAAGTCACGGGTGAAGAAAGACTGTCTCTGGGTTGCCCTATTTTAAGACAAAGAAATATTTACCTAAATATTTTCCAGCATATTTGACTGAGACAAACATGTTTCACTTTTAAGTAAAGCAGCATTTCCTCAAATGTATTATGCTCAACATTAAATTTCACAATCTTTTTCTGATTTCAAGTCTTTGCTTTCTTTTAACTTAGACAAGCAGTATTTGCCATATATTGTACTTCTCTGACCTTGTAGATAAACCCACATCATTTGAAATGTTTTGGTCCAAAGCAAATATAATAACGATGAATCTTTTTTGTGGCATAATGGAATAATGAATTTAGTCATAAGTGGATGTGACGGCTTTATTGTGTTCTTAACATAACGTTACTTTCACCTTTATAATGTTTCAGTTATTGTCTGGACTTGTCGAGTGGGGGCGCCGGCGAGTATGGCTGCCCTGCCTGCAGCTGTCCGTCCTTTCACTTTTTTTTAATTTTTAGTGCGTTAAAACTTTTGTCTTATAGGTCTTCTAGTCTTTTTATGTGGGGGGGGGAAGGGGGAAACAGTTTTTCTCAGTCCCTACCTGGTCGGAGATGCGTCTATCCTCCGAGCCGCATCTTCGCCCTCTCCTCGCGGCCTATCAACGGGGCTGGAGCGGCGTTTCCTGCCGGGACCGGCCAGAAATTCAGCTTCGGCGGCGGCGCAACGCTGAAGCACCATCGCGGAGCGGGTGATGCCTTACCCGGGTCGCCGTGTGGTAAGCTCCGGAGTGCTGAGAGGTCTGCGGAGCGTCCAGCTGCGGGCGGCGGTGACTTTGAACACTGCGGAGCCTGGGATCTTCCACCGAAATCGCCAGTGTTGGAGCTCCGACTATGGACTTCGGGAGCTGCGGTCTCTGGCAGCAAGCGGCCGTTCCAGACACTCCAGGCCGTTGAGAGTGTTCCTTAGACGCCGGAGCTCCATCATCCGGCGAGAGGGCCTGAAACATCGGGCTGCCGCGACTGTGGATGCCTCAAATAGGCCCCGACCACGGGTGAACATAGAGGAAGAGGACCGGACTTTGCTGCCTTCCCTCACAGTGGGAACCATTGTGGGGGGGTGTTTTTATGTTTTATGTTAAATTCTTCTTTAATGTTGTGTTTTATTTTTATTGGTGTGCTGCAAATGGCAACTCAAATTTCACTACACCATTTGGTGTATGTGACAATAAATGTCCTTTGTCCTTTCACTTTGAAAAATAGTTGCATATTAATGCCGTGAAGTATGTGTATCTTTTTCCTTCAGAGTTTTGCTTCTGGTGCTTGGAGATGCTGAGATTCCGGATGATGTTAAAGCTGATGAGTAAGAATCTTCTGCTTATCTCAAACAGTATTTAAAATTTTAAACTCTTAGGAAATTATGTCATGGCTGTTCAAAACCCTGCTCACTGTTTTATCCAAAATGGATCATATTTGGATCACACAGAGACAAGTTCAAAAATTACACCCTAGAAAACATATGATCATCTCTGTGGGAGAGCAGCATAGAGTTCCCAAAATAATACCTGGGCTTAAAAGCTTGAATGAAGAAACTGCTGTGCACATAAGGATTATTTGCTGAAATCTAGGTTAAGAAGTAATTTGATTAATTTGTCAGAAATTATGGTGGACTGTGCTTATTTTATCTGTCCTCACTGATCCGGTCCTTAGAAATGTTGCCTTACAGCTACAGTCCGTTCTTTTCTAAAGTTAGGAAATCTTTTTAAATGCAGGGAGTGGTAGGAATGCGGCAAACAGGAAGTCTCTTCCACAAACAGGAAATATTAGTTTATTTAGTTACGGGGCTAAATAATTAACCTAGTTAATTTTAAATCTGAAACTGATAGATTGTAAACCAAAGGCATTAACGAATATATGGTAAAGACATGATCTCACTGAATTAAGCCAGTGTGAAGCACAGAAGGGGTTTCAAAATTGTTCCCCCAGTTTACAAATGGATGTTTTCAGGAGCTATACATTAAATGATTGTTAAAACACAAAGTACATGCTATAACACCAGGATAAGCGTTCAACCAAGAAAACCAAACTGAATGCCAAAGTAGTATCTAAACTGCTTATACACACTTATGCATTAGGACAATAACAAACCACATTCAGTAATAAGCTATCTACATGTTAACAAACACACAAGCTAAATGTTTAACCAAGAGACCCAATCCCAATGGCACATTAGTATCTAAAATGCCTTTACACATTTAAACAATGAGACAACAAAGATTAGGCATGTAGGTGCCAGTATATCATTGGAGTTATCAAGTGGGCACCTCCCCCCCTTCACTGGTGTAAATGTGGTTTGTACTCTGAACCAATGAGATCTTGTTGAAACAGTTGAACATTCAGGGTCCATATATTGTTTTTATGAGGCTATTTTATAAATTGATGAAACTTAATAACTTGATGAAAATGTGTTGCAGATCCTTGGAATTCCTTACCTGATTTGTTCAAACGAATAAAAGATAAATTGTGCGAATTAAGAAATACTGATATTTAAAATCCTTTTTAAAAAAAATGTGATTTTCAGAAAAATCCTAGTGGTGAACATATGTGGGAAACAGAAGGAGAAGGGGAGAAACAATTACTTTATCCCAATTTGCTGGAAAGAGGTAAGTGCAAATAATGTCAATGACAGTTTATTCATCAGGGAAATACATGCAAATTTAAGTTCAGGAGAATGTTTTATATTCCTCTAATGAGACAATTTGAAATTCCTCATAGTTGAAAACTCTTTGCGGTAACTGGTTAGATGGTTCAGGGATACAGGAATATAGTGAACAAACTTGATCCTTCCACACAAGGAATTGTGACCCCTGCCGGCACCCACATTTTAATCTACTCAGCCCCTATAAACCTGCATCATGACTTTTGTTCGTACTGTCTCGTAGACAATCCCTTCTTCAGTATTTGGAGGTGAATGTTGAGGAATACCAAGGACAGTGGAAAAGAAAATACAGTGCCGAGGCAGGCTCCCTCAGACCCACTATTTCCATGTCTATCATCGTGCCCCTCTGAACTAATCCAACTTAGCAGCACTTGGTCTTTAGCCTCCTGTGCCTGAGTGATTCATGTGCTCATGCAACTGATTCTTAAATACCTTCACCTTTCCAGATTGTAACACGCTCTGTGTGAGAAAAAAATCTTCTGCTCCTCTCCAACATTCTTGCATCTCACCTTAACCCTATGTCCTCGAGTTTTAGACATATCCCTAGTGGGAAAAAGTTTCACATTAGTTTTCACATTAGCAGTTATGCCCCTCATAATGTAATATCCCTCTGTCAGGTCCTCTTCAGACTCTGAGAATAACAAAACACACATCTCTCTTCATGATTGAAACATTTGATAAATCTACTCTGCAGCTTTTCCAGTGTTTTCATGTCCAATGCTAGCCAATATGTGAATAATTACGGAACAATACGATACGATAGAACTTTATTTATCCCAGGCGTTCTGTGACATACCACAAAATTCAGTTCCCTAAACAAATCATGGTAATGAAATCAAATAAAATCATAATCCTGGCTATAGTTGGACAGACCAAAAATCCATAGCCAGCAGAGACTGTCGATGCACCTTGCGTTGTTCTCATCTGCCAACTTGTGATCAGGATGCTCATTCACCATATGAAAGAAGATAAGGAACTAGTCAAGTCAAGAGTGTTTTATTGTCATGTCCCGGATGGGAGAATGAAATGCTTACGTGCTGCAGCACAACAGATTATGTGAATATGTAAACTTCGTACATAACGGTGGAAGAGAAAAAAAGTTCAATAAATTACAAATATAGTGCAGTAATAATATAGTCTTTTGCAGTTCAGAGCCATGCATTATTAGAACAAATCTTTATAGAAATTAATAATAATCTGATTCTTTCCACTATAATTTCAATTTTTAAAAAATGGATTCCCATTCTTTTAATTGTCAGAACTCGAAGTTTGTTTCTGTAATAATTGGGAAGAAGGTACAGGAGCCTGAAAACTGTAGTGTTCTGGTTCAGGAACAGCTTCTTCACAATAACCATTAGGCTATTGAACACTAAAAGAACTCCAACTAAACTCTGAACTACGATTTCCTTGATTGAATTGCCTTAATTTTGGGCTTTGTTTTTGTTTTTGCAATATATTGTGTTTTTTCCTAATTTATTGAACATCTTTTTGTTGTTTATTATGGTACCTACTGAGTACTATGTTTACATGCCTGTTGTGTTGCTGCAAGTAAGAATGTAATTGTTCTGTTTCAGGACATATGACAATAAAACATAACTCTATTATGCTCAGAATCTCCCTGTTTATAAAATGTTTTTGATTAGAAGAATTGAAGCAGTCTCAACAATCTTTGTTTCTGCGGAGTAACCTAATGAAATGCTAGGCCACTATTAGAGAAACTTATTTATGATAAAGATGATAATATTTATATTTTACAACTGCCAGAAGGAGAAATCTTCATTGATGGATTCATTGATATGGCCCATTTTTAATTCCAGCACTTCAGCAATATGGTTTTGCTAGGTGGTGCTTTGGTATATCCACATACTGTGGAATGTACAGAATACTGCACAAGTAAATCATGTTTATTGGTCCCAGAAGTGATTTGGGTGAAAACAAACTGGAACAATGTTATAGGGCTTTGGTCTTTGATACTGCATGAACAGAAACTGCGGTGCAACAAAATTACATGGTTTATCAGTAATTTTTAGTCAGGAATTTACAATGTAAGTTTCTGAATGGTGTGTATTGTTCAAACACTGACATCTTCAAGGTTTAGAAAAATAGATTAAGAGACAACTGAACGTTAACAAATATTGCCCTTGAATTAATATTATCATAATTCAGAACAATGAGAAAAGCACAGTGTGTATGAAATATTTGTCCATTTGTTGTAAGAAAGTATCCCAAGTTATCCAAGGTTAAAACACTGATATTGGATCACCTCCATCATTTCTTGCTGTCACCCACAAATATTCTCATTGTCCTTGCAAAGTTGTATGAAATGTGTATCTTTATCGTTTAATTATTTAGTGTAGACTCGTAGGTTTAAAACATTTTTTCAAATTTGTGACCGCAGCAAGAGTAGATTTTAGAACCTTTTCATTTTTCTCTGTTTCTACCTGATCAAAATATATTTTGACACTTCTTGGGCCAGTCCTTGCAATTTTAAGAGATAATTTCCAGCGTTTGGAAAAATTGTATCTTTCATGGAAGTAGAGGCTTTAAGGATTAGTTTTTTATTGAAACATAGAAACTCCTCTGAGTTGGGAAAATAAAAATGTAGCTAACATTGAGTCTACTACCCCATCTGTAATAGCCTGCAACAGTCCATTGCCTCTTAGAGTCATAGTCATAGAATGATACAGTGTGGAAACAGGCTTTTCAGCCCAACTCTTTGAGCACCCCGTCCCAATAAAGAGATGCATCAGCTTCAAAAGATGTTTAATCAAAATGTAAGAAATAAAACAACATGTACAATATGAGCAATTTATTTGCAATTTATTTATTGCAGGGTAATGAATGTGATGGGGACCTTCTTCATGCAACATTTGAGTTAATTTTACCTGTGGCATACGAACACAGGCCTGAACTGGTGATTTTTGCCTTGGGAGATAATACTGGCATTCAAGCAGTTACACTAGCTCACTTGACACATTTACTCCAGTTGCTTGCTGAAGGTCGAATCCTTGTAATGACCCAGGTATGCTAACATTAATTGGATTTTTTGGGGCTACAGATTCATTTGTGTTTGCTGTAATTTAACATATTTGATTTGCATTAATTTGAATTAGTTTTAGGTTTCAAACTGTCAATCCTGTCACATTTATTCCAGGCTCCTGATCTCTTGTCTGATGTATGTTAATACAAGATTACAAAAGTTTTGTTGCTGCACGTTTGTGGCTGCAATGCACCACTAACTACCACTACAAAACAAATATTGTAGATATTCTCAGACACTTTTTTGCAGATTTGGTCCATTAGTCAAATTCCAATCTGCAGGTTTAATTCTGGCTGAATTACCAATAGTTAGCAGGGATGTGACAGTTAACCCCAACAGTTAAACACAAAGGAAGTTAGGGAGAAAATCAATCCTATTTGCAGAGTTAAACATATTTATGACCTCTGTAATAAAATGTACATGTGAAGATCAGAAGGAATGTGTCTACACTTACTAAGTTCCCACAGTATTCTGAAACCAAGGAAGGCATTGTAGGATAGTGGTAGAGCTACTGCCTTACAACGCCAGAGACCCGGGTTCAATCCTGACTACGGGTGCTTGTCTGGTCCACAGTTTAAGAATAAGGGGTAAGCCATTTAGAACGGAGATGAGGAAACTCTTTTTCACACAGAGAGTTTTGAGTCTGTGGAATTCTCTGTCACAGAGGGTGGTGGAGGCCGGTTCTCTGGATACTTTCAAGAGAGAGCTAGATAGGGCTCTTGAAGATAGTGGAGTCGGGGGATATGGGGAGATGACAGGAACGGGGTACTGATAGTGGATGATCAGCCATGATCACATTGAATGGCGGTGCTGGCTTGAACGGGCCGAATGGCCTACTCCTGCACCTATTGTTTATTGTCTATTGTCTCCCCATGACCTGAGTGGGTTTTATCCGAGTTTTATCGGTTTCCTTCCACACTCTTAAAACCTACAGGTTTGTAGGTTAATTGGCTTGGTATAAATGTACAATGTCCCTTGTGTGTATAGAGTAGTGTTGATATGCGGAGATCGCTGGTCGGTGCGGATTTAGTGGGCCGAAGGGCCTGATTCCGCACTGTATCTCTAAACTAAACTAAAAAGAACTAAGACAAATAGCATTTGGGCCGCAGCAGGAATATCCACGCCCCTTCCTCAGAACTGGGAGTCTGTATGACAACAGGTCCTGTTGTCACCATTCACTGAGTAAGCCATTGCCAATGGAAGACTCCATGACTTTGGTGATAGGACATAAGAAGTTAAAGTAGTAAAAAGACTGTTCAGGGAGAAAAATACATGATATAGGGAAAGGTGGAATGAATGGGGAAATGCTGAACTTTTAAATTGATTCTTGAGAGCAATGGTTTGCTTTAAAATTATTGAACATTTTTTAAATATATATATTTCAATGTGAGCTTAAAATAGATATTAACTTTTTTTGCTCAGGCCTCTGATCTTGTGGAGACTTTGACAAGTTCCTTGCTAGGCGATCCGTTACCTTCAATAAGATCTATTGTTTTAAATCAAGAAAATTCATTTGTGTTGATGAAACTTACACAAGAACTGAACCAGCATTGGAAATTACTTCCGAAGAGTGGTAAGCAAAAAAGCCTTTACATTAGATTATCCAGGAAATTCAAATAATGCAATCCAAGACCAGTCTTTTTTTTAATACATGCAACTGCTATAGCTTCCTCAAACAAGAAGGACTATAGAAACTAACGATCAATGGTCCTTTGTTTTTTTTAACATGAAATTTATTTTTAATTCTCCCAAAATATATTGATTTTTGAATTAATTGATTGATTGAAAGTTGCAGCATGGAAACAGGCCCTTCCGCCCATCGAGTCAATGCTAAACATTGATCTCCCATTCACACTAGTTCTATATTATCCAGCTTTCGCTTCCACCCCCTGTACAATAGAGGCAATTTACACAGGCCAATTAATGTGCAAACCCCCACGTCTTAGGAGGAAACCGAAGCAACTGGAGGAAACCTGAAATAGGGACAATATGCAAACTCCACACAGATAGCACTCGCGATGTAGATCAAACATGGGTCTTGGTCACTGTGAGGCAGCAGTTCTACCAGCTGCATCACTGTGCTACCCTTATGGAAAATGCATTTGCCTCACCATTCTGAAATGGAAAATGGTAATGGAGCAGGGCCCCAACTCTGCCTGATCTTTTCATTGGCTATGTTGACCACTCTTTGTTCCAAACATATTTAGGCACCATTCACCAACTCTTTCTCCGCTGCATCAATGACTACATCGGGGTCACTACCTCCACCCATGCAGAACTCAACAATTTCATCAACTTTACCACCAACTTCTATCCTGCCCTCAAATTCACAGACCATCTCTGACCTCTCTCTCCTCTTTTGTGATCTCTCTGCCTCCATTTTGGGAGACAGACAATCCACAGACATCTACTACAAACTCACTGACTATCAGAGCAACCTAAACTACAGTTCCACCCACCAAAGGACACCATCCCTTTCTCGCAATTAATGTCTCCACTGCGTCTGCTCTCAAGTTTGAGGTTTTCTGAGATGTCTTCTTTCTACTACAAATATAGTTTTCCTCTCTGCAATTGTGGATGGAGCCCTCATCCTTGATTCCTCTGCTCTTGCTGCCCCCGACCTCCCAGACAGAGCCGGGATAAAGTTCTCTTGGTCTTTACCTTTCATCCCACCATCCACCACATCCAAGACATCATTATCCAACAGCTTCAACACAATCCCACCCTCCACCACATCTTCTGCCCCCACCCCTTTCTGCTTCCCAAATTCTCTCCTTGTAGCTTTAACCTGTCTAAAGAAGGCACAGATGAACCTTCAAGCCTCTTAGAGTTCTAGAATCATAGAGCGATACGTTTCAGAAACATGTTGTTTGGGCCACTGAATCCAAGCTGACCATCAACCACACATTGTTTAAGAAGGAACTACAGACGCTGGAAAAATCAAAGGTAGACAAAAATGCTGGAGAAACTCAGCGGGTGAGGCCGCATCTATGGAGCGTATATGCATAGATGCTGCCACACCCACTGAGTTTCTCCAGCATTTTTGTCTATCAAGCACACATTAGTACCGATACCATGTTAATCCTATGTTTTATTCTCCCCACATTCTCATCAACACTTCTTTTTAGTATGGGCCCGGAACTAAACAGCTTTGAAACTAAGGCCCTCGATTAACTTAGGGGTGCTACAGTGACGCAGTTAGCCTCCTCACAGCTCCACTGATCTGGGTTTGATACTAACCTCTGGTACTAGCTGTAATTTGCACATTCTATCTGACTGTGGGTTTCCTTCCACAGCACAAAGATTGCAGGTTGTTTAGGTTAATTGGCTGCTGTATATTAACACTAGTGTGTAGGTCAGTAGGAAAATATGGGGAGAGCTGTTGGAAATGTGAGGAGAATAAAATGCGATGTTCTGGATTAGAGTAAATGGTGGTTGATAATCGGCTTGGACTTGGTGGGCTGAAGGGCCTGTTACCATGCTCTCTGATTCTATGTCTCTATAACAACCTCAAGATTTTACCACTCATCTAGACACAAAGGGCAATTTAAAGTGACTAATTAATATAGTGACCAATGGGATGTGGGAGGAAGTCAGAGCACCTGGAGGGACCTGTGCGGTCACATGGATAACATACACACTCCATACAACAGCATCGGGAGCTCAGACCCTGTGCCCAGGTCTCTGGTGCTGTGAGGCAGCGGCTCCTTCTGAGGCCAGTACTGAATAATAATCATTTAGCGAATGGTTATTCAGGAAGCCATTTGTGAAAAGTACAACAGTTATAAGGTTAATTCTTTATATCCCAAAACTAATATGGTATGAAACTTCAATTATATTTTCAAGTTTAAATTATGTATTGTTTTTGCTGAATATGTAATGCAATTTTTCTTTATCCTAAATGCAGTGCATTAAACAGTTGACTGTTTTGAAATTGCACATGGAAAAAAAACATGGAATATGCAGATTCAAGATTCTGGAAACCATCGACATTGATATTTTGACATCATATTTTTGATGGAGATTGTTAATTGGTAGTAGGTCTTTAAAGATAAATTGATATGCAAAAGTAATTACCTTAATCTGTACTGTGCCTAATGTTAAATTATCACATTCGGGGCCATGACCTATAGAACTATTCTGGTGATTGTGTGCTCTTCCGCAATATTAATCAATTCCTCATGAAGATGAAGTAACAAACACTAAGTTAATCAACTGATTAGACAGAATATATATAGAATCATTGTTGGAGTGTATTTTAGACCTAAAATAGGTTTAGTCTAATGTATTTCATTAATTTATATTCGTAGTAGTGATCAGGTATAGTTTTTGATTGGATATGCAATACTATTTGCATGAAGAAGGGAACAAATGCATTATCAGGGAATCATAATGTTCAGAGCTATGGAATTACCTGCTGCTTTTATGCATCATAAAACTGGAAGAACAGGACTACAGAGGGTCCATTTTTATATTGAAATATGCAAAGTTACCATATATTAATTTTCTTTTAAAATCTATTCACTGCCTGTTATGACTGAGACCACTCATGTTTATGATTTTGTATGACCATAATTTCTCCCTGAATCATACTGTCAGATCAATTAACTAGTTTGAGTTTATTTTACTGTCACATGTACCGAAGTACAGTGAAAAGCTTTTGTTGCATACTAACCAGTCAATGGAAATACATGATTTCAATTGAGCCATCATCTAATTGCTGCTATCATGATCTTGCTGTATGCAAGCTAGTTACCCCATTCTACTGTGCACAACAGTTGTAACTAGACTTGCTGTGAAGTTTTTCAAAATTTCCTCAACAAATAAAGTTACTGTATAATTACAAATTCATTCCTGTCTATTTTTATTTAATTAATAAAGGTATTCCAATTGCAAGCTAACATCTATAAAGGTTAAGATAAGTTTTTAAGAAAGAACTGCAGAGTTTGTAAATCGAAGGGAGACACAAATGCTGGAGTAACTCAGCGGGTGAGGCAGCATCTATGGAAAGAAGGAATTGGTGACATTTCGGGTTGAGACCCTTCCTCAGACCGAAGAGAAGGTTGCACAGACAGTAATCAATTTGCCCTCTTTCCTGCTTGTGGAAAGAAACCTCTTAAAAATCATGTATCACAGATACCATTTATCTTATTTTAAACGTAATTAGAATCTGCTTCATTCTCAGATTATAATTATTTAGCATTTTCTTGGAGTTGTGCTTTGGATTGTTAACACTTCAGAATTACCCATTAGTCGCCAGGAACATTGCTGCAACGGGCAGCAGTGATAGAGTTGCTGCCTTACAGCGCTTGCAGCACCGGAGAATTTGGTTCGATCCTAACTACGGGTGCTGTCTGTACGGAGTTTGTTCGTTCTCCCCGTGTTCTGCGTGGGTTTTCTCCGAGATCTTTGGTTTCCTCCCACACTCCAAAGACGTACAGGTTGTAGGTTAATTGGCTTGGTAAATGTAAAAATTGTCCCTAGTGTGTGTAAGGTATGCGGGGATCGCTGGTTGGCGCGTACTCGGTGGGTCAAAGGGCCTGTTTACGCACTGTATTTCTAAACTTAACTTGGGAAATGGCACCAATAAAAAAAAATTCTTTTTAATATTTAAAAAAAATATCTGTCATCATAATATTGACCTTATAGCAGGTTATACAACCATGGAAGGCGTAAATAGGGTAGATGGACGCAGTCATTATTTCCCAGGGCAGGGAGCCTTAAGCTCGTGGACATAGGCCTGAGGAAAAATTAAAGGAGATCTGATGATCAGGTTTTTGACACAAGTGGTGGTGGCAGGTACTATTACATCATGGAAAAGACATTTGGACAGGGACAAGAATGGGAAATAATTAGTGGGATGAGGGCCAAACACAGGCATATGGGATTGATTCAGCGTGGTCTGCATGGACAAGTTGGTCAGGAGCTCAAACTATGAATAAAGATTATTGATTGGTGATCAGATGTACAACAAGTAATCAACCTATTCATAAGTAGTGCATCATGAGGTTGGAGATGTAACGAAACCAGCAGTCCAAGGGTGGTTGAAGGCTACGGGATTGTATGATGGAACTCCAGCAGTACTACAAAGCTCAAAACAGCCCTAGGCGAAAGCAAGAGTTAAGTGCATTTGACAACTAAGCATGGCTTCTCTATATATGGTATTTTAACTAAGTCTTTGAATAACTGTTGGTCTTTTAACCTAATATCTCATGTAGCTCCTCACAACAAACCAAAGAAATTTCCTCGACTACAGTATAATAATCGGGAAAAAATTAATATTAAAATTTTGGAAAGGCCCTACAACCCCCACAATTAATATGTGGATTACGGAAATGTCGGAGACCCTATACTTAGAAATAATTAGACTTGTCTTAATGGACAAACAAGATATTTTCGATAAAATCTGGGCTCCATTCATTAACTATCTGAAGGGATAGATTGGCACAACACGAGGACCCAACTGAAACTTGAACTCGGGATCAGATGAAAAGCTATACTTTATAATCTACGAACCTATCTCCATTGACGTATTACAGGTAACCCATTCCACCTCCTCTGTTTTTCTGGGGTTTTTTAATTTGTAACTTTCTACCCTCTCTTTCTCTCTCTTTCTATAAAAAATAAAAACACTAGAAGCAGAAGTAATTGATAATTGAAAATTTTAATAATGTATGACTGATGTATATGATAAGTCTTTTTACTATAATATGTAACTACTTTATAATATGTCTACTTCTAATAAAAATATATTAAAAAAAAAAAAAAAAGGAATAAAGATTATTGATTGGTGATCAGATGTACAACAAGTAATCAACCTATTCATAAGTAGTGCATCATGAGGTTGGAGATGTAACTAAACCAGCAGTCCAAGGGTGGTTGAAGGCTACGGGATTGTATGATGGAACTCCAGCAGTACTACAAAGCTCAAAACAGCCCTAGGCGAACGCAAGAGTTAAGTGCATTTGACAACTAAGCATAGCTTCTCTATATATGGTATTTTAACTAAGTCTTTGAATAACTGTTGGTCTTTTAACCTAATATCTCATGTAGCTCCTTAAGTATATTTTGTGTAACTATTGTGAAACAACTAGGGATTTTGTGTTGCATGAAAATTGTTACGTCAGTATAATTTATTGTTGAAAGACACCAAAAATGTTGATCCTCCAAGTTATATAATCCAGCCTTCTGAAGATCCAAGTAAATAACATCCACTGACTCTCCTTTGTCTGTCCTGTTTGTTACTTCCTCAGAATTTCAACAGATTTGTCAGGCAAGATCTCCCTTTAATGAAACCCTGCTGACTTTGGTCTATTTATCATATCAGTATATTTACTTCCTTGTGCATCTGACAAGACCATGACGATTCTCAAACTTCTACCGGTGTGCCATCAGAAAGTATTCTGATGGCACCTCAATCTGGTATGGCAACTGCCCTTCTCTTTACTGTCTGAATGTGGTGAACACAGCCCAGTCCATCACAGACTCATCACTTCCTTCTATCCAGTCCATCCTCATGATGTGCTGCATCAGGAAAACTGGAAGCATTCTGAAGGATGGCTGCCATCTGACCATTCCCTTTTCTCCCCTATATCTTCTGGGATTAAGAACAGATTATCTCCCACATTCATCAGACTCTTGAACTAATCACGTTTCACATGCTCTTCCAGGATATGCTGCCATGTACTCATAAACTTAACTCTATCTCATTATTGTAGTTTATTTTCTATTGCACTACTTCAGATTGCACTACAAATTGGTACCATTCTGCTATTTTGCACTTCCTGTTGTATTTATTTATCTACCCGGAATAGGGGAATCAAGAACGAGAGGACGTAGGTTTAACGTGAGAGGGAAGATTTAATTGGAACCTGAAAGTAATTTTTTTTTCACAGATGTTGTAATCAAGTTCAAGGATCCAACTGATAGAACAGAAAAAGGCTCATATTTCAGGTGGGTGTATGGAACAATCTGCCAGAGGAGGTCGTTGAGGCAGGCAAATAGTATAATATTTAAGATCGACACAAAATGCTGGAGTAACTCAGTGGGCCAGGCAGCATCTCTGGAGAAAAGGAATAGGTGATGTTTCAAGCAAGATAGAGTTGCTCTTAGACCCTTCAGACATTTGGACAGATACATGGATAGGAATGGTTTAGAGGGATGTGGGTCAAGTGCAGGCAGGTGGGACTAGCATAAATGGGGCATATTGATCAGAATGAACGTTGGGCCAAAGGGCCTGTTTCCCTGCTATCAGGACTGATGACGAGTAAGTTAATGTAAAAACATTCAGTGCAAAATCAAATTATAGAAACAACATGAAAGGGGTTGAAGTGAGAGAAAGTGGCAATAAAGGTGGCAATTGTATTGTTGCATTCAACTAGCATTTATCGCTGTGGAAACAAGGAACTGCAGATGCTGGATAATACACAAAAGGACAAAATGCTGGAGTAACAGTGTGTCAAGCAGCATCGCTGGAAAACATGGATAGATTAAGTTTCAGGTGGAGACCCTTCTAAAGACTCCAGCACTTGTGTCACTTTTGTAGCATTTATCCTCGTCTTTTGTACTGGTTTCACATAGATTACATAGCACTATTTACTTTCATAAATTTGAATGACAATTCCGGCCCCATTATCTTTAGTTGCTGGAGATGCCGCTGAAATCAAAGAAAACTTCACACTATTGTGGTTTAATTGATATTTATGTACAACAGTATACATCTACACTTATAATCATGGCATACTTTCCAGCTACTGGGGTCTACTGTTAATCCACACGTTCACAATGTGCACATTATTGTATACGACTTTATATTTACAATAGCTAGTGTATTCGCAAGTACTATGTTACAATGGCATCAAGTTAGCATTTATGATGTTTCCATTTCCGAGCGGCAAGCGTCAGTTGAGTGTCTTTTCTGTGCCACAAGTAGATTTTATTTACTATTATATACGAGTCCTGAACGTCGCCAATGAGAACGTACTGGCCAGCTCGGTTGTTGCGGGTCATCATCTTCTGCACACAGTTTGCGTTGACGAGAAGCCACCGCTGAATAACAGTCCGGGTACCAAAGGGAAACAACGAGCCGGGGCTGATCATCTCCACCCGCCCTGCCACGTTATACTCGGCATTTTCCGAACCATTCCTCCTTTTGGCCAGGGTAACTTTCACAGCTGCCGAGAGACCAACAATATACAACCATTAATGTTCAGATAGGCGCAGGTACCATCGAAGGCAAAGCATAATGCCGTCTGCTTCTTCTAGGATAGTTTAAATGGCCCGGTTTTGGGTGTAATTTATTTGAAATAAAATTCCAAACAAAAAAACTTACCAAAATTGTTTTGACAAAATGTCTGCAAAACTCTCCTGAGAGCACCGGGTTCCTCTGTACTTGGGCAGCCCTGGCAGGTCGGCTTTGGAAAAACTAAACAGCAAAACCAAAATATTACAAACAAGTGTAGCCGATTGAAATTATGCCTCGTATAACAAATAATGGTTAACAACTGGTGTTTAACATTGGAAGTGACAGTGTTGACATGAAATGTCTCCCGTTATTTTACCCAGCGCCGTGACTTACGCTTTCGGTAGTGTGTGGACTCCAAGCTGGTCGATGTCAGGCAAGTGTCTTCATCCGCTGGGAATCGGTCGCAGGAAAGGGCATCTGGCCAAGACAGACCGAGGCAAGTCAGCACCTGATTGCAACTGTCCCAAACAGTTACACACAAACTCCGGCACGGCTGGATGAAACTGCAACAATACAATGAGACTTTAATAATTATTCTTCAGCATCAGTATAATGTCCTTAATTATTCAGTGACCACAAACCACAGGCACAACAGTAGCAGAGCCGGGGGTCACAGTTTAAGAATAAGGGGTAGGCCGTTTAGGACTGAGATGAGGAAAAACTTTTCACCCAGAGTTGTGAATCTGGGGAATTCTCTGCCACAGAAGGCAGTGGAGGCCAATTCACTGGATGTTTTCAAGAGATTTAGATTTTGCTCTTAGGGCCAAAGGAATCATGGGATGGGGGAAAAAGTAGGAACGGGGTACTGATTTTGGATGATCAGCCATGATCATACATAATGGCGGTGCTGGCTCGGATGACATTACTCCTGCGCCTATTTTTCTATGTTTCTAAAAGTAACTGGACAACAAGGACATCGGCGATGGCCACATAGTACTCACGTATCCAAGCAAACTGGAGCGAAGAGGGAACAGAGGAAAGTTCCCACCTGCGAGTGGCAGCCGGTCCGAACCAGCGACTCCCACTTGGCCGATTTGGGAATTACTTCTCCGAGGGTGGTGTGGCCCAATAAATTGGGAAGCCTCATTTCTGAGTAGCCGACATCCTGGCATAGTCCCATCTCCTTCGGCACGGCCACGCACTTGGTCGATATTCCTATATCAAAGCTATTGATGAGCACTGCGTGTAGGGCACAAAGCAGCGAAAGGAGATGTCCCCGGTTACAACGCGTCATCCTTGCAGAGTGCAATGAGAACTGTAACTCTAAACTATTCCGTGCTTATTGCTTTATTTATATAGTTTGCCTCCGTCTCTGTCAGTGGTCCGGCAAAGTATTTCAGATACTTAATTTCTATTGATCGTGGTGATTACAGTTAAGGCAGGAGTTGTAAATACACCCTCTTCAGTCTGCACGGACTCATCAGCGAATTGGTCTTCAGTCTACGCTCCCTGCCTGAACGGCAAGGTGTCTTTGTACAACATTAAGCGTTAATTAGCAAGCATCTCTAACAGCCCCGATACGGATCCAACTCCACTCGCGTTAATTCCCAGTGGAGAGACAGACAGACGCCAGCATCTTCTTTGTTTCTGTGGTATTTTGACAAACGGCTGAGTGAGAAATAAAACAAAGGGCTGGATTGCCGAGTGGAGTTTCTGCCCAGGCTAACTGTCTATCTATCGTCTCATCTATTGAATGCGAACATTTCACTGGAGACACCTCTCTGACTCTTGGACGTCTGCTGTTCCTGTAAGAGGTTGGAAGAATTGAAGATAAACTCGTTAAATCTGAATGGATACTTTCTGTGGTAAGTTAGTTATCTGCAGACTGGCCGGCCTCCCTTCGGTCATCCAACATTCTCCTGTCAACGCCGTCATGTCTAATTTCCATTAATCCAAGGAGATAGATAGGTCACACAAAATGAATGAACTAAATGACTAAAATAATATTTTATTTTAAATCGCGGAATCCTCTATGAAACTCATGCTTGAAATGCCCGCTTTCCATCCACTGTAACATTTTACAACCAGGGAAACCGTTTGTTCTTCACAAATGGACCAACATATTAATAAGAAAAGTTAATGATTCGGGTGGACATTGAAGATGCAACTGCTTTGCTGAAAGAGAAAAGATCTTGTTAAGCTATCCACCAAAGTGCAAGAGTAACCCAGCGGTTCAGGCAGCATCTTTTGATATTAATAAACCAATCTAACCTAGTTATACAGTGCTGTATATTTGGGTTTTGCAGTATTGGGTTTTATAGTCGTTCCAGCACAGTTCAGATTTCAGGAGATAAGAATATATGGATCAGGAGAGGATTTGAACTTTTAACCATTTCTCTTGCTTCAGTGGCAGAATCAGAACCTTATGGAAATCGATCAGCCCTGCTGCTGGATGCCTGTACTGGAATCCAAACTAAAAGTTTCTAAAGAAGTGTTCTGACCAGAAATTATACACACCAATGTCCTCCTGATATGCTGCCTGACCTGCTGAGTTACTCCAGCATTTTCTGTCTTTGTTTCTTTCTCACACCTGAACTTCATATATACCTTAGTTTATCTATTTTATTCTACATTGGCAAATCAGGCAATATCAGAAAGCATGATGTGAGTGATTAATTTGAAAAAAAAATTCTGGTGGATAGCTTAACAAGATCTTTTCTCTTTCAGCAAAACAGTTGCATCTTCAATGTCCACCCGAATCATTGGATTGTCATAAGAAGAACTGTAATTTGCTACATCAGCCCCATCTTTGGGAGAGTCTGTGGTCACCACATTGGCCCCATCAGCTGCCCTCACAACCCACAAAACTGTAGTGGATGCAAGAAGGAAAGAAATCAGGATTATATGGTCAGAGCCAAAGTTTAGAATCCTCAGATCCAAAGATAAGATAAATAATTGGTTTCAAATAATTAAAACAGTAAACCATTCCTTTGTAAAGTGTAGATAGACACAAAGGGCTGGAGTAACTCAGCGGGTCAGGCAGCATCTCTGGAGGAAAGGAATAGGTGACATTTTGGGTTGAGACCCTTCTCCAGACTGCAAGCTGGTCATAGTTCACATATTTAACATGTTTGTGTGGAAAGAAATGCTAAAGAAAATGAAGCATCTCAGCATCTAAGTTTTGAAAGTTATAAGTAAAGTCAAGTTTATTCGTCACATACACATACGAGATGTGCAGTGAAAACTAGGGACAACTGGTGATTGGCATGCATACTCTAATTCAATTAAACTAAACCAGGTGATTAAACTCCTCGGTATCAACTCTGGCTCTCAGGCACTAGATACAAAGATAGAGGTCATGCCTGACTCCCTCACCATTTTAAAGAATTGGCAACATAGAGGTCAGTCTGAATGCCCTTTATAAATATTGATGATTTTCACACTTCATTTTCAAGTGCATTAAAAACCAGACAGTCCCACCTCGTCCTTATCTGTCTCACTGAATCTTAATGTTAGGTGCCTCACAGCTCTGAGGACTGGAGTTTGAATCCCTAGGGATTGAGGTGATCTGCTACCACACTGGTTTGTGGGTTCTAAGATGGCTGATGAGGGCAATGTTGAGAGTCAACATTGTTTTAATGTCAAATATCTTATAGAACTCATAGATCTTATAGAAACATATACAATTATTAAAGGACTGGACAAGCTAGATGCAGGAAAAATGTTCCCAATGTTGGGCGAGTCCAGAACCAGGGGTCACAGTCTTAGAATAAAGGGGAGGGAGGCCATTTAAGACTAAGGTGAGAAAAAACCTTTTCACCCAGAGGGTTGTGAATTTGTGGAATTCCCTGCCACAGAGGGCAGTGGAGGCCAAATCACTGGATGGATTTAAGAGAGAGTTAGATAGAGCTCTAGGGGCTACTGGAATCAAGGGATCAAGGGAATCAAACTTCGGAGTGGCGGCGCGGCTCTGGCTGCAGCAGCTCACCGGCAGTCCTGTTTGTTTTGTGTTTTTTGTGTTGTTTATTTCGTTTTGGTTCGTCTAGTTTTGGTTTTTAGTTTGTGTTTGGGGGGGGGGGTGGTTGAAACGGGGCTTGCTGTCTCTCCCTGCGGGGGAATGCGACTTTTTTGTCGTATTCCCCTTCTCTGCCTCCGTCTGCGCTGAGGCCTAATGGCGGAGCTGGCGACCTCGAGGCTCAGGAGGCAGAGCCCGCTAGGACTCGCCCTGAGCTCGCTCCCGTGAGGGCGGCCCGGCTCGGGGCTGGAACAGTGCTTCCGTGAGGGGCTGTGACGCTCCCGGGAGGGCGGCCTGGCCCGAGGAAGGAACGGTGCTTCCGTCGGAGTGGCCGAGCTCGGGGAGGTACGGCGTTCCCAGCCCGAGGGAGGAGCGGCGCCCATGTCGGGGCGGCCAGCCCGAGTGAGGTACGGTGCCCATGTCGGGGCGGCCCAGCCCGAGGGAGGTACGGCGCCCATTTCGGGGCGGCCCAGCCCGAGTGAGGTACGGCGCCCATGTCGGGGCGGCCCAGCCCGAGTGAGGTACGGCGCCCATGTCGGGGCGGCCCAGCCCGAGGGAGGAGCGGCGCCCATGTCGGGGCGGCCCAGCCCGAGGGAGGAGCGGCGCCCATGTCAGGGCGGCCCAGCCCGAGGGAGGTGCGGCGCCCATGTCGGGGCGGCCCAGCCCGAGGGAGGTACGGCGCCCATGTCGGGGCGGCCTGGCGCGGGGATGAGACGGTAACGGTACTCACGTGGGGGCGATCCGGCTCGGGGCTGGAATGGTGCTCCGGTGGCTGGGACGGTGTTCTGGCGGTGGTGGCCTGAGTCCGGGGTTCGGCCAATGGCCAGCGGCTGCGTCAGCAGGACTGGTGGGCGGCAGCTTCGACCACCCCGGGGCGCGGTGATTGAGCCGCGGGATAGTTTTTAACATTGCCCGGTGGGGTATCGCCTCAGCGCAGAGGGAGAAGAGGAGGGAAGAGACTGCAGCCCTAAGACTTTTGCCTCCATCACAGTGAGGAGATGCTGGGTGGACTCACTGTGGTGGATGTTAATATGTGTTTATTGTTGTTTTTTATTGTATTGTATTGTATGTTTGACTGCTGCAATTTCGTTCAGACTTCGGTCTGAATGACAATAAAGGCTATCTAATCTAATCTAATCTAATATGGGGAGAAGGTTGCAATCTTCCACCCACACAGACAATGAGTCACTGACACCATTCAACTGGAATGACAAAAATGTAAGTCTACAATTGTATTGTCTGTTAGGGAGCCAGTTTAGTTTATGCTTAATGTCGCACTTGCTATCAGAATTCCCAGCAGAGCGAGAGGTCTGTCAGGGAATGTTGCCGATATGTGTAGGAAGGAACTGCAGATGCTAGTTTAAACCAAAGATAGACACAAAATGCTGGCATAACTCAGCGGGACAGGCAAGCAACTCCGGAGAGAAGGAATGGGTGATGTTTCGGTTTGAGACCCTTCTGCCGACTGGCCCATTCTAGACTGCAGGAGTACGTGCTGAGGGACTCACTGAAGCTTGGTAAAGCCAACGGCAAGCCTCTGTCGGGGAGGACCATAGTCTGGGGGCCTTCCTCGGCAGGACATTACATGGCAGGATCTGGTGGAGACACCCCTCAAACAAGGGAGACCCCCAGGGGGGCACATGAGTGGCAAAGGTGCCTAGTATAAGGATAGCCTGGGAACACTACCAAATATACAGTGCCCTCCATAATGTTTGGGACAAAGACCCATCATTTATTTATTTGCTAATATGCCTGATCCTCCTGGCTGCACAGTGGGTCTCTCAACTGAGTGCAGGCACACATGAACCTAAAGATGAGTCTGGCACAATTTGCGATTTGTAATATAAAAAATACATGTGTTTAAAGTGCACATTGCCAGATTTTAATAAAGGTCATTTTTATAAATTTTGGTTTCACCATGTAGAAATTACACCTGTGTTTAATTTGCAGATTTGTCTCACAATCGTCTTCAGGAGATTTACATTGACTTTTTTTCTTTTGTGCGTGCCCCACTGGTTACAAACTGAGAATAATTAGTTGAGGCAAAGACATGTACAGGCGTTTAAATTCACTCTCATTTGGAGAGGCACACATGTATGTCAGTGTTGTGGGATTACCATGATTATAATCTCAGGTTACACTTATCTTTCGATGATTCTTTGTGGAGGTAGGGGGTAAAGGATAGTTTCTCTAATTGGCCTGCAGCTTCCAACCCTGCACTCCTCCAATCCATCCATCACGGTGGTATGCTGAGTTAACAACTAAGAAGATACAGATTGAATACACCCCATATTAGTAACTATACTTAAGCAAATTCCTACAAATTTTACAGCGCCAGAGCCCTGGGTTCGATTATGATTACAGATGCTGACTGTACAGAGTTTGTACGTTCTCCCTGTGACCACATGAGTTTTCTCCGGGTGCTCCGGATTTCACCCACACTCCAAAGACATACAGGTTTGTAGGTTAATTGGCTTTGGTAACATTGTAAATTGTTCCTAGTGTGTAGGATAGTGCTAGTGTATGGGATGTTCGCTAGTCGATGTGAACTCTGTGCGCTAAAGGGCCTGTTTCCACGCTGTATCTCTAAAGTCTAAATAGGAGCACATTAAAAAGTAAATGATTTATAATCTGATTCATCAGAAATGCTAATTGCACAAGCATTCACATTTTAGACATTTTTGGATTGTGGATATTTGGAGCAGAATGTTTTTAGTTTAAATCTTTTTATTTGAATTTTGAATTTAACAGCAATTTGCTAATATACAATGATAATAGACAGTGATAATCAGGACATAATTGTACAACAGTATGTAAACAACCCTCAAAACCCTTACCCTTACCCACCCTCGCCACCCGGGAACAAACAACACTCACATACGTACACATCCACACAAATACGATTAAAAAAAAATAAAATAAATAATAATAAAAAGAAAGAAAAAGAAAATTATAAATAAATAAATAAATTATTATTTATTAATTTAAAAAAAATTTGTGGGGAGGGAGGGGGTGGATGGGGGGGAGGGGTTGAGGGGATAGCAGCTGCAATAAGACAGAGCTGTGATAGAGGGCACTCAGTCCTCTTCCGAGTCCGGAAACAAGTTAAGAGAGTTAACAAGTTCCAGGAAAGGGTTCCATGTATCTAGGAATGTCTTGGTAGAGCCTCTGAGAGAGAACCTAAGTTTTTCAAGCTTTAAGTTGTAGAGCACCTCCGGAGCAGAATGTTTTTATTGTAATCAGTCGATCCTGTGCCAGACTCATCTTTAGGTTCATGTGTGCCTGCACTCAGTTGAGAGACCCACTGTGCAGCCAGGAGGTTCAGGCATATTAGTCCCTCAGAATAATGCCATCACAGAGGCTCAACAATCAAGCACTCTTCCACTGAAGTAACCCAATTAGAATTCTGAATCATCAACATATTTGAAAAGTCAAAATGTGTTGGAAGGAACAGCGGCTGCTGCTTTATATCAAAGATAGACACAGAATGCAGGAGTAGTTCATCGGGTCAGGCAGCATCTCTGGAGAAACAAAATAAAAGTAAAATACTGGTTCAGCTGACAATGATTTTCAGGATTTTTTTCAAAGATACGAAAGACTTAACAGTCAAAATAAATGAAAATTTGCAGTTGCTGTTCAAAATTACTACCACTGAAATTAAACTTTAAAAATAATCTTGTAGAAGCCAGATAAAGGTCTCACTGACAAACATTACCAGCAACGCTGTGTTAAATAGAAATGACTCCCACACAGGATGCACAGCATCAAAACATTATAGCCTATTGACTCACTTCAAGGTAGACAACAGGTACATTAGAATTACGTGTACAATTAGATAAGTGTGATTGTCTTGTTTGCTCTAGTGCTCTTTTTGTCTGCTGCTGTAGTTGGTTGCTGATGACCTGTGATAAGGCCCATGGGCATCTTGTCTGGCCTTGGGAATGTTAGAACAGAAACAAATTGAATGCATTTAATTTAAACAAAACATTTAATTATTCAACCTCTTGACTCCAGCCCGACAGCGGCCTTAAGTGACATAGATGGGAAAAATAAATTTGGTGCTATTAATATTTCACACAAAAAGGATGATATTTACCATTATGAAATAAATGAAGGGAAACTTTAACTTACATAACTATTTGAATGAATTAACTTGCTGATAGCCCTGTCCCACGGTACGAGTTCATTCCAAGAGCTCTCCCGAGTTTAATAAAAAACTCATAGTAAGCACGGAGAATGAATGTAGCGGGTACGTCGGAGCTCGGGGACGTCTCTTAGCGACTCGTAATGCTAACGGCAGGTATTCAGGAAGACTCGCTAACGGCAGGTAAGCACGGGAAGACTCGTGAAGATTTTTCAACATGTTGTCCTGAACTCACCTAATTAATGGGTGAGGGCAGATCCTGTGCATTCCCCAGTTTACTGAACCCCACTGACTGCCAGTGTGCAGAGTGAGGGTCACGGCCGTAGTAGGACTGGGGCAGTGCCAGGCTGCGGGACAGACCTGTAAGGCATCTTCCAGTCGCTTTAAGAGGAAAATGTCTTATTTCAGATGTAAATGTCACATTATGACCAAGAATTGAATAGTCATGTTCCCCCCCCCCCCCCCCCCCCCCCTTACAGTCATGGCTACACCAGTATTGTTGTTGTTCATCCTTCGTGGTCGAAGAAGACCATGACTTTAATGTTTTTGTTTGTGGGTCCGGTGAGACCGATCCGGACCTGGAAGGCTCGCCCGCACATGTGACACAGCTGGGCAGGCGCTGCGGCAGAAGTTGAAGTGGCTCGAGCCCCGCGCGTGGCGCGTTTCCTACAAACTTCTGCAGAGCGCTTCCTCCCAGCTGCGCACTGGATCCCGTGGTGATCCTGCCTCGCTCAGTTGGGCGGTTACGGGTCCTGAAGTCCTGACTTGTGCTGGACTTGGATTAAAGTGAGGGAGAGTAGCATCAATTGTCAGCCTCACTCTCTTGTCCCGGCCTATCTGGATCCAGTGGCAAGACATAGTCAAGACGGTTGGCGATAGGTCAGGATGCAGTGGATGGCCACCAGTGTTCTACGTGAACATTGTGCCCTAATTGCGCTCCACGACGCTTTGCTGGGTCCACCTTCCTACCCGTTAGACCGCCAAATGGTGGTCTCCTCCGTGTATTCCGTCGGATCCAGTCTTTACCTTTCCTGAATAAGGTATAGCCACAAGGCAGTGGACGTTTACATTTGGTGTTTTCCTTCACCCCTCCAGGGTGCTATATGGAGGACGCCTGTGTGTGACTTTGTTTAACATGGCTGCTTCTTCGTGGCAGCCACCCCACGAAGAAGCACCTTGGCCCACAGTCTATTAAACAATTGTTTTAAGTTAAAAATTATGAATAACTTGTGAAATATAACCAATCTGAACGAAACTTTATAGGAACTGACCATAGGACAAAGATGAGTAAGGTGGTGCAAACATTTTTTCGCTACATATAGATCACATATAGATAGATAGAGTTCAGTGTTTACTATTTATGGTGAGTTATCTTATGTAAAGATATTTATCTGATTTAATTTTGTTTGATGCCACTTAATGACCGAATAAGTAATTAAAAAAAAAGTATAAAACTTATAATTTATCAATGTCTTCGACCTAATGTTAATCCGGTTTCTCTCTCTGCAGATGCTGTCTGAACTATTCATTATGTTTAATATTATACAACTTTAGCTTTGCCTCTAGCTAGAGTGTATTGAAGTGTAAGGAGTCAAAGGAGAAGTTGTTGAGGGTGAGGATAAGTTCCTCCAAGCGGAGTCTGAGGTAGAGTCTTGACCCGAAGCATCACCTATCCATGTTCTCCAGAGCTGCTGCCTGACCCACCAATTTACTCCAGCACTTTGTGTCCTGTTGAATTGGGGGTAGGGGTGGGGTGTTGAGTTGAGTTGAGGGTAGGGGTGGGGAGTTGAGTTGGGGGTAGGGGTGAGGTATTGGGTTGAGTTGAGGGTAGGGGTGGGGTGGGGAGTTGAGGGGGGTAGGGGTGAGGTGTGGAAGGTAGGGGTGAGGTGTTGGGTTGGGGGTAGGGGTGGGGAGTTGAGTTGGGGGTAGGGGTGGGGTGTTGAGTTGAGTTGAGGGTAGGGGTGGGGAGTTGAGGGGGGTAGGGGTGAGGTGTTGGGTTGGAGGTAGGGGTGAGGTGTGGAGGGTAAGGGTGAGGTGTTGGGTTGGAGGTAGGGGTGAGGTGTGGAGGGCAAGGGTGAGGTGTTGGGTTGGGTTGATGGCAGGGGTGAGGTGCGCTTGCTGTGCCGGGGCTGCAGGTGGCGGGCGGTTCGGCGAGCGGACAGGGCTCTCCTACTCAAAGATCACAGAGCAAGAGCTCCTGTTGGAGCAGCGATGGCGGCGGCGACTGCGGAGAAGACGGAGCGGGGCACACAGCCGAAGCAGGAAGAGGGCGAGGTCCGGTACAAGGAGCGACTGGAGGTCAGTGGGCAGACATTAACCACTGGCGGGGCGGGGCGGGGCGGGGGCTGCGGGAGTCTGGGCCCGGGGTAGAGGCGGGGTTGCGGGCCTCGGCCGGCGGGCCCGGGGCAACGACGGGGGCGATGGGCTGCGGCTCCCGGCCCGTCTCCGCCTCTGGCCGCCCT
The DNA here is from genome assembly GCF_010909765.2 of Amblyraja radiata. Lineage (NCBI taxonomy): Eukaryota > Metazoa > Chordata > Chondrichthyes > Rajiformes > Rajidae > Amblyraja > Amblyraja radiata. The sequence goes on from NC_045976.1 coordinate 25,560,120, forward strand.
TGGGGCCCGACCCTGGCGACGCCGCCCAGCGGCGGGGTGGCCTCGGCCCAGCGCTGCTCCATCCCCGGGCCCAGCGCTGCTCCATCCCCGGCCCCCCAGCGCTGCTCCATCCCCGGCCCCCCAACGCTGCTCCATCCCCGGCCCCAACGCTGCTCCATCCCCGGGCCCCAGCGCTGCTCCATCCCCGGGCCCCAGCGCTGCTCCATCCCCGGCCCCAACGCTGCTCCATCCCCGGCCCCAGCGCTGCTCCATCCCCGGCCCCCCCCGAGGGAGAGGCGGGCTGAAACTGGGCCTCGGTGGCCGTCCCTTCTATGTCCATTAACCCCATGAATTAGTTTATCAAAGAGCACCAAACAGAATTATATCTGTGGTTCCGGGTTTACCCGCAAATCTAAAGTACTCCTTCATACGCTATTATTTTAACGGAAGGTAAAGGGTCCACGCCATAAAAGTGCTGCCAACTGTTTAGTCTCTGACAATTCCGCTGTCACCTGCTTGATAAACATGTTCCCACTTTTCCATGGGTCCCCTCTATGGACCATAGAGATCAGGACCCTGCACGGCACTCAGGGTTTGTATTTTTAAGTCAGAATCATAGAATTGTATGGCATGAAACCCAATTTGGTCCAACTCATCCAGGCTGACTATTGGGCACTCTTCTGTATCATCCCAATTGCTGAACACTTGGTTCACAGCCCTCTATACTTAAGTGATTCGTATGTTCATTTAAACATTTCTTAAATGCTGTCGGTGATGCAGCTTAAACCATTCACTACGTCAGTGCATTCCAAGTAGTTGCCACTTTCTGGCTGATGAAGATTCCCTCTGAATCCCTTTCGTCATAATCCCTCTGAATCCCTTTCCTCTAAATCTAAACCCGTCCCATCTAGTTTCAACGCCTCATCACCCGCCCCATTATCTGGGGAAAGGTATCTTATCTGTATCCCTCATAATTTTATATACCTCAGTTATGTTTCTTATTAACCTCTTTGCTCCAGGGAGAAAATACATAACACCTTTTGGGGATGGTGGTGGGGTGGGGGGTAATAACCGCACTTCTCTATCTCAGACACCATCCTGGTGAATCTCCTCTGCAGCTTTTTACTGTATCATTCATTTTCAAGCCAAGTTTAGACTAGATACATACTGGCATTCAGATTTTTTTTTGCATTTGCTTTTAGTTGGTCTTTAGATATGGTTTCAGGTTAATTGGGGGGAGAAAGCAGGGGGGGAAACAAACTCATGCTAACTTTGTTTGGTGAGAAGATAGGTAAATATCCTGCAAATGTGATCTGTTTATATTTGGGGTGCTCCACCGTCAGATATTAAACATATGCATACACAGTTAATTTGAAATTGACCTCAGATTTCATTCCTGTTTCATTGTAAATGTAATTTCTCACCTCACCCCATCCCAATTTGAGTTGGCTGATGTTTTGATTAACTTTGTGCCACCCTTTAGATGCAAATTGGAGACTCCATTGACAACTTGATTAAACGCATAATGCGACTCATTCTGCAAGACACATATGAGGCCCAGTCGGAACTACACACAATCATGCTGGATCTATTTGAGAAGATTGGTATTACCGGAGCCGATGACTGTCGCCCAGAAGCACATGTCTTTTTCCAGCGTTTTGCTGAAATCGCATGGTCTGAACTAGTGGATGAATGCTTCGCGGAAGGTAGCATGAAGCTGATTCACTCTCATTCTACCTTTTTTCAGGCTTTGGGTTTTTTACGGAGAATATCTTGTTACATGCCCTGTGTGAAACGAATGTGGGATAAACGATACCGAATTGTAACAAATATTGGCATCATGCTTTGTTTTGATGGTGAAGTTACTCACCTGCGCTATTTCATCTGGCAAGAATGTTTGAAAATTCTCTACAATTGCCTTGTCTTGTGCACTGAAGATGACATAAAATATATTTGCCAATTGCAGATCTTTAACTGCCTGGAAGTAGCTTGGAAAGTATCCGATGAAAGATTAAACCTTGGGCTACTTGTAAAAGCATGGCTGGTCCTTGCTGAGCATTATCACATTCCAATTTGTGAGCAAACCTGGGATAGATCCTCTTTCCCCCAAATAATTAGCTATTTGTCGCTGGAAGATGAATATGAAATGGCAGGTGTACATGTTGCGAAAAAAGCCATTTTGGCTATAACTGATCCTAGAGAATACAAGAAAAACCCTTATGTGCATTATAACCGTAAAGCAAGGTACATATCTACAATTACTGACACAGAAACCAAACCACCTGAAACGTTCCCTACAATATGCTCGTCACCACCTTGCAATCAACTGGAAGTTAGCCAATGTCACTTTCGCACTTGTGATTCCTGTCGCCTTACATATTACTGCAGCAAAGCCTGCCAGAAATTCCACTGGAAACATGGTCACAAGGAGGAATGTATTCCTGTGTATCCAAGGGAGGAAATCCTAAAATACTACACAGATGATGTGATAAATGACTTTCAACTGTACTGTATGAGCTTGTCAAACAACAAGATGCTGGAAAGTATTTTGGGTCAGCTAATTCCGAAGCGTAAGAAAGGAGATGGTGTCCGCTGTTTAGGGGTCCTTATTAAAAATGAACAAGGTCAGTGGGTTACCCTTGATGAGAAGGTACCAGAGGCCAAGAAACATGTATTTCCTATCACCAGAAGGAGCAGACCCAAAGACTAAATTATTTTCTGTCCAGGTGATTATGATTTGATGCCCTGAATATTTACATTACACAGTGTGTGTTTTGAACGACAAACACGTGATCATTTGTTGCCTAAACTGAATAATCCCTATTCTCTACTCACTTTCACTATCATTGAGACTATAAGATAAGAACATTCGCTTCATGTCTCAGTATTAAAGAGTCCACTTTTTCGCTTTCTTTTTCAATAAATTGCTTCCAAGTTTTGTAACATGGTATTGCCTAAGTTGTTATAGAAAGGATCTTATTTATGTATGTGAATCATGAGGAATGGAGAACTGATTTATGTCTTATTCTGATATATAGATCAGCATAGTGGCAGAGCAGGTAGTGACGCTGCCAAGCAGCTCCAGTGATTCGGATCTGTTCTTGATCTCGATACTGTCAGTGTGGAGTTTCCATGCACTCGCTTGATCACATGAGTTTCTCTGTGTGCTCTGGTTTCCTCCCTCACCCTAACAACGTGCTGGATGGTAGGTTAGTTGGTTACTCTAATATATGGCTAATATAGGTGGGTGCTGGGTGAATCCAGGTGGGAGTTGATGGGCAGAAGCGAGAGAAACAATTACAGGGAAATACGTGGGGGAATAGGATGGAGTGAAATGCTCTGAAAGCAGGCGTTAATTGTGGACTTTCTATCTCATGAGAAATAGGTAATCAGTGAATTACAGCACAGAAGGGTGATCTTTTGGCACACATTATCCATGCCAATAATGATGCCCATCTATGCTAATCAGGTTAAAATGTATGTATGGACTTGTGTGCATTGTGTTTAAGAGGAAATTATTTTTAGGTTGATACTCTAATTAATTAATTACATGCCAGCAATGTGAAGTTATAGTTAGTTGAAGTAAATGACCCTTTGTTATTTGTAATCTACGATGTCTGCTGGATGTTAATGTAAAATAAATCATTCTTAAAGATCGACAAACATATAGTTTGAAAATTTGATTATTAGATTACTTTCTTTTATAAATTTCCACAAGCAGTTTCATTTTCAAAACCTAATTCAAATGTGGAATTTTGTTGAATCTTTCAAGGGGAGGGGCAGAGAGCAGGAAAACGTTACTAGCATTTCATACCTTGTCTTATTTCCTTTATTACATGTACAAACTACACTACTGAATGGGGAAATTATGTGTAGCGTAATTTTATTCTTTACTAAATTTGGGCCTGTATAATTAGAATTTTATTGGATTTGTTTAAATAAAAAGAGGATCCTTGTGCCGGATCAAAGTAATGGAAAGAGACTCTAGTTCCAAGACACTTCTGTCATTCAGCAGACACTCTGGCTGCAGCAGCTCACCGGCAGTCCTGTTTGTTTTGTGTTTTTTTGTGTTGTTTATTTCGTTTTGGTTAGTCTAGTTTTGGTTTTTAGTTTGTGTTTGGGGGGGGGGGTTGAAACGGGGCTTGCTGTCTCTCCCTGTGGGGGAATGCAACTTTTTTGTCGTATTCCCCTTCTCTGCCTCCGTCTGCGCTGAGGCCTAATGGCGGAGCTGGCGAACTCGAGGCTCAGGAGGCAGAGCCCGCCAGGACTCGCCCTGAGCTCGCTCCCGTGAGGGCGGCCCGGCTCGGGGCTGGAACAGTGCTTCCGTGAGGGGCTGTGACGCTCCCGGGAGGGCGGCCTGGCCCGAGGAAGGAACGGTGCTTCCGTCGGAGTGGCCGAGCTCGGGGAGGTACGGCGTTCCCAGCCCGAGGGAGGAGCGGCGCCCATGTCGGGGCGGCCCAGCCCGAGTGAGGTACGGTGCCCATGTCGGGGCGGCCCAGCCCGAGGGAGGTACGGCGCCCACGTCGGGGCGGCCCAGCCCGAGGGAGGTACGGCGCCCATGTCGGGGCGGCCCAGCCCGAGGGAGGTACGGCGCCCATGTCGGGGCGGCCCAGCCCGAGTGAGGTACGGCGCCCATGTCGGGGCGGCCCAGCCCGAGGGAGGAGCGGCGCCCATGTCTGGGCGGCCCAGCCCGAGGGAGGTACGGCGCCCATGTCGGGGCGGCCTGGCGCGGGGATGAGACGGTAACGGTACTCACGTGGGGGCTATCCGGCTCGGGACTGGAACGGTGCTCCGGTGGCTGGGACGGTGTTCTGGCGGTGGTGGCCTGAGTCCGGGGTTCGGCCGCGGGCCAGCGGCTGCGTCAGCAGGACTGGTGGGCGGCAGCTTCGACCACCCCGGGGCGCGGTGATTGAGCCGCGGGACAGTTTTTAACATCGCCCGGTGGGGTATCGCCTCAGCGCAGAGGGAGAAGAGGAGGGAAGAGACTGCAGCTCTAAGACTTTTGCCTCCATCACAGTGAGGAGATGCTGGGTGGACTCACTGTGGTGGATGTTAATATGTGTTTATTGTTGTTTTTTATTGTATTGTATTGTATGTTTGCTGCAATTTCGTTCAGACTTCGGTCTGAATGACAATAAAGGCTATCTAATCTAATCTAATCTAATATGGGGAGAAGGTTGCAATCTTCCACCCACACAGACAATGAGTCACTGACACCATTCAACTGGAATGACAAAAATGTAAGTCTACAATTGTATTGTCTGTTAGGGAGCCAGTTTAGTTTATGCTTAATGTCGCACTTGCTATCAGAATTCCCAGCAGAGCGAGAGGTCTGTCAGGGAATGTTGCCGATATGTGTAGGAAGGAACTGCAGATGCTAGTTTAAACCAAAGATAGACACAAAATGCTGGCATAACTCAGCGGGACAGGCAGCAACTCCGGAGAGAAGGAATGGGTGATGTTTCGGTTTGAGACCCTTCTGCCGACTGGCCCATTCTAGACTGCAGGAGTACGTGCTGAGGGACTCACTGAAGCTTGGTAAAGCCAATGGCAAGCCTCTGTCGGGGAGGACCATAGTCTGGGGGCCTTCCTCGGCAGAACATTACATGGCAGGATCTGGTGGAGACACCCCTCAAACAAGGGAGACCCCCAGGGGGGCACATGAGTGGCAAAGGTGCCTAGTATAAGGATAGTCTGGGAACACTACCAAATATACAGTGCCCTCCATAATGTTTGGGACAAAGACCCATCATTTATTTATTTGCTAATATGCCTGATCCTCCTGGCTGCACAGTGGGTCTCTCAACTGAGTGCAGGCACACATGAACCTAAAGATGAGTCTGGCACAATTTGCGATTTGTAATATAAAAAATACATGTGTTTAAAGTGCACATTGCCAGATTTTAATAAAGGTCATTTTTATACATTTTGGTTTCACCATGTAGAAATTACACCTGTGTTTAATTTGCAGATTTGTCTCACAATCGTCTTCAGGAGATTTACATTGACTTTTTTTCTTTTGTGCGTGCCCTACTGGTTACAAACTGAGAATAATTAGTTGAGGCAAAGACATGTACAGGCGTTTAAATTCACTCTCATTTGGAGAGGCACACATGTATGTCAGTGTTGTGGGATTACCATGATTATAATCTCAGGTTACACTTATCTTTCGATGATTCTTTGTGGAGGTAGGGGGTAAAGGATAGTTTCTCTAATTGGCCTGCAGCTTCCAACCCTGCACTCCTCCAATCCATCCATCACGGTGGTATGCTGAGTTAACAACTAAGAAGATACAGATTGAATACACCCCATATTAGTAACTATACTTAAGCAAATTCCTACAAATTTTACAGCGCCAGAGCCCTGGGTTCGATTATGATTACAGATGCTGACTGTACGGAGTTTGTACGTTCTCCCTGTGACCACATGAGTTTTCTCCGGGTGCTCCGGATTTCACCCACACTCCAAAGACATACAGGTTTGTAGGTTAATTGGCTTTGGTAACATTGTAAATTGTTCCTAGTGTGTAGGATAGTGCTAGTGTATGGGATGTTCGCTAGTCGATGTGAACTCTGTGCGCTAAAGGGCCTGTTTCCACGCTGTATCTCTAAAGTCTAAATAGGAGCACATTAAAAAGTAAATGATTTATAATCTGATTCATCAGAAATGCTAATTGCACAAGCATTCACATTTTAGACATTTTTGGATTGTGGATATTTGGAGCAGAATGTTTTTAGTTTAAATCTTTTTATTTGAATTTTGAATTTAACAGCAATTTGCTAATATACAATGATAATAGACAGTGATAATCAGGACATAATTGTACAACAGTATGTAAACAACCCTCAAAACCCTTACCCTTACCCACCCTCGCCACCCGGGAACAAACAACACTCACATACGTACACATCCACACAAATACGATTTTTTAAAAAATAAATAAAAAAATAATAAAAAGAAAGAAAAAGAAATTTATAAATAAATAAATAAAGTATTATTTATTAATTTTAAAAAAAACGTGGGGAGGGAGGGGGTGGATGGGGGGGAGGGGTTGAGGGGATAGCAGCTGCAATAAGACAGAGCTGTGATAGAGGGCACTCATCCTCTTCCGAGTCCGGAAACAAGTTAAGAGAGTTAACAAGTTCCAGGAAAGGGTTCCATGTATCTAGGAATGTCTTGGTAGAGCCTCTGAGAGAGAACCTAAGTTTTTCAAGCTTTAAGTTGTAGAGCACCTCCGGAGCAGAATGTTTTTATTGTAATCAGTCGATCCTGTGCCAGACTCATCTTTAGGTTCATGTGTGCCTGCACTCAGTTGAGAGACCCACTGTGCAGCCAGGAGGTTCAGGCATATTAGTCCCTCAGAATAATGCCATCACAGAGGCTCAACAATCAAGCACTCTTCCACTGAAGTAACCCAATTAGAATTCTGAATCATCAACATATTTGAAAAGTCAAAATGTGTTGGAAGGAACAGCGGCTGCTGCTTTATATCAAAGATAGACACAGAATGCAGGAGTAGTTCATCGGGTCAGGCAGCATCTCTGGAGAAACAAAATAAAAGTAAAATACTGGTTCAGCTGACAATGATTTTCAGGATTTTTTTCAAAGATACGAAAGACTTAACAGTCAAAATAAATGAAAATTTGCAGTTGCTGTTCAAAATTACTACCACTGAAATTAAACTTTAAAAATAATCTTGTAGAAGCCAGATAAAGGTCTCACTGACAAACGTTACCAGCAACGCTGTGTTAAATAGAAATGACTCCCACACAGGATGCACAGCATCAAAACATTATAGCCTATTGACTCACTTCAAGGTAGACAACAGGTACATTAGAATTACGTGTACAATTAGATAAGTGTGATTGTCTTGTTTGCTCTAGTGCTCTTTTTGTCTGCTGCTGTAGTTGGTTGCTGATGACCTGTGATAAGGCCCATGGGCATCTTGTCTGGCCTTGGGAATGTTAGAACAGAAACAAATTGAATGCATTTAATTTAAACAAAACATTTAATTATTCAACCTCTTGACTCCAGCCCGACAGCGGCCTTAAGTGACATAGATGGGAAAAATAAATTTGGTGGCTATTAATATTTCACACAAAAAGGATGATATTTACCATTATGAAATAAATGAAGGGAAACTTTAACTTACATAACTATATGAATGAATTAACTTGCTGATAGCCCTGTCCCACGGTATGAGTTCATTCCAAGAGCTCTCCCGAGTTTAATAAAAAACTCATGGTAAGCACGGAGAATGAATGTAGCGGGTACGTCGGAGCTCGGGGACGTCTCTTAGCGACTCGTAATGCTAACCGCAGGTATTCAGGAAGACTCGCTAACGGCAGGTAAGCACGGGAAGACTCGTGAAGATTTTTCAACATGTTGTCCTGAACTCACCTAATTAATGGGTGAGGGCAGATCCTGTGCATTCCCCAGTTTACTGAACCCCACTGACTGCCAGTGTGCAGAGTGAGGGTCACGGCCGTAGTAGGACTGGGGCAGTGCCAGGCTGCGGGACAGACCTGTAAGGCATCTTCCAGTCGCTTTAAGAGGAAAATGTCTTATTTCAGATGTAAATGTCACATTATGACCAAGAATTGAATAGTCATGTCCCCCCCCCCCCTTACAGTCATGGCTACACCAGTAATGTTGTTGTTCATCCTTCGTGGTCGAAGAAGACCATGACTTTAATGTTTTTGTTTGTGGGTCCGGTGAGACCGATCCGGACCTGGAAGGCTCGCCCGCACATGCGACACAGCTGGGCAGGCGCTGCAGCAGAAGTTGAAGTGGCTCGAGCCCCGCGCGTGGCGCGTTTCCTACGAACTTCTGCAGAGCGCTTCCTCACAGCTGCGCACTGGATCTCGTGGTGATCCTGCCTCGCTCAGTTGGGCGGTTACGGGTCCTGAAGTCCTGACTTGTGCTGGACTTGGATTAAAGTGAGGGAGAGTAGCGTCAATTGTCAGCCTCACTCTCTCGTCCTGGCCTATCTGGATCCAGTGGCAAGACATAGTCAAGACGGTTGGCGATAGGTCAGGATGCAGTGGATGGCCACCAGTGTTCTACGTGAACATTGTGCCCTAATTGCGCTGCACGACGCTTTGCTGGGTCCACCTTCCTACCCGTTAGACCGCCAAATGGTGGTCTCCTCCGTGTATTCCGTCGGATCCAGTCTTTACCTTTCCTGAATAAGGTATAGCCACAAGGCAGTGGACGTTTACATTTGGTGTTTTCCTTCACCGCTCCAGGGTGCTATATGGAGGACGCCTGTGTGTGACTTTGTTTAACATGGCTGCTTCTTCGTGGCAGCCACCCCACGAAGAAGCACCTTGGCCCACAGTCTATTAAACAATTTTTTTAAGTTAAAAATTATGAATAACTTGTGAAATATAACCAATCTAAACTAAACTTTATAGGAACTGACCATAGGACAAAGGTGAGTAAGGTGGTGCAAACATTTTTTCGCTACATATAGATCACATATAGATAGAGTTCAGTGTTTACTATTTATGGTGAGTTATCTTATGTAAAGATATTTATCTGATTTAATTTTGTTTGATGCCACTTAATGACCGAATAAGTAATTCAAAAAAAAGTATAAAACTTATAATTTATCAATGTCTTCGACCTAATGTTAATCCGGTTTCTCTCTCTGCAGATGCTGTCTGAACTATTCATTATGTTTAATATTATATAACTTTAGCTTTGCCTCTAGCTAGAGTGTATTGAAGTGTAAGGAGTCAAAGGAGAAGTTGTTGAGGGTGAGGATAAGTTCCTCCAAGTGGAGTCTGAGGTAGAGTCTTGACCCGAAGCATCACCTATCCATGTTCTCCAGAGCTGCTGCCTGACCCACCAAATTAGTCCAGCACTTTGTGTCCTGTTGAATTGGGGGTAGGGGTGGGGTGTTGAGTTGAGTTGAGGGTAGGGGTGGGGAGTTGAGTTGGGGGTAGGGGTGAGGTATTGGGTTGAGTTGAGGGTAGGGGTGGGGAGTTGAGGGGGGTAGGGGTGAGGTGTGGAAGGTAGGGGTGAGGTGTTGGGTTGGGGGTAGGGGTGGGGTGTTGAGTTGGGGGTAGGGGTGGGGTGTTGAGTTGAGGGTAGGGGTGGGAAGTTGAGTGGGGTAGGGGTGAGGTGTGGAGGGTAGGGGTGAGGTGTGGAGGGTAAGGGTGAGGTGTTGGGTTGGGTTGATGGCAGGGGTGAGGTGCGCTTGCTGTGCCGGGGCTGCAGGTGGCGGGCGGTTCGGCGAGCGGACAGGGCTCTCCTAATCAAAGATCACAGAGCAAGAGCTCCTGTTGGAGCAGCGATGGCGGCGGCGGCTGCGGAGAAGACGGAGCGGGGCACACAGCCGAAGCAGGAAGAGGGCGAGGTCCGGTACAAGGAGCGACTGGAGGTCAGTGGGCAGACATTAACCACTGGCGGGACGGGGCGGGGGCTGCGGGAGTCTGGGCCCGGGGTAGAGGCGGGGTTGCGGGCCTCGGCCGGCGGGCCCGGGGTAACGACGGGGGCGATGGGCTGCGGCTCCCGGCCCGTCTCCGCCTCTGGCCGCCCACCCTTGGGGCCCGACCCTGGCGACGCCATCCAGCGGCAGGGTGGCCTCGGCCCAGCGCTGCTCCATCCCCGGGCCCCAGCGCTGCTCCATCCCCGGCCCCAGCGCTGCTCCATCCCCGGGCCCCAGCGCTGCTCCATCCCCGGCCCCAGCGCTGCTCCATCCCCGGGCCCCAGCGCTGCTCCATCCCCGGGCCCCCAGCGCTGCTCCATCCCCGGCCCCACCGCTGCTCCATCCCCGGGCCCAGCGCTGCTCCATCCCCGGGCCCCCAGCGCTGCTCCATCCCCGGCCCCAGCGCTGCTCCATCCCCGGGCCCAGCGCTGCTCCATCCCCGGCCCACCCGAGGGAGAGGCGGGCTGAAACTGGGCCTCGGTGGCCGTCCCTTCTATGTCCATTAACTCCATGAATTAGTTCATCAAATAGCACCAAACAGAATTATATCTGTGGTTCCGGGTTTACCCGCAAATCTAAAGTACTCCTTCATACGCTATTATTTTAACGGAAGGTAAAGGGTCCACGCCATAAAAGTGCTGCCAACTGTTTAGTCTCTGACAATTCCGCTGTCACCTGCTTGATAAACATGTTCCCACTTTTCCTTGGGTCCCCTCTATGGACCATAGAGATCAGGACCCTGCACGGCACTCAGGGTTTGTATTTTTAAGTCAGAATCATAGAATTGTATGGCATGAAACCCAATTTGGTCCAACTCATCCAGGCTGACTATTGGGCACTCTTCTGTATCATCCCAATTGCTGAACACTTGGTTCACAGCCCTCTATACTTAAGTGATTCGTATGTTCATTTAAACATTTCTTAAATGCTGTCGGTGATGCAGCTTAAACCATTCACTACGTCAGTGCATTCCAAGTAGTTGCCACTTTCTGGCTGATGAAGATTCCCTCTGAATCCCTTTCGTCATAATCCCTCTGAATCCCTTTCCTCTAAATCTAAACCCGTCCCATCTAGTTTCAACGCCTCATCACCCGCCCCATTATCTGGGGAAAGGTATCTTATCTGTATCCCTCATAATTTTATATACCTCAGTTATGTTTCTTATTAACCTCTTTGCTCCAGGGAGAAAATACATAACACCTTTTGGGGATGGTGGTGGGGTGGGGGGTAATAACCGCACTTCTCTATCTCAGACACCATCCTGGTGAATCTCCTCTGCAGCTTTTTACTGTATCATTCATTTTCAAGCCAAGTTTAGACTAGATACATACTGGCATTCAGATTTTTTTTTGCATTTGCTTTTAGTTGGTCTTTAGATATGGTTTCAGGTTAATTGGGGGGAGAAAGCAGGGGGGGAAACAAACTCATGCTAACTTTGTTTGGTGAGAAGATAGGTAAATATCCTGCAAATGTGATCTGTTTATATTTGGGGTGCTCCACCGTCAGATATTAAACATATGCATACACAGTTAATTTGAAATTGACCTCAGATTTCATTCCTGTTTCATTGTAAATGTAATTTCTCACCTCACCCCATCCCAATTTGAGTTGGCTGATGTTTTGATTAACTTTGTGCCACCCTTTAGATGCAAATTGGAGACTCCATTGACAACTTGATTAAACGCATAATGCGACTCATTCTGCAAGACACATATGAGGCCCAGTCGGAACTACACACAATCATGCTGGATCTATTTGAGAAGATTGGTATTACCGGAGCCGATGACTGTCGCCCAGAAGCACATGTCTTTTTCCAGCGTTTTGCTGAAATCGCATGGTCTGAACTAGTGGATGAATGCTTCGCGGAAGGTAGCATGAAGCTGATTCACTCTCATTCTACCTTTTTTCAGGCTTTGGGTTTTTTACGGAGAATATCTTGTTACATGCCCTGTGTGAAACGAATGTGGGATAAACGATACCGAATTGTAACAAATATTGGCATCATGCTTTGTTTTGATGGTGAAGTTACTCACCTGCGCTATTTCATCTGGCAAGAATGTTTGAAAATTCTCTACAATTGCCTTGTCTTGTGCACTGAAGATGACATAAAATATATTTGCCAATTGCAGATCTTTAACTGCCTGGAAGTAGCTTGGAAAGTATCCGATGAAAGATTAAACCTTGGGCTACTTGTAAAAGCATGGCTGGTCCTTGCTGAGCATTATCACATTCCAATTTGTGAGCAAACCTGGGATAGATCCTCTTTCCCCCAAATAATTAGCTATTTGTCGCTGGAAGATGAATATGAAATGGCAGGTGTACATGTTGCGAAAAAAGCCATTTTGGCTATAACTGATCCTAGAGAATACAAGAAAAACCCTTATGTGCATTATAACCGTAAAGCAAGGTACATATCTACAATTACTGACACAGAAACCAAACCACCTGAAACGTTCCCTACAATATGCTCGTCACCACCTTGCAATCAACTGGAAGTTAGCCAATGTCACTTTCGCACTTGTGATTCCTGTCGCCTTACATATTACTGCAGCAAAGCCTGCCAGAAATTCCACTGGAAACATGGTCACAAGGAGGAATGTATTCCTGTGTATCCAAGGGAGGAAATCCTAAAATACTACACAGATGATGTGATAAATGACTTTCAACTGTACTGTATGAGCTTGTCAAACAACAAGATGCTGGAAAGTATTTTGGGTCAGCTAATTCCGAAGCGTAAGAAAGGAGATGGTGTCCGCTGTTTAGGGGTCCTTATTAAAAATGAACAAGGTCAGTGGGTTACCCTTGATGAGAAGGTACCAGAGGCCAAGAAACATGTATTTCCTATCACCAGAAGGAGCAGACCCAAAGACTAAATTATTTTCTGTCCAGGTGATTATGATTTGATGCCCTGAATATTTACATTACACAGTGTGTGTTTTGAACGACAAACACGTGATCATTTGTTGCCTAAACTGAATAATCCCTATTCTCTACTCACTTTCACTATCATTGAGACTATAAGATAAGAACATTCGCTTCATGTTTCAGTATTAAAGAGTCCACTTTTTCGCTTTCTTTTTCAATAAATTGCTTCCAAGTTTTGTAACATGGTATTGCCTAAGTTGTTATAGAAAGGATCTTATTTATGTATGTGAATCATGAGGAATGGAGAACTGATTTATGTCTTATTCTGATATATAGATCAGCATAGTGGCAGAGCAGGTAGTGACGCTGCCAAGCAGCTCCAGTGATTCGGATCTGTTCTTGATCTCGATACTGTCAGTGTGGAGTTTCCATGCACTCGCTTGATCACATGAGTTTCTCTGTGTGCTCTGGTTTCCTCCCTCACCCTAACAACGTGCTGGATGGTAGGTTAGTTGGTTACTCTAATATATGGCTAATATAGGTGGGTGCTGGGTGAATCCAGGTGGGAGTTGATGGGCAGAAGCGAGAGAAACAATTACAGGGAAATACGTGGGGGAATAGGATGGAGTGAAATGCTCTGAAAGCAGGCGTTAATTGTGGACTTTCTATCTCATGAGAAATAGGTAATCAGTGAATTACAGCACAGAAGGGTGATCTTTTGGCACACATTATCCATGCCAATAATGATGCCCATCTATGCTAATCACGTTAAAATGTATGTATGGACTTGTGTGCATTGTGTTTAAGAGGAAATTATTTTTAGGTTGATACTCTAATTAATTAATTACATGCCAGCAATGTGAAGTTATAGTTAGTTGAAGTAAATGACCCTTTGTTATTTGTAATCTACGATGTCTGCTGGATGTTAATGTAAAATAAATCATTCTTAAAGATCGACAAACATATAGTTTGAAAATTTGATTATTAGATTACTTTCTTTTATAAATTTCCACAAGCAGTTTCATTTTCAAAACCTAATTCAAATGTGGAATTTTGTTGAATCTTTCAAGGGGAGGGGCAGAGAGCAGGAAAAAGTTACTAGCATTTCATACCTTGTCTTATTTCCTTTATTACATGTACAAACTACACTACTGAATGGGGAAATTATGTGTAGCGTAATTTTATTCTTTACTAAATTTGGGCCTGTATAATTAGAATTTTATTGGATTTGTTTAAATAAAAAGAGGATCCTTGTGCCGGATCAAAGTAATGGAAAGAGACTCTAGTTCCAAGACACTTCTGTCATTCAGCAGACACTCTGGCTGCAGCAGCTCACCGGCAGTCCTGTTTGTTTTGTGTTTTTTTGTGTTGTTTATTTCGTTTTGGTTAGTCTAGTTTTGGTTTTTAGTTTGTGTTTGGGGGGGGGGTTGAAACGGGGCTTGCTGTCTCTCCCTGTGGGGGAATGCAACTTTTTTGTCGTATTCCCCTTCTCTGCCTCCGTCTGCGCTGAGGCCTAATGGCGGAGCTGGCGAACTCGAGGCTCAGGAGGCAGAGCCCGCCAGGACTCGCCCTGAGCTCGCTCCCGTGAGGGCGGCCCGGCTCGGGGCTGGAACAGTGCTTCCGTGAGGGGCTGTGACGCTCCCGGGAGGGCGGCCTGGCCCGAGGAAGGAACGGTGCTTCCGTCGGAGTGGCCGAGCTCGGGGAGGTACGGCGTTCCCAGCCCGAGGGAGGAGCGGCGTCCATGTCGGGGCGGCCCAGCCCGAGTGAGGTACGGCGCCCATGTCGGGGCGGCCCAGCCCGAGGGAGGTACGACGCCCATGTCGGGGCGGCCCAGCCCGAGGGAGGTACGGCGCCCATGTCGGGGCGGCCCAGCCCGAGTGAGGTACGGCGCCCATGTCGGGGCGGCCCAGCCCGAGGGAGGAGCGGCGCCCATGTCTGGGCGGCCCAGCCCGAGGGAGGTACGGCGCCCATGTCGGGGCGGCCTGGCGCGGGGATGAGACGGTAACGGTACTCACGTGGGGGCTATCCGGCTCGGGGCTGGAACGGTGCTCCGGTGGCTGGGACGGTGTTCTGGCGGTGGTGGCCTGAGTCCGGGGTTCGGCCGCGGGCCAGCGGCTGCGTCAGCAGGACTGGTGGGTGGCAGCTTCGACCACCCCGGGGCGCGGTGATTGAGCCGCGGGACAGTTTTTAACATCGCCCGGTGGGGTATCGACTCAGCGCAGAGGGAGAAGAGGAGGGAAGAGACTGCAGCCCTAAGACTTTTGCCTCCATCACAGTGAGGAGATGCTGGGTGGACTCACTGTGGTGGATGTTAATATGTGTTTATTGTTGTTTTTTATTGTATTGTATTGTATGTTTGACTGCTGCAATTTCGTTCAGACTTCGGTCTGAATGACAATAAAGGCTATCTAATCTAATCTAATCTAATATGGGGAGAAGGTTGCAATCTTCCACCCACACAGACAATGAGTCACTGACACCATTCAACTGGAATGACAAAAATGTAAGTCTACAATTGTATTGTCTGTTAGGGAGCCAGTTTAGTTTATGCTTAATGTCGCACTTGCTATCAGAATTCCCAGCAGAGCGAGAGGTCTGTCAGGGAATGTTGCCGATATGTGTAGGAAGGAACTGCAGATGCTAGTTTAAACCAAAGATAGACACAAAATGCTGGCATAACTCAGCGGGACAGGCAGCAACTCCGGAGAGAAGGAATGGGTGATGTTTCGGTTTGAGACCCTTCTGCCGACTGGCCCATTCTAGACTGCAGGAGTACGTGCTGAGGGACTCACTGAAGCTTGGTAAAGCCAATGGCAAGCCTCTGTCGGGAGGACCATAGTCTGGGGGCCTTCCTCGGCAGGACATTACATGGCAGGATCTGGTGGAGACACCCCTCAAACAAGGGAGACCCCCAGGGGGGCACATGAGTGGCAAAGGTGCCTAGTATAAGGATAGTCTGGGAACACTACCAAATATACAGTGCCCTCCATAATGTTTGGGACAAAGACCCATCATTTATTTATTTGCTAATATGCCTGATCCTCCTGGCTGCACAGTGGGTCTCTCAACTGAGTGCAGGCACACATGAACCTAAAGATGATTCTGGCACAATTTGCGATTTGTAATATAAAAAATACATGTGTTTAAAGTGCACATTGCCAGATTTTAATAAAGGTCATTTTTATAAATTTTGGTTTCACCATGTAGAAATTACACCTGTGTTTAATTTGCAGATTTGTCTCACAATCGTCTTCAGGAGATTTACATTGACTTTTTTTCTTTTGTGCGTGCCCCACTGGTTACAAACTGAGAATAATTAGTTGAGGCAAAGACATGTACAGGCGTTTAAATACACTCTCATTTGGAGAGGCACACATGTATGTCAGTGTTGTGGGATTACCATGATTATAATCTCAGGTTACACTTATCTTTCGATGATTCTTTGTGGAGGTAGGGGGTAAAGGATAGTTTCTCTAATTGGCCTGCAGCTTCCAACCCTGCACTCCTCCAATCCATCCATCACGGTGGTATGCTGAGTTAACAACTAAGAAGATACAGATTGAATACACCCCATATTAGTAACTATACTTAAGCAAATTCCTACAAATTTTACAGCGCCAGAGCCCTGGGTTCGATTATGATTACAGATGCTGACTGTACGGAGTTTGTACGTTCTCCCTGTGACCACATGAGTTTTCTCCGGGTGCTCCCGATTTCACCCACACTCCAAAGACATACAGGTTTGTAGGTTAATTGGCTTTGGTAACATTGTAAATTGTTCCTAGTGTGTAGGATAGTGCTAGTGTATGGGATGTTCGCTAGTCGATGTGAACTCTGTGCGCTAAAGGGCCTGTTTCCACGCTGTATCTCTAAAGTCTAAATAGGAGCACATTAAAAAGTAAATGATTTATAATCTGATTCATCAGAAATGCTAATTGCACAAGCATTCACATTTTAGACATTTTTGGATTGTGGATATTTGGAGCAGAATGTTTTTAGTTTAAATCTTTTTATTTGAATTTTGAATTTAACAGCAATTTGCTAATATACAATGATAATAGACAGTGATAATCAGGACATAATTGTACAACAGTATGTAAACAACCCTCAAAACCCTTACCCTTACCCACCCTCGCCACCCGGGAACAAACAACACTCACATACGTACACATCCACACAAATACGATTAAAAAAAAATAATAATAAAAAGAAAGAAAAAGAAAATTATAAATAAATAAATAAATTATTATTTATTAATTTAAAAAAAAATTGTGGGGAGGGAGGGGGTGGATGGGGGGGAGGGGTTGAGGGGATAGCAGCTGCAATAAGACAGAGCTGTGATAGAGGGCACTCAGTCCTCTTCCGAGTCCGGAAACAAGTTAAGAGAGTTAACAAGTTCCAGGAAAGGGTTCCATGTATCTAGGAATGTCTTGGTAGAGCCTTTGAGAGAGAACCTAAGTTTTTCAAGCTTTAAGTTGTAGAGCACCTCCGGAGCAGAATGTTTTTATTGTAATCAGTCGATCCTGTGCCAGACTCATCTTTAGGTTCATGTGTGCCTGCACTCAGTTGAGAGACCCACTGTGCAGCCAGGAGGTTCAGGCATATTAGTCCCTCAGAATAATGCCATCACAGAGGCTCAACAATCAAGCACTCTTCCACTGAAGTAACCCAATTAGAATTCTGAAACATCAACATATTTGAAAAGTCAAAATGTGTTGGAAGGAACAGCGGCTGCTGCTTTATATCAAAGATAGACACAGAATGCAGGAGTAGTTCATCGGGTCAGGCAGCATCTCTGGAGAAACAAAATAAAAGTAAAATACTGGTTCAGCTGACAATGATTTTCAGGATTTTTTTCAAAGATACGAAAGACTTAACAGTCAAAATAAATGAAAATTTGCAGTTGCTGTTCAAAATTACTACCACTGAAATTAAACTTTAAAAATAATCTTGTAGAAGCCAGATAAAGGTCTCACTGACAAACGTTACCAGCAACGCTGTGTTATATAGAAATGACTCCCACACAGGATGCACAGCATCAAAACATTATAGCCTATTGACTCACTTCAAGGTAGACAACAGGTACATTAGAATTACGTATACAATTAGATAAGTGTGATTGTCTTGTTTGCTCTAGTGCTCTTTTTGTCTGCTGCTGTAGTTGGTTGCTGATGACCTGTGATAAGGCCCATGGGCATCTTGTCTGGCCTTGGGAATGTTAGAACAGAAACAAATTGAATGCATTTAATTTAAACAAAACATTTAATTATTCAACCTCTTGACTCCAGCCCGACAGCGGCCTTAAGTGACATAGTTGGGAAAAATAAATTTGGTGCTATTAATATTTCACACAAAAAGGATGATATTTACCATTATGAAATAAATGAAGGGAAACTTTAACTTACATAACTATATGAATGAATTAACTTGCTGATAGCCCTGTCCCACGGTACGAGTTCATTCCAAGAGCTCTCCCGAGTTTAATAAAAAACTCATGGTAAGCACGGAGAATGAATGTAGCGGGTACGTCGGAGCTCGGGGACGTCTCTTAGCGACTCGTAATGCTAACGGCAGGTATTCAGGAAGACTCGCTAACGGCAGGTAAGCACGGGAAGACTCGTGAAGATTTTTCAACATGTTGTCCTGAACTCACCTAATTAATGGGTGAGGGCAGATCCTGTGCATTCCCCAGTTTACTGAACCCCACTGACTGCCAGTGTGCAGAGTGAGGGTCATGGCCGTAGTAGGACTGGGGCAGTGCCAGGCTGCGGGACAGACCTGTAAGGCATCTTCCAGTCGCTTTAAGAGGAAAATGTCTTATTTCAGATGTAAATGTCACATTATGACCAAGAATTGAATAGTCATGTTCCCCCCCTCCCCCCCCCCCCCCTTACAGTCATGGCTACACCAGTATTGTTGTTGTTCATCCTTCGTGGTCGAAGAAGACCATGACTTTAATGTTTTTGTTTGTGGGTCCGGTGAGACCGATCCGGACCTGGAAGGCTCGCCCGCACATGCGACACAGCTGGGCAGGCGCTGCAGCAGAAGTTGAAGTGGCTCGAGCCCCGCGCGTGGCGCGTTTCCTACAAACTTCTGCAGTGCGCTTCCTCCCAGCTGCGCACTGGATCCCGTGGTGATCCTGCCTCGCTCAGTTGGGCGGTTACGGGTCCTGAAGTCCTGACTTGTGCTGGACTTGCATTAAAGTGAGGGAGAGTAGCATCAATTGTCAGCCTCACTCTCTCGTCCCGGCCTATCTGGATCCAGTGGCAAGACATAGTCAAGACGGTTGGCGATAGGTCAGGATGCAGTGGATGGCCACCAGTGTTCTACGTGAACATTGTGCCCTAATTGCGCTCCACGACGCTTTGCTGGGTCCACCTTCCTACCCGTTAGACCGCCAAATGGTGGTCTCCTCCGTGTATTCCGTCGGATCCAGTCTTTACCTTTCCTGAATAAGGTATAGCCACAAGGCAGTGGACGTTTACATTTGGTGTTTTCCTTCACCCCCCCAGGGTGCTATATGTAGCAATGTTACAAAATTTTGAGATTTTAAAAATCAAGTCTGTAATTTATCCCATCAGATAAAGCATAAAAATAAGTTTAATTTGACACCTAATTCACTTTCATATCTCAAGTATTTAAAAAGTTATGGCCATTTTCATACTCGGAAATGAGCATCTTGTTCCCTATTGATTTTCTATGGACATAACAAAAAAGTTGTGATCGTGAACAGTCAAAAGCCCATAACTTTCTTAAAAATTAAGAGAACTGAATGAAATTTTCAGTTATCATAGATTGAAGCATTCTGAAACAAATATAAAATAATCTTACTTGGATGACCTGAAATTAAAGCATATAATTAGTTAGTTACCTAATTGTAGCTAATTTCAGACTTCAATTACTGGATCTAAACATCTATCCATTTCTTAATAAATGATTAACATTTTTAAATAGCCTAAATGTCCAAATAATATTCACAAATAATTCACAATAAAACATGATTTTTAAATCTCATTTACATGAATTTATAGGCCAAATGGAAGGAATTCAGTGTTCAATTGCTGTAAATAAATGCCCATTTAAATCAGCTTTCCAGTGGGTCCCTGTGGAACGCGCTGGTTTAGAACGTTCACATTGCGGTAGATTTGTGCCCCAAATGCCGAGAAAAATACTGCGCGATATAATGGGTCCAAATTGAGCTACTCGCAATATTAAATTTTGTATAAAGGGATCTTTAGAAGCCCTTTTTAATGTAAAAATATACAACCTAACTTCTGCTATTTTCTTTATGAGACTCTGCGGTTGCTGACGGTCGCGGGTTTAGAGATTGATTTTTAAACTACTATAACTATTATTCAAGGCCTTTAAACCTAATAATAGCTTTTGCGACGGGGTCTTTCAGCGATTTTTCGTTAATAATTAACTAGGCTGAACATCTTCGATTTGAACAGCCTAGAGAAAATCGCGTTTTAAACCCGCCCCCTCTAAACGGCGCCAAAATCGCGCACACCCGCACCGGCAGATTTTCAAAGACGCTTCAGGTAGGCTTTGCAACATACCTACTATATGGAGGACGCCTGTGTGTGACTTTGTTTAACATGGCTGCTTCTTCGTGGCAGCCACCCCACGATGAAGCACCTTGGCCCACAGTCTATTAAACAATTGTTTTAAGTTAAAAATTATGAATAACTTGTGAAATATAACCAATCTAAACTAAACTTTATAGGAACTGACCATAGGACAAAGGTGAGTAAGGTGGTGCAAACATTTTTTCGCTACATATAGATCACATATAGATAGATAGAGTTCAGTGTTTACTATTTATGGTGAGTTATCTTATGTAAAGATATTTATCTGATTTAATTTTGTTTGATGCCACTTAATGACCGAATAAGTAATTCAAAAAAAAGTATAAAACTTATAATTTATCAATGTCTTTGACCTAATGTTAATCCGGTTTCTCTCTCTGCAGATGCTGTCTGAACTATTCATTATGTTTAATATTATACAACTTTAGCTTTGCCTCTAGCTAGAGTGTATTGAAGTGTAAGGAGTCAAAGGAGAAGTTGTTGAGGGTGAGGATAAGTTCCTCCAAGCGGAGTCTGAGGTAGAGTCTTGACCCGAAGCATCACCTATCCATGTTCTCCAGCGCTGCTGCCTGACCCACCAATTTACTCCAGCACTTTGTGTCCTGTTGAATTGGGGGTAGGGGTGGGGTGTTGAGTTGAGTTGAGGGTAGGGGTGGGGAGTTGAGTTGGGGGTAGGGGTGAGGTATTGGGTTGAGTTGAGGGTAGGGGTGGGGAGTTGAGGGGGGTAGGGGTGAGGTGTGGAAGGTAGGGGTGAGGTGTTGGGTTGGGGGTAGGGGTGGGGAGTTGAGTTGGGGGTAGGGGTGGGGTGTTGAGTTGAGTTGAGGGTAGGGGTGGGGTGTTGAGGGGGGTAGGGGTGGGGAGTTGAGGGGGGTAGGGGTGAGGTGTTGGGTTGGGGGTAGGGGTGAGGTGTGGAGGGTAAGGGTGAGGTGTTGGGTTGGGTTGATGGCAGGGGTGAGGTGCGCTTGCTGTGCCGGGGCTGCAGGTGGCGGGAGGTTCGGCGAGCGGGCAGGGCTCTCCTACTCAAAGATCACAGAGCAAGAGCTCATGTTGGAGCAGCGATGGCGGCGGCTGCGGAGAAGACGGAGCGGGGCACACAGCCGAAGCAGGAAGAGGGCGAGGTCCGGTACAAGGAGCGACTGGAGGTCAGTGGGCAGACATTAACCACTGGCGGGGCGGGGCGGGGGCTGCGGGAGTCTGGGCCCGGGGTAGAGGCGGGGTTGCGGGCCTCGGTCGGCGGGCCCGGGGTAACGACGGGGGCGATGGGCTGCGGCTCCCGGCCCGTCTCCGCCTCTGGCCGCCCGCCCACCCACCCTTGGGGCCCGACCCTGGCGACGCCGTCCAGCGGCGGGGTGGCCTCGGCCCAGCGCTGCTCCATCCCCGGGCCCCAGCGCTGCTCCATCCCCGGCCCCAGCGCTGCTCCATCCCCGGCCCCAGCGCTGCTCCATCCCCGGGCCCCAGCGCTGCTCCATCCCCGGGCCCCAGCGCTGCTCCATCCCCGGCCCCAACGCTGCTCCATCCCCGGCCCCCCAGCGCTGCTCCATCCCCGGGCCCCAGCGCTGCTCCATCCCCGGGCCCAGCGCTGCTCCATCCCCGGGCCCCCAGCACTGCTCCATCCCCGGTTCCGGCCCCCCCCCCCCCCCCGGTGGAGAGGCGGGCTGAAACTGGGCCTCGGTGGCCGTCCCTTCTATGTCCATTAACTCCATGAATTAGTTCATCAAAGAGCACCAAACAGAATTATATCTGTGGTTCCGGGTTTACCCGCAAATCTAAAGTACTATTCATACGCTATTATTTTAACGGAAGGTAAAGGGTCCACGCCATAAAAGTGCTGCCAACTGTTTAGTCTCTGACAATTCCGCTGTCACCTGCTTGATAAACATGTTCCCACTTTTCCTTGGGTCCCCTCTATGGACCATAGAGATCAGGACCCTGCACGGCACTCAGGGTTTGTATTTTTAAGTCAGAATCATAGAATTGTATGGCGTGAAACCCAATTTGGTCCAACTCATCCAGGCTGACTATTGGGCACTCTTCTGTATCATCCCAATTGCTGAACACTTGGTTCACAGCCCTCTATACTTAAGTGATTCGTATGTTCATTTAAACATTTCTTAAATGCTGTCGGTGATGCAGCTTAAACCATTCACTACGTCAGTGCATTCCAAGTAGTTGCCACTTTCTGGCTGATGAAGATTCCCTCTGAATCCCTTTCGTCATAATCCCTCTGAATCCCTTTCCTCTAAATCTAAACCCGTGCCATCTAGTTTCAACGCCTCATCACCCGCCCCATTATCTGGGGAAAGGTATCTTATCTGTATCCCTCATAATTTTATATACCTCAGTTATGTTTCTTATTAACCTCTTTGCTCCAGGGAGAAAATACATAACACCTTTTGGGGATGGTGGTGGGGTGGGGGGTAATAACCGCACTTCTCTATCTCAGACACCATCCTGGTGAATCTCCTCTGCAGCTTTTTACTGTATCATTCATTTTCAAGCCAAGTTTAGACTAGATACATACTGGCATTCAGATTTTTTTTTGCATTTGCTTTTAGTTGGTCTTTAGATATGGTTTCAGGTTAATTGGGGGGAGAAAGCAGGGGGGGAAACAAATTCATGCTAACTTTGTTTGGTGAGAAGATAGGTAAATATCCTGCAAATGTGATCTGTTTATATTTGGGGTGCTCCACCGTCAGATATTAAACATATGCATACACAGTTAATTTGAAATTGACCTCAGATTTCATTCCTGTTTCATTGTAAATGTAATTTCTCACCTCACCCCATCCCAATTTGAGTTGGCTGATGTTTTGATTAACTTTGTGCCACCCTTTAGATGCAAATTGGAGACTCCATTGACAACTTGATTAAACGCATAATGCGACTCATTCTGCAAGACACATATGAGGCCCAGTCGGAACTACACACAATCATGCTGGATCTATTTGAGAAGATTGGTATTACCGGAGCCGATGACTGTCGCCCAGAAGCACATGTCTTTTTCCAGCGTTTTGCTGAAATCGCATGGTCTGAACTAGTGGATGAATGCTTCGCGGAAGGTAGCATGAAGCTGATTCACTCTCATTCTACCTTTTTTCAGGCTTTGGGTTTTTTACGGAGAATATCTTGTTACATGCCCTGTGTGAAACGAATGTGGGATAAACGATACCGAATTTTAACAAATATTGGCATCATGCTTGTTTTTGATGGTGAAGTTACTCACCTGCGCTATTTCATCTGGCAAGAATGTTTGAAAATTCTCTACAATTGCCTTGTCTTGTGCACTGAAGATGACATAAAATATATTTGCCAATTGCAGATCTTTAACTGCCTGGAAGTAGCTTGGAAAGTATCCGATGAAAGATTAAACCTTGGGCTACTTGTAAAAGCATGGCTGGTCCTTGCTGAGCATTATCACATTCCAATTTGTGAGCAAACCTGGGACAGATCCTCTTTCCCCCAAATAATTAGCTATTTGTCGCTGGAAGATGAATATGAAATGGCAGGTGTACATGTTGCGAAAAAAGCCATTTTGGCTATAACTGATCCTAGAGAATACAAGAAAAACCCTTATGTGCATTATAACCGTAAAGCAAGGTACATATCTACAATTACTGACACAGAAACCAAACCATCTGAAACGTTCCCTACAATATGCTCGTCACCACCTTGCAATCAACTGGAAGTTAGCCAATGTCACTTTCGCACTTGTGATTCCTGTCGCCTTACATATTACTGCAGTAAAGCCTGCCAGAAATTCCACTGGAAACATGGTCACAAGGAGGAATGTATTCCTGTGTATCCAAGGGAGGAAATCCTAAAATACTACACAGATGATGTGATAAATGACTTTCAACTGTACTGTATGAGCTTGTCAAACAACAAGATGCTGGAAAGTATTATGGGTCAGCTAATTCCGAAGCGTAAGAAAGGAGATGGTGTCCGCTGTTTAGGGGTCCTTATTAAAAATGAACAAGGTCAGTGGGTTACCCTTGATGAGAAGGTACCAGAGGCCAAGAAACATGTCTTTCCTATCACCAGAAGGAGCAGACCCAAAGACTAAATTATTTTCTGTCCAGGTGATTATGATTTGATGCCCTGAATATTTACATTACACAGTGTGTGTTTTGAACGACAAACACGTGATCATTTGTTGCCTAAACTGAATAATCCCTATTCTCTACTCACTTTCACTATCATTGAGACTATAAGATAAGAACATTCGCTTCATGTTTCAGTATTAAAGAGTCCACTTTTTCGCTTTCTTTTTCAATAAATTGCTTCCAAGTTTTGTAACATGGTATTGCCTAAGTTGTTATAGAAAGGATCTTATTTATGTATGTGAATCATGAGGAATGGAGAACTGATTTATGTCTTATTCTGATATATAGATCAGCATAGTGGCAGAGCAGGTAGTGACGCTGCCAAGCAGCTCCAGTGATTCGGATCTGTTCTTGATCTCGATACTGTCAGTGTGGAGTTTCCATGCACTCTCTTGATCACATGAGTTTCTCTGTGTGCTCTGGTTTCCTCCCTCACCCTAACAACGTGCTGGATGGTAGGTTAGTTGGTTACTCTAATATATGGCTAATATAGGTGGGTGCTGGGTGAATCCAGGTGGGAGTTGATGGGCAGAAGCGAGAGAAACAATTACAGGGAAATACGTGGGGGAATAGGATGGAGTGAAATGCTCTGAAAGCAGGCGTTAATTGTGGACTTTCTATCTCATGAGAAATAGGTAATCAGTGAATTACAGCACAGAAGGGTGATCTTTTGGCACACATTATCCATGCCAATAATGATGCCCATCTATGCTAATCAGGTTAAAATGTATGTATGGACTTGTGTGCATTGTGTTTAAGAGGAAATTATTTTTAGGTTGATACTCTAATTAATTAATTACATGCCAGCAATGTGAAGTTATAGTTAGTTGAAGTAAATGACCCTTTGTTATTTGTAATCTACGATGTCTGCTGGATGTTAATGTAAAATAAATCATTCTTAAAGATCGACAAACATATAGTTTGAAAATTTGATTATTAGATTACTATCTTTTATAAATTTCCACAAGCAGTTTCATTTTCAAAACCTAATTCAAATGTGGAATTTTGTTGAATCTTTCAAGGGGAGGGGCAGAGAGCAGGAAAAAGTTACTTGCATTTCATACCTTGTCTTATTTCCTTTATTACATGTACAAACTACACTACTGAATGGGGAAATTATGTGTAGCGTAATTTTAATCTTTACTAAATTTGGGCCTGTATAATTAGAATTTTATTGGATTTGTTTAAATAAAAAGAGGATCCTTGTGCTGGATCAAAGTAATGGAAAGAGACTCTAGTTCCAAGACACTTCTGTCATTCAGTGAGATTATGGCAAATGTTTGACATAACTCCATTCACCCGTCTTTTGTCTGCACCCCTTAACACTGCATCAACCTTGTTATTAAAGTTAACAATTTATAACAAAAAGCCGTAACGGGGTACTGGTTTTGGATGATCAGCCATGATCATATTGAACGGTGGAGCTGGCTCGAAGGGCCGAATGGCCTACTGCTGCACCTATTTTCTATGTTTCTATAATCATTATTTGCCATTTGCATGGAGTCTCAACTTGGTAACAGTAAGGATTTTCTTACTTCATTACTGAATGTCTGGCTATAAATGTTTTAGTTTATGTCCCCTGGTCTGAGCCTCCCTCACCAGCAGAAGTCATTCTGTCTCATGTATGAGTCTCCTTTAATATCTTCAAGGTTTCAAGGTCTTGACACATGTACCAATTAAGGTACGGTGATATTTGAGTTACCACACAGCCAGACTAAGTGAAAAGCAACAAGATACACAGCCACATAAAAGTTAACATAAACATCCACCACAGTGGATTCCACATTCCTCACTGTGATGGAAGGCAATAAAGCTCAAACTTCTTCCTCTTTGTTCTCTCGCGGTCGGGGCAGTCAAACCATCCCCAGTGGGGGCGATCGAAGCCCCTGTCAGGATGATCGAAACTCCCGCGTCAGGATGGTTGCACCTCTCCGCAGCATGGAGCTCCTCCGAGTCGTTCCTCTTCTTACCAGAGACCGCGGGCTTTACGATGTTAAAGTCCACAGAGCTTCCATCCCCGGCAAAGGGATCGCAAGCTCCGCGATATTAAAGTCCCGCAGACTCCCGCGGCTTGCAGCGCCGGGTCGGTCTCCATGAAAGGCCGCCAACTCCACGATGTTAGGCCGCAGTGGGGACGGAGATACGATGCGGAAGAAAATCGCATCTCCGTCGAGGTAAGAGATTGAAAAAGTTTCCCCCACCCCCCATATAAAACAAACCAAGGAGCACTAAAACATACTTTTAACACATACTAAAAATAACAAAAAAGTAGAAAGGACAGACAGACCGTGCTGGTGGTGCCACCCGGTATCTTGAAAACTTCCTTCAAAGCACATCTTAACTTCCAAAATTTTAGTGAATGTAACCCTGGTTTGTATAATCTCTTTGTGCAGTTGAGCCCTTTGTAAAGTTTATGGAAGACCACTGCATTGAATTTGCCTGCAACATGGAAGAGATAGTGACACAGCTGTTGAACCTACTGCCTCACAGCACCAGAGACCCAGGTTTCGTCCTGTCCTCGGGTTCTTTACCGGGTGGGTTTCCTCCAGGTGCTCCGGTTTCCTTCCATTTTCCAAAGACGTGAGGGTTTGTTGGTCAATCGGCCTCAGTAAATTGTCCCTCGTGAGTAGGGAGTTGGTGCAAAAGTGGCATAACATAAAAATGGTTGTTGTGGACTAGGTGGGCCGAATAGCCTGTCTCCATGTTGTATCTTTCAATCAATCAGAAACCCAGGTGAACAAGGATCCAGACATCCTTTATAGCGTGTGCTAAAGGAACAACGTGCTCAGTGGGTTTGTAAACATGGGTGCCTTTGGAAGGCTTTCAACGTTGATGCTGATTTGTTTTCACTCTAGTTCTGAGGTAGCTAAAGAATCGTGTGTGGGATCCAGTTGCTGCTTCTGGTGGGGCAGTCTGATACAGTATGTCCCTTCCACTGTCTTCATTGGGTTTCGGTGTGCTCTCGATGATAAGGTTCTGGTTTCTCTGTGCCATATTGTAAGCGTTTTTTAACTTGGAATAATGCAGACAGTAACGGCCATTTGGCCTGCAATGTCTGTGTCGAACATGATGCAAGATAAACTAATCTCTGTCTGCATGTGATCCATATCCCGACATATCCATGTGCGTACCTCTTAAACTCCACTATCATACCTGCTACCATCCCACCCCTGGCACCGCATTCCAGGCACCCACCATTCGCTATGTAAAAATAAAACGCCCCACACATTTCCTTTGAAATTTCCTCCTTTGGCCTTAAAGCTATGTCCTCTAGCCTTTGATATTTCCACCATGGGGGAAAAAGGTTCTGACTGTCTACCCTGTCTATGTCTCTCATAATTTCATATACTTCAGAGCTCTGGAGAAAACAATCCAAGTTTGTCCAACCTCTCATAGCTAGTATCCTCTCATCCCTTCTAATAGTTTTTTTTAGGATTGCCATGTGGTAAATGTCATAGACTGTACAGCACAAGAACATGTCCATAATATCCAGGCCAAATAGGATACCAAGCCCATGTATCCTATTGGTCTGTACCTGCACCTAATCCATATCCCTCCATTCCCTGCATATCCTTTTATTCTCTCCAGGTTCCAATCAATTCTGCACAGAGCCTATCACTACCTATGCACTCATCTGTACATAGAGCAATTTACAATCACCTACTTGCACCTTGGCATGTGCGTGGAACTTGGAAAATTCTGGGGAATCCCATGCTATCACTGAGAATGGACAGTTATGCCCCTGTCCCACATAGGAAACCTGAACGGAAACCTCTGGATACTTTGCGCCCCACCCAAGGTTTCCGTGCGGTTCCCGGAGGTTGCAGGTGGTTGCCGGAGGTTGCAGGTAGTGGAAGCAGGTAGGGACCACTGACAAAAACCTCCGGGAACCGCACTGAAACCTTGGGTGGGGGCGCAAAGTCTCCAGAGGTTTCCGTTCAGGTTTCCTAAGTGGGACGGGCATAAGCTGGTGCTGAGTGGTTCTGACAAATTCCAAACCATTTGTTGCTGAGCAGGTTATTGGCGAGTAAGCCCCATTTGACAGCATGTACCACCTTGTCTCTGATTACCGCGAGTAAACCGACTGGGTAGTAATTAGATTGGGTTTCTGAACGGGGTGTATCTGGACAATTTTCCAAATTGTCAGGTAGGTGCTTCTGTACTGTAACAACTTGACAAGAGATGCTGCTTGTTTTGTAGCACAGGCTTTCTGTACTACAGCTGGGATGTTGTCTGGTCCTGTATCATTTGCTGCAGTACCAACTGTTATTTGGTATTACTGAGTGGAGTGAATCGAATTGTCTGGTGTCTGGCTCCTGTGATGGGGATGACAGGATGTAGCTGAAATGGATCATCTATTTGGCATTTCTGCCTGCGCAAGTTTATGAATGCTTCAGCTTTGTCTTTAACATTCACATGCCAGGTGCTTCAGTAGTTGAGAATGGAGATATCCCTGGAGCTTCCTGGCCTCATTAGCTGTTACATTGTCTACCACCATTCATGACTGGGTGTGGTGGGACTCGGAGCTTCAGCCTGTTCTGTGGTTGCGAGGTTGCTTGGTACTGTCCATTACATGCTGTTTTTGTTATTTATCATAATGTTGGTAGTGCTGTCTCTTCATTAAATTGGCACATCATCATTTTAACATACACCCAGTGCACTCCTGACAGAACAGTGGCTGTTCGCTGGCTGGATGAGGGTTCTGCTGGGGCATGGGTTCACAGGCTGAGATGGTGACTAATTCTGCCGTTGATGGACGCTACTGCCTCCAGCATGTTAATTTTAAAGCCACCAGATCTGTTCTGAGTCACCTATTTAACATAATTGCAGTGCCACGTGAGAGAGGGTGTTCTCTGTGTAAAAATAGGACTTTGGCTTCAATAAAATTGTGCAAAATGGTTACCTCCACTAATTCTAGTGCGGACCAATGAATCTGCACAGTCTAAGATATGAGAAAAAACAGCATCACACAGTTTTCAAGATTTTAATTAGATTTTATGATTTTGATTAAGCAAATTGCTTCTTTCCTCAATCGGAAAAAAAAATGAGATCAGCAGTAAGTGGAATATTGTTTTAGTGCACAAATAAAAGATGCTGGAATCGTTAGCAAAAGCAAATGGCTGAAGGAACTCAGCAAGTCAAGCAGCATCTGTGGAGGGGAATGTATAGATGTTTCGGGTCAGGAACATTCTTCAGTGTTATTTGCAGATTGTTAATTCAGTCAGAATTAGCCGTAAGAATTAGCCACGGGAGGAGAATTAGGCCATTCGACCCACTGACTCTGCTCCGCCATTCAATCATGGCTGATCCATGGCTTTCCCTCTCAACCCCTTCTCCCCGTAACTACTGATGCCATTTACAATCAAGAACCCATCAATCTCTGCTTTAAAAATACCCATTGACTTGTCCTTCACTGCCATCTGTGGCAATGAATTCCACAGATTCGCCACCATCTGGCTAAATAAATTCCTTCTCATCTCCATTCTAAAGGTACGTCCTTTTATTCTGAGGCTGTGCCCTCTGGTCCGAGACTCTCCTGCTACTGAAAACATCCTCTCCATATCCACTCTATCTGGGCCACAAGATGGTGCTCTTTAAAAGGCTATATGACATAGCAATTTCTTTCAGGAAGAAATGCTGAATACTTGAGCTGATAATTCCCCATCAGGACTACACTTCAGTTTTTGAGATACAGTGCGGAAACAGGCCCTTCAGCCCTCTGAGTCTGTGCCGACTAGCGATCCCCGTATACTTACACTATCCAACACACACTAGGGACAATTTACATTTATAGCAAGCCAATTAACCTACAAACCTGTACGTCTTTGCAGTGTAGGTGGAAACCGGAGCTCCCGGAGAATATGTGCGCAGGTCACAGGGAGAACGTACAAACTCTATACAGACATGCACCCATAGTTAGGATCGACTCAGATCTCTGGCGCTGTAAGGCAACAACTCTATCGCCGTGCCACTGTGCCGCCTAGTTAGTATAACCTTAAGTTGGTATTAAAAAAATCAAAATATTGATCCTGGTCATATTGGTGACTTGGACTTGTTTAACATTGGTTTATTATTTGCATTTCAATTTTGTTGAGATTAAAAAGCTTAGTTCAGAATTTTTCTTCCAATGTCCTGGCATTAGTCCGGAATCCGGAAGTGGCGGCGCTGTTAACAGCTGCGGCTCACCTGCACTCCGTCTGTCTTTACTTTTTTCTGTTGTTTTTTTTGTCTTGTTTTGGTTACGTTTTAGTTTGTTGGGTTGTGTTAGAGGGGGGGGGGGGGGGGGGGGGGGTGAAACATGTTCTCTGTCTCTTCCTTCGGGGGAATGCGACTTTTTCGTGTCGTATCCCCCTTCTCTGCCTCCGTCTGATGCTGTGGCGGGCCGTCTCGGAGCGGAGACGGCGTTCCGGCTTTCGGCAGCGGCGACATCACCACGGAGGTCCGCTGGACTGGAGGGTGGCATCTCCGGCCTGGATCGATCGCCTCAGCGCAGAGGGAGAACAAGGAGGGAAGAGACGGAGACTAAGACTTTGCCTCCATCACAGTGAGGATGTGCTTGGTGAACTCACTGTGGTGGATGTTTAATTTGTGTTTATTGTATGTTTTGTTTTTATTGGTTCTGTGTATGACTGCAGGCAACATAATTTTGTTCAGACCGAAAGGTCTGAATGACAATAAAGGAATCTAATCTAATCAACATAGAAAATAGGTGCAGGAGTAGGCCATTCGGCCCTTCGAGCCTGCACTGCCATTCAATATGATCATGGCTGATCATCCAACTCAGTATCCTGTACCTGCCTTCTCTCCATACCCCCTGATCCCTTTAGCCACAAGGACCACATCTAACTCCCTCTTAAATATAGCCAATGAACTGGCCTCAACTACCTTCTGTGGCAGAGAATTCCAGAGATTCACCACTCTCTGTGTGGAAAATGTTTTCCTCATCTCGGTCCTAAAAGATTTCCCCCTTATCCTTAAACTGTGATTAGAATAGATTAAGAATCTATTCTAACAGTTTCTCTGTTGCATGCTGCTCCAACATATTCCAATACCTGGCATAAGTGGTGTCAGAGCAACATCATCCCAGTCCAGGCGTGTGCGTGCTGAAATATATCCACGACTCACAGGACCAGGACACTTCACTGGTCAAGAAAAGTGAACCAAGTCACAAAACCAGTCTGTGTTTAGCATTAGATGTGGCCCTAAATGAAGGATTGAAGTTTTGACTTTCTTTTTGATGAAAATAAATGAAATTCAATTTCTCACACAGATATTCATAACCGAGTCATGTTTTTCCACCTACAAAGGACATAAAACAGTCCAGCATAGGAACAGGCTCTTTGGCTCACAATGTCTATGCCGACCTGATGCCATGTTAAACTAATCTCCTCTGCCTGCATGTGATCCTTATCCTTCTATTCTCTCCATCTAAAGGCCTCTTATATGGCACTATCATACCTGCCTCCACCACCATCCCTGGCAGCATGTTTCAGGTACCTACTACTCCTTGTGTAAAAAACCTGCCCCATGCATCTCCTTTCAACTTTGCCCCTTTCACCTTAAAGTTACACCCTCTAGTCTTTGATCTTTCCATCCTGGGAAAATGGTTCTGACTGTCTACTCTATCTTATAATTTTGTATTTCTCTATCAGGTTCCCCTCAGCCTCTACTGCTCCAGAGAAAACAATCCAAATTTGTCCAACTTCTCTTATATAGCTAATCCACTCTATAATCCAGGCAGCGTTCTGGTAAACCTCTTCTGCATCCTCTCCAAAGCTTCCACATATTTTCTGTAATGGGTCGTCTAGAATTACACACAATAGTATAGATGTGGCCTAATCAATGTCTTACAAAGTTGTAACATGATTTCCTGACTTGTACTCAATGCCCTGATCGTTGAAGTCAAGCATACCATATGCCTTCTTTACCGTTCTTATCTACTTGTGTTGCAGCTTTCAGGGAGCTATGGACTTGGACCCCAAAATCCCTCAGAGTGTTAATGTTGTGAAGAGTCTTGTCATTAACTGTATACTTTCCCCTCAAATTTAAATTGCCACACCTCGCACTTGCTCAAATGAAACTCCAGTTGCCATTTCTCCACCAATTTCTGTAACTGCTCTGTATCTCACTGTATACTTTGACAGCCTTCATCACTGTCCGCAACTCCACCAATTTTGACGTAATCTGCAAACTTACTAACCAACCCATCTACATTTATGTCCCAGTCATTTAATTCAAACAAAACTGCTATATTTAAACTAATATTGGTTTTATTTTCATCCTGACCTATAAATGTTTCGCTATATTTGTTTGGTCTCAAAAAGATTTCTAACTGACTTGTATTAAGCCACTACCAACTGCTTTGTGGTAAAGTATAAACTGCATCAGAAAACAACACTGGCGAATGAAATAGAAATAAATGCTCTGTGGGGCCCTGAAGAAATGACATTTGCCTCACACATTGATCCAAGATGAATCAACATCCCATTTGTTCTAATTTATTCAGACCTGGTATTGCTGTTAAGTGAGTAAGTTCTCAGGTGATTTCACAAATCTGCTTGGAGTGTGGCCAAACTGAAATGAAGGCCAAGGAAGTGTGTATGCTGCCAGGTTACATCCAACTCCAGTGTACCTGAACATACCTGTACTTCTGGTTTTAGCTAATTTGAATGTTGTGTAGGTGTAACGTTTGAAGTTGGCCATACCCTTCATCATAAAATGGCAATGTATTGCAAAATCCTACAGTTGTTATTGCACAGAGGAGCTCTTTGGCCTATTGAGCTTTTAGGACTGTTTTTTGAGATGTTTGCAACATTATCCAGCTTATGAACATGTGTGGCAGCAATATGGGGATCAAAATCAACACTGTTGACAGGGTAATCTTGCTGCAGTTAGTGAAGTTCAAAACCCAATCATATGAAAACTGACCTCAATGAAGTATTTTATCTTTAGCAAACAGGGCAGCAGCCTGGAAATCCAGAAGTAGCAGAAACCATCAAACGACGGTGAAGTTGTTTCCATCCATCGTTAAGGGGTGTCACAGTTGTGCAACCAGTGGATCTCATTCTTCCCAGCTCCAGCAACCTGGGTTCAAGACTGACATCTTTTGTTGTCCGTATGCAGTTTGTGTATTCTTCCTCTGACTGCTTGGGTTTCCATGGATGTTCCCTTTTTCTCCCATATTCCAAAGACTCGTGGGTTGGTAGATTTATTGCCCACAGTAAATTGTCTGGTTCTTGTGGAGCACCAGAACTTACCCCTAGTGTGTGGATGAGTGGCAAATTCTGGGGATATAGATGGGAATGTGAGGAAAATAGGTTACTGGCAAAAAGTAGTGAGGGAATGGGATTGCTTTGTGACTCAATGGCCTGGATGGCCAGGGGAAAGATGGATTCTAATATTTGGGACAGTGTTTTAAAACTAATTGGAACAATGGGGATTGCAAACACAACCTTGGAGAATTTAACATGTATGTTGCAAGAGTCTGTTGAGTTAACCAATAAACTTTTGCACTTTTGCTTGCAGTGGAAAATCGTTGAAGATGTACACCGTTTGGCTTTCATAGTTTTATATACACTTTGAAAATTACTGTAGGTGTGTGGGAAAGAACTGCAGATAGACACAAAATGCTGGATTAACTCAGCAGTACAGCAGCATCTCTGGAGAGAAGGGATGGGTGACGTTTCTTCAGACTTCAGACAATTTCAGAAATTAAGATATCCTCTTGCTCACGAGGCTGAGCAGGGGTGTGAGGTGTGTACAAAGATTAAAGACACATAAAAACAGTGTACAAAATGGCTCATTTAACTAAACAAAGTTGCGATGTTTAATAACGTCACATTCTAAAAATATTACTACAAAATTCCCTTAAAGCTGCACTTTTTGAAAGTGCACCAGCATTATTTATTGTAGGAACTGAACAGCACAAAAACAGAAACCAGTGGCAATACCTCCCTAATTAAATGTAAGCCTCCCTAATTATGTGATGAAATCTGTCCGTGGAGTTACTAACACTTGGCATTGATGTAGGTATCTACTTGCATGAAGCTGTAACTTAGCCATATGATACCATAAGTCAGCTAATTCATGTATCCTAATGTACAGATTTTAAGAAACCAAATAGTCTCTAGTGACAGAGTTCTAAAACACTTAGAAATCAAGGTTGTTTATGTAATCTCCATTCAATATCCGTGTCCTGCAATGAAATCTAATTTGGTAAAATTCTTCTTTGATCAGTTTTTGTCTGATTTGAATTAAGGTAGCTTTGGTTACATCATCACCCATTATTGCAATAATTAATTTCACAGCTACAGGACAAATAAGAAGACATATTGTAAAGGTTTCATAAAAGATAATTTTTTCAAAGTAAAAATGACTCATAGTCGTTTAGCTGGTAAATAGTTTGAATCTGAAATAAATAATTAAATCACGCCCGCCGATTGCTATATTCAGAAGTGAAGCATTTCCCACGGATTAAAATATAAGTGATAAGTATGAGGTATTACATTTTGAGAAGTTGAATCAGGCAAGACCCCGACGGAAAATAGTAGGGCCTTGGGGAGTGTTGTAGAGCAGAGGGATCTTGGTGCACAGTTCCTTGAAAGTAGTGTTCCACATAGTTAGTTGACAAAAAGATGAAGAAACTCAGCGGGTGAGGCAGCATCTATGGAGCGAAGGATCGGGTGATGTTTCGGGTTGAGAACCTTCTTCAGACACAGTTAGATCAGTCAGGGTACTGAGTATAGAAGTTGTGACGTTATTTTAGAGTTGTACAAGGCTGGCGAGGCTGGAGTACTGTGTTCCGTTTTTGGTCAGCCTGCTATTGGGAAGATGCCATTAATTGGAACGATGCAGAGAAGGCTGCAGAGATGAACCTGAGGGGCAACTTTTTCACAGGAAGGGTGGTGGGTATATGAGCTGCTAGAGGAGGTAGGTGAGGCAGGTAGAACAACATTTAAAATACATTTGGACTAGTACATGGATAGGAAAGATTTTATGGATATGGGCCAAAGAAAGGCAAATAGGACTAGCTTAAATAGGGCAGTTTGATTGTTATGGACCAGTTAGGCTGAAGGGCCTGTTTCCGTATTGTCCTTTTGGTTCCTATTAAATCTTCTCCCTTTCATCTTGAACCTATGTTCTATAATTTGTGATTCCCTTAACTTGAGAAAAAGATTTTGTGCTGTCACCCTATCTATTCTTCTAATGACTTTATACATCTCTATAAGATCACCCCTCAGCCTCCTTTGCTCCAAGTTCTTCCCTGCCCAAACTCTCCCTATTGCTGAGGCTCTCAAGCCCCGACACCATCTTCATAACATTTCTCTGCACTCTTTCCCGCTTTATGGCATCTTTCCTACTAGAGAATGACAAAACTGAACACAATACTCCAAGTGCAGCCTCATCAATATCTTGTACAATTGTGAATTAATGTCTCAACTTCTTAACTCATGTCCCTAACTGATGAGGGCCAGTGTGCCAAAAGCCTTCTTCACCACCCTACCTCTTTGCAAGTTTCCCAGAAAGTGCTAATGCACATACACTCCTAGATCCCTCCACTCTACAACACTCCCCCGGGCCCCACCATTCATGGTGATGGTCCTGCTCTGGTTTAGCTTTCTAAAATGCAACAGTTCTGAATTAAACTCCATTCACCATTCCTCTGTAATTCTTGACAACCATCTTCATTGTCTATACGTTCTTTTTTTAGTGTCATCTGCAAACGTATTATTCATGATTGTATGGATTGCAAGTTATCCAAAACTTCAATAGCTCCTGAGACGATTAGATCATGATTGAACAGTTATTCATATCAAAATGTTGTTTAATTAATCTTTTAATCAACTTTTAAGTTTCTTGCTGTTTCCAAAGTATATAAGGAGTTGAATTGAACAGTGTGGCTGCAATGAGATTACTTTTCAAGACCATGGATTGAATTCATGTTACTTGCTCTGATACAAGCTATCAAAATACATTTTACTCTGAACCACTCTCCTTGGTTGTTCAGTACTTTAAACCTTATCACATCAAAACCACTAATATTTAAGAAGTGTGCGCTGTGTGGCATAAACGTAGTTGATGAAATCATTTTGCAAATTCATAGTTCCAGATGACACTCAGAATTAGCACAATTAGCTCTGAGTTAAAAGGTTCAGTGTTGTATCTTGTACCTTCCGAAGAGTCCACCAGGAACTCGGTGAGACTAAGCGGAGGCTGGGCGATCGTTTCGCTGAACACCTCCGCTCGGTCCGCAAGAACCTACCTGACCTCCCGGTGGCTCAGCACTTCAACTCCCCCTCCCATTCCCCGTCCGACCTCTCTGTCCCGGGTCTCCTCCATGGCCAGAGTGAGCAACACCGGAAATGGGAGGAACAGCACCTCATATTCCGCTTGGGGAGTCTGCATCCTGCAGGCATGAACATTGAATTCTCCCAATTTTGTTAGCCCTTGCTATCTCCTCCCCTTCCTCAGCACTCGGGCTGTCTCCTCCCATCCCTCAGCCCTCGAGCTCCTCCTCCTCCTTTTTCCTTTCTTCTCCCCGCCACCCCCCATCAGTCTGAAGAAGGGTTTCGGCCCGAAACATTGCCTATTTCCTTCGCTCCATAGATGCTGCTGCACCCGCTGAGTTTCTCCAGCATTTTTGTGTACCCACCAGGAACTATACTGGAAGTTGGACAATTTTATACTGGACGATTTTTACATTTATCAAGCCAATTAACCTACAAACCTGTACATCTTTGGAATGTGGGAGGAAACCGAAGATCTCGGAGAAAACCCACGCAAGTCAAGGGGAGAACGTACAAACTCCATACAGACAGCGCCCATAGTCGGGATCTGTTCAGGTCTGTTCTCCAGGAAACATAAGCACAAGGACTCTTAACTGAAGGAGCAGTGCACTGACATGCTTGACATTTTTTAAATGAGGTGTTAAACTGAATTTGTTGAATCAGATGGAGCCATCATGTAAGGACTGATCAATATTTATCCCTCAGCCAGCAATTATCTGGCCATTATCACATTGCTGGTTGAGGGAGTTCATTTTGTGCTGATTGGCTGCTGTATTTTATATGTTCCAACAGTGGCTTCACTTCACACAGTACTTCATGGCCTGTAAATCACTTTGGGATAGACACAAAATGCTAGAGTAACTCAGCGGGACAGGCAGCATCTCTGGAGGGAAGGAATGGGTGACGTTTCAGGTCAAGACCCTTCTTCAGACTTTGGGATATCAGGAGGTTTTTAGAGGATGGATATAAATAGAATGGGTTGGCAGAATCAAGGGTTTGGTTCCTCAAATGTGCTCAGGAGCGATGGTAGGATTAATTGGCTAAAACTGCAGCATTTCACAACCAAGCACACACCTGCTTCCCAATGCCTGTTCATTATGGTTACCCTATCATTATAGTATTAACTTCCAGTTGGAGAAAATAAGTTATACATCTGCTTTCCCAAGCTCTGCATATCACATACTGTATACTGATTAGACCTTATGCAGAGTTGATGCAGCTCTATATGACTGGTTATGCTATACTTGGAGTATACAGTAAACCCTCTATATAATGGATTTTGCTTATAGTGGAATGAGGTGTCCATTCGTGGTGACGGTTGGTGGGCAGCGCAGCATTGCGCCGTGGAAAGGTGCTGGCGAGGAGAGAGCGAGCAATAAAACACTTGAAGAACGTTGCATTGGGCACGGGTTTGCAGCAGCTGCTACAAAACGAAGTGTTGGATGCAGGCACAGTGCAAGCCACTGCACTTGTATCGCCCTGGCAATGTATGCCTCGATCGCCTGGTAATGGCACCAGGTTCCCTTTGCACTTCCCCCACTGCTGCCAGATTACCCAAAGAGCTGGCATCACGTGACGTGTTGCCAGTTCGAGGGGCGGAGAGGAAATATTTTACCCCCAGGGTGAAAATGTCAAAGACTAGAGGACATAGCTTTACGGTGAAAGCTGGAAAATTTAAAGGAGATGTATAGGGCAAGTGTTTTTTTACATATTGGGTGGTGGATGCTTGGAATGAGCTACCAATGGGTGATGGTGAAGGCAGATACGATACTGGCATTAATAGGCTTTTAGATAGGCAGATGGATATGTCGAGAATTGTGGGACATGCAGATGAGATTAGTTGAACTTGGTATCATTTCAGCGCAGATATTGATGATTGAAGGGCCTGTTTCTGTGCGATGTTCTAAACATTCGAACTTATTCAGTCTAATACGAGTAAACCAATGGTTTGAATAGTCTTAATTATTGCCAAACAACCACTCTGGCTGGAAGTTAATGTTAAAACGGTTTGCATTCCTTTGGAACTTAACTTCAAAGGTTTAAAAATGAATAGTTTCATTCTTTTTGTCCAAATTTTAATCCAACCTCTTTATTACGCTTCTTGCAAATACTTGGACATTGAATTAAATATTCCAATGAGCACCTTTACGTTCAGAATGGAGACTGTTCATGAACAATTCTGCATTCTGACCTGTTGCACAGTTGCTTGTCTTGTAAACACGAGGGTCAGATGCACGATAGAAAGTACTGTTCCTCTTCCAGCTGACTTCAAAGAACTTTTATGCAAAACTCTTAGAAAGTCAATGGGGACATTTGTCTATTGAACATTATACAATGAGTTTTGACAGTCATTTACACTGTGACCTCAATGTCAGTTAAGTAAATGGAATTGAGTGCCCGTTTTTATCTAGAAAAATTGAAAATGAAGAATAGGAAATGTGGATAGTCTGGGCAGTCCCACATGGGATCATAATCAAATTCCTCAAGTCAGTTCATCTTTGTATTCTACACAGGGATTTCACTATTTAAACTCAGATAATTACTTCGAGTAAGTGTTTCAGTGTTTTGTAACGGTGGAATTCTGATTAGATCAATTTTCAATAACATTTTAATGTTATAATTCAAATAATTAATCAAATATTAGGTTTATATTACCTTACCAAGAATACCTGCAGAATCCTGATGAAAGATGTGATATAACATGAAATTAGTGTCGTCAGGAGACAGGTATAATGCAGATGGTACAGTTTGCATTATGTTGGAAACTAAAGCACCTTCAACATAGGGGAACATTTCAATGCCCTTCACAAACACATCATTGGACAAATGTGCGATTAACGACATTATTTAGTATTTTAGTACACGAGGCCTGGAAAACTAGGCTGAAAATGTGCTACAGAAAATCCATCGTTAAAACAGGATGAGAATATTTGGTTCTGACTTTTCATATTTCCAATGAATCTGACGTTGCAAATAATGAGGGTGAAATTCAAAGCTGTTAAGGTTAGTGGAAAATAAACACAAAATGGTGGAGTAACTCAGCGGGTCAGGCAACATATCTGGAGAAAAATAAGGTGACGTTTTGGGTTGAGACCCTTCATCAGACTGATTTTTTTTGGGGAAATTTTTTCGGATTCTGGTAGCTGTTTTTTTCTTCTAAATTAACTTTATCTAACAGGAGAAGATCTTGTCTGGAATTGTACAATGCCAGGCAGTAGAATGTTTACGACTGTTCTAACTCTGAAAGCACCTTTCAAAGAACGTTGGTATAGTGTTAGTTTGACCTTGAAAGAAACAAATCACTCTGTATTTGAACTGGAGGCCATAGGCATAGTAATACAGTACTGTACATATATTTCCAAAGGCTAAAAAGAAAACACATCTAAAATAATGAATGTTTTCACAGCTCCTTGCTGCACAAATATATACTTTGCCTGGTTTGTTGTGTAGTTATGAAGCCAGAGCTACACTGAAGTTTCTTTAGACTCTGGTACTGCTGTTGAAGTCTTAAAGTTAACCACTTCTTCATATGTATGACCTAGACAGAATAGAAATTGATTAATTTTCTTGGAATAGGTTATATTTTACATATTGTCGAGATATATTTCCTATTGTTCTTTGACTATTTTGACATTCAAAGAAATCTGACTGTCTCACACTTTTTATGAAGCACTGAATCCTACAGAGGATTCACTAATTTCCACAACATCATCGTAACAATCCCCATGTCATTGGATGATGTTGATAGGGACCAAGTGCAGATGAGGTCGAGCAGCAGCCAGTCAAAGGCCTCTGGAGGATCATGGTGCTCGGGGTGGAGAAGAAGGAAAGAAACCCTGGGTGATACTGCCCTCAGTTTGACTGGATCAGGAAGAGTGGATCCTAATGCAGGTAGTCTCAATGAGCAGGGCGATAAGGAAGGAACACAGGTGGGTGGTGAAGAGGTTGTACATGACAATGAGTGCAGCGAGATCACAAAAGATGGGGCTTGGTTATTTCCCCCTTTTCCCATTTTGCATGTCATGTAGTGTCGCATCATTAGTGTGAGGGTGCAAGTCTATTGATATCTTTTCCACTATAGTCATCCTTCATGTTCTATGGGACATCTGAACATGTACATGGATAGGCAAGGTTTGGCAGGTGAAATGTGGGCAAATTGCACTGGCTTAGATGGGCATCTTGGTCGGCATAGATGAGTTGGGCTGAAAGGCCGGTTTCTGTGCTATATGACTCTAGGTGACTATCAAAACATTTAATTTCAGCTATTCAATCGTCGAAGCATCTTAATGACCCTCAAATAGGGTTGTACAAGTACACACTGGACCCACTGAGTAAACAAAGGTGGGCACTGTTGATTTTCTGCCCTCTGCAGCCTAAGGATAACAGCGTTAATTATTACATTTCAACTCTTAATTTGAATGGAAATCATATCCCCAAAACTGGATCCTTCATGGTTGGACAGCAGCTGGTTTGAGAATTAATTTTTCAGCTGTGGAGCTCTATTCAGGGTGGAATTACAAAGGAAACCACATTTAAGACCTTGGTGCACTTTTTAAAGCGATCCAACAAAAAAAATCAGAGAAGCTACCAGCGGAACTGTAACAGGCAGCTAAGAGTAGGGGAAACACACAGTGATGTCATCTTAGGGGAAATCCAGGTAGAAATTTAAATGGGGAATGTAAGGGTTTGTTAAATCAAGATCAAGCCCATGAAGCATTTAATCTCAGTTTTTATACTTCAAAATTGCTGACTGCAAATTATTTAATCGATAGCCTGCTTTATTTTTCAATAGCAGCACTCACCTGGAAGGTAATGGTCAGAAAAGGAGAATCAGATTCTTCCTATCTTTGAAATAGAGCTTTAGGA
The DNA here is from genome assembly GCF_010909765.2 of Amblyraja radiata. Taxonomy (NCBI): domain Eukaryota; kingdom Metazoa; phylum Chordata; class Chondrichthyes; order Rajiformes; family Rajidae; genus Amblyraja; species Amblyraja radiata. The sequence continues at coordinate 25,602,244 of NC_045976.1, forward strand.
TCAAACAATGTTGTGTTTCCACAGATAAAAGTAGTACCAACCTCTTGGCTGGATTTCACTCAAATATCAGAAGATCACCCTGATCCACACAGCTCAAAGTTTTTCATTTTCCCTCTTTTTTACAGTGTAGTCGAGGGGGCATCTTGGTCGGTAGAGGCAAGTTGGGCCGAAGGGCCTGTTTCTCTGCTATATGGCTCTATGACTGAACACCGGAAAACAGGTGGAGGAAGAGATGAAATGTGAAGGTGAGAAGTACAAGTGTTTGAAGAGGATTAAAATGGAGATAAAATGAGTGCAAAGTTGGCAATCAAAGAGTGAAAATTAAGTGAAGGAAATGAAGAAGGGTCTCGACCCGAAACGTCACCCATTCCTTCTCTCCAGAGATGCTGCCTGTCCCGCTGAGTTACTCCAGCATTTAGTGTCTACCTTTGAAGGAACAGGAAACCGAAAATAGGATCTTTTACAGATTCACTGCTCACACGACATTCAGAGGGCTGCAGGAAGTTGAGAGCTTTCTGGTAAATTGGTGAATTGATCAATTAGGTATTTTGTTTGAATTTCTTTCTTTCAGATAATTAGTCTTGGGCAAACTTTAATGATCACTACCCTGGAGCAAGTGAGACAGTGAGTGAGCACATCCTGCTCTTGGGTGGGCTCCCTGATGTTGCAGCTGCTCTTTAAATAGAATGTACAGTGCAAACAAGCCACTTATCTCATTAGCTCTCTATGTGCTCCACACATTGTTCCACCTCCCTATTCATTAACACTTCCTAATGCTTAATAAATTTCCCTTCAATACATTTCTGCTATTCAATTCAGCTATGGGCTATGATAGCACAAACTATGTCAATTTTTCTTTATTTATGGTTGGTAGTTATTCTGGTGACTGCCTGCACCTCTAGATGCCTTTCCATAGCTGCTCTGCTGACTATTGTTGGTACCATATTCTGGAGCATATCTGTAATTGTTGTAGTTATACCCAGAATAATCATAACCTCCATATCCTTCCAACTCTTGTTGATAAACTTTTCCCTGTTTTTCTTTTGGTTTTGGATTGACAATCTTATTGGTATTGTATTAATAATAGTTTATTATTGTCACGTGTACCAAGATCCAGTTAAAAGCTTAGTTTACATCTTATCCAATTAGATCATATTATACGCATGTACAATCAACCTATACACAAGTACAATGGTATATTTAAAAAAAGACACAAAGTGCTGGAGTAACTCAGCGGGTCAGGTTGCATCTCTGGAGTACATGGATAGGTGATGTTTTAGGTTGGGATCCTTCTTCAGACCCTTCGTTTGAAGAAGGGTCCCAGCCTGAAGAGTCACCTTTCCATGTTCTCCAAAGACGCTGCCTGACCCGCTGAGTTACTCCAGCACTTTGTGTAATTTCTGGTAAACCAGTATCTGCAGTTTCTTGTTCTTACAACAGTATATTTGGTGTTCCTGATTCTGATATTTCTTAAAGATAGAAACATTACTTTTTTCTAACCAAACAAATCTCTTCATAATTTTACTTTACCCCTCAGTTCTCTCTTTACTGATATTTGTACCCTTTCACTTTTTCCTTTTAAGCATTTCCTCGCATCTTTTTCCGTGGGCTCTTTATTGTTTATAAGATGGAGAACATAACTGCCCTCAGTGCAGACTAACTAACTCAGATTCGAAACAAATATAAGATTACCTAGTCTGAGCTTCAATACAATCCCGCTGGAAGTAAACTGCAATACTTTGTTTGCTTTTGCTGAGTGGGCCATTAACCATTTTTTTAAAATGGATTTTCATCACCAATGCAGCAAATACACAAATCCCAATCATAGATCAAGCAAAGTTTCCCTAAAAACTAAAAGCTTATGAATTACATAACACTTCAGTTATGAAGTTTGCATGAAACAGGGGATGAGAAATTCACTTCAGTCGGCAGCAATAAAGGTGTTGCACTGTCAAATGTATTCTGTCATGCTTCCAAAATTTGATTCCATTAATTTCATTGGAAGTGTATTTTGGAAGCAGAAATGATTTCATTTTGCTGTTACCGAACAGTTTCCAACCAAAAGGAAGAAAAGACAGAGAGGGGAGAAAGAACAGGAGAAGCGACTGAAATATTTTGTATCTGTAGCGTGAAGAATGTGAGTGGCTAACACATGCCTTGGAGTACCAACAGCAATTGGTTGAATCAGATTGCTTTTTTCAACCCCCTCATGATTCTGGTCCGACAGCATTAAAGGTGAGATGAGGAAAAATATTCCACTCAAGGGATGGTGGGGATCTGGAACTCGTCACCTGCAAGTGTGTAATGCCCCTGTCCCACTTAGGAAACCTGAACGGAAACCTCTGGAGTCTTTGCGCCCCGCCCAAGGTTCCTGTGAGGTTGCAGGTGGTTGCCGGAGGTTGCAGGTAGTGGAAGCAGGTAGGGAGACTGACAAAAACCTCCGGGAACCGCACGGAAACCTTGGGTGGGGCACAAAGTCTCCAGAGGTTTCCGTTCAGGTTTCCTAAGTGGGACAGGGGCATTAGTCATAGAAACCCAAGTCCTGGAGCTGTAATCTGCAGTGCCACAGACTTGGTGCAGGAAGGTAAATTAGGATGGTGAGTTTTCATTCAGACTGGCATAAACAAGATGGACAGAATGGCCTCCTGTGTTGTAAATAATGAAACTGATCAGATACCCACAAGGAATGGGCAGAACACGAGTTATCGTCAGTGACATGCACAACCAGGCTACATTGTATAAGTGTTCTTACATTTCCATTCTTCAATGGTGAGTTCTACGTTGTCAAAACTATTGTCGTACACTTTTGCCACAGTCTCTTCCTCAGGATCTCGATACTGCTCAAAGTACGGGTGAGCCAGGGCCTCCTCTGCAGTTACCCGTTTCTCGGCATCGAGCACAAGCATCTTTTCTAAAAGGTTGACTGCTGTTTGCCAAAACAAAAGTCAACAAAACATATCAGAAAACAAATAGAATTCTGAACTCCTAAAAAGGTGTGCATCAGAAGCATTAACAAACCAGTACTATACTAAGCTACACTGAAACTCCAGTGAAGGAAAATGTATTCAGTTGTTTCAAGTGTAAAAGAAATGGGCCTGTCCCATCTAGGCGATTTTTAGGCAACTGCAGGCGACTAGTTTGTCGCCACATGTTCGCCGGGAATAATCTCCTCAGTCGTGCAAAAAGTCGTAGCGTCTTTCTGGTCGCTACTAAATTTTCAACGTGTTGAAACATTTTCGGCGACAGTGGGTTTGACGCCAATGCGCGTAGCTTGACTTCTCCTGATGTAGGTGCCGTCGTAGGTTGTCACCAGGATGACGTAGAATGTCGCCAGTTTTTCGGCGACCTGCTACGACTATGACAGTCGCCTGCAGTTGCCTAAATAATCGCCAAGTGGGACAGGCCCAATAGATTAGGTACTTCTTGCGTATGGCGTGCACAGCCGAAAGTTGTAGGACAACTTGTTCTATTTGATCTTGTTTGATTGTAGACACCGGGTTGATTGCATTTGTCGAAACAGGGCGGACCACGAGAAGGTTGCAATCTCCCACCCCAGATTAGGTACTCAGACACAGACATCAGGAAAGGTGCCTCTGCTGTTACACATACACCTCACATCAGATGCACATTAGATCACCAGTTAAATTGTTAAGAGAAACATGCACAATTGCAGATTAGTACCATGTTTACTGGCATTATTGATCCTAACTCTCATCTCTCCAGCAATGGTCCTCATCTGCTGGTGTCAGGTATGACTGAATGACATGGGTGGATAGGGAACTCACAAATTCAATCAGTGGTGGAATGATGGTTCGGAGGCATTTGGACCAGCGTGTCCCATCTGCACATTGCCTTGGTCACTCACTTTCTTGGAGGTGGTTAGATAATCACTGAGGAATTTGGGGCAGATTGGTGCTGTGGGCTTGTGGAACATCGCAAGCGCTTCGCCTCTTCTCTAGCCCTTTATGCAGAGCAACTGTAGAAATCAGTGCACCAATTCATGCATTAAATTCACCATTAGTCCCCACCTGAATGATTTATTCTGCTCTGACACTGGAGATGCCAATTTAGTTCAGCTCTAATCCTATTTACATGGCAATTCTTATCTCAGGTCAGAAGCATGGATCAATATAATTAAAAGATACATGCTTGAATCCATTATCAAGAAAGCCAGTTTACAAAACTATGAGCATGGATAGCAATCTTCTAGATACTGTCAAAAGAAAGAAATGAGGCATTAAACTAGCTGCTTCAGTGCCCAGGTGCTCATTTATCCATAGCAGACATTCCAAATTTGACCTTTTGATATTTGACCTTGACCTTTTGTCCACAAGTTGAAAATATTTACCTAGGAGTCATATTTTGTATAGCATTTGATTAGACTCAATGAAAAGTCGAGAACAATGCTAGTTCCCCAATGCCTACAATTTCGTTATTGCATGTCCCTACATCAGATGCACTAAAGCATAGAGGAGTCCAAACACACATGTTGGTGACCAAAGCCTTGTAATAACACTTGCTTAGAAAACATAGAAAACATTCGGCCCTTCGAACCAGCACCGCCATTCAATATCATCATGGCTGATCATCCAAAATTATTACCCCTTTCCTGCTTTTTCCCCATATCCCTTGATTCCGTTAGCCCTAAGAGTTAAATCTAACTCCCAAGACTGGTACAAACACAAGTCGCTCAAGTGTGAACACACATAAAATGTGAGGCATGCTCAATTGTTTCTTAAAGGCTGTTGTGTCCTTCGGTAGGTTTCCCATTACACAGCCACTCTCACCGCCTCCTTACCAACATGTCCACTATATCCAGCTTGGGACTTGTGGCTTCATTCCCCACAATCACTGATCCTTGCCCAGTCCCCAGCGGTCTATCACCATCACCTCTCCACATCTCTCTCCCACCCCCTCTTCCATTGATTCTTGGCAGCTGCCATTCAACATTACTTTACAGACGAGAAGATGATACTCACCTTGACATGCCCTAGAATTGCCAGGACAGTGGATGCTAGGGCCTAATGAAAGTAGAAACAAAGAACTGCAGATGCTGGTTAATACACAAAAGGGCACAAAGTGCTGGAGTAACTCAGCAGGTCAGGCAGCATCACTGGTGAACATGGATAGGTTTCGGGTTGAGTTCCTTCTTCAGATGGAAGAAGGAAGAAGGGTGTCGACCAAAACGTGACCTATCCTTGTTCTCCAGAGATGCTGCCGGGCCCACTGAATCACTCCAGCACTTTGTGACCCAATGTGGGTGAATGGGATGTGTAGGTAGATATGGAATGGTGAGACAGACAAAGGGACAGTTTGTGCACTGTGCAACTCTATACTGTGTTTCTAATTCCCCTGTTTTCCCTCATGGTCCTTAATAAATTATTGTAACTGAATTTACCAAACAAAAATCAAGGGAGAGGGTTTTCACTATGTAAGGTCTGCTTGGTAATACATAACTCCCTGGGCCTTTTCAGCCTTTGAATTTTCCTGTCGGCAGTCCTGTTAAAAACGTGCTGCTCTGTTGCATACCACTCATTAATGTGCTTCAACAGGTGCTACTTAATTCCTGAGTAGCTAACTAATGAAAAGTGTCTCTTACCCACTTGATTAACATTTCCAAACAGAGCTTTGAAGTCTTTCTTTGGGACCCTTTGCAAACTTTTGATGTAATTTTTAGCCTGTAGAGCACAGAAAAGACATCATTTTCAATGCACAGAATTTAAAGATGCTATATACATATTTAATAGTTTCACAAGGACTCCCAAAACATTTAGGATTCAATAATATATATCCATATGAACATTTTCAATAAGTATATAAAATAATTTGCCCAAAGTAATTTTATCATCAGATAAGTATATGAAATTGTCAGTTTGCTTCTGTGGAATGATCAGCTTGGGCTGGTTTAAAAAAGTGAGATGGGGGCCAGATTGAAACATACAAGATCAATGGGCTGTTGACAAGGTGGATGAGATGAGGATGTTTTCTCTTTATGTGAGGATCTATGATGAAGGTTCACTGTTTTAATGGGGTCACCCATTTCGTCAGATGATCATGATTTTGCAACTCTCTTCCTCAAAGGACAATAAAAGTTGAGTTTCTGAATGTTTTTAAGGCAGAGATAGATTGTTGAGGAGGGTGAAAGGTAACTGCTGGTAGATGGGAATGCAGTGCTGAGGCTATATCACATTGGACGTGACCTAAGTGAGCAGAAGAGCAGGTTTGAGAGCTGAGACTCCGCCTGTTCCTGATTTGTATGTTAGTATTTTAATTTGTTCTTATGTTACTTCTAGACTTGCCCATTCCACAGCTGTACACTCATCTTCCAACCTAGCTTAGAATGTATGCTCCTGCATTTACATTTTAAAAATTGGCAAAATCATAACAGTTACAATACTTACTGCTCCAGAATTAACATGTGTATTAATACATACATACATTTTACCATGGTATGGTTACTAAAAATAAAGCAATTATTCAAATCTGTTCAATTCTGAGAAGTAATTTGGATTTATTAACTTTCAGGTTCATGAAGCTATCTTTGCACTCCCTGTGTAGTCCTGCTTTATTGATGCATTCTCACTGTAACCTGAGAAACACTTATTAACCAAGAACTTATCATTCTCTGCTTTAAAAATACCCAATGACTTGGGCTCCCCCACCATCTGCGGCAATGAATTCCACAGATTCACCACCCTCTGACTAAAGACATTCCCATGATCATGAAAACCTTTAAAAATCAAAATTCCCAATGTCTTGGCCTCCACTGCTCTCTGTGGCAATGAATTCCATAAAATCAACACTGTCTGGCTACAGAAATTTCCATGATCATGGGGACTTTTATAAATCAATGGTTAGTTTGATTGAGGCAGTGTGCTGGGCAGCAAAAGACTCTACAATATATAGCTCACCGTGCATGATACCATGCTAAGAGATTGTTAGACAAAAACTAATATCAAAAAGGTAACACATTCCATTTGTCCTTTTGGTCAGCTTTACGTGTTCTACTTACATCTTGACTTTGCAGCTTCTGAACAAAGTCTTGGGTTGGTGTCCCTGTTACTTTCATGATTTCTGTTAATTGATCTAAATCTGCAAACTACAGGTTAAGAATCATGTTTAAAGAACCACTCAAGAGCCAAATGTAGAGCAGGCATCCTTACGTGCAGGTTCCAGTAAATGGCCTCTGCAACCCTGGATGATTCTGGTGTGAGCCAGAGATCAATTATAAGTGCAAGGTCTTGGGTCATACAAGACCCAGGATGTGGTCATGCTGCAAACTAGTCCCACACCTCTGCTGCATTTTGCAGCGGCACAGCTTCCAATTCACCGCTGGTGCAGCTGAGCAGCCCTTCCAATGGGTGCAGCAGATGGTGTGCAGAGACTAGGCTGGGGAGCTGGCCCAATGGCTGGCTTCTGCTCAAGTGCCCCTGATAAGGAGAGACATTTGGAAACATCTAAAAACAAATGAAAAATGTAAAGTTGTCTTCAAAACAAATTATGAACCTCCCAGAAAATGCTATTCTGAAATATAAAGTAAACAAAATGCATACTTATATTTAGCTTTAAAATGAAGGTTGGCAGCTCTATTAAAAGATACTCGTTAAAAGACACTTGAACAGGCATGTTTTTGAGGGATGTGGGCTAAACATGGGCAAGTGGGACTAGCTTAGATGGGGCACCAAGTTCTGCAAGAACGAGTTGGGCTGAACGTCGGGTTTCCGTGCAATATGACTCCACGACTCTCCATTAATCTATTTGAATGAATGGGGCAATGCTGCAAGTGTCAGCAATGGGTGGTGTAAAATTGAATCAGATCCTCCATCCTTGGCTCAGCATGGAGCCTGAAATGCTTTGCTAGCTCTTATTTAAATGTCCCCCAGCCAAATTTAATGGAATGAGAGACTAGTCGGAGCCTGCTGATCTGACAAGGGTGGGGTCGACCTTCAAGTTAAATGCTTAAATATAAACTGAGATTTCCGCTCTGGTAGTTGGCAACACTGCTGGCCACAGATAGAGTTGATTTACTCAAGTGGTTTAAAAAATCCAATGTGGCAAAAATCAATTGTACACGCTAATCATCTGTACTTCCCCAAGAAATATTTAGTCATTTATTAGTAATTATCAGGGAGAGTACTTGACATGGTTGTAAAGGATACGATCGATGCCTTTAAAAAGAGGGCGTGTTGTAATCATCTCTGCCATGATACAGCCAACAGACCAGATATCCACTGCAAAAACATGTACATTGTCAATCTCTCATCACACAATCATCAGTATACAATTTTGGAAACATAACATTCTAGCAAAGTGAGTTAATAAACTTAGTAAGTGCACAAGGACTCAACACCCGGGTCCACTTATGTGCCAATCTGCCATGCAGTCTCACACTCCATGTCCGCACTGACAGGGAGAGTCTATCTGCCTGGTAACAATGTCAATCCCCGGACTTTTCTCATAATGCCTTCAGGAGCACCAGAGGCAGCAACACTCCTGCAAGTTGCTTTTAGAGTCGGAGTAACACTGGAACTTGTCGAGCGTCTTGACCAAGGCCCACTGGCAGCTCCGCCATACAGGCGCAACACACCGCCTTCTCAACAGGTGAAACAAGCCGTGGAAATCCTTTATCACATCAGGCGGAGTGTATGAAATTACAGGTTTGGACAGCAGACATTCAAAGCACCAGAGAGTTACCACCAACACTATCTCACAAAATCATCCAATCCGTTGGCAGGATAATCAAACCCACATCAGTGTCCTCTCCCAGGCCAACATCCCTAGTTACACCAGTCTGAAGAAAGGCCCGCACCCAAAACGTCACCTATGCATGTTCTTCAGGGATGCTGCCTGACCCGCTATATTACTCCAGCCATTTGTGTCCTTCCTCAGTTGGCTACAGTATGTTGGACAAGCCACATCGTTTGCTTGCCTGACACCAGATTATACAACAGGAAATGTAGAAACAAGGAACTGTGGATGCTAGTTTACAGACGGAGACACAGAGTGCTGGGAGTTGCTCAGCGGTTCAGGCAGCCTCTGAGGAGAACATGGAAAGGTGATGCTTCTGGTCTGGACCCTTTTTCAAACTGAAGTGAAAATAGGGACTCTTTTTTAAAATCTACCACAGGAAGAGTCTAACAGGAAGAGAGAGAATAACGATTTAAGGATATTTACAAATTCCCCTTCGAAAAAATATCCCTACTGACTCTGGGAATCTCTGGCCCACGACTGTTCAAAGTGGAGAATCAGCATTCAAACACACACAGAAGCCCAGCATAAATGGTGAAAGAACACAAACTATCACCACCCATCCCGTTTGGAACCTCCTGTACCATCTGTGGTTATCTGTGGCCGTATCCCAAGTTGGCCTCATCCTCAGAACACATAGAGCTGGGGTACAAGCAAGCCATCCGCCACCCCGCGGGACTAATTAACAACAGTAAGGTGAGATTACCTGTTTGAGTATAATGCATCCAGTTAAGTATCACCTCCGGGGCACGGTACCACCTGGTTACCACATAGCCAGTCATTTCCTGATCAGCATGTCTTGCCAACCCAAAGTCCAGAATCTGCAATGCAAGGTGACACGCTTTGAAAAGGCCACAAGTTAAACACATCCCTTTCTCCGTCATGAACAGGTTTTACATTGAATCTACAAGCAGTTGCTGAATGCATACAAGTGCGTAGTGAACAAATCCTGCTTTCCTGTCCTTTTACCATTTCACCCTTCCATTATCAGAGTCACAATGTAACCAGGATGGCAAGGCAGTTCTTTGACTTCATTCCCACACTATAGTTAGAGCGTAAATCAATTTGGAATTTGGGTTTCAGTGGATAACAGAGTAAAGAAAAAAATGACTTGGACGAAACTGTCCCATTTTGGATTCATAAGAGACTGCAGAGGCTGGAACCTGGAACAACAAACAAGTTGCTGGAGGCACTCAGTGGGTCGAGCAGCATCTCCGCATCTGTGGGGAGAAAGGAATTGTCAATGTTTCAGGTCCTGATGCAAAGTTTAAACTGAAATGGCAACAATTCCTTTCCCCCCACAGATGCTGTGGAGGCCAAATCCACAGTGGATATTTTCAAATTGGAGATTGATAGATTCTTGATTAGCAAGGGTGTCAAAGTTGACGAGAAGACAGGAGAACGGGGTTAAGAGCGAAAAAATAGATCAGCCATGATCAAATGGCAGAGCAGACTTAACGGACCAAATGGCCTAATTCTGCTTCTTATGACCTTATGTTCAACCCACTTAGTCCCTCTAGCAGATGGTTTGTTTCCCATGTTGCTTTGCCCTGAAGTTAAACCTAGCATTCCACAGGCTGACTATGGACATAGAGTCTGAAGTATTTTCACTGACACCAAATGCAAATCAATTTTCACAATGTGAAGTATATAGTAAAGGAGCATACTAATAAATTGTTTATTTAATCAAAACTAGGTAAGAATATAGACTATATACTGTATACTATAAAGAGAATATAGTAAAACTTAGGGAAACAATAGCATGAAAGACAAGAGCTGATCTGGAGAATGTATAACATGTGTGACACAAAAAGCTGGAGTAACTCAGCGGGACAGGCAGCATCTCTGGAGAGAAGGAATGGGTGAAGATTCGGGTCGAGCTTCTCTCCAGAGATGCTGTCTGTCCCGCTGAGTTAATCGAGCTTTTTGTGTCTATCTGGTTTAAACCAGCATCTGCAGTTCCTTCCTACATATAACAAGTGTGTGCTGTCTGGGAAAAATAAATGACTGGAATTGTGTTAACTAACAGCTTGAGTATGAACATTCTGCCTGTTATTTATTAAAGGTGCTAATTAATTTTAAATAAATTAGTTAGCTTCTTTGACAAAGGATGAGATAAGGGAGTCTCAACTGAACACACGAAAATGCTTCTTACTAATACATCGTCAGAGTGATTTGTACACCTGAAGTACTTGATTGTGACAGTACTATGAAAAGTAATGAAATAGAAATGGCAACATCTATACCCATCGCCAGCACAATGTCAAGCTTTCAATGTTGTAGGGGAACAACAGGAAACTCCTGTGTTCAGATAACATCTTTAACATTGTAAAATGTCCCAAAGCACTCCTCAAGTATCTTACAAATGGAAACATGAGGGCACATGAGCAAAAGTTCAATATTTTAAAGCAATACCAAAGGTAATAAGGTAAATTGTTTTGGGAAGGGGTTCCAGACTTTACGATATGGCCAATTAACCTACAAACCTGCACATCTGTGGAGTGTGGGTGGAAACCGAGCACCTGGAGAAAACCCACGGGGTCACGGGGAGAACATACAAACTTCATACACACAGCACCGATGTCAGGATCAAACCTGGGTCTCTGGAGCTGTAAGCTGCAACTCTACCGCTGCGCCACCGTGCCGCTCTTGTCAAGCCCCTTGAAAACTTTACATGTTTCCATGAGATCATTTCTCTTTTATTATGAATTCCAGAGAGTAAGGTCCACATCTGCTTAATCTATCCGCAAGCAACACACTCTCCATCCCAGGAATCAACTCGGTGAATCTTTGCTGCACTTCCTCTATCACAAGATTATTCTTCCTTACGTAGGGTGACCATATCTTTACACAATATACCAGGTGCAGTCCACCAAGGCTCTTTACAATTGGAGCAACACATTTATATTCCTTTCCTCTAACTCTCTTGCAGTAAAGACCAGCATACCATGGATTAATTGTTTGCTGCAACTACATGTTGACTTTCAATGACAAGTACATCCAGATTATTCTGAACCCCAACACATTGCGATCCCTCAGCATCACACAAGCTTCGCTGACGTTAAATCAAATATTAAGCTTACCTTTAACTCGCAGTCCTCATTGATCGCCAAATTCCCGGGTTTAAGATCCTGACAACAGAACAATCAGACACTTAAGTTAGTCCAGGGATACAGAGTTTTGGTGGCTTGTGGTTTTTAATATGTGTGATTCCATTGCGAGTGCACTCTTTTCTGAGTCATGAAAATCACGAAAACCACTTCAAGACTTGAGCACAAAAATCCACAGCGACATCCCAGTTTGTTAGAGAGGAAGTGTTTTTCTGCTGATGGCCCGTCTTTTGAGTGAGAGCTATTTGTTACTCCGATCGCTTCATCAGAACAGTAACTACAGTTCACTGGCTGAGTCATTGGGTGGTGTCAGGGTTATGGAGAGAAGGCAAGAGAAAGAGGTTAGGAGGGAGAGATAGATCAGCCATGATTGAATGGCGGAGTAGACTCGATGGGCCAAATGGCCAAATCCTGCTCCTATCACATGATCTTACGATCGTGTGACTGTAGAGCACTTGGCTTAGCCTGGAATGTCTGGAGGAATACAGATCTCTCATCCTCAATGACCTCGTTTATGTCACAATGTTGACGAGAACACCCCTACTATGAGCACCATGTTGAAAAATGACAGCGGGGGCCAGTTTAAAGATTTGATGAGTCAGTTCTATGGTCCACAGCCAGTGTATTTTGCAATAACCACACATAACCACAGGCCACATTTTCAGTCATGTATATTACAACCAAAATGCTAGTGACTATTTACTGCCTGGTTTCTGCTTCAATTGCTATCAAGCAAACACATTCAATCGTTTTGTTATTTTAGATCCAGAAAAGATGAATGGTCTTTTTTATATGTTTGGCAACATAATTTGCTGGTGATTGTTTTTAAAGCCACCCTCAGTCTTAAAAACCTACAATCTGGGAACAGCACAGTTGTGCAGCTGGCAGAGCTGCCGCTTCACAGCGCCAAAGACCCGGGTTCGATCCTGACCTCAGGTGCTCTCTGTATGAATGTGGAGTTTGTACGCTCTCCCTGTGACTGCATGGGTTTCCTCTGGGTGTGCCAGTTTCCTCCTACCTCCCGAAGATGTGCACAATTGTAGGTTAATTGGCTGCTGTAACATTTCTCTTAGTGTGTAGGGAGTAAATGCAAAAGTGGGATTACATAGAGCTAGTGTAAACGGGTGTTGGATGGCCAGCGTGGACTCAGTAGGCATGCTTCCATGCTGTATCTCTAAACTAAAACTAGACTAAAAACTGAGTTTTTAACTTAACCAGCTGCTAAGGACCGATTTTAAAAATATGCACTGCTTATAAAAAACATGCCAATTTAGAATATGCTTGAATTATTGAAAGAACACAAACAGACCAATATGCGTTGTAAAAAGGCAAATTATTGTACAAATCTAAGATAGACACAAAAAGCTGGAGTAACTCAGCGGGACAGGTAGCATCTCTGGAGAGAAGGAATGAGTGATGTTACTTCAGACTGGTTAGGGATTTTGTACCTTGTTAGCTTTAAACTCCCGCTTGGAGTCCAGACGTCCCTTGAGTGTCTCACCCAGGGAATTACAACACACGTGAGCCACTGATATATATAATTTTTTTAAACATTTAATTAAAAGACACATAAGAAGTAGGATGTGATTTTAACTGAGAATCCACGTACTTCCCTCTATATTGACACACTGGTTATGGGGAATGATAATTACAGCCACATCCCCTCACGTGAAACCAATAAAATGCACTGATCATGTTACCAACAGAGCTGAATCACGAGCCCATGCCATGACCATGGGCTTGAATATTATTTGCTTATCACCTTTGTTAATCGAGTCTTGCCTTAATGTGCCACAAAACAACAGGATAAGCACTACACCTGGCAACAGAGCAACTTCCAAGTGCTGGAAAGTAAGACTTGACTTTATTACAGAGATACAGTGCAGAAACAGGCCCTTCAGCCCACCGAGTCCGTGCTGACTAGTGAACTACCACCATCCTAGGGACAATTTACAATTTTACCGAAGCCAATTAACCTACAAACCTGTACGTCTTTGCAGTGTGGGAGGAAACTGGAGCACCCGGAGAAAACCCATGTGGTCACAGAGAGAACATACAAACTCTGCACAGACAGCACCCAAGGTCAGGATGGAACCCAGGTCTCTGGTGCTATAAGACAGCAACTCTACCATTGCACCAGTGTGCTGCCTAAACTAAACTTATTTAGCAAAACAATGCTCAGGAACCTTACTTAGTCTTTATTTTGTGGACTATATTTACGTTACACATTCGCTCAGCTAACAACATTGAACTTCATTGCTCCTGCACGTACCTGAGACATGTTTGTAATATGGACCTTCCTTTGTGCTGGACTCAGCAAATGATAAATTTTCTCTACAAATTACGAAGGCTGTAATGCTGTTCTGGAGAAACTGCTGGAGTGAACATTACACCTCACTTTATAAATTGAGGACCAGAAGACATAGGTTTAAGGTGAGGAGGGGGGAAGATTTAATAGGAACCTGAGAGGTAACTTTTTCACACAAAGGGTGGTAGCCACGAACTGCTGGAGGAGGCAGGTACTATCGCAACGTTTAAGAAACATTTAGACAGGATAGGACATGTTTCGAGGGATATGGGCCAAATGCAGGCAGGTGGGACTAGTGTAGATGGGACATGTTGGCTGGTGTGAGCAAGTTGGGCCGAAGGGCTTGTTTCCACGCTGCATCATTCTATGACTATGCTTGAAGTTGTATTAAATATTTTCTGAGACACAAACCATCCAGTCTGGTGTGTTCATATTTCCAAAAAGTGATACCCAGATAATATTCATTCTTTTCTGTATTGTCCAGTGGCAATACAATTACAATCAATAAAACCTATCAGTTATGTCAGAGCATAAAACGGACTTACCCTGTGGATGATCCCTGCAGAGTGGATGTACTGTTAAAAAGACAAGACATGTTTTAAAATAAGGAAGAGTCACATATATCAGGTCCTAGTTAGAGATTTTTTTCAGCAATAAAATATACTTATTTATCAACAAATTCATTGCTTCACAATCCGTGCGCACTGAAAAACAAATATGTGGTTTGGAAAATGTGGAGAAATTCATAGATAGAGTTTTACAGCGTAAAGCAGGCCCTTCAGCCCAGCATTTCTATGCTAACCATTGTGACTATACTAATTCCTCATGTGAATTAATTTCACATCCTTTATGCTTTGCCCCATCAAATATCTGACCAAATGCCTCTTAAATATCATTAATATCCCCGTCTATCACCTTCTCTGCAGATATGAACTATGAGTAAACAATTTACATCTTTAAACCTCCTCCTTTTCATCTTAAACCTAGTCTAGTTTCAGACACCCCACTCACAGGAAACAGATTCTGACTATCCACCCTATCTATGCCTCTCATCATTTTAAATACCTCTATCATGTTAACTCTCAGCCTCCTTCACTTCAGGGAAAACTGACCTAGAATATCAAACCTCTCCTGAAAATTCAAGCTCCTGAAACCAGGCAACATCCTTGTGCATTATTCTGCATCGTCTTGAGTTTAATCACAACCATTGACCAGAACTGCACACATGACTCCAAGCTGGCCCTAACCAATGTCCTGTACAATATTTTGAAACATGATGGACTCAACAGCTCAGCCGAGGAAGGAGAACATACCATACACCTAAGACACAAAATGCTGGAGTAACTCAGTAGGGCAGGCAGCATTTCTGGAGAGAAGGAATGGGTGACTTTACGGGTCAAAACCATACACCTTCCATGCCACCCTGTTTACCTCTGTTCTTACCTTCATGGAACTATTTCTGGTATCCCATGGCCTCTCTTCAACATTCTTCCCAGGGATCTGCCATTCAATGTGTAAGTTCTGCCCTGGATTAACTTCTCAAAATGCATCACTTCGCACTTGCCTGAGTGAAATTTCTTAGCTTGTAATAGGCATATAAAATAAAATATTCCGTGGTATGTGAAAATCTGGAGTAACATTTCAGCAATCTTTAAATTTAAATTTATCAATTTTAAACAAATTACAGATTAGTTACTTAGTCAATGTTTGAAAGAGGTGGATAAGCCGACCTTTAGGCCTTTTAGGACTTGATACACCAGAAATTGGATCCGATCTTCAGTCAGTTTCTCATGCTTCATTAGTTTGCTGAGGTCCATTCCCATAAAAGGCATAACCAAATAACTGCAAAAACAAAGCAAATTAATAAATGTAGCATCAACATAACACAGGAAAGGGTTCTTGCATCCTGCTGCTTCCTTAGTTTGAAGAGCTACATCAGGAGGAGCTCGTAGGTGAAGTTTTTCTCAGTGGTAAGCCATGTCTAGACACAGCATGGTGATTTTAAGTTTAGTTTAGACTCAAAATGCTGGAGTATTTCAGCGGGTCTGATGCTGCCTGGCCCGCTGAGTTACTTCAGCATTTTGTGTCGACCTTCGATTTAAATCTGCAGTTCTTTCCGACACATTAAGTTTAGTTTAGTTTAGTTTAGAGATACAGTGCGGAAACAGACCCTTCGGCCCACCGGGTTCGTGCCGCCCAGTGATCTCTGCACATTAATACTATTCTATACACAGTAGGGGCAATTTACACATACACCAAGCCAATTAACCTACATACCTGTACCTTTGGAGTGTGGGAGGAAACCGATGATATCGGAGAAAACCCACACAGGTCATGGGGAGAACGTACAAACTCCGTACAGACAGCACACGTAGTCGGGATCGAACCCGGGTCTCCGGCGCTGCAAGGCCGCAACTCAACCGCTGCGCCACCGGGCATGTGAGAGTCTTTAAAAAATGGGACTAAAATGACAGATTTTTGTTTTCCAAATTATACATTGTAGAAGCTCAATAATAAGAAGCTTTATTGAAAGATTATATTTACATAAAAATAATCAGTTCAGCTTAGTTCTAATGTCCGCTCCCTGGACAACAAACTTGACGAACTGCGTCTTCTCAAAACACATACAGGGATATAAGACTGCTGTGTGTTTGTTTTCACGGAATCATGGCTCCACGGTAATATCCCGGACACGGCAATACAGCTGGAGGGAATGACATGGTTCCGTGCGGACAGAGAGGCAGCTAGCTCTGGTAAGAGCCGAGGTGGAGGCCTGTGCTTGTACATAAACAAGGACTGGTGTGTGAACGCTACGATAGCCGGGAAACACTGCTCTCCGCTGATAGAATTCCTCATCGTGAAATGTCGGCCTTTCTATCTGCCGAGCGAATTCTCCGTTGTTTTTGTTGTGGCTGTATATGTTGCTCCAAGTTGTGGCTGTATATGTTGCTCCAAGTGCTAATGTAAATTCTAAGGCCAACGAAGCACTGGGAGCTCTGCATGACGCCATCAGTGAGTTCCAGACCAAATATCCTGATAGCTTCATTGTGGTGGCTGGGGATTTTAATCACACCAGCCTTAAGACTCTGCTCCCAAAATTCAAGCAATATGTGGATTTTGAGACCAGGGGAGAGAACATCTTGGACTTGGTTTACACCAACACCCAAGAGGCTTACAAGGCAGCCCCATGCCCTCACCTGGGCCACTCGGACCACATTTCAGTGTTTTTAACACCAGCCTACAGACCTCTGCAAAAACAAGTCAGAGCGGAGAGAAAACACACCAGGGTCTGGCCAGAGGGAGCAGCATCAGCACTGCAGGATTGCTTCCTGCACACTGACTGGGATGTGTTCAGGACAGCAGCATCCTATGATGACCTCATCAACATCGAGGAGTACGCAGAGACTGTAACCAGCTACATTGCCAAGTGCACCGAGGATGTCACTATCATGAAAACCTTCACTGCACGTGGAAACGAAAAGCCATGGATGACAGCAGAGGTGCGCTCGCTGCTGAGGGCTCGTGATGCAGCCTACAGAGCCGGTAACACAGCCGCTCTTCGATCTACCAGGACTGCACTGGAAAAAGGAGTCAGGGCAGCGAAACGTGCCTATGCAGGGAAAATCCAGGGACACCTCTGTGACACAGGAGACACCAGGAGGATGTGGAAGGGAATCCAAACACTGACGGGGTACAAGGCAAGGCAGCAGGTAACTGACACCGACACTTCTCTCCCAGATGAACTAAACAACTTCTTTGCACGTTTTGATGCAGCAAACACCACACCCAAGGGGAGAGCCAGCCCCTGCTTACGAACCGACCAGCCAGTCCTGACCATAGACCCGATGGACACATGGAGAATCCTGTCTAAGGTCAACCCGTGGAAAGCAGTCGGACCCGACAACATCCCAGGACGTGTGCTCAATGAATGTGCTGAGGAGTTAGCAGATGTGCTAACAGACATCTTTAACATCTCCCTTAGTCAAGCTATTGTCCCCACATGCCTCAAAACTTCCACAATAATCCCCATAACGAAGAAACCAGTGGTTGCCTGCCTAAATGACTACCGCCCTGTCGCCCTGACCCCAATAATAATGAAGTGTTTTGAACGCCTGGTGAAACCCCACATTACTGCCAGCCTCCCCTCATCGTTAGACCCCCTCCAGTTTGCCTATCGCCCCAACCGTTCTACAGAGGATGCCATCTCTACCACGCTGCACACAGTACTCACGCATCTGGAAAACAAAAATACATACGCCAGAATCCTGTACATTGACTTCAGTTCACCGTTTAACACCATCATCCCACAGAGACTTGTGGAGAAACTAACCCTGCTGGGCCTCAACACCACCCTGTATCACTGGATCTTGGACTTTCTGACAGAGAGACCGCAGTCAGTCCGTGTTGGCAAGAACACTTCAGGCTCGATCACGCTGAGCACCGGCTCCCCTCAAGGCTGTGTGCTCAGCCCGCTGTTGTTCACACTGCTCACACATGACTGTGCTGCCAGATTCAGGGACAATAAGATCATAAAATTCGCGGATGACACAACAGTGGTGGGACTCATCAGCGGAGATGACGAATCAATGTACAGGGAGGAAGTAAAACAACTAGTGGACTGGTGCGGCAAAAATAATCTAGAATTAAATGTCGACAAAACAAAGGAGATGGTTGTCGACTTCAGGAGGGCGCAGCCAAAGCATACACCCCTCAACATCAGTGGCACCACAGTGGAGAGAGTGGAGAGCATAAAGTTCCTCGGTGTGCAAATTACAGACAGCCTCACCTGGTCCAGGAACACCACTGGGACCGTCAAACGGGCCCATCAGCGACTGCACTTCCTGAGGAAACTAAAACAGGCCTCACTCCCCACCAACATCCTCAGGACTTTCTACAGGGGTACGGTGGAGTCTGTACTCACGTACTGCATAAATACGTGGTACTCCACCTGCAACTGCTCGGACAGGAAGGCTCTGCAGAGGGTAGTGAGGGGAGCAGGGAGGATCATTGGCGTCTCCCTACTCTCGGTACAAGAACTGTTCCAGAGCCGCTGTCTTAAAAAAGCTCAGAGAATTGCTAAGTACAACCTGCACCCCCTCCACATACACCTGGATCTCCTGCCATCAGGCAAGAGATATCGCAGCATCAAAGCCCGGACTACAGACTGCTAAACAGCTTCCTGCCACAGGCTGTGAGGCTGCTAAACAGTCACTCTGTACTCACAGTCACCTGATTCTGCGGCTTGGCACGGACACTTTAATAACTGGCACTGGCCACTTCAATAACTGGCACTGGCCACTCAAATCAGCTGCCCCGGACATTTTTATGATTGGTTTTACTGTATTTTAACGTTGTTGTTTTATCTGCTTTTAACTATTTATACTGTTCCATCAGGGACTGGATTCTTTTTAGTGTTATTATGTGTGAAATGTTTTAAATTTCATGTGCGATGCTCCGGTATTCCCTGGGAAACGTCTTTTCATTTTGCACTGTACAACTGTTGCTTGCAAGATGACAATAAAGATTGATTGATTGATTGATTGATTGATTGATTGGTTTATTGTCACGTTTGCCGAGGTACAGTGAGAAGCTTTTGTTGCGCGCTAACCAGTCAGCAGAAAGACTACACATGATTACAATCGGGCCATTCACAGTGTACAGATAAACATGTACAGCAAACTGCACTTCGAGCAAAATAATCAAAGCAAATCCATTTAATTGCTGAAAATGTTATAGTCATATTAATTCTATATTTGAAAAGGTTTTCTAATTGGACATAATTGTTGTGTTGACCCTTTTTATTCATTTATCCTTCACGATCCACGCACAAAAAACGACACAATTGGAACATCTTTTTCAAATTGTTTTTATTGTTTTTCTTGTCATCGCCTTCTCTCCTGGGGCAAGATTTGCATTCAAGGAAAGATGTGCACATTCGATACAATTGTTAGCAACTTCATAGTTGATCGTGTTTGTGCATTGAACAGAACCATTATTACATTTTTATGTTAAAATTAATTGAGGATGCAATAATCAAGGGATAATATCATGATTCTAGCACTTAGAAACATAGAAACATAGAAACTAGGTGCAGGAGTAGGCCATTCGGCCCTTCGAGCCTGCACCGCCATTCAATATGATCATGGCTGATCATCCAACTCAGTATCCTGTACCTGCCTTCTCTCCATACCCCCTGATCCCTTTAGCCACAAGGGCCACATCTAACTCCCTCTTAAATATAGCCAATGAACTGGCCTCAACTACCTTCTGTGGCAGAGAATTCCAGAGATTATCCAGATTTTTTATTTGCAGTAGTGATGTCATTGCAATCATCTAGGTGCAGGTATTATTATTGGTTACATGCTCTTGGTTACATGGAGCGGTTGTGAAACACTATCATGTGCTTTCTGCTTTGCTGAGCGCAGGCCGAGACTGTGATATTCGAGATCAGCCCGGTTAGGGCTGGATAGAGTGAATGTGGAGAGAATCTTTCCACTAGTGGGAGAGTCTAAGACCAGAGGCCATAGCCTCAGAATAAAATGATGCATCTTTAGCAAGGAGATGAGAAGGAATTTGTTTAGTCAGCGGGTGGAGAATCTGGGGGATTCATTGCCACAGAAGGCTGTGGAGGCTAAGTCAATGGATGTTTTTAAGGCGGAGAATGACAGATTCTTGAGTAGTGCGGGTGTCAGAGGTTATGGGGAGAAAGCAGGAGGATGGAGTTGCGAAGGAAAGATTGATCAGGCATGTTTGAATGGCAGAGTAGACTCGATGGACCGAATGGCCTAATACTGCCCCTGAACCTATGAACATGAGCATCACTGGAGGTCTGTGTTGGGTTTGACTCCAGTCTTGCAAAAGGATGTCAATAATTTGACACAGAACTCTGTCACTTCATGAGGGTTCTGCCCTGCTGTCTTCACATGTCAGAAATGTGTTTACAGACTCCTTCTTTAATTTCTGTTTGCATGACTCAAACACTTCTCAATAGACTTCTCACCTCCTCAATTATCCCAAACTTTGGAATATTTTGCTTTCCAAAAACAGTTTATATCCTTCTACTTATCTATAAATCAGGTTACGCGAAGATTATTTTGGATCAGTCTTTTCCCAAACAAAATCATACAATCAAAAAAATGTGCAGGAATACACGGCACAGAATCAGGCCCTTCGGCCCACATTTTCCATGCTGGCTGTAAGGTCTATCAACACTAATCCCATTGGCTACATGCCCATGTCCCACTATACCTTTCCTCTACAAGTACCTGTCTAAACACTTTTTTGTAATTACATCTGCCTCCACCTCTTCCTCTGGCATCTCGTGTCCAGATAAGCACCAGCTTCTGAGTGAAATACGTACCCCTCAGAACTTCTTTAAATTTCCTCTCTTCACTTTAAACCTCTGCCCTCTAGTTCTTAACTCACCTATCCTGGACAAGAGATTTATAAAATCCCTCATAACTTTATAAACCTAAATGTTTTGTATATTGTTGAAACGTTTCATTCCACCACTCATGAGCCTAAATATAGAAATCAACTTGCACACTCTTTTCTGAACCCTTTCTAATACATCAATGTGTTTTTCAGAGTGAGCTAAAGAAAGAGCAGCCCTGGCAACTTTAACATTTTTTGTTTGATCAGGAACGTGGGCCTCACTGGCAAGATCATTGTTGGTAAAGTCTGTGGCCTGAACTGAATGGCTCACTAAGGGCATTTCAGAGAGATCACAAGCTCATAAACGATAGGAATAGAATTAGGCCATTTGGCCCATTAAGTCTATTCCGCCATTCAATCATGGCTGATCTCTGTCTCCCTCATAAATCCACTCTCCTTCCTTCTCCCTATAACCTCTGAACCTGTACTAATCAAAAATGTATCCATCTCTGCCTTAAATATATCCACTGACTTGGCCTCTACAGCCTTCTGCAGCAAAGAATTCCACAGAATCACCACTCTCTGACTAACGACGGATTTAAAGCAGTTAATACTGCTGAGGGTTTGGAGTTACATCCAGGCCAGACTGGATAAGACCAGTCGACAAGCTACCTTCAAGGGCTCCAGCGAACCAGATGCTATTTTACAAAAATCAGATAGCTTTGTGGTTATCCCTTTGAGGCTGGCTCTTTATTCAAATTATTTAATTAATTTAATTTGATATAATTTAATGAACCAAATTTGAATTCTCCAGCTGTGGTTCGAACTCATGTCTGTCTGTGCAGCGTCTTGTGGCTTATTTTTTTCTTGTGGTTTAATATACTGCAGCCCCCAATTTGCTTCATAATTGCTTTGGAGGAGCCAACGCCAGATGGCTTCATTAACGATTACCTCAGGGTAGAAGGCAAGTGTTGCGTCGATTACCAGACTAAGAATGAAATAAATGGAATGCTAGTGGTGGATGGTAGTAAATGGAGAATGGTGGAGATTTAGCAGCATATTGGGAAGGTTTTGTTTACGTATGCTTAATGGAGTTATATTTCCATTAGAATGCTTCGTTATATCTGGCCCTTCCTTTCTTTACCTTTCAAAGACGGTCCTCCGTTAATGATGAGCATCACCCAGAGATAATTGCTCATTTGCATTCTAAGGAACACTGTAAATTATTTGGCCTAAGATTGAGGAAACTACGTTGATTCAAACTCAAACGGTAGCTTTGTAGGATAGTAAGCTTTTATATGAGTGACTAAGCCAAAACTGTCAGACTTGCATGCGCTGAATAATTCACTCACTGTAGCTGGATAAGATCTCGCATGTTCACAATATGCAAAATGACGGATGCATTATACAAACTAGTTTTTCTCGGCAGCACTAAGAACAAAAAACTCCATTCACCATTCATAATCAAAACCTTCCCAAATGCTGCAACACCATTACTGTACTATCACTTGGATACCTTTTCCATTATTACCCGCCAGCCGCTGTCCATATATTAGCTGTTGAAATATTGTATAACATGTTCCATTTTGTCACTTCTGCACCAGACTCTTTAGCAGCCAATATGAAAATGGGACATCAAAAATGCTGTCCATATTTGGCACCAATACAATTAGCTAACCTGCTGGCTAAAGGTCTCATACAAAAGAAACCTCACATTATCTCACCAATGAATCTAACGTTCAAAGTTCTGCAGATGTGGCATTTCCAAGCAGGGATCACAGGAGAACGGTGGGATACGCAATGTGGTTGCTCCCCCCCCCCCCCCACAGTTGCCAGGAAAATGTGCAGTTGTACAATACAGGACATCAACATTCACTGTGGCTAGTATTTGCACAATGTTCTTTCTAAAACATGTTAGCAGTGATAGCAGAGAGACATTTCTACATGTCTCTCAGTGTACAATGGCAGGAGGGGCTATATTGTAGGTTTACCCCAGAGAGACTTTGCAGTAAGCTTCAGTCATCTTCAATTGGATCAGCTCCCAATTGCACATTTACTTACTGAACCATTTCAGCAATCATATTGTCAGCAGGGACCAACTCACCCCATATGTTTTTTTAATGGATTTTCTAATGCCCTACAATGCATTTTCTACCATTTGCCTAACACTGATGTCCCACAGGTATCTAAAGGTGCTACATTTAAAAAGTGAAGCAATACCATTTGAGGATCACGTGCTGGGTATGGAAAGTAAAGTAAGAAATCATTTATTGCTCTTCATTTATAATGAAATAATTCCTCACAGTGTCCATTCATGATTTTGTAATGGGCGTAACTGCAAATGTTTATTGTCTAGATATTGGAACAAAGCACACGTGCCTGGTGACAGTTTTCTTCTATGAAATGAGAAATAACTATTTAAAAAAATCACTCCTAAAAGGCCAAAGGAGGGAAAGGAATGGTTTTAAAAAGTGGCCACTGAGAGGAGATCCAATTCTGGAGCTTTGTGCCTCTTCCAGGGCAGGTGGGACTGGCACAAGAAGGAAAGATTACCCCCTCCCCACCCCCCCAAACTGGAGGGCACCAATATTCCTGCAGGGATGTTTGCTAGTGCTGCTCAGGAGGGTGTCAACTAGTGTGGCCGTGCGTGGGTTACACTATAGCCCTCCCCTTAGCCAGCGGGAGCTAGAGGAAGAGATATAGAGGCAGATCATGGAATAACAAGGTTATTGTAATGTCGGAACAAGGAACTGCAGGTGCTGCTTAATACACAAAAGGACACAATGTGCTGGAGTAACTCAACAGGCTAAACAGCATCTGGAGAACATGGATAGGTGACGTTTTGGGCTGAGACCCTTGCTCAAACTGACCTGCTGAGTTATTCTAGCATTTATGGTATATTCGGCGGTTAATATGTGTTGAACATAACAACCTGCATATTGCACAGCGTGTATCAGAAACTGTTTAGTTTAGTTTAGTTTAGAGATGCAGCGCAGAAACAGGCCCTGCGGACCAAGAGTCCACACCGACCAGCAATTCCCGCACATTCAACACCATGCTACACACACAAGGGACAATTTTTACTCTATACCAGCCAATTAACCTACAAACCTGTACGTGTTTGGAGTGTGGGAGAAAAACGAAGATCTCGGAGAAAACCACGCAGGTCACAGAGAGAATGTACAAACTCCGTAAAGACAAGCACCCGTAGTCAGGATCGAACCCGCGTCTCTGGTGCTGTAAGGCAGCAACTCTACCGCTGCACCACCGCCCGAGTTGATTTCCCTCTTATGAAAGCGACAACCAAGAAGGGATACCAACGCCTGTTCTTCCTGAGGGGACTGAGGCCCTTTACTATTTTCTACAGATGCGGCATAGAAAATTTATTTTCGGCTTGTGTCACAGCTTGGTTTGGGAATAGCTCTACCTCATGTCGCAGGAAGATGCAGAGAGTTGTGGATGCAGCCAAGCCCATCATACAGACCAGACTTCTCACCATTGATTCCCAAAGAAACCCATGGAATGACAGGCAGAAAGTACAGAAGCTTGAAAGCATGCACCACCAGACTCAGGAACAGCTTCTTCACCTCTCTTATCAAGCCTCTGAATGGAATTTATTCCGTAAGCTAAGGTACCTTTTGATTCACCTCTACCCCATTCAGAACATTGGACTCTGTCGAAGGAACCGATGCACTACTGTGCACTACAATGCTGAAAACTATATTCTGCACTCTGTACCTTCCCCATTGCTCTATCTATTGCACTTGAGTTTGAATTGATTGTATCTATGTATGGTAATACCTGATCTGTTTGGATAGAATGCAAAACAATGCTGTTCACTGTTCCTCGGTACATGTGACAATAATAAACCTAAATATAAACTTGAAACTCAAAAAAGCTGCAGATGGTAGAAATCTGAAATAAAAACTGAAAATACTGGAACCACTCAGCAAGTCAGTCAGCACCTGTAGAAAGAGAAACTGAGTTCTGACAAAGGTGCAGCATTTTTGCTTCTAGTTTCATATTGGACAGTCTATTATAATGTTTTGTCTGCCATTGGATTTTGTTCCAGAAACCTTTCTGGATCCAACCTGAATGAATGGAGAGTATCCTTGGCAGAATTGTCAATAAGCTCTCACTGTCCAGTGAACAATCTTGGCTGTTAATTTTGACCTTGAACATACTTCAACTCTGCATTTTTTTTAACGACATTATTGCTTTTTCACATATGTTTCTCTACTTTGTTAAAGTCACTTTACGTGACACGGTTTAAAATTCATTGGTTAATCAGGAAAAATGAAGATTATTTTAGTTACTTTACATGTAATTATCTTTATTCATAACAAATAAAGTCTGTTAACAAAGCAATGTTATCCATGATGACTGATAAAGTAAAAATACAATGAGTTCTCTTTGCTATGTGAAGAAGGAAGTTACACTGTAACAGTTTGATAAATTTAATTGCCAATGCTTTATCCTTTCCCTTTGCATATAAAGCTTGCCAACCAAATTTTTCCATGGTGGTGCAGGGTGGGGTAACGGTAGAGTTTCTGCCTTACTGCGCTTTCAGTGCCCGAGAACCGAGTTTGACCCCGACTACGGGTGCTGTCTGTACAGAGTTTGTACGTTCTCCCCGTGACCGCATGGGTTTTCTCCGAGATCTTTGGTTTCCTCCCACACTCCAAAGACGTACAGGTTTGTAGGTTGATTGGCTTTGTATAAATGTAAATTGTCCCTAGTGTGTGTAGGATAGTGTTAATATGTGGGGATCGCTGGTTGGTGCGGACTCGGTGGGCTGAAGGGCCCGTTTCCACCATGTATCTCTAATGTAAACCAAACTAAACTAAATAAAACTGAGATAAAGAAGTTTCTACATTTTTCATTTTAATTTGCAGTTTCAAAATAATTAATTGTCAACTTCTTCTTTGTTTAATCAGTGCTCCAGGAATGAAACGCAGATCCGTTTATTCATATTTTCTTATAACCTAGGAAGCCACTCAGCTAATCAAGCCCTCAGAACAATCGCTCTCCTCCTTTTAATTCCCAGTAACATATTCTTTCCCACGCAATCATCCCATCTGACTCTGCTGTCCACTTTCACACAGCCTTCCTCCCTTCACCGTAGTTCCACCTAATTCCTTGCCAGAACTCCCCAGAGTGCTGGTCATATTTTGATGTGACCCCTTTAATAATAGAAACCTTTTTATGTGTACATGTTATGTGTACATGTTATGTGTTTTATGTTGTGATTTGGATGGGATATAAATTAATATAAATTAATTAATGAACAAAAACTTACAAATCATGAAATTTCTCCAACGACAGGTCTGGTGTGAAAACATCCAACAGCCCAATAACCTAAAGGAAAATACAGAACACTATTACACTTTAGTCATGATTATTCTCCGAGACAAATAGAAAATGAGAATGTTTCCGATGAGATTTCTTTTCATTTTTAAAAGTTATGAATATATTTTAAAATCTGAAGCACTTTCATGTTTATTGTTCCAAATTCTAATTGTAATATCACTGGCTCTTTGGAGTACATGTCTTTGATTTACGAAGCTAACTTTCATTATAATACATCTAACGCCACTCTCTGTGCATAAGTATACAACGCACCAACATGCCCCTCATACATATTGTTCAACCGTTTCAACTTGCAAACTTTCACTGAACAAGATGTTTTCCAGGAATGCATCCATTTCTTAAATCTACGAGTGAGTGCTGTGAAATAGCAGCCTGTTTTAAAACTCTGCCTGGTTCTTTTCCATTAGCTTTGATGAAGAATAGGTGATCGGAAGAGCTGTGAATTAATGCTACTGCACAAGACAAATTCACAGAACCAATGTTTCTTTGGACTGATTCTTACAGAAATCAAAGTTACAGATTCACAAAATACTCTGAAGTCAAAAATAAATACTGATATGGTTTTCTCAAATATTCATTGAGCGTTGCCAATAGTTTTGCCAAGCTTGCCGTAGATACATAATCCCATTAGAGCGTTGAATTAAATTATTTGATAATAAAGCTTTGTTATATGGATAATAAAGCTATAATAATAAAGCTTTAATAAACATACTTTTTAGTTCAGTAATAAGCAAACCAGTTCCTAATATTGCCATTAATTTCTAATGCTTAAATGAAAGACAGCACAGGATAATGCCATCTCCCCTCCCCCACCACTTCCCAATGGCCCAGCCCTAATCCATCCCAGAACTAGACAAGCAACGCCATTCAAATATAAAGTTCCTCCCTGTGTTAGGGAGCATGGGGGTTGGCTAGGCAGGAGCATTTACATGGCCCAGAGATAGCCACAGTCAAATCTCCAGAACCAGAACTCTTTGGTATTTGATGGAAGCTACTAAGAAGAAGGTTCCAATTAAATTTGGATATCTTGGTTTAGAGTTTGAATAGAGGAGATACAAGAGACTGGGAGGAACTCAATGGGCCAGGAAGCACCTGTGGAGGAAAATGGACATACGAATAGTTGGGACCCTTCTTCAAGACTTGAGAGAACGTTGCCGAGGGAGCTATATTTGGAAGAGATTTAATAGTGGAGCTGTAAAATGGAGACACAAGAGACTGCAGAAGCTGGAATCTTGAGCAAAACACAAACTGATGGAGAAACTTAGTGGGTCAGGCAGCATCTGTGGAGGGTAATAGTCTTAAAGAAGGGTCCCAAACAGGAACACAATCTGTCCATTTTCATTCGCTTATGCTGCCTGACATGTTTAGTTCTTAAGCTAAATTGAAGCATTCATAATATGTGAAACGATTAATTGAATGCACAACAATGGGAAAATTGAATTATTTATTAATACAATGAAAGATTGTTCAATACAAGGCAGTCTAAACAAAATATTTAAACGTATGAATTTTCCAGTTTTTTTTGGTCAGATTCAACAGGCAAGCCATAATTAACTATCAATTAGATCACTGAGAATGGCACAAAAATAGTAAATACAGTCTAAGAAATTAATTCCTTAACTATGTTAGCTGTGAAACCTCGAGACATTGATAACATACATTCAGAATTTGAACAAACTGTGTTATTCATACCATTTTCTTTCTATCTAAATGCAGTTTCACTTCAGAAAAAGATGCGCTAACATCAAACAAACAAGGAGTTATGTGAAAGATTGTCAAGGATCGGAACCAATGACACCATTTAAAGAGGGAATTGATGAGCTTAGGTATACACTTGTCGTACTTTGTCAGATCAGTTGGTTTTGATATGCTGGATAACTATGGCACAGAACTGGGTGAATCCATAACAGACTTGTTGACTCACTGAATAACCGCTGGGAAATTTACAATCTGGATTAGCACCAGCAATAAATAATGCTCAACTCAGCTCTCTGAGCCACGAAATACCTTCATAGCTTCAATCCAAGTTAGCATCTTTCAGTTAAAATGCCCATAAAATACTGAGAGAATTGATCAAAATTGTCTTGTCCCATCATGAGAGAGGAAGATGACTGAAACTGGCATCAACAATCACAATATAAATCTTAAAATACAGAACAATTACTACAAAGAGATGTAATCATGTTCTTTTGACAATGGAAGAGCAGCAATCAATTCATGTCCAGAAATACTCAAAGCAGTTACTACTTGTGGCACTAATATCATTGTAAGCCTACACTTATATCAGCAACAGAAATAACAGTACAATCAGAATTTACAATTGGTGGCTATCTTACAGTTAAGTGCTCAATGTTATCAAATGTACCAAATAAGTAATCTACAAACCCTATTGTGATGTTATAGTTCTTATCCTGTATGCTTTGAGTTGAACTCAATTCTGCCTCAGGTGACAAGCTGAAGATTATTTGTAGCCCTGGAATCCTCAGTTCCAACTAAATCCATCTAGCGCAGGAGTAACATTATCTGCTCACTGGCTTTTCCCTCAAGTTTTTTGATAAGTTGAACAATCTACTTACCTCTGCTTAGAACCGTTGGTGTGGCCAAATAAACAGTCAAAAGAGTCAAGAGTGTTTAATTGTCAGAAGTTAGACACAAAAAGCTGGAGTAACTCAGCGGGACAGGCAACATCTCTGGAGAGAAGGAAAGGGTGACGTTTCGGTGTCGTGACCCTTCTTCAGACAATTTGTTTAATTGTCATATGTACAGAAAAACGGAACAATGAAATTCTTACTTGCAGCAGCATAATAAGTCTGTAAACATAGCTCTCATAGATAACAGATACAATGAATTTAAAAAAGAAACAAAGCTTGTGCAAAGAAAGCCATAATTCCCTAGTGCAACCAAGACAGTTCATAGTTCGTAGTTTAGTTGGTGCTTCTGGTGTTCAAGAGCCTGATGGTTATTAGGAAGCAGCTATTCCTGAACCTGGAGGCCATATGATTTTTCTAACATCCTCATCCTTGAGGAGATTTACTAGAATGTTGCCTGGGTTTCAGCAACTAAGTTACAGGGGAAGGTTGAACAAGTTAGGGCTTTATTCTTTGGAGCGCAGAAGGTTAAGGGGGGACTTGATAGAGGTTTTTAAAATGATGAGAGGGATAGACAGAGTTGACGTGGAAAAGCTTTTCCCACTGAGAGTAGGGAAGATTCAAACAAGGGGACATGACTTGAGAATTAAGGGACTGAAGTTTAGGGGTAACATGAGGGGGAACTTCTTTACTCAGAGAGTGGTAGCTGTGTGGAATGAGCTTCCAGTGAAGGTGGTGGAGGCAGGTTCGTTTTTATCATTTAAAAATAAATTGGATAGTTATATGGATGGGAAAGGAATGGAGGGTTATGGTCTGAGCGCAGGTATATGGGACTAGGGGAGATTATGTGTTCGGCACGGACTAGAGGGGTCGAGATGGCCTGTTTCCGTGCTGTAATTGTTATATGGTTATATGGTTATATGTGCCTGTCAAGGTAGATTCCTTAGGTACACAAAATTGCTGGAGGAACTCAGCGGGTGCAGCAGCATCTATGGAGCGAAGGAAATAGGCGACGTTTCGGGCCGAAACCCTTCTTCAGACTGATGGGGGGTGGGGAAAGAAAGAAGGAAAAAGGGAGGAGTAGGAGGAGATCGAGGGCGGGCGGATGGGAGGGTGGGAGGAGACAGCTAGAGGGTGAAGGAAGGGGAGGGGACAGCACAGGCTAGCCAAATTGGGGGAATTCAATGTTGATGCCATAAGGGCGCAAGGACCCCAGACGGAATATGAGGTGCTTTTCCTCCAATTTCCGCTGTTGCTCACTCTGACAATGGAGGAGACCCAGGACAGAGAGGTCGGATTGGGAATCGGAGGGGGAGTTGAAATGCACTTCAACTCCCCCTCCCATTCCCAATCCGACCTCTCTGTCCTGGGTCTCCTCCATTGCCAGAGTGAGCAACAGCGGAAATTGGAGGAACAGCACCTCATATTCCGTCTGGGGTCCTTGCGCCCTTATGGCATCAACATTGAATTCCCCCAATTTGGCTAGCCTGTGCTGTCCCCTCCCCTTCCTTCACCCTCTAGCTGTCTCCTCCCACCCTCCCATCCGCCCGCCCTCGGGCTCCTCCTCCTCCTCCCTTTTTCCTTCTTTCTTTCCCCACCCCCCATCAGTCTGAAGAAGGGTTTCGGCCCGAAACGTCGCCTATTTCCTTCGCTCCATAGATGCTGCTGCACCCGCTGAGTTCCTCCAGCAATTTTGTGTACCTTCGATATTCCAGCATCTGCAGTTCCCTTTTGAACACAAGGTAGATTCCTTTCTTTGCTAAGTACAAGTCATGGAAGAGGAATGTAAATAGGTACAAGGGACCCCCTGATTAACAAAAAGAGCCCACTAGATCTAACATAAACAACAAGTTTCTCTCATGGTAATGGAGCAGACCAAGACTATTTAATTCCACTGGCATGTACAACAGAAAGATAGCATTCCTGGTAAATATGAAAGATCCTGGAATATCTGCAGGATAACAACCTGAATATTCCAAGTGCACTGGACTCTGAGATTCCAATTAACGATTCTCAGGATAATTCTCCGAGAAATTTCCAAAGACACACTGTGAAATATTCATCAAAACGTTCCTTCATCCCTGCTGTTATTAGAGCATGAGACTTTCATAAGCTAAGGCCCTCGCACTTTTTTAAAATCTACACTCAGTCTGCAGCTGATACAATCTGTTTATATTTCTCTCTGCACTACCTGTTGTACCTGTGTATGGTCCGGTTGTATACATAACGGTATGATTTGACTGAACAGCATGCAAGACAATGTTTTTCACTCATCTCAGTGCACAGGTCAAGAATAAACCGATACCAATAGCAGCACCAATACATTGCAAGGTGGAAAAGTGCCTGGCTGTAAATGCATGTGGAGGAGATGATAGGTTGATAAATCAGCAGAATACCATTATTGGAGTTTCTGTTGGTCACACCTATGGTTTAGCTATCCCATTAGATAATGCAGAAGATACTCAGCGAGGCACAGATGGTAACTGATATTTATTCAGGAATTAAATTCTGGGATAACAGAGTAAGGAGCCACTCTTCCCATGGGATGGGGCGAGGACTACTCTGCAGAGTACAAAAGACGTAGCCATAATCTTCACCCTCGGTTGCTCCACTTATGTCCAGTGTTGCTATTCCACCCTACCAGTGCATGTACAGCAATCATTTGACCACTTACACACAGGAGAGGATGGACAGACTTGGGTTGCTTTCTCTTGAATGCCGGAGGTTGGGAGGAGACCTGGTTGAAGTATCTCAAATGATAAGAGGTAGATATGGCAGACAGTCAGGACCCTTTTCCCAGGGTGAAAATTGTGAAAGAGTAGAGGGCGTTGCTTTAAGGTGAGCGGGGCAAAGTTTAAAGGAGATGTGCGGGGCAAGTCTCATTTACACAGAGTGGTGGGGACCTGAAATGAGCGCCCAGGAGTGGTGGAGGAGGAAGATACAATTGTGGCGCTTAAGACGTTTTATGATAGGCACATGGACATGCACGGAATGGAGAAATATGGATCATGCGCAGGCAGATGAGATTTAGTTCATCTTGGCAGCATGTTTGGTACATACATCGTGTGTCAAAAGGCTTGTTCCTGCACCGTTCTCTGTTCTATGAATAGCAGGACTGAAGCCGAGCTCTAAAGGGAAATAGTTATCAGCTTTGGCCCTCTCTTCATACAAACAACTTTGCTTTGCTTCAGTGATTTGGTACCTGACCGGCCTCCATAAATGTTACATCAAGTGGAATTATTTGCCACAGAAGGCCTTGGAGGCCAAGTCAGTGGATATTTTTAAGGCAGAGCTAGAGAGATTCTTCATTAGTACAGGTGTCAGGGGTTATTGGGAGAAGGCAGGAGAATGGAGTTAGGAGGGAGATAGATCAGCCATGATTGAATGGCGGAGTAGACTTGATTGGCCGAATGGCCTAATTCTACTCCTATCACTTATGACCTTATGATCATTCCATTTCACCTCATCCCTGCCCCAGCCCTATCAGTCTGCTTGTCCAGTGTTAAGTTAGTAAATACAGGATTCTTCTAATTCCAAAATGGAATGAATTTTGTCGTTATTAAAGCATTTCAATAGACAATAGACAATAGACGATAGGTGCAGGAGTAGGCCATTCGGCCCTTCGAGCCAGCACTGCCATTCAATGTGATCATGGCTGATCATCCACAATCAGTACCCCATTCCTGCCTTCTGCCCATATCCCCTGACTCCGCTATCTTTAAGAGCCCTATCAAGCTCTCTCTTGAAAGTATCCCGAGAACCGGACTCCTCTGCCCTCTGAGGCAGAGAATTCCACAAACTCACAACTCTCTGTGTGAAAAAGTGTTTCCTCATCTCCATTCTAAATGCCTTACCCCTCAAACTGGCCCCTTGTTCTGGACTCCCCCAACATTGAGAACATGTTTCCTGCCTCTAGCATTTCCAAACCCTTAATAATCTTATATGTTTCAAGAAAACACCCTCTCATCCTTCTAAATTCCAGAGTATACGAGCTCAGCCGCTCCATTCTCTCAGCATTAGACAGTCCCGCCATCCCGGGAATTAACCTTGTGAACCTAAGCTGCACTCCCTCAATACCAATAATGTCCTTCCTCAAATTAGGGGACCAAATACTGTACACAATACTCCAGGTGAGGTCTCACTAGGGCCCTATACTACTGCAGAAGGACCTCTTTGCTCCTATAATCAACTCCTCTTGTTATGAAGGCCAACATGCCACTCGCTTTCTTCACTTTGTACCTGCATGCTTACTTTCATTGACTGATGAACAAGGACCCCCAGATCCCGTTGTACTTCCCCTTTTCCCAATTTGACACCATTTAGATAATGGTGCTCATGATAGAATGTCTTGCACTCCATATTCTCTTTGTTCGCAATATGGTTTCCCTTCACATTTCTTTAGCTGCACACCTTTAAACCCACCCAAGCCCAAAACTCTCTCCACTCCTCTGCTCTGTTAACTGTGTCTTCCTTTTTCTCTCCCACCTTTGTGCTACACTTCTGGACTCAATCTTACTCTCTGGAAATTCTCCCTCAAAAACTCACCACATCTTTAATAGCTTCCCTGAATTGCTGCTCGGAAACCTAAGGAATAAAAGCACGAATAGGCCAAGATATTTCTGTGTGACTTCATTATTCAGTGTGATCATGACTGATCGAGTGCCTTGTCCATTTTCCTTTCCTTGATTTAATTTGTACCCATTGATTTCAGCACTGAACACACTACAAAGGATGAACAGTTATGGATCTCCGAGACAAAGAAATCCCAAAGACATGCAACACTTTGCATGTTATCTTCCTCTTTGTGGCTAATCCTTTATTCCCAGGCAGTGTCCCTGTGATCTGGACTGTCCAGCTAAACTTCATTCTGTACCACCACCGTAGCCCCTTCTCCTCACTGAAACACCCCAGAAAATTATTCTTGATCCAAATTACCATGCAGCTACATGCAAATGCAGTCATTGTCAATTGTGACTGGTATTCGGATAAATAATTAATACTTGCTGCACTATCGAAGGGAAGAATATGTATAATTGATTTGTTTGAATTCACATTGCTTGTATGGATTCCAAATTTTTTTCCACTTTAATATATGTAGTGACTGAACTGAAGTAAAAAAAACACACTGGAAGAAATCGCTAATCGCACTTTTTTCCCCCACCGCAATTGTCGACAGGAAGCATTTCACATGAATACAGCAAATTTTGTGGTCTTTCTTAAAGGCACTATGCCATTGTGTGAATGTTAGCACCAAGTGTGGGAACAGCCTGGATCAACACAAGTGTGTTACCATGGTAACAGTATCTGGATGAAGAACACTGTTACCTAACGTGGACAGAACAAAGGAGCTGCACTGTCTTTGTAAAATGAATTCCTATAGCCACATGGCCCCAGTGCCTCAGTGCAGATTAGGATCAGTGAATGTTACTATGTTAGTGAAGCTCTCTCCATGTAAAAGGGCCCCCTACAATGTCCAGAAATGAGTTTACTTATCATTAAGGAAGAAAGATACACAATTCAAAGTTACCAGGCGTCGAGTGACACAGCAACAGTTTCTAGTTTAAGAAACAGCTTAGGGAATTCACCATAGTCAACTCCGTGGGAGTTCATACTGTTAATATAAATGACTTGGGGTGGCATGATGGCGTAGCGGTAGAGTTGCTGCCTCATAGCGCCAGAGACCCGGGTTCGATCCTGACTGCGGGTGCTGTCTATATGGAGTTTGTACGTTCTCCCCGTGACCTGTGTTGGTTTTCTCCGATATCTTCAGTTTCCTCCCACACTCCAAAGACATACTGGTTTGTAGATTAATTGGCTTGGAATAAAATGTAAAATTGTCCCTAGTGTGTGTAGGGTAATATTAATGTGCGGGGATCGCTGGTCGGTGCGGACTCGGTGAATGAAGGGCCCGTTTCAGCGCTGTATCTCTAAACTAAACTAAACTAAACTGGCAAGCTCACTGATGCACGTTAGGCTGAAGGTTAAGGCAATGCTAGAGTTCTCCAGTCATGATTAATTTCCCTGCATTGGCCTTATGTCCAGTTACATTATAAATCACAATGCACAAAGTGAAGGAATGATCTGGGATTGTTACTGGGACAACAAACAGTGGATCCACATGTAATCATGGAGCCGGGTTATACTTCATAAGTTCAAAGGGCATAGGAGCAGAATCAGTGCCAGTCGGCCCATCGAGTCTACTCCTCCATTGAATCATGGCTGATCTATTTTTTCTCTCAACGCCATTCTCCTGCCTTCTCCCCATAACCGTTAACACTACTGCACCTTTAAATTTAATATGATTTTAATTTCTTAATTTTAATTACTTAATTTAGTGTTAACCACACAAATGCTTTTATTCCCAAAGACATGGACCAGGCATTTGACTGCAAAAGCTATCATAGGCTGTCAGGGAGGTAGATCTTAACAATGAGATGGCTGGAGGCTTGATTGTGACCTGCAGCCTAATCTGCTCCTCGGACAATCATAGAAACAAGGCCCCGGGGTTGTTGGTCATCAGATGCTGCAGGATCTGTGGGAATGTGTGTGGGGTTGGATCAAGTGTGGGAACTAGATGGAGTGGATGCAGAGTAGACACGATGGGCCAAATGGCCTAATTCTACTCCTATGTCTTATGGTTAATTAAATACAAACATACAGAAAAAACAACTGCTCAACTTTCCTTTTCATACTGAGGTTGGTGACTGCACTCACATGAATTGAGACATTGAGACACATTAGCTACGCGAGGTGTCTTGGCCTAAACCTGGTGTGCTGGAACTGGGGTGTTTGCAAACCTTTGGTTCAGTTTGGAACATCCAGGGACATAATAGCGAGTTCATAACCGTTCACATTCTGAGCTGCAGAAAATACGTAATCAGTGTAATTGTGAAAGATTTAACAATGCGGACAAATTTAAACAACAAAGAGAAGGCATTAACTGCCCTATAAATGTTGCTGAATTGGTTATGTAAATTTCAGGATCTAACTAGACATGCTGTTCAATATATCCAGTTAATAAATAGGACAAAATGTTAAACCACAGCTGAATGTGATAAATGAATGGAAATCATGTTTAAACATGAGGCAGACCCTACTAAGATGCATGATGTGCCGACAGGAAGAAAATTCGTTCCTACCAGGAAGATGATGCAGTTTAAGTGACTGCTACCCAGAGGGAGAGACGTGGAACCAGCGTGGAGCTATTAATGTTTATTGCTAGAAAGGCACAGTGACTGGAGAGATACTAATTAAAAGGTGCACAGTAAACCAGGTAAAACAGAGCTCAGTGAGCTAAGACATGAGTCAAGCTAGGCCAGACGTCAGACAATGGGTTCTTGTGCAGGGTCTTTGCCCTGAAGTGTTATATATGTTTCTCTTTCCATCGGTGTTGCCTGAGCTACTGATTCTAGCATCCTCTACTTTCTGCCTGATATCCGTGTGTTCTTCACATCAGAAGCCACCACATGGGGTGGATTTCAAGATAAACCAATGATGTGAAGAAGGCTGGAGTTACTCCATAAATGGAGGCTGTAGGGTAATATTAGGTAACCTCTAACAAACACCCCCCCCCCCCCTCCCTTTCCCTCCCACCGACCTTCTTCCCAACCCCGCCCTGTGCCCACCTGGACTGGCACTTATTTATCCCCTCCCCTTACATTCCCTCCTCTGGCTTCACAATTCATAACTCGCAATCTGTTTGTCTCACACCTCCTGTTCTAATCTCTGCCTTTGTTCCAACCATCGGCCTATCATCCCCCTCCCTCGCCTGTGTCCACCTGCCAGGCTTTGTCCTGCCTCTCTTGTCTTCCAGCTTTCTTCCCCTCTCCCTTGTAATCAGCCTGAAGAAGGGTCCCGACCTGAAACGTCACCTATCCATGTTCTCCAGAGATGCTGCCTGACGCAATGAGTTACTCTTGCACTCTTTGTCCCTTTGCGTATGAACCAGAATCTGCAGTTCTGTGTGACTACAGGTTAGAGTCATAGAGTGATACAGCTGGAAACAGGCCCTTTGGCCCAACTTGCCCACACCAACCAACATGCCCATCTACATTAGTACCACCTGCCTGCGTTTGGCCCATATCCCTCTAAACATGTCCTATCCATGTAGCTGTCTAAATGTTTCTTAAACAATGTGATTGTCCCTGCCTCGACTACCTCCTCTGGCAGCTAGTTCCATACACCCCTGTTTGTGTGAAAAAGTTACCCCTCAGATTCCTATTCAATCTTTACACCCTTAACTTAAGCCTATGTCCTCTGGCTCTTGATTCAACTACCCTGGGCCAGAAGCTCATTGAGTCTACCCGATCTATTCCTCTCATGATCTTATACACCTCGTGGCCTACCAGCGGGCGTGGAGCGCCGTTTCCTGTCGGGGACCGCCCAGCACCTCGGCTTCGGTGGCGGCACAGCGCTGGAGCGCTATTGCGGAGCGGAGCGGGCGATGCCTTGCCTGGGTCGCCGCGCTGGAGCTCCGGTGAGCTGTGACCGCCGTGTTCAACACCTCCGGGCTGCGGGTCTGCGGACCGGAGCGGGCGGCGCCGACTCTAACATCGGGAGCCTGGGAGCTCCAAACCGGCGCGGCCTTGTTGGCTTCGGGAGCCGCGGTCTCCAGTTACGAAGCGGCCGTTCCAGGTGGCCCAGCCGCTGAAAGGACTCTCCCAACGCCGGGGCAACACCACCCGGCCAGAATGGCCAGGAACATCGGGCCTCCGTAGAGGCAATAGCGGTGGCCTCAATAGGCCTGACTTTGGGAGAACTGGAGATGGGGACTGGACATTGTGCCTTCCCCCACAGTGGCAATCATTGTGGGGGGATGATTTTTTTTGTGTGTGAGTTAATATGTTAGTCTGTGTCCAAGATGGCTGTCGGAAGGGAGAGTGGACGCTGGCGCGCTTTAGCTGCCGCTGCTCTCTCTTCACATTGTGTTTTTGATTTTTTGTCTTTGGAGCGATTTCTGTCTTTAATTTGTGTTGAGATGAGAAGAACTTTTTTCACACAGAGAGTGGTGAATCTCTGGAACTCCCTGCCACAGAGGATAGTCGAGGCCAGTTCATTGGCTATATTTAAGAGGGAGTTAGGTGTGGCCCTTGCGGCTAAGGGGATCAGAGGGTATGGAGAGAAGGCAGGTACGGGATACTGAGTTGGATGATCAGCCATGATCATATTGAATGGCGGTGCAGGCTCGAAGGGCCTACTCCTGCACCTAATTTCTATGTATTGGTGATGTCCTTATTATTTATTTTACTCCGACTATATGTTTTTTCTCTCTTGTTAATCTCTGTAAGGTATCCTTGAGACATTGAAAGGCGCCCGCAAATAAAATTTATTATTATTATACACCTCTATAAGATCACCCCTCTTTCTCCTACGCTCCAAGGAATAGAGTCATAGCCCGCTCAGCCTCTGTCCACAACCCAGGCCATAGGCAACATCCTCCTAAATCTTCTCTTCACCCTTTCCAGTTTGGCAACATCTTTCCTACAAGGCGGTGACCAAAACTGAACAGAATTCTCTACAGGTCGTGGGTTTATTCTGAGGGAAGAGATAGGCTGAACATCATCGATGGCCAAAGATAGACACAAAATGCTGGAGTAACACACAGCGGGACAGGCAACATCTCTGGAGAGAAGAATGGGAGACGTTTCGGGTGGAGACCAACTCAATGGTCACCCAGTGACGCCTGCCTTTCTCCTCTCCTGTCCAACACTCCTGCAACTAGCCAACGCTGTCTTTACGTAACAGGCAGTGAGAACTGAAACTACCGGCCACAAAAGTGAAAGTGGACTGGAAACTGAGTCCGCACAAAGGCATTGGTTTCCGATTGAAAACACAACAGTGGCACTCCCTGATTGAGAAATGTTGCGCTGGATCCCAGGGCTGGAAAATCCACGCTGCAACCTCAAAGAGTTTGGAATTTTCTCATGCAATGATTATGGGTAGGGTTGGTGGAGGACAGTTTACTCACATTCTCATGTTTCATGTGTTTCAGCAGGCGGAGTTCCCGGTAAGCTCGCTTGGCAAAGAGCTCGGACTGAAAGGGTCGGTAGAGCTTCTTGATCGCTACCTTGGCACCAGCGCGCTTGTCAATGGCTGAGCTGCAGGGCAGAATCAGGGGGTGGACAGTGAGTGGATGTGAAGCTGTTCCTGCACCAGCACCACTCGGGGCACAGGAGCAGAAGGCCGAGGTAAACGTGTGCAAGTTTCCTGAGACCCCGGAAGAGCCGCTCGCAGGTTGCTCATAATCTTCACCAGCATAAACTTCGCGTCCCGGCTATAAACTCGCTCCCGGCCACTTGAAGGAGGAACAGCCCTGCCAAAGACGGCGTGTAAGATGAAAGACAAAAATTGACTTACCAAACTGTGCCATAGGCTCCCGAGCCCACGGGTGTCAGCTCGGTGTATATCTCCAACACATCCCACACTGTTTTGTTAATATCCTGCTGGGTGAATCCTCTCCTCGTTGTCATTGCGGCGATCTATCGACTCTTAAT
The DNA here is from genome assembly GCF_010909765.2 of Amblyraja radiata. Taxonomy (NCBI): domain Eukaryota; kingdom Metazoa; phylum Chordata; class Chondrichthyes; order Rajiformes; family Rajidae; genus Amblyraja; species Amblyraja radiata. The sequence goes on from NC_045976.1 coordinate 25,642,235, forward strand.
ACTTCACGCCGTTGGCCCCAGAGTCAGAAACGCCAGCGCTGCCTCCTGCACAGTGCGTCCCAGCCGCTGGAATCGCCTTCGTCACCCACTTCAAGGCAGCGCTGAATGGACTGGACGGGCTGCCTTCATTGACTATGAATGAATGCAACTCGACCTGGGATCCCCCAGGCGCTCACTCCTTTGTTCAGGTTGCTGTCTGGCTTCCAACTCCTCCCTCGCACTGTAACATTCAACCGCTTCCTTCAAAGAAAAAAAAATCTTTGAACTTTTTAAAAAAATCACGTGTCTGATCAATATTTGCTACGAGGAGGTGTTTCAATAGGTTTCAGTAAACATCAGCAGCCAGCTCGCAGGATACCCTCTAATGGAAATAACCCATCACTGCAAGTCAGATGCAACAACAAAAAAAGGTATCACATTTGATAGACTCAAAAATCTGGACTAACTCAGCGGGTCAGGCAGCATCTCTGGAGAAAAAGGAATAGGAGACGCTTCGGGTCCGGACTGAGAGTCGGGTGAGAGGGAAACGAGAGACATAGAAATCTAGGCACATAAAACAAAAGATAAGCAAAAAGCAACGATGATCGAGGAAAGGTGGAGCCGTTGTTGGCTGTGGGCAGGTGATAACGAGTTATACAGACAGTGAAAATCAACAGGCGACAGTGAAACTAGTACAATGACTAGGTTGGGCAAGGAACGGAGAGAGAGGGGATGCAAGGGTTACTTCAAGTTAGACAAATCAATATTCATATCGCCGGGGTTGATGTTAACTCCAGCAGTGAATGACCCCACATTTTAAATGCAGCCTTACTGTCGATGAGATCAGCGCTGATGCCCAAATCAAAATGCACTTAGGAAATTACAATGTATTAGAGGTTTTTTTTTCGTGCAGCATCTTGAGTAATCTTGCAGAATCTTCACTAATATGCATGATCTCAGTCCATCTTTTCATTTGGGAAATTTCACACAAGATTGGTGCTCTATTCAACTTTCCTAATAGTCACACTTCTTAAAATTAAGCTACAATTTATTCTGATGCACATGCACCTTAATCCCACTATTGTCTATCCCTGTGGTTTCAACCCAACTAACTAACACCATAATACAATACAATACAATTCAATTTATTGTCATTTGGACCCCTTGAGGTCCAAACGAAATGTCGTTTCTGCAGCCATACATTACAAACAAATAGACCCAAGACACAACATAATTTACATAAACATCCATCACATTGCTGTGATGGAAGGCCAAAAAAACTTATCTCTCCACTGCACTCTCCCCCCATGTCAGAGTCAAAGTCAAAGCCCCCGGCTGGCGATGGCAATTGTCCCGCGGCCATTAAAGCCACGCCGGGTGATGCAAGGTCGCACACCGGGTTCTTGATGTTAGAGCCCCCGGCGTGCACTCGCAGAGTCCCGCAGCCATTCCAAGCCGCGCGGGGCGATGGTGTAAGGCCCCGCTCCAGGAGCTCTTCAACCCCGCTACTCGGGCGGGAGAAGTCGCCGTTGCGGGAGCCCTGAAAAGCGGTCTCCCTCCAGGGACCCGCGGGCTCCCGGTGCCGCCGTCCGCCAGACCCGCAGTTGCAGCCACCAAATCTCCGGGGGTCGGGTCGCAGCAGCATCCACCACCGCTCCACCCGCTCTGGACTCGGCCAGCTCCGCGACGGTGAGGTGAGTAGTCTTCCTGTTGGAGGCCGCTCCTCGTTGCAGCCCCAACGACAACGGAGACCCGACAAAGAAAAGGTCGGGTCTCCCGTGCAGGGAGCAACACTTCTTCCCCTATAACCATCAACACAGGAGATTCTCAAGACATTAGGTCATTCATCCCATTGAGCGTGCCCTGCCATTCATTCAGGGCTGATCTATCTTTTCTTCTCAACCCCATTCTCCTGACTTCTCCCTGTAACCTGTAATGCCCCAACTAATCAAGCATCTACCCATCTCCACTTTAAACCATAAGACCAATTAACCAACATTGAGAGGCTGGTTATGGCACATATTAACTTAGCAAGAACCTAGAGCCACTACAATTTGCCTAGTGCCACGATAGATCAAATAGGCCCCTCGGCCCACCGGGTTTGTGCCGACCAGCGATCCCCACATATTAACACTATCCTACACCCACATATTAACACTATCCTACAACCACTAGGGACAATTTTTACATTTACCAAGCCAATTAGCGTACATACCTGTACGTCTTTGGAGTGAGGGAGGAAACCGATGATCTTGGAGAAAACCCACGCAGGTGGAGAGAATCAACAATTTTCCATTCTTGTGCATGTATACCTCTGTAGATCTGTCCTGGACCCAGCACATTGATACAATCATAAGGAAAGCCCATCAATGTCTCTACTTCCTTGAAGATTGAGGGATTAGGTATGTTGACTAACTGTTTCGTGAGCTTCTACAGGTGTACAGTACAGAACATGTTGACTGATTGATCACAGCCTGGTTCAGCAACTCGAGTGCCGAGGAACAAAAGATATTACAAAAAGTGGTGAACCCTGCCAGCACTATCATGTACAGACCTCCATCACATACTGACCTCCCCACCGCACTTGACTCTTGATGGAACTGTACAGTACTGGAACTGGCCCTTCAGTCCACAATGTCTATGCTACACATGATGCCATCTATTGTAAAATTTTATAAAAATCACAGATGCTGATAATCGAAAATATATCGTTTCTCTTTTTTAATTAAATGATGTTCTGTTCAGGCAGTGTTCTGTTCTGTTCCTGGCTCAGCGGATCTGGTGGCTCAGTCTCCTCTGAACCCAACCAATTATGTTTGCTTGCAGCTGACCCGTGCACCCATTTTAATTTGGATGGTGTAGGGGTCAGTTTGAGTTGTCTCAGTGTAACCCAACAAAAGTCAACACCCCAAAAGCATTTTCAATTGAAGAGCACAAATCCCAAGAAGGCTTTAGGAAATCTTGCAAGCTGAGTGATGAACTGCAGCGATGTGGCACACTATTGCCACAGAAGAGCTCAAACATAATGGAAGGCAGCCCCTGGCAATGGTGATAGCAGCTACTACCTTGTAATCTTGTAATTGAGTGCCATGGCGATCTCAACATGGTGTTCCCTGCGATAAGTACAGACAATTAAAAAAAACTACGCATCAAGGCATGGAAGTGCACAGCAAAAAGAATAACAACCTCCAACTTGTGGTCGGGTTTGATGGGTGGAGGGTGCCAAAGTATTAAAATATTTTTAAAGAGGTGCCAATTGTTTAACTTTTGGGGCCTGTTATTTATTTTTACGGATTGGATTTTTTCTGGAGCCCTTTGAAACTTCGTGAAGACAGAAGGCCACAAATCCATCTTCTGAAATTAATGTAAAATGGTATTTTTGTAAATCATCAAGTACTCCCCACAACATCACAGGACTTTTGGGATTCATCCGAGAATAAAACCCCGTGGAAACTGTAATATGAAATCCAGTTGCATAATTTCCCACTAACTAATTGTCAAAATCTGCCTACTGCAGTTGTCTCGATTTGGTTGGTGTTTCAACACAATTATTTATCACCTGTTGCAAACATCTGCTAGTTCTAAAGCAAACAGACCCAGCACCATCACCTGGCCTCTTATCAGGTTTCATATGACCACGGTAAGTCTTTCGCGTTTATGACTGGGCCTACTGCCATTTACAAGGCCATAGCGAGACATAATCTATTTGAAAATAATCGGAAACATCTTGTAGCCAAGCAAAATCAATATATAAGCAATCCAATCTTCTGCACGCACCCAAATAGTTAGCATGATTTGTAATTGTCAGGTTGAGAAGGGGACTAGGGAATTGCCAACTATTAATGAAACGGGGCATAGTGTAGAAAAGATGGAATATTATGTTACAGCTGGACAGGGTGTTGGTGAGACTGTACCTGGGATATTCTTTGCAGGTCTGGTTAACGGTGTACAGGAAGAATGCGATTATGCTGGAGAGAAGTCTCTTGCTATCTTTCCCTGTTCATTCCCTCTGCTTTCATTATCTATCCATCCCTCTGCAAATTAAAACATATTTGTTTTCTCACCTATATAATTCTTCTCTTCTCGTATTTAGATGGTACAGAAGGGGGCAGATTGGCCCACTGAGTTTGCACAGGATTACACTGCATCTTTATCAGTCTAGGATTTCAAATATGTCCGAAATGTTACAATACAATACAATTTATTTGTTGTCATTTGAACCTCGTTGAGGTTCAAACAAAATTTGGTTTCTGCAGTCATACACACAAGGAAAAGAACCAAGACACAACACAATTTATACAAACATCCATCACAGCGCATCTCCTCCTCGCTGTGATGGAAAGCAAAGACTTATCTCTCCGCTGCACTCCCCATCCTCCTCCCGATGTCAGAGTCAAAGCCCCCGGAGGGCGATGGTAAGTGTCCCGCGGTAATTAAAGCCGCGCCGGGCGATGCAAGGCCGCGCTCCGGGTCTTGGTGTTGGAGCCCCCGGCGGGCACTAGCAAGTCCCGTAGCCATTCAAAGCCGCGCCGGGCGATGGCCCCGCTCCAGGTACTCTTCAACCCCGCAACTCGGGCGGGAGAAGTCGCCGTTGCGGAAGCCCCGAAAAGCGGTCTCCCAGCAGGGACCCGCGGGCTTCCGGTGTCACTGTCTACCAGACCTGCGGTTGGAGCCTCCGAATCTCCGGGGTCGGGTCGCAGCCGCGCGCCACCACAGCTCCACCCGCTCCGAACTCGGCCAGCTCCGCGATGGTAAGTAGGTCCGCAGCTCCGCGACTGGAGCCCCAGGTTGTTCCGGTTGGAGGCCGCTCCACGGAGCTCGGCCCCAACGACAACGGAGACCCGACAGAGAAAAGGTCGGGTTCTCCTTACAGGGAAAAGATTTTAAAAGTTTCCCAACCCCCTGCCCCCCACACACATACTCAGTTAAAAAAAATAAAAAAACTACATTCAAACGAGACAAAAAATAATAAAAAGACAGACGGACTGCAGAGGCCACTGCGACGTGAGTCGCGCCGCCCACCTGGAAGACATGAGATTCCTCCTAGCAGGCAAATCAGGCCATTTCCAAAAGATTTGGTCTCCATTTATCGACTTATTACAAGTATAAGGTGCAACATAACTTTGAAAATAAATGGTTTCAGGACCTGGTGAGGGGTGTGTAAAGATACAAAGTAGGTATCCCTTTTATCTTATTTTACTTTCTTTTATATTGTTCTCTATTTTTTTCTTTGGTTTTCTTTTTAACTCTTTTTCGTGTTTTACGTTTCTACGGATCTCTCTTGATCACTCTTTCACGCACTTACTATCCTATAAAACTCTTTCTACTTTCCTTCTTTTTAAAGTTTAAAACAAGAAGTGGTACAGGCAACGTATTGTGGAATTTGTGGCTTATATCAATGTAATGTACATTACTTCTAATAAATAAAATATTTAAAAAAAATAAAATCTTTAGCAGTCTACATTTACCCACTTTTTTCGGAGTCATTCGTAACTGTCACTGTATGTCATGTAGTTACTTGTGGGTGGAGCACCAAGGCAAATTCCTTGTATGTGAATACTTGGCCAATAAACTTACTTACTTTTTTTCTGTAACCTTTTCTCTTTTACATTTCCATCAACTTCCCCTGCCTTCCAACTATCCTCGGACAATTTAGAGTGGCCAATAACCCCACTTTGGGATGTGGGAGGTAACTAGACCATCCTGGGAAAAATCACACTATCACAAGCAGGACTGCAAACTCAACATAGACAGCACCTGTCAGAATTGCCCACGAGTCACTGGAGCTGTGAGGCAGCAGCACTAAATGCTGCACCACTCGGTACCATTCCTTCCGCTGCTGGACATGGGGGGCAAGATGTGGTGGAGACGCCCCTCAAAATAAGGGAAGGGATTCCACGCCAGTGGGCCACATGAGTGGCAAGTGTGGGGGATAGATTTGTGAAATTTGAGAAATGTATGTAGACTGTATTGTATAATTTGTATAGCCTCCGAAAATGTCGGATGAATTTTTTGCACTGTATTGTATATATTTATTATATATACAATATAATATATTTATTACCTGAATAAAGTCTATTTTGAAATTAAAAAAATTAAATTTAAAAAAAAGCTGCACCACTCGACCACCTTTGATGAAGAGTGCTTAACTTGAAACATCTTTGCCGTTTCTCTCTCCACTTGCGTTCAATTACATTACCCCGACCTGCCACACACACATTTGAGTTTAGGGGCTGTGCCAGTTGGAGCCTGTGTACTGACAGTTCAAAGAGTAATTGAGTGAAACGGAGTGAAAACATGCCCTTTGGCCAAACTTGCCCACACCGGCCAACATGTCCCAGCTACACTCGTCCCACCTGCCTGTGCCTGGTCCATATCCCTCCAAACTTGACCTATCCATGTACCTGTCTAACTGCTTCTTAAACGTTGGGATAGTTGGGTGGTTGGGACATCTCGGTGGAAATGTTTGCAGTTGTGGTGCTGTGTAAATACAAGTAGATATTGCCAAAACTATATTTTTATTATAAATGCTAATTCGTACAACCTTGCTACTGGATGGGCAACCACTGGCACATTGAATTACTGGGAAATTAAAGCGCTCAGTTGTACAGACATGACCTTACCTCCTTGCTTCTACAGGGGGCACCACTGAGTACAGTAGCATCTGTCTCATTGACTATGAATAGCCGGGCTCGATTCAGTACTTCACATATGTACATTTAGTTTAAACAGGGACTTAGTTGTGCCCATCTCTTGGGAGGGACAGTTGTAATATTTTGTCGTGTAGTTTTCAGCTTTTTCCTGATACCAAGATAAAAGACCCCACTTTACTGATGGACCTCCTAATCTTGGTCCCTTTGACCTGCAGTCCCAGGACAGGTGGCAATGAATGATTCCTGCCAAATTTACCTATATTGTGAAAATCTTGGTGATTAAAGCTATCTCCAGAACAGATCTTTACATTGTCTCTCCGTAGCTGTTCACTGCACCTTGGTACAGGTGACGATAAACTAAAATAAACTAAACAAAACAGAGATAAAGCCACCTCACCCTCATTTTGTTTTACTATATCTCCTTGGAATTCCTTATTTATTTCCAGTTGGACTTTGTTCTCATTCATTCTTTCTATAAATAATTATGATGTAATATTTTCATGCTGTTGAAAGAACAATTGTTGACATTTTATCTTCCAATGCCCTTTTTTTAACATCCCCTTTCCCAAAAAAAACCCTTTCCATTTATTGTTCATGCATGATTAGGATGATTATCATTCTCTTAAACTTATTAAGCAACTTCCACATTTTGCACAATGCATCTGGCCCTGCAGATTCTATTGCCGTGGACATTTAACGTGTAGATGCCTCGACTTTCCATCTCTAAGTGATTTAAAATGTTGCCTGCCACATCTTGCTGCCTTGTTTTGATTGTAACATTTGCCACAACACAAATCTAAAGCAAACATATCCCTCAACACTCCTGTGCATCCTGCCCGTCTGCTACAATTAACACATCATTCATAAAATTGTAAAATGACAAATGATACAAAAAGGAGATTGGATTAGAATAAAGATTTTCAATCCTCATTTTTGATGAAGAACATAATAGGAGCATGTAGAAACGAGGAACCGTAGATGCTAGGCTACAAAACAGGACACAAAGTACTGGAGTAACTCAGTGGATCAGGCCTGACGTACTCTGGTACTTGGTGTCCTAAATGGAGCATGGCTGGCAGCTTACCAGTGCCTGATCAGCCATTCTGGAAGATCTTTAGCCTCAACTTCACTTCCTTGACCAGCCCCAACAACTCTTGAATCTCATCCAGCCCATGACTCTTTGCTTCATCAATCGTTCCTGCAGGTGCCGACAGGAGTAGTTATTTCTTCATTTGTCTATTCTTCTTCATTTCGGTGGCTTTCAGTGCATCGTGACAGCTTCTCTTCTCACTTGAACAAGCTTGACCTTGAAGTGCCTTGGTGAGCTAATGATTGCTGATTCAGTTCTGTGGAGCAACCTTTGCGTGTCCCAAAGTGCACACCCAGTGATGTTACATGTGAGGGCATTATTAACCATTGTGGAGCTGATCAGTCCAGCTGACACCTGCTCTTAACTAATTGCCAGCTGGAAGTAAAAAGAATCATAACTCTGATTTTTATAAACTCTGATAAATATTAGCTGCTGAGTTATTGAGACTGATGTTGGCAGATTCTGCAATGACTGGCGCTTTTAAAGAGGTCCTGAAAGAGGCAAATATGTCTTCCATGTAGTGGACATCACATGTCACTCCCACATCCCACATCCCTGCCATCACTTGCTCTGAGATCAGTGATACAGCATGGAAACAGGCCCTTCGGTCCAACACTGGCCAACATGTCCCAGCTACACTAGTCCCACCTGCCCGTGTTTGGCCCTCTATTCCTGTCCTATCAATGTACCTGTCTAATGGTTTCTTAAACGTTGGGGTAGTCCCAGCCTCAACTACCTCCTCTGTCAGTTGTTGTTCCATACACCTACCACCCTTTGTATGAAAACCTTACCTGCCAGATTCCTGTTAAATATTTTTCCCTTCATCTTAAACCCATGTCCTCTGGTCCTCGATTCACCTACTCTGAGCACGGGATTCTGTGCATCTATCCGATCTATTCCTCTCATGATTTTATACCCCTCATCCTCCTGCACTCCAGCTCCCTGACGCAACATCAGAATGTTTCAAAGCAAAAGCAGTACCGTGTCTGGCCTACACATAGAAAATAGGCTTACGGGTAGGCCATTCGGCCCTTCAAGCCAGCACCATCACTCTGTACGATCACAGCTAATCACGCAGAATCAGTACTCTGTTCCTGCTTTCTCCCCATAGTAGCAATGTTACAAAATTTTGAGATTTTAAAAATCAAGTCTGCAATTTATCCCATCAGATAAAGCATAAAAATAAGTTTAATTTGACACCTAATTCACTTTCATATCTCAAGTATTTAAAAAGTTATGGCCATTTTCATACTCGGAAATTAGCATCTTGTTCCCTATTGATTTTCTATGGACATAACAAAAAAGCTGTGATCGTGAACAGTCAAAAGCCCATAACTTTCTTAAAAATTAAGAGAACTGAATGAAATTTTCAGTTATCATAGATTGAAGCATTCTGAAACAAATATAAAATAATCTTACTTGGATGACCTGAAATTAAAGCATATAATTAGTTAGTTACCTAATTGTAGCTAATTTCAGACTTAAATTACTAGATCTAAACATCTATCCATTTCTTAATAAATGATTAACATTTTTAAATAGCCTAAATGTCCAAATAATATTCACAAATAATTCACAATAAAACATGATTTTAAAATCTCATTTACATTAATTTATAGACCAAATGGAAGGAATTTAGTGTTCAATTGCTGTAAATAAATGCCCATTTAAATCAGCTTTCCAGTGGGTCCCTGTGGAACGCGCTGGTTTAGAACGTTCACATTGCGGTAGATTTGTGCCCCCAAATGCCGAGAAAAATACTGCGGGATATAATGGGCCCAAAATGAGCTACTCGCAATATTAAACTTTGTATAAAGGGATCTTTAGAAGCCCTTTTTAATGTAAAAATATACAGCTTACCTTCATTGTCTGCTTTATGAGACCCTGCGGTTGCTGGTGGTCGCGGGTTTAGAGATTGATTTTTAAACTACTATAACTATTATTCAAGGCCTTTAAAACTAATAATAGCTTTTGCGACGGGGTCTTTCAGCGATATATTCGTTAATATTTTACAAGGCTGAACATCTTCGATTGGAACAGCCTAGAGAAAATCGCGTTTTAAACCCGCCCCCCTCTAAACGGCGCCAAAATCGCGCACACCCACAGCGACAGATTTTCAGCGACGCTTCAGGTAGGCTTTGCAACATACCTACCCATAGCCCTTGATTCCGTAAGCCCCAAGAGCTATATCTAAGTCTCACTTGAATACATCGAGTGAATTGACCTCCACTGTCTTCTGTGGCAGAGAATTCCACAAATTCACAATACTCTGGCTGAAAACGTTTTTCCTCATCTCAGTCCTAAATGGCCTATCCCTTATTCTTAAACTATGACCCCTGGTTCTGGACTCCACCAACATGGGGAACATTTTTCATACACTTCACACTAAGTTGCAGAAAGACTGAACAGTTTTTCACCCATTAATGCAACCCTATTGGGCTTGTCCCACTTTGGCGACTTTTTAGGCGACTGCAGGGGACTATCAGTCACCACATGCTCACGGATGGTTGCCGGGGAGTCACCTTCATGGTCGTGAGGAGATCCTGCATTCTGGGAACTAGTCGCGGCCTCATTATGGTCGCCGCAAATTTTTCAACGTTGAAAAATTAGCGGCAATTAGAATGAAGCCGCCATGGAGAGCAGCGTGAATTCTCTTGCTGTAAGTGGGTCGCCAGGAGGTCAAAGGTTCTCTTAGGTTCTCGTAGGTTGTAGCCAGTGCTGACCAGTGAATTTCATTGGCTCATTGGAAAAAAAACCGTAAGCAGTAATTTTCAGTACCAAGGATAATGTTAATGTCCGCCAGGCTTCACAGTCGTGTATCTCTGGTTTCTTAAAAGTTTTCTCCACTCCTTCTCCCCCCCCCTCTTTTAAAGGACTTACCGTACTGTGCTTTTTAGCTTCTTAATTACAGCGCCAACCTTCATCGCAGTGTGTGGCTGTATCACATTGGCTTTGCATCGTGTGAATTTCACTCAGACAGCGCTACCCCCGCTTGCCCTGTCCCCCGCCTGCATAACGGGCTGGTGAAGGAAGCGATGTGTTTGCGTGTGTTTGTGTGTTCCACTCTGACAGTCGCCTTTCAAGTTGCCGTTTTTTTAGGCGACTGCCGGCAACTTGACAGTCACCGGCAGTCGCCGGAAAAATCGCCTAAGTGGGACAGGCCCATAACCTACAGAGGTGCACCCTGACTTTAAGTGGTGCACGCTAGTTTTGAATGTTATAAGCGCTTCAGTATAATATTCCGCTATTATGGTATGCATGCAAGGATTCATTGAGTGCAGGCTAGACACAAGAAACAAGAAACATGCAATTCTGTTGCAGCATGAATAGCCAGCAATTACACCAGGTTGGAGATTTTCAAAATTAACCAGCTCATCTTCAGAGCAATAATATGGACAAGGAAAAAATTCCCTCCACGGCACTAATCAATTTGCCCGCAATGATATATTTGCAGTTGTTTGCATGAAATACACTGAGGAAACATTCCTCCTCAGTTATTTGATATGCTGTGATAGTATACAGTAATGTACACCTAGCAACAATCTCTTGTACATACAAAGTCCAAGTGCAATAGGAATTTCTTGTTTGCACAGGAGTCTCTTGATAAAAATTGAGTATTTTAGGTTTCTGCTGCCGATAACAGAGCTAATTGATTAGAACTTAAACATTACAGTGCTGTAAGGTTGCAGTCAAGTTATCATTGACAGATAATATGCTCTCCTCTTTTGATGTGAGCTACCAAATTCAATGCATTTTTGTAAAATAAAGTGCTTCCTTACTGCTTATAAAGGGAAAGAAAGCAGAGCTATGACAGGAAAGAGATAATGCTTTCAAAGTGACAATGACAAAAACAATAAAATTAGTAATTTTATTCTGAACAATTTCTGCCAGCACTTTGATCATCATTCTATATTTTAAGTACCCAAAACAGAATAAGCATAAATTACAGATAAAATAAACTGTACTTTTGCTAATTGACATCTTGAAATATTTGGTTATCTCAAAAGAAACATTTTAGTAGGAACCATTTTTATTTACTCAATGGCCGTTATTATAATGTGGGTAATGTACACTTCAGGATATTAAAACGTGATTGAAAAATCTGGCCTGAACCACAAACAGCATTTGGTTTATCAATTGTTTACAGAAGGCAGTCGTGCAAAAAACAAAACAAAATAACATTGAAAACAAATTATGCTTTATGTCGGATGGAGAAGTCGGGCCTGTGGTGCAATGAACTCGTATATATACACACACACACAATAAAAAAAGCTGGCCCTTCCGTGAGCCAAGCAGCTTCAGGAAGCCGAAACATCCTGTTATCTCCCAGTGCAGACATAATGGTGAGGTCCACCTCAGTGCTCCATCTCCATACTTTCCATTGTACATTGTGGTAACTCAAAGCTGTTGACCTCCTCAAACACTAGCTCTGTGGATACAGAAGTTCAGTTTAGTTTATTATTGTCCCGTGTACCTCGGTACAGCAAAAAGCTTTCGTCTGCGTGCTATCCAGTCAAAGAAAAGACTACAAGTCTAGTGTACAATGATTACAAGTCTAGTGTACAGATAAAGGATAAAGGGTACAACCTTTCGTGCAAAATAAAATCCAATAAAGTCCTAATATCTCCAATGAGGTAGATGGGAGGTCAGGACCCCACTCTAGCTGATAGAAGGAACATTCAGTGGCCTGATTACAGCTGGGAACAAACTGTCTCTGAATCTGGAGGTATATGTTTTCGAACTTCTGTACCTCTTGCCCTTTCTGTAACCTGAGAGGGGAGAAGAAGTGAGACCGGCCCTTGATTATGCTGGTGGCCTTGCTGAGGCAAGTATAGATGGAGGCAATGAAAGGCAGGTTGGTTTGAATGATGCTCTGGGCTACGTTCTAAACTTTCTGCAATTTAGTTTGGTCTTGGTCGGAGTTGTTCCCAAACCAGGCTGTGATGCATCCTGATAATATGCTTCCAACAGCACATCTGTAGAGGTTCGTGAGTGCTGTTGGGGACATGGTGGGGAATCTATCAATATTCATCATTACAACTGCGTTTGGAGGAAATCTCATGCAGAACTTCTCAAAATGAAATGCAATTATTTTTATTTTAAAACCATAACAACTGGACGAAAATAAAGAATAGTATAAGTATCAGGCCTTGAGTTGCTGCTTAGGCTAATGGATTATGGCACACTCCTGGCAGCAGAGTAAAATGTTTGTTACTATAAATGTCCCTAGGTCTTAAACAGAAACACGAGCTCACGCAATCTTATCCCAGAGATGGTAATATTATATACAACACAAGCTAATACATCAGGTGAAATCTTTGCTCTTTCCTCAACAATTGAAAACAATAATTCAACAATCAAAACAAAACATCCATACTTATACTTTCCACAGAAAGACCCACCTTTCCACTCCTCTATAGTCTGCTCCTTATTCTCTATTGATTCGTCGTACGGTTCAGCTTCTGGTTCATCTTCAGGGTCGTGATACTGAGCAAAGTAAGGGTGAATCAGAGCATCTGTTGCAGTTATCCTCTTATCAGTGTCAAGAATAAGCATCTTCTGAAGCAGATCTACAGCTGTGATTGGAAGGGACCAAGATCAACTACATAAAAGATTTCCGCACATCATCCAGTTTTCTAGTCAGCCTCTCACAACAGTCACATTGCAATTTCAAATAAATTCCTGCATTCACCCTCTTGATGAAACATTTACTTGGAGGGGAACAAAACAATCAGCAGCTGTTCTCTGTCAATCAGTCACCAGGGCAAATGAAAAGGGAAAAAAAAACAATATTTTATTTTCCTTTCCCCCTTCAGTATAAAGCAGTGGCGAATTCCAGCAAACCCTTGCACCAGGCAAACCCTCCCGACCACCTTTGTGCAGTGTATTCACTTTAGTTTAGTTTATTGCCTCTTGCACCCAGATACAGTGAAAAGCTTTTTGTTGCGTGCTTACCAGCCAGCAGAAAGACAATGCATGATTACAATCGAGCCATTTCCAGTGTATTGATACATGATAAGGGAATACCGTTTAGCCTAACACCCAGGACAGCTCAGCACGTGATCCTGTGCTCCACAGAATCACCCAAACTTTATCGTTTGGGTTAAGCAGCCTGCGTATAATACATTTCCAACCACAATGTAGATTTTAGTGTCAGTTTTATGGTCCATAAATATCATTATTGCGCTCATTATTAGACGGAAAAGAGGGGGGCGGGGGGGTAACAGGACCAGCTGCAGAAACTGTTCCCTCCATCTCAATGACCCTTGTGAAATATCAAATGTTGCGTTGAAAACTGTAACGTCCAGGTTCAGGAGCAGCCTCTTCCCAATAAACATCAGACTATAGAGCACTACAAACTCCAACTAAACCCTGAACAATGAACTGCCTTGAAATCACGAAGGACTTGGGGCTTTGTTTTTTGTCTTTGCACTGTCTTCTTAGTTTTGTTCTTATATGACCACTGGGTGGCGCCGTAAGTGGCAGCCTCGCCAACGTCCTGTCTCGTTCCTTTCTTCTTTTGTTTTTTTAGTTTGTTTTATTTGTATGTTTTAGTGTATCTTTAGCTTTGTATTATGTGGGGGGTGGGTTTGGAGGAATTTTTTTCAAATCTCTTCCCCCCAACGGAGATGCGACTTTTTCCGTATCGTATCTCCATTCGCACTGTGGCCTAACATCGTGGAGCTGGCGGTCTCTTGGTTAGGGATCGACTTCGGGAGCTCCAACCGCCCCGATCGCGGGAGCCTCGATCGCCCCGATGCGGGGGCTTCGATCGCTGACTGTAGGAAATCCGATCGCCCCGACTGCGGATAGTTCGATTGCCCCGCCCACGGGAGAAAAGGAGGAAGAAGGTAAAAGTTATTCGCTTTCCATCACAATGGGGAATGAGGTCACCGAAAAACAAGATGGAGGTGCTGCCTGCGCTGGTGAGAAGTCAGAGGGATTGCCGTGAGTGCAGTGATCTCGGTGTTTGCGGGGACATCGCGCCATGAGAACACGAGTCTGGTGCGAGTGTGGACAGTTTTCTGACTGTTCAGGCGGACAGGGACTGCAGAGAGAGTGACAGCGGTTGGTACAACTCTGGTCACAGTGAAGGAGTGTGTGTGTGTGTGGCACGGACATTGAACGGAGACTTTAAACTAGAACGGTTGGGGGGAGGGACTCAAATAGAGAAAGCTAGTAGACAGTGTGTGAGGCAGGACGCAGAGAAGGGAAGCACTCAGACCCAACATGTAGGGGGGGGAAAGAAGAAAAATAATAATAAACAGAGAATAAGAGGTGGCGGGGTTCTTAAATGTGTGAGCAGAGAGACTGAGGGGTGTAAAATGAGGGTAGAAGCAATAGGTAGCAAGGTGAAAAGTAAAAGTGGCAGGCAGACCAGGGCAAAAATCAAAAAGGACAACTTTTCAACATAATTGTATAAGGTGTAAGAGCGTTGTAAAAACAAGCCTGAAGGCTTTGTGTCTCAATGCAAGGAGCATTCGTAATAAGGTGGATGAGTTGAATGTGCAGATAGCTATTAATGATTATGATATAGTTGGGATCACGGAGACATGGCTCCAGGGTGACCAAGGCTGGGAGCTGAACATCCAGGGATAACGTTGCTGGTTAGAGAGATTAACGCAATGGAAAGGAAGGACATTAGCTTGGAGGATGTGGAATCGATATGGGTAGAGCTGCGAAACACTAAGGGGCAGAAAACGCTAGTGGGTGTTGTGTACAGGCCACCTAACAGTAGTAGTGGAGTTGGGGATGGCATCAAACAGGAAATTAGAAATGCGTGCAACAAAGATAAAACAGTTATAATGGGTGACTTCAATCTACATATAGATTGGGTGAATCAAATTGGCAGGGATGCTGAGGAAGAAGATTTCTTGGAATGTATGCGGGATAGTTTTCTAGACCAACATGTAGAGAAACCAACGAGAGAGCAGGCTATTCTAGACTGGGTATTGAGTAATGAGGAAGGGTTAGTTAGCAGTTTTGTTGTGCGTGGCCCCTTGGGCAAGAGTGACCATAATATGGTTGAGTTCTTCATTAGGATGGAGAGTGACATTGTTAATTCAGAAACAAGGGTTCTGAACTTAAAGAAAGGTAACTTTGAGGGTATGAGACGTGAATTGGCCGAGATTGACTGGCAACTGATTCTTAAAGGGTTGATGGTGGATATGCAATGGAAGGCATTTAAAGACTGCATGGATGAACTACAACAATTGTTCATCCCAGTTTGGCAAAATAATAAATCAGCGAAGGTAGTGCATCCGTGGATAACAAGGGAAATCAGGGATAGTATCAAAACAAAAGATGAAGCATACAAATTAGCCAGAAAAAGCAGCCTACCAGAGGACTGGGAGAAATTCAGAGTCCAGCAGAGGAGGACAAAGGGCTTAATTAGGAAAGGGAAAATAGATTATGAAAGAAAACTGGCAGGGAGCATAAAACTGACTGCAAACGTTTTTATAGATATGTGGAGAGAAAGAGATTAGTTAAAACAAATGTAGGTCCCTTGCAGTCAGAAACAGGTGAATTGATCATAGGGAACAAGGACATGGCAGACCAATTGAATAACTACTTTGGTTCCGTCTTCACTAAGGAAGACATAAATAATCTGCCGGAAATAGCAGGGGACCGCGAATGAGATGGAGGAACTGAGTGAAGTCCAGGTTAGCCGGGAAGTGGTGTTAGGTAAATTGAATGGATTAAAGGCCGATAAATCCCCAAGGCCGTAGCTAATGTAACCCCACTTTTTAAAAAGGGAGGGAGAGAGAACACGGGGAATTACAGACCAGTTAGTCTAACATCGGTAGTGGGGAAACTGCTAGAGTCAGTTATTAAAGATGGGATAGCAGCACATTTGGAAAGTGGTGAAATCATTGGACAAAGTCAGCATGGATTTACGAAAGGTAAATCATGTCTGACGAATCTTATAGAATTTTTCGAGGATGTAACTAGTAGAGTGGATAAGGGAGAACCAGTGGATGTGTTATATCTGGACTTTCAGAAAACATTCGACAAGGTCCCACATAAGTGATTAGTATACAAACTTAAAGCACATGGTATTGGGGGTTCAGTATTGATGTGGATAGAGAACTGGCTGGCAAACAGGAAGCAAAGAGTAGGAGTAAACGGGTCCTTTTCAGAATGGCAGGCAGTGACTACTGGGGTACCGCAAGGCTCAGTGCTGGGACCCCAGCTATTTACAATATATATTAACGATTTGGACGACGGAATTGAATGCAACATCTCCAAGTTTGCGGATGACACGAAGCTGGGAGGCAGTGTTAGCTGTGAGAAGGATGCTAGGAGGCTGCAAGGTGACTTGGATAGGTGGCGTGAGTGGGCAAATGCATGGCAGATGCAGTATAATGTGGATAAATGTGAGGTTATCCACTTTGGTGGCAAAAACAGGAAAGTAGACTATTATCTAAATGGTGGCCGATTAGGAAAAGGGGAGATGCAACGAGACCTGGGTGCCATGGTACACCAGTCATTGAAAGTAGGCATGCAGGTGCAGCAGGCAGTGAAGAAAGCGAATGGTATGTTAGCATTCATAGCAAAAGGATTTGAGTATAGGAGCAGGGTGGTTCTACTGCAGTTGTACATGGTATTGGTGAGACCACACCTGGAGTATTGTGTACAGTTTTGGTCTCCAAATCTGAGGAAAGACATTCTTGCCATAGAGGGAGTACAGAGAAGGTTCACCAGACTGATTCCTGGGATTTCAGGACTTTCATATGAAGAAAGACTGGATAGACTCGGCTTGTACTCGCTAGAATTTAGAAGATTGAGGGGGGATCTTATAGAAACTTACAAAATTCTTAAGGGGTTGGACAGGCTAGATGCAGGAAGATTGTTCCCGATGTTGGGGAAGTCCAGGACAAGGGGTCACAGTTTAAGGATAAATGGGAAATCCTTTAAGACTGAGATGAGAAAAACATTTTCCACAGAGAGTGGTGAATCTCTGGAACTCTCTGCCACAGAAGGTAGTTGAGGCCAGTCCATTGGCTATATTTAAGAGGGAGTTAGATGTGGCCCTTGTGGCTAAAGGGATCAGGGGGTGTGGAGAGAAGGCAGGTACAGGATACTGAGTTGGATGATCAGCCATGATCATATTGAATGGCGGTGCAGGCTCAAAGGGCCGAATGGCCTACTCCTGCACCTATTATCTATGTTTCTATGATGGCTATGGGTCTGCTTTATGCTGTGTGCCCTGGGGATTCTCACACACTGCTGTGGTGGCTGTTTATGTTTAATCTTTATGTAGTTTTGTATCTTGTTGCTTTTTTTGTACCACTGTATGGTAAACCAAATGTCACTGTACCTCGGTACACGTAATAAAAGGACCATTGAACCATTATATAGAAGTACTTTTTGTCATTTATTAAGCCGTTTACATATCTGTTGTGCTGTTGCAATTGAGAATTTCATTGTTCCATTTCGGGACATATGGCAATAAAACACGACTAGATTTCTAATCTCTGGGAAATTCTTGGCAAACACTCCCCCGCTGCTGTTCAGAGCCCCTCCCCCCTCATAACGGGACCACTTGAATAACTGGAAGATCCTTCAATGTCCATCATGACATGCCTTTTAGCAGACTGTAATTCTACCAGCAGCAATAACTTGGACAAGTGGTCCTGTTTCTGGCAGGGTGCAGCTGTGTTCCCCTATTCCAGCAGATGGAGCAAAACCAGTGGAGTAGCATCTGCATAACACTGTGACGTGCAGGTCAGACCACTGACAGTGTCTGTGTTACCATTATTGCTGCAGGTAAATAACGGGCAGTGTAAAACGACAAAGGAAACTATTCTGACCTGGATAAGGTTCTATATAGAGTACTGGTAAAGCCCAAGATGGACACAAAGTTCTGGAGTAACTCAGCGGGTCAGGCAGCATCTCTGGAGAAAAAGGATGGGTAACGTTTTGGGTCGGGCCCCTTCTTCAGATGTGAAGTCTGAAGAAGGGTCCCGACCTGAAACGTCACCCATCCTTTTACTACAGAGATGCTACCTGACCTGCTGAGTTACTCCAGCTTTTTTTGTCTACCTTTGGTATAAACCAGCATCTGTAGTTCTTAGTTTCCACTGGTAAAGGCTAAATGTTTAATAATACCATGTGGTAGATTACATGTGGTCTGAGCAGTGTATTTAAAACACATATTTGACAGTGCAGTAAACTCCATTTAAACATGTTACGCTGAATCTTGAACATATCACTCTGAATTATAACGCATTTTGTGCAGACCTCCATTAGCTGTATTTTCTGTTAAATATTTCCGCAGTGATTTTTTGAACGCATGTCATTCAATACGTGATGACTGAATCTTTTTGATTGCTAAAATTACTGAAGATTTCTTCCATCTAACGGTTATTTTTCAACTGTGAACTTGTAAAAGGGTCCAGTCCAAAACTCCTGAGTCTGCCATAGATAAGCTGCTCAGTGGCACCTTGCTTTCACATCTGGAAGACGCACTGAAACTTATTATAGTTATTCTACTACAAAATCCTTACCATCAATTTGTGCTCCAAAGACATACAGGTTTGTAGGTTAATTGGATTGGCAAAATTGTAAAATGTCCCTGGTGTGTATGTAGGATGGTGTTAATGTATAGGGATCGCTGGTCGGCACGGACTAGGTGGGCTGAAGGGCCTGTTTCTGCGCTATATCTCTAAAACTACATTAAAGTAAATTAAATTTAAATGTAAAAGTCTTACCTAAAGGATTGTCGCCATTAAATAGTTCTTTCAGGTCTCTTTGAGGCATATATGGTAAAGATTCAATATATTTTCTGGCCTGCAAGGAGTAAACCACAACAGATTAGAATTTCCAGAAAAAAAACCCACTCTCCTAAGCAATTACTTAAGTTACTCTTGGAATGAGACAGCCGTGAAAAATGTCACAAACCTGTAAAACATTTCCCCCAATATAACACTCATTCAGGTGTTGCAGATAATTCAGCATTTAATAGTCATGTAATCATTATAATAATACCAGAAACTAAATTTATGACTAACTGTGTTGGTATAGGGAGGTTGTACAGCAGTCGAGGTCACGACCCGTGACCCATACTGTTGCCACATAACGCCAACTGGAGTACATGCGGTGAAGTGCAGGAAGCGGACCTGTTAAAAACCGCTGAAATGGTCAATTTTTGGCTGTAAATAATTGTGGAAATTGGGGTAACCATGAGAGACATTTACCTACTTCAGAATTCCAAAAGTGAGGAGAAATGATGGTAGAGAGAAGCGACATCTGAAGGGACAACAACAGCTAAAGTGGTTGGCGAACATTGGCCGTGCAGATATCAAGATTGAAAATATTGGGAATTATCGCATTTGCTCACTGCATTTCATCAACAGTCCGGCATTATTTGTGTTTTTTCTTGATTCCTTTGGTATCTAAAAAGTTTCAGAAGGGATAAATCTGTCTGTAAAATTTTTAAATCGCCCATGGTTCTCAAGTGGATTTTTACATGCAAAACAAAAACGTTTCTGAAGCTAAATTTATCATTAAAAATTTTTTCAATAATATTTTATAATTCGCAAACCGTACGTGGGTTTTGAATTACATTTTATTCAGATGCAAGCCAAGGAAAGGCATCATTGTTAGCTGTTAATTGGACATAATCAACCTCAGCTAATTGACAATATCTTTGAAAGGGAGTGGGTGTTTAAGCTGTCAGGCCATTTTATTATTTGCCAAAATATGTATCTCAATAGCATAATGATAGAAAACTAACTTTTCCACACACCACTCGTAAGTGGAGATTTTTTTTAATGATAGCTTCAGAAGAGTTTTCTTTTTGCATGTAAAAACCCACTTGAGAACCATGGGTGATTTTAAAATTTTACAGCCAGATTTATCAGTTTTTAGATACCAAAGGAATCAAGAAAAAACAAATAATGCCTTACTGTTGATGAAATGCAGTGAGCTAACGTGATAATTCCCAATATTTTCAATCTAGTTCTATGTTATCCCAGTTTTGCATTCTTCACACTAGGGGCAATTTATAGAAGCTAATTAACCTCCAAACCCGCATGCCTTTGGGATGTATGAGGAAACAGAAGCACCCGGAGAAAACCGGCACAGGCAGAACGTGCAATCTCCGCACCGACAGTGCCCGTGTCAGGATTGAACCCGGGTCTCCAGCACTGTAAGGCAGCATCTCTACTGCTTTGCCATTGTGCAGAGTTAAAATACCACTGCATGATATATCTGTGATGAGTCATGGTTCATACTCACCGCACCTCCAATAGTTCAGGGTGGGTTAAAACTTATCCCACTGCATTTAATAAGCTTGTTGCCAGGTAAAAGCAACAATTACTTTCCCTGGATGACTGCTTTATTTCTAATACACCCTTAAGACTGATGCAAGGTTGAAAGGTAACAAAAACAGTCATGCAGACAAATCAGATCTGCTGCTAAACACAGCATCTAAGATGTAATTGTAAACTTAGTTGGTAGGTTTGTGGGATCACATAGAAATGATGGTGGAGATTGAAGAGATGGAGAAAAGGTAGTGAATGCACTTGAAAATCAGAAATACAGCAAATGGAAAAAGGGATATTGAGCTGAAACATTAACTGAAGATAGACACAAAAAGCTAGAGTAACTCAGCAGGCCAAGCAGCGTCTCTGGAGAGAAGGAATGGGTGACGTTTCGGGTCGAAACCCTTATTTGCTCCAGGTTTTTGTGTCCATCTTCGGTTTAAACCCGCATCTGCAGTTCCTTCCTACACACTGAAACATTAACTGTTTCTCTCTCTTTCCACGGATGCTGCCTGACCTGCTGAGAATATACTTCCCCAATAGTGGATGGTCTGGCACTAATTACCTGGTTGATAACACTCCTTTCAAGTTCTTTGGGATGGTTTGCCACCATAAATAAAAAACATGTTATTATAAGACCATAGAATTGGCTGCATGACCTCCAGATTCAGGCATAACCACGTATGTGGTTCCTGTGGCTGACTGCGCAGGTGATCAGTCAATGTGTTTCTATAGATTGAGCAAAGGAATGGGTTTGCTGCTGATAACTTCTGCGTTTTGCTGGCTTGTTTTTGATGTTCACAAGGTCAGTATTGTCCAATTAGCCTGAAAACACAGGCTAATAGTCCACACACACATGAATGGGGGATGTCGAATAAAGACACGTCCAATCAATCCAATATGTTCCAGTTTAGCATCTTATAACTGTACACAGAGATTAAAAAAACTTTATTCACTGAACAGAATTTAGCATGAGATTTAAACATTAACTTACATGTTCTGAAGATATTTTATTTAGTAACTCTGAACTGGGTGTTCCAACAACTTCCATTATTCGCTTCAGTTGATCAATATCTGTGCTGTTATAGGAAAGAGAACCTTCCTACGGATAAGCCACATAGTGCAGCCTAAACTCAAATGTGAACAAAAGGTAGATCATGCATAACACAGCTCAGTGTAACAAGCAGGCAGTAAAGTGATGATTACTTCAGCCTCTACACAGGGCTGGCTGTGCTATGGACAGGCTGAAAGTTCATCACGTTGGTTGTTTGAAGGGGCCTTTGAAGGGGACTGACGGTAGTCATTCTCACCTTGGAAACAGTAAGGAATGGTTCAACACAAGAATCATTTATTTCTTTTTTTAAATCACTGCCGTGCTGGAGGCCTTGGTGGAGGAGGCCCAAAACAAAGGAGGCATCATAAGGTCATAAGGAATAGTAAAATTAGGCCATTTGGCCCATCAAGTCTACTCCGCCATTCAATCATGGCTGATCTATCTCTCCCTCCTAACCCTGGTGGGACTTGTGGAGATGAGCATATTGTTCGGCATGGACAAGTTGGGCTGAAGGGCCTGTTTCCGTGCTGCGTGACTCCTGTGTGTATTCACCTGTTGCCCAGGATCACTGAGATCATCATCAGTATTCTCCTTGGCATCTTGGTCGATGGCACATAACTGACTGATGTGTATGGGTATATATGGGTCCTGTACATATACAGTTCCAGTGAACTGACGTTTTAACCCCTTTGAGGAGCACAGCCATTATACTTTCAGATCACTCCATCCTTTTGCCTAAAATTAGGAAAAAGTACTGTAGGATGAGTTACATTTTTCAAGGATACAATCAGTTCCTGGGAAAAGGGCTTTTCCTTTCAGCAACTCTGCCATAATGCATCCAACAGACCAAATATCCACTAGAAAGAAAATATAAAGAGTTGGAGGTGAAATTCTATGTAAGTACAAATCACTTGTCACAAATAGTAGCATTGCACTTTCCCCATTAAGAGCCACTGTAACCATTTAATAAACCATATATAATCCATTGAAACCTCAAATGGGAGGAAACATCCACACCCAGAAGTTTGGGTTTACCGATTGGTCCAAGCATTTCCATGCACACCACACCTTTGTCAGTTACATTTCTCCATGATTTTACAAGTCTAAAAGGCCTGTCCTACGGGCATGCGACCTGTATGCGGCAAGCGCGACCTAAAGGGCCTGTCCCACCAGCATGCGCCTGCATGCGGCAAGCGCGACCTAACGTGGTCGCTTGAGCCTTACGGCATGTGGCAAGCGCGACCAAACCAGAAGCAGGAGCTGCGTGGAGGTCGAGTGAGTAACACGCCGTCGAGGCAGCTGCGGGCCGACAGGCCGTTGCCGCGCGGAATTTTTAAACACGGTCAGTTTTTCGGAGCCCCGCGCGATGTCGGGACCAGCTCCGC
The DNA here is from genome assembly GCF_010909765.2 of Amblyraja radiata. Classification (NCBI taxonomy): domain Eukaryota; kingdom Metazoa; phylum Chordata; class Chondrichthyes; order Rajiformes; family Rajidae; genus Amblyraja; species Amblyraja radiata. Next base: position 25,665,664 of record NC_045976.1, read on the forward strand.
ACAACTCCATACGGCTCCGGCGATCGAAGTGGGAGGCCGTACGGCTCAATACTCCATACGGCTCCGGTTAGGTCGCGCTTGCCGCATGCAGGCGCATGCTGGTGGGACCGGCCCTTTAGGTCGCGCTTGCCGCATGGAGTCGCATGCCCGTGGGACAGGCCCTTTACACCTGCTTCTTCACTTGCCTGCATTTGATGGAACTTTAAGGTGCAACCTCTGACTGGTGTTATACATGCACAAAATTACTATGATAGAGTTATACTGAGATCAGAAGTGTGATTCTGCATTGTGACATTGATATATTAGGCACAGCACCTGCCAACCTCAGCTTGCAATGCTGTGCTATATAAAACAAATTTTTAAAGAAAATTAAATCGAAACTGCTGCAATCCCATTTGGGTCTCATTAAAATGATGCTCCTTGGGACGTACTGTTGGACAAAAGGTGCAAACTGATGACAGGGTGAACTAATTGACCAACAAATTTATTAATTTGTTGGACAACTGACAGAAATGTCTTTGTCCAATTTTCCTAACACATAGAAATTATTTACTCTACTTATAGTGCTGAAATATGCAAAGGAAGGGGACAATATATCCACTTTTACTTTGAGAGAATTTCAGTATCAAAGCAACGGTGAACATTGCAAAAGGTTGCCATTGGATTGGTTGGGGGTGGCCAATAAAAAGGAAAGGTGTAGCGGAGCAACTAATCTGAAGCAGCAGTGCCGGGTGAAAGGCCACTGTTGAGGGTAAATGTGAGGCTTTGGCTCAAGAGGCCTCAGTGAGGATGCTGAGCAGAGGGTGACAGAACGTAAAGGCAAGGCCAGTTATTTCTTGCATGTTATTGTGGTGCTGTTTTTTCTTCTTGACTTAGACTTTACTTGAGAGATACAGTGTGGCCACAGGCCTTTCGGCCCACCGAGTCCGTGCCGACCAGCGATCACCTCGTACACCAGCAGTATCTTACACACTAGGGACAATTTACAATTTTACCAAACCAAATTAACCTACAAACCTGTACGTCTTTGGAATGTGGGAGGAAACCGGAGCACCTGGAGAAAACCCATGCGGTCACAGGGAAAGCAGCCAAACTCCGTACAGACAGCACCCACACTCTGGTGCTGTTAGGTAGCAACTCTACCACTGTGTCACTCATTTTAGCTCTTGGAATTAGTGCAGTAGATACGGCAGGTAGAATGGTGCAACGCTCCCCGTGCAGGGTGTGGGAAGTCAGGGAAACTGCTGGAGACTGATGTCTGCCCCTGCGGGAAGTGTGTCCAGGTACAGCTCCTTACAGACCGTGTTAGGGAATTGGAGCTGCAGCTGGATGACCTGGATGTGTGGCACAGTGGTGCAGCGGTAGAGTTGCTGCATTTACAGCACCAGAGACCCAGGTTCTATCCTGACAGCGGGTGCTGTCTGTACGGATTTTGTCATTTCCTGCGACCACGTGGATTTTCAGATGAGGCTGGTAGTTGGTATGGAAGGTGCTGAGAGCAAGTTCAGTGGATAGGATAGGCAAGAACAACGCAGGGAGTGAGGAAGGGAGGTTGGATTAACTTACATTTATTTTAATATGAGAGGCCCTGATGGGATTGGACTCGGGGACTGGATTGCTACAGGCAACTTGGACATTGTAGCCTTTATGGAAACCTGGCTAAATGAGGGACAGGACTGGCAGCTTAATGCTCCATGGTACAGGTGCAGTATGCTCGATAGAGGTGGGGGTAAAAGTGGATGGAATGTAGCTTTATTGATTAAGAAGAATGTCACGGCAATAATCTGAGATATTACTGATGGTTCATGGAGTGAAGCTATATCCGTGAAGTTGAGAAAGGGAACGGGGAAGATCACCTTGTTCGGAGTGTCCCATAGGTCCCCAATTGGTCAACGGGAATTAGAAGAGCAAACATGCCAGGATATTGCAGCCAGCTGCAGGGTAAATATGGTTACCATAGTGGGGGATTTTAACTTTCTCAATACAGACTGTGACAGTCGAGAGAGGGTGGAATTTGTCAGATGTTCTGGAAAGTTTCCTCAGGTGATGTGTTGAGGGCCCTACAAGCTACAGGGATAGGGTTGGGTAGGCCAGGACTTTATTGCTTGGAGTGCAAGAGACGGAGAGGTGATGTTATAAAGGTGATTAAAATCATGAGAGGAGTAGGTGGGATGAATGCAAAGAGTTTTTACCCAAGTAGGGGAATCAGGAATCAGAGGACAGAGGTTTATGTTGCAAGGAGAAAGATTTAACAGGAATCTGAAGGGCAACTTTTTCACACAAAGGGTGGTGGGTATTTGGAACGAACTATGACAGGAGGTAGTTGAGGCAGGTACTACCTGCTATTTAAAATACATTTGGATAGGTACATGCAGGCAGGTGGGACTAGCATGGATGGGGCATTTTGGTCGGCATTGACAAGTTTAGTCACATGGCCTGTATCACTACAATCGGCAAAACATGTTCCCCAGATTTCAATACCTTTGGGTTATTTGCACATGGAAACATTTAAAATAGGTGCAGGGGTAGGCCATTCGGCCCTTCAAGCCAGCACCACCATTCAGTATGACCATGGCCGATCATCCTAAATCAGTACCCCTTTCCTGCTTTCTCCCCATATCCCTTGATTCTGTTATCCCCAAGAGCTAAATCTACACAAGTTGTGCAAAATCACTGGTGGACTAAATGCAGTGTTACCCGTCTGATTGTAATGCATCCAGTTTAACATTATTTCTGGAGCCCGGTACCACCTCGTTGCCACGTAACCAGTCATTTCATCATCAGTCTGCCGAGCGAGTCCAAAATCTAGAATCTGTAAGACATTAGAAATATTAAATTCAGTATATATTACAATGAAAAGATGAAGTGAGAAAGAAAATTTGTTTTATTTTTGAAATATCCTTCAAGAGTTGTCTTTACCCTTAATTCACAATCTTCATTTACTGCTAAATTACTTGGTTTCAGGTCCTGCAACAAAACAATAATGTTTGTGAGTATTTGGAGCAAGTTTATAACAATCCAAGAAACACAAGTGTATTCTGGTCCTTATTACAAAGGCTCTGCAAATACTTCTCTTTCTCAGCGTATTTATAGTCATTCTGCTTTCATTCTCACTCAACAAATCTTGTAGCATTAGTAAAAATCCTTATGCTTTTGATTCCATAACAGCGGCATTATTTCGGGTATACAAGTTGTCGCATTCAGCACTCCTTTTTGGCTGTAGCCTCACCTATTGAAATTGGCTTTCTAGAAATAAAATCCCTGACTGGAGACTACAGTGCATTCAGAAAGTATTCAGACCCCTTCACTTTTTCCACTTTTTGTTACGTTACAGCCTTATTCTAAAGTGGATTAAATTCATTTGTTTTATCATCAATCTACACACAATACCTCATAATATAAAAGCAAAAACAGGTGTTTAGAAATATTTGCAAAGTAATTAAAAATAAATAACTGAAATATCACATTTACATAAGTATTCAGACCCTTTGCTGTGACACTCAGAATTAAGCTTCGATGCATCCTGTTTCCATTGTTTATCCTTGAGATGTTTCTACAAGTGGATTGGAGTCCACAAGTGGTAAATTAAATTGATTGTACATGATTTGGAAAGGCACACACCTGTCTATATAAGGTCCCACAGTTGACAGTGCATGTCAGAACAAAAACCAAGCGGTGAAGACGAAGGAATTGGCCGGAGACGTCCGAGACAGGATTGTGTCGAGACACAGATCTGGGGAAGGGTATAAATCAATTTCGGCAGCATTGCAGGTCCCGAAGAGCACAGTGGCCTCCGTCATTCTTAAATGGAAGAACTTTGAAACCACCACGTCTCTTCTTAGAGCTGGCCACCCGGCCAAACTGATCAATCGAGAGAAAAGGGCCGTGGTCAGGGAGGTGACCAAGAACCCGATGGTCACTCTGACAGAGCTCCAGAGTTCCTCTGTGGAGATGGGAGAAAATTCCAGAAGGACAACTATATCTGCAACACTCCACCAATCAGGCCTTTATGGTAGAGTGGCCAGATGGAAGCCACTCCTCAGTAAAAGGCACATGACAGATCGCTTGGAGTTTGCCAAAAGGCTCCTTAACAAGATTCTCTGGTCAGATGAAACCAAGATTGAACACTTTGGCCTGAATGCCAAGTGTCACGTCTGGAGGAAACCAGGCACCGCTCATCACCTGGCCAAAACCGTACCTACGGTGAAGCATGGTGGTGGCAGCATCATGCTGTGGGGATGTTTTTCAGCGGCAGGAACTGGGAGACTAGTCACGATCGAGGGAAAGATGAACGGAGCAAAGCACAGAGAGATCCTTGATAAAAACCTGCTCCTGAGCATTCAGGACCTCAGACTGGGGCAGAGGTTCTCCTTCCAACAGAACAATGCCCCTAAGCACACAGCCAATACAACACAGGAGTGGCTTCATGACAAGTCTGTGAGTCCTTGAGTGGCCCAGCCAGAGCCCGGACTTGAACCCGATAGAACATCTCTGGTGGGACCTGAAAATAGCTGTGCATCGACGCTCCCCATCCAACCTGACAGAGCTTGAGAAGAACTACAGAGAAGAATGGGAGAAATTACCCAAATAATGGTGTGCCAAGCTTGTAGCGTCATACCCAAGAAGACCTGAGGCTGTAATCGCTGCCAAAGGTGCCTCAACAAAGTACTGAGTGAAGGGTCTGAATACTTATGTAAATGTAACATTTCAGTTATTTATTTTTAACTACTTTACAAACATTTCTAAACACCTGTTTTTGCTTTTTCATTATGGGGTATTGTGTGTACATGGATGATAAACAAAAATGAATTTAATCCATTTTAGAATAAGGCTGTGACGTAACAAAATGTGGAAAAAGTGAAGGGGTCCGAATACTTTCTGAATGCACTGTAATTAAAATAATATGGCTATATTTTATCATCGTTCCAATGGTTCAAAGAATTTATTTGACCGGATTATCGGAAGCAGTCCCCAGACTACAATAGACTTGACATTTGAAATGCTGTTTAATTCCACAGATTCACTACTCTTGGGGAAAATGTTTTGTTCCTGACGCGGAAAATGCAGCTTGCGGATAGTTCTCAGGAACAGAACCCTGACATAACCCAGGGACCCCTAGCGTTTAACTCAATTGATGCCCTTTATCCAATTCTTGCATTGGAATTCCTATACTTTGGGACTGCTGGATGGGAGAGAACAAGGAAGAGGCAAGTGTGGTGGAAATCTCCAGAGGTAGGGAAACATGGGAGATACGCCTCCACCTTGAATCTTTCTGTATTAAAAGGACGTGCCGGGTCAGATGGTGATACTTGCCAGGACTTTGTATTTACATTGATAGAAGGCAGCACGGTAGCACTGCGGATAGAGCCACTGACTCACAGCGCCAGAGAGCCAGGTTCGACCCTGACCTCAGGTGCCATCTATGTGCAGTTTGCGTTCTCCTTGTGATCATGTGGGTTTCCTCCAGTTTCTTCCTACATCCCAAAGACCTGCAGGATTTTAGGTTAAAATGCCTCTAATGTGTCTAGTGTGTAGCAAACATAGGTGAACATGGAACTAGTGCGAATGGGGGTTCAATTTTTGGTGTGGGCTTGGTGGACGAATGGACCCGTTTCCATGCTATATCACTAAGCAACTAAATATGGGCATTCAATGCCTAGCGATAAAAGTCTTTGAGCTGTGTATTTCGCCAGGCTAGTTCAAAAGACTTCAGGAATCAACCACCACTTTGCAAGTGATCTTGGTCACATTCTTGTTTAAGAAAGAACTGTAGATGCTGGAAAATCGAAGGTAGACAAAATGCTGGAGAAACTCAGCGGGTGAGGCAGCATCTATGGAGAGAAGGAATAGGCGATGTTTCAGGGGTTGAGGCCCTTCTTCAGACTGAAGAATGTTCTCGACCCCAAACATCACCTATTCCTTCTCTCCACAGATGCTGCCTCACCCGCTGCGTTTCTCCAGCATTTTTGTTTACCTTTGGTCACATTCGTGGTCAGTTGCCTGAAACCCTCTCTTTTCCATGGGCTCAAATACGTTTTCGATTGGGCCACATCACCTATTTTGCGTCGAGTGAAATTCCCCTCACGTTGCACACGTTTTTGAATATAGATACATATTATCCTTTATTTCTGGAGTGCATTGAAAATAAATCTGTACTTACTCTGTGAATGATACCAGCAGAATGGATATACTGCAGGAAAGAAGAGATAAAGTGGTATTACATTACACAAACTTTGTTAGATTTGCCAGTTCAAAAATAGAGCTTAAAACAATCAGGTCTACTTTGTTGAAATCAACTATTTGTTTTCTCAAGGGTCTCATGTTCCAAGTATTAGTGAAAGCTTGCCTATTGAAAAACGCCCAACATCTGCGTTTTTACACAAGTAGGAGTGATAGGAAGGACATAGATTGAGGGAGAGGCCAGATGCTGACAGGAGATAAAATGTGTTTTGTTGCTGATTAATATACTTAGCAATACTTGACTGAAGTAGCTGCGGAGTGCAGAGGGGAAGAAGCAGTAGGCCTTGGCCCTGGCAATGGAGTGACACTCTGCAATTCCTACAATGGCAATTATGTAAAGACACAAAGTGCTGGAGTAACTCAGTGGTCAGGAAACATTTCTGGAGAACATGGCTAGGTGACATTTTGGGTTGGGTCCCTTCTTAAGTCAGAAGAAGTGTCCCGACTCCAAACGTCACCTATCCATGTTCTCCAGCGATGCTGCCTGACCTGCTGAGTAATCTGGCATTTTGCGTCCTTCCTTGTTAGAGCAGCATCTGCAGTTCCTTGTTTCTACATAATGCAGCCAGGTAAATAAGAACCAGTTTTGGGAGGAAAAATCCACACCCAGAAGCCTGGGTTTACCGACAAGGTTGTTCTCCTCGGAGCCAACTTAACTCTCAGGCAGGGCTTCCACATGAACAGACAGGACCAATCCATGACCAATCAATGCTTTTTATGGGACAGGTACATTGGTGGCAGTGGGATGTGTGGGATGAGGAGTGAGAGGAAGTGAGGTGCTCAGATGAGAGCACACGGGTCACTTCTGGCTCACTAACATTTTCCTGAATTGGCCTTGCTTCATCAGCTAAGGCTTGGGGAGCCCAAACAATGACTGCACACCATGGGCTGGCTAAACGTAGAGGTTTTGAGCCTCATGAAAGTATTTTACCTGCATGCCTACCTTCTCAGAGAAGGTTAACTCCCTGATTCCCCATCATCCGCCTCTATTAACCTGGAAGTTGCTGGTTGGCGTCTGGATAAAGGTATTTTTTATATTGACATTTGATACGAATGGCTGATTTGATAGTAAAAATAGACCCGTCTCTGTAAATATTTCCAGTGTCTTCGTTGTTTAAATATCCCCATCAAAAATAAAATCATTTTTGGCAGCTGCATAATAGTTTGAACTTTAATGTTTTAACATTTTTACTGTGACTAACTGAATGTAGAGATACTTTTTATCTTTCCTATTTAAAATATTTAACATTGCCACAAGGAACCACAGATAATTATGTTTGACATGAGCAGCAGAGCTGCGGCACATTCTCTTCAAAGTGCTGAAAAATGCATCAGCATCAATCATCGACCCGGAGCCTGTATTTATAGCCAGCTATAAGCTATTGGTTTCTTGGGTGTGTTGTTGCTGTTGCGTGCAGATGTTATCTCTCCACCATGTGAAAAGGGGGTGGAGTGGGGTGAGAGGGGGTGGTTGATGCCTGGAGTTTGCCTTGGTGTGATGTATTTCACATATCATTTATGAGCTGATATTCACAAGTGATCTGGCTGGTGGATGGATATAACACACATCTGAATAGTTGCACTTCAATCATTGAAAGTTTTCTTGTGGTTAGAGTAGATTCTATCAGAAACAGTAGTTTGTATTTTACAAGTTCACAAGTTATAGGAGTGGAATTAGGCCGTTTGGCCCATCGAGTCTACTCCGCCATTCAATCATGGCTGATCTCTGCCTCCTAATCCCATTTTCCTGCCTTCTCCCCATAACACTCGACATCCATTCTAATCAAGAATTTGTCTATCTCTGCATTAAAAATATGCGCTGAGTCTCCACAGCCCTCTATGGCCATTGGTTCTACAGATCAACTACCCTCTGACTAAAGAAGTTCCTCCTCATCTCCTTTCAAAACGAGCGCCCTTTAATTCTGAGGCTATGACCTCTGGTCCGAGATTCTCCAACCTGTGGAAACATCCTTTTCACATTCACTCTATCTATGCCTTTCATTATCACCATGGATGCTGACTGACCTTCTGAGCGATGATATTTAAAAAAAATGTAATGCACATTTTACGTTTGCATTTTCTGCACTCTGTACCTTCTAGTGACTGCTCTAACGTGGTTGCTGGTGGACCTCTATTTGTCGGAGCTCAGCATGGTCATTGCCAAGTGAGGTAGGGAGCGGGGGAGAGAATCTGCTTTAACTGGCAATGGAGACTGGCTGCAGGAAAAGGCAAGGGGGCAGGGACTGCCGTCTGCTGCAAGCAAAACCATCGAGTATTAAAGGAAAGAAAGGCTTGTACTGATATCGCACTGATCATGAAGGTGCTTGGCAGTCCATGGATTCATCCAAGTGTAAATTACAGAGGAGACCCTCCCCAAACAGCAATGTGACAATGACCAGATGATCTACAGTTTGGCGATAGGGACAGCAGGATAAGTATTGGCCTGAGCTCTGGGGAGGAGCTCCCTTCTCTATTTGTCATGTCCCCCTGATATCATCGACAACTGCCTGAAGGAGATAAAATGCATCAATATGTCATTAGCATTATTGTCACGTGTACTGAGGTACAGTGAAAAGCTTTTGTTCGTACGCTATCCAGTCAAAGAAAAGGCTATACTTGGCTACAATCAAACCTTCCACCATTTCAAGATACAGGATAACGTGTATAACATTTAGTGCAAGATGTAACATTGAAGTCCAATAAAGTCTGATTAAAGATCGTTTAAAGGTCTCCAATGAGGTAAATGGTAGGTTGGGACCGAACTCTAGCTGATGAGAGGAATGGTCTGAAGAAGGGTCTGGAAAGGGTCTCAAAACATCACCCATTCCTTCTCTCCAGAGATGCTGCCTGTCCCGCTGAGTTACTCCAGCATTTTGTGTCGATCTTCTAGGTGATGAGAGTACCATTCAGTTGCCCGATAACAGCTGGGAAGAAACTGTCCCTGAATCCAGATGTATGTGTTTTTAAACATCTGTACCCCTTGCCTGATGGGAGAGGGGAGAGGAGGGTGAGACTGGCCCCTGATTATGCCGATGGCCTTGCTGAGACAGCATCAAATGTAGATGGAATCAGTGGAAGGGAGGTTGGTTTGTGCGATGGTCTGGGTTACTTTCACAACTCTCTGGATTTCTTGCGGTCTTGGATGGAGCTGTTCCCAAACCATGCTGTGTTGCCTTGGGTTTCTCTACTCAACTCATGGGTTTGCACTCCGAACTGCCGACCTGGATTACAGCACTACTGACCACATCAAACAACTGGCACTGAAAGTATTGTCTCTCTGCTGACTGGTAAGCACACAACAAAAGGTTTTCACTGTACCTCGGTACATGTGATAATAAACTAAACTGAACTGAAGTAAGATCATTCTGAAAGCATTAGATGCCATTTGTGGCTGTCGCGATGTTACCCCAACTCACAACAGAGGTGAATGGCTTAACTATCCCCAGGACTAATCCTTAGTCTGACTTCCTTTTCAAACAAACCAAAAACAAATAAGGATAGGCATAAGTTGCAGTATTGTGCTTGCTGCCTTGGGAACACCACTGACCTGTGTGATGGGATGATCCTGCTCACTGACCAGGTCCCATTGATCGATTAGACGCCCTTTCTGTGCCAGAGAAAGGACTTGCCCGTTGACAATCAGATCAGGAATCTTGCTTTCAATCAACTGGGAGATATTATTGGGGCCAGTCTCCACTGATTAAATTACTTTCCCTGACTTTCCCCAGTAATGAGAATGAGGAGCTAAGATCCCAGATGATGATAGTTCGCTATTATTGTGAGCAATTGAGAACTTTCAAAATTTGCTAGTTAAAGAATGCATTGTAGCTGAAAATAACTTTATAAATGAAAAAAATATTAAACTAACAGACGATGAAAATGAGTGAAAAAAACAAACAAATTTTGAAAAGCTGTGATAAAGATAAATATCATTTGACCATGGGAAACCAAGATAACATTAAGGTGGAATGCACCATTACACATTAATTAGTTGGTGACAATATTACTATTACCAGTAACTACATTTCTACTGTGTACATCTTCTTTCACAACATTCAACTGGCTTTTAGAAAATAAAACAGTGCAGCACAGGAACAGGCCCTTCGGCCCACAATGTCCATGCTGAACATTATGCCAAGTTAAACAAATCTCCTCTACCTTCACATGACCCTCTTCCCACTATTCCCTGCCTTTCCATGAGTTAGAACTCATTTTAAACAAGTTAAACGTCTATTTTGAATAGATGTATGACTTGCTGTTTGAAGAAGGCAACTGGGAAACAGCCTCTGGAACTTTTCATTTTACACTCTCATCGTGGATTTAGATTTCACTCAGAATAATATCCAATATTTTAATGCCTAATGAGATAGCATTAACAGGATTACGTTGTGTGCGACAATAGACCAGTTAATTATTAGTCAGACCTGAAAGGTTTCATATCCAAACTTATTGCATCAGTATTTCATTTCGTAAGAGAGCAATATCTCAACAAGAAACCATCTGAAATATTTTCTTTAACAAAAACAATGCATTGAATTATAGCCTTTGTCATTGTGCAAATTTAAGAAAAAACTATTAGTCGAAGTACAAGTAATTGGTGAGACCACATGGGTCAAAGCCTGGGGCAAACTGAAGTTGCGTTTATGGGCTATTCTTGGAGCTAATCATTCCACTGGAAAGCACATAAAACTGGCGAAGTAGAAGAAGTATAAGAAGGCAGGGTAAGTGCATGAATGGCAATGGGACAAATGTAAAAGCATGGAAAAGACTGACATGAAGGAGCAATATAGAGTCATAGAGTGATACAGCGTAGAAACAGGCCCCTCGGCCCAACTTGCCCACACCGGCCAACATGTCCTAGCTACACTAGTCCCACCTGCCTGCATTTGGCCCATATCCCAACAAACCTGCTATCCATGTAGCTGTCTAACTGTTTCTTAAACGTTGGGATAGTCCCAGCCTCAATTACCTTCTCTGGCAGCTTGTTCCATACACCCACCACCCTTTATGTGAATATGTTACCTCTCAGATTCCTATTAAATCTTATCCCCTTCCACTTAAACCTATGTCCTCTTGTCCTCGATTCCCCTACTCTGGGCAAGAAACTCTGTGCATCTACCCGATCTATTCCACTCATGATTTTATACACCTCCAGAAGATCACCCCTCATTTTCCTGCGCTCCAGGGAATAGAGTCCCAGCCTACTCAACCTCTCCCTATAGCGCAGACCCTCTAATACTGGCAACATCCTTGTAAACCTTCTCTGTACCCTTTCCAGCTTGACAACATCTTTTCTATAACATGGTGCCCAGAACTGAACACAATACTCTAAATGTGATCTCACCAACATCTTATATGAATCACACATCTCATTAGTTACCCAGTGTTGGTCTAATTTTGTTTCTATTTATAAGACATTGTTTCTGTACCTTAAGTCCCCTGAGCAATTGATACACAAGAAACTGCACGTGATCATCCGTCAGCTTCTGACACTTCACAATGTTATTCAAATCTGCTCCCATGAGGTTGGTCACCAAATACCTGGGGTCGAAAAACAGACAAAAGGGTTTGGAAAAACATACTAAAACAATTTGACACTGATATTGCCAACATTTGCACTTTGATGGGGGCGATTGTAATCCTTTCCCCAAATATGCAGACATTCCAGTGCCACAAATGATTGTGGATATTCTTGTATTCTCACTGTTTCACTTCTTGTCATCCAGAAGAGAGAAAGGTCTCGACCCAAAACGTCACCTATTTCTTTTCTCCAGAGATGCTGCCTGACCCATTGGGTTACTCCAGCATTTTGTGTCTATCTTCGGTTTAAACCAGCATCTGCAGTTCCTGCCTACATGCAAGAGAGCTCAGAGAAGACTTCAGGCAGTCTTTATTATCTAAATTGTTGTGAATACACAAATTGAGACATTTTCAAAGTGCTTTTTGAAGATTATTTATAAATGAACTATAATAGAGTGATACAGCATGGAAATAGGCCCTTTGGCCCATCAAGTCTACACTGACCGGCAAATACCCATTTACACTAATCCTATACTAATCTAATCCAATTTCATTCATTCTGCATTGTTTCAATTTCTCCTCAGATTCTACCAATACCTACATACAAGGGGCCATTACAGAGGCCAATCCGAGATGGTGGGGGGAGACCGGCGCACTCGATGGATACCCATACAGTCACAGGAAGAATGTGAAAACTCCATGCAAACAGCACCCGAGGTCAGACTTGAACCTGGGTCTTTGGCACTGTGACACAGTGGTTCTAAAAACTGCACCATTATACCATCCACTGTATTGCAGGATATTGAACTAAAGGTGGGTAGTGATGATAAGATATGGATCAGCTAATGATAAAGCAATCTGAGGGACTGAAGCGGCCTTTTCACGGGGCGACTTGACGCAAGAGTTAACCGGAGTTTAACATCGTGGGAACCTCGTGCGATAACAGTACGGCATTCGTGGACCACCGTAGCGCTAACGGCAGGTCATCGTGTAACTTGGTCACTCGGGAGAAAATTCAAGAAAGTTTGAATTTTTCCAAGATTGACTTGTACACTTGTGGTTGAGTATTGCAACATTATATGAACGTAGTGGCCAGTGCGATATCCGTAATAACTCTTGCGGGTACCGTGGGAACTCCTGCGAACGGTGAACCCGGAAGCTGGACAGAGGGGACAGAAGGTGAGTAAAAATTATCTTCTGTGGGATTGAATTTAAAAAATAAATAAAAATAAAGATTTGCCTCCGCATATGGACATCAACTTATTCATGAGTTATGTTAATGAGATTCAAGAAAATAACTATAATCTTTAAAAGGGACTTTAAAAGGGACTTTACTGAAAGGTTACGCATTTTTATGGTCCGTGAGAAATTTTTCACATGTACTTCTTTGAGAGATACAGGTCGGAGTCCTCGGGTCCAGGGGTCCGGAACGCTACCAATCAATGTTGTACAGAGACCCGTGTAAGGAGTGAACTGCACATGCTGGTTTAAACCGAAGACAGACACAAAAAGCTGGAGTAACTCAGCGAGTCAAGCAGCATCTCTGGAGAAAAAAAGCTGATGTTTCGGGACGAGACACATCTTCAGACTCAATTCCGATTAGGCTGTCTGAAGAAGGGCTCCGATTCGAATCGTCACCTATTCTTTTTCTCCAGAGATGCTGCCTGACCCGCTGACTTACTCCAGCTTTTTATGTTTTTCTTCCCAGATCTGACTTACCTGCTGAGTTACACCAACATTTTGTGTCCTTCTGTGCGTATTAACCAGCATTAACCAGCGTCTGCAGTTCCTTTAGACATTACCTAACTTCAGATTTTAGAGATATAGCGCGTGGGAACTCCTGAGAACGGTAAACCCGGAAGCTGGACAGAGGGGACAGAAGGCGAGTAAAAAACATGGTCTCAATATCGACAAGGGAACATGTGTCTTTCGAGGACGTCCCACCTAATTGTCATTGTTGGATAATCTTTTTAACAGGGACACTTGTAGAGATGGCTCCCAGAAAATCTCAAAGAAAGGGGGTAAAGCGTGTCAGAGATGTTTTTGCCATGTTGCTCTATTCAGTTTCTATATTGTTTCAGTTTCTATATCTATATAGTTGCTCTATTCAGTTTCCCAGGGGGTCGGGACGGGACTGGAGTTGGGAGGGAAAGGTGGGGGAGTCGAGGGAGAGGAGGGGGAGACAGATGGGGGTGTCTTCATTTACTGGCGGCGGGTGTCTGTCACTGAAACAGGCAGGTGAGATTTCACATCCACCTTGTGTGTGCCTCTCTCTCGCTCTCCCTCCCTCTTACACAGGCTGAGAGACTCTGCCTCTGTGAGTGTACGTCTCTTTCTCCCCCTCTCCCACACACAGTAAGACCGAGGTACTGTGCTCAGTCCATCTGTGTCTCCCACATACACAGTAAAATATGTCTCCAAATGAGCCAATTCAACCAAGGGAGGATATATATAGTGTGTGAAAAAAAAAGTTACATCATTTGTGTCACGTGTAGTTCACGATGTTCATTCAAGATTTAACGCGAAAGCTCGGGAAACGGACAAGTCACTCGCACAAATAACAGAAATGCCGAGTACCGTGGGAACTCTTTATCTACCCCCGTTATATCGTGCGAGACTCGTGCTGGACCACGACCTCTTCACTCTGGTGACATCTTGCGTCAACTCGCCCCGTGAAAAAGCCCCATTAATGATCTATTTCTTCTCCCTAATTTACAGCTGCTGTTGGAGATTAGAAAACAAATGTTTATTAAAGAAACACTTTTGAAATACAGGCCATCCCCAGGTAATTATTGTCTTTAAAGGTGTCCATAAGTGGATCTTATCTGCAAGTCAGAAAATTGTTATGATAAACCTCAACAGTATTGTGTTGAATGGCATCAAAAGCACATAACACTTATAAGATAGGAAAACTTTAGATGGATATTGTCCAAATGCGGGCAAATGGGACTATTTTAGATAGGCATTTTGGTCGCATGGATGAGTTGGGCCAAAGGGCCTGCTTCCGTGTGGTTTGACTCTATAACACTCATAAGAAAGAACAATTACTGTAAATGGAGAGAAAGGAAACTAGTTCTGCCCTTTGGAGAAATGAATGTTTGTACATACATCGGGCCTCTGAACGTAATAATATGGGAGCTCGCTTGTATGCAGTGTTGATGACTCGTGAACAGCCTGTGATTGCTAACAAGGCAGATTCAGTCAGCACTCCACCAGGATATTCTCATAACTTGATGGCAGATCCACTTAAACTGACAGTTCTCCATGTCCTGTGTTTCCATTCTTGCTTCTGTTGTTGGGAAATGCAGCAAGTCATTATCAAATGCACGGGTATATATTCTATTCTACTCCCCTTCCCTTCCCTCCCCCCCCCCCCCCCCCCCCACAAAGGACAGGGGGTAGATATCCATGCTCCATTGCATGTACAATGCTTTTAGCATACATGGCCAGCATTAATTTATAATCTGTTACCGCAGGTTACTCTCACACTTCTCCCTGCAGTAACGCAGAAAAATCTGCAGCAGGGGCCGAGGCAATAAATTACCAGCTGTCACTTCATGTGTGTGGCTCCAATGATAAACAGGCAGATGGATACAAAAGCACCCAGGACCTAGTGTTATTTTCTACTTCTAGTCAACTCTTTTCCTTAACTGCATATTGGGACTTCATCCACAAGTTCGACACAAAATGCTGGAGTAACTCAGCGGGACAGGCAGCATCTCTGGAGAGAAGGAATGGGTGACGTTTCGGTTCGAGACCTTCCTCAAGTTCAGCAGGTTAGAGTTGTGGGTGAAGCTTATATTCAGATATTTATCAGCCCATTTTGAAATCATCCATTCTGACTATGTACTTATTGTACTATGTACTATGTATTAAATTCCCATGTCCATTTTAACAATGGAATCTGTCCATGCAAATCTCAAGGAGTTCAGCGACCATGATATCTCAATTAACATGAGTGGAGTTGCAGTTTGTTAAGTATCAATAATTCTACCTGGCCTTGCCTGTTCTATGGTTGTAAGATGAATGCCTCCATGCCTGATGGGTTTACTAATACAGTGAACTGGCAGCAGAAATGCTCCTCCCATCTTTCTGCATCATGTCCCAAGGTAGACATCTCGGCACGCAAAGCAGTAATGTTACTGCTTCAGTCTGAAGAAGGGTCTTCCCCAGAGATGCTGCCAGAGTAGCACTTTGTGTCCTTTTGTATATTAACCGGCATCTGCAGTTCCTTGTTTCTTCAGTAATGTTATAATTGTTCAGCATACAGTTTAACCAACAATCCTACTCTTATTGCTTTGTGATTCACCACAAGAAAAATTTGTTGAACTGTTCCTGGTGTTAAAAGTTAAAATTACTCCAAAACATGTACTATTTAAAGGGTACATCAATAAACTTAGTACACTCATCTCCTTTCTCCCTCATTTCCTTTTTATCCCTCTTCTCTCTCGCTTTCACGTGCCTCTTGTCCACGCATATCTCTTCCTCTAGGTTTACATTTCATTCCTCTTCTTTCCTTATCTGACACTCTTTTGTCTCCATTTCACCTCTAGCCTCTGTCAGTTACTCCACCCATCTGTTGATCAAACCCCCTCATCTATATCCACCTATCACTCACCTGGCGTTGTCCTATCCCCACCTCTCTTTTCCAGCTTTCTACCCCCTTCTACAATCAGTCCGAAGAATCCCAAATGACACCTGTCCATTCCCTCCACAGATGTTGCCTGACTGTGTTTTGCTTAAGATTCCATCATCTGCAGGTCCTTGTATCTCAATAATGATTAGCTTGGTTCTTATTTCACAAGTTATAGGAGTAGAATTAGGCCATTCGGCCCTTCAGATCTACTCCGCCATTCAATCGTGGCTGATCTCTGCCACCTGATCCCATTTTCCTGCCTTCTCCCCATAACCCTTGACACCCTTTCTAATCAAGAATTTGTCCATCTCGGCCTTAAAAATATCCATTGACATGGCCTCCACAGCCCTCTGTGGCATTGAGTTTGACAGATTAACTACCTTCTGACTAAAGACGTTTCTCCTCACCTCTATTTCTGTTAAGAGGACTGCAGAATCCGTCACAATGAGCTATAAATATGAAGCAGAAGGATTCATCACCACACTCTGCTCTTTAAATTATTCTACTCACACTTCACGAAAGTTCTCCAGTGTAATTGCTGGTGTAAAGACGTCTAACAATCCAATTACCTGAAATAAATCAACAAATTAATGCAGTTTATGGAATGAACATTTAGCGTTAACAGTTTGCAAACATAGGAGCAAGAAATAAGAACAGTTGCATTTGTGAAACAATCACTCAATGACTAAAATATGATGCAGCATTTCTTCTAAACCAAGTTGCTAGTGAGGGAGGAAAAGTCTGAAACAGCACTTTGAGGGGTCTGCTACACCATGGCTAGCACAGTTGCACAGCTGTCACTCTCACAGCACCGGAGACCCAAGTTCAATCCGTGGCCTCGGGTGCTGTCGGTGTGGAGTTTGCACATCCTCCCTGTGACCGGATGAGGTTCCCCAGCGTGCCCCCATTTCCTCCCTCAACCGAACAACGTGAAAGTTGATAAGTGAATTGGCCACTGTAGGTTACAGTTTACGTGCAGGTGAGTGGTAACATCTGGGCGGAGATTGTGGAAATATGGGGAGAATTAAAAATGGCATTAACTTAGGATCGGTGTAATTGTGTGTTTTTTTTCTCCTGTTGATACACTCTGTGGACTAAAGTATCTGTTTTTAAGCTGTATCTATATGTGATCCCGTGACGACATTAAATTGGTACAGTCGTAGGAGATCACTCATTTTCTACTTTCCACATGGGAAAACGGATATGCTGTCCCAATAGGACAAAGTGCTGCGGTAACTCAGCGCGTCAGGCAGCATCTCTGGAGAACATGGACAGGTGATGTTTCTGGTCGAGACCCTTCTTCAGGCACCAGCAGTCCCTCGCTCAAACATGTCGTCCATCTCCAGATCTCTATCACGTTCTCCAGAGATGCTGTTAGACCTGCTGAGTTACTCCAGCCCTTTGTGTATCAACCAGCATCTCCAATTCTTGGTTTCTACGTCATGCGGTCCCAATGATTTCCCAATTGTTAGGGATGGCAATAGAAGGCATTGTGTGTAAAGAATATGTATAGAAACTAGGTATTTTCATCGTACAAAGGTCTTCCCATTGTTTAGCAAAAAAAGTGTCAGAAAGTCATACCGGAGAGAATAAAAGCAATAACATTTGCGATTTTGAAACAACAGTTCACTGAGCAAGGAAGTTATTATAGCGGAATTGTATTGCTAACATTTCTCTAAACGTTTTACATGATTTGTAAGGATAGAAAATTGATCACCATGTTTAACAACATCATAAACTCTATACTGTATATATTCAGCAATTTATGGAATCAAATTGACTTACATTTTCATGCTTCATGTGCTTTAATAGTCTCAGCTCCCGGTATGTTCTCCTTGCATGGATCAGAGATTGAAATGGTCTTGATAGTTTTTTTATAGCTACCTTCTGGCGTGACCTTGTATCATAGGCAGAGCTAAATCAACGAAAGAGCAAAGTCGGAATTGGCATGTTATTGCATCTCCACTGCCACAAATCTAATCCAGATTTAAATTTTTTTTTTCTTTTTTTTTTAAGTATAGCGTTTAGCTGCTTACAAACTCGATGAAAAAACATTATTTAAGGAGCGTCAGATCCTTTATTCAGTAAAATACCTCCACACTTTACATTTGAGAAGAAATATGATGTATTTGTCATGAGATGTGGCTCCTTGGGTTGAGATATGAATTTTCCAACATCACAACTAGATTCTCTGAAGAAGTAAGATTTATTTGTCCGTCTCAAATTCATAAAGGCCACTATGTAAATTTTTATTTCTACAAGATGATAATCTATTTACAGCAATTTTACAGCACTCATTCAATTGAAGTCAGTTCCAGTTATTGTTAAATAAAATGAGATAATTGCTTGACTCAGTTATGTGACTACGCAACAATAATGTCAGTGCCATCAGGAAATGTCACAATAAATGGAGGAATAAGGCCACAAAGTCCGGTCTTACTAGTCTTGGAATCTACACAACAAGTTGGAGTATCTAGTGGGTCCGGCAGCGTCTCTTGAGAAAAGGAACAGGTGACGTTTCAGGTCGAGATCCTTCCTTAGACCCCAACGTTACCTATTCCTTTTCTTCAGTGATGCTGCTTGACCTGCTGAGTTACTCCAGCATTTTGTGTCTATCTTCGGTGTAAACCAGCATTTGCAGATCCTTCCTTCACACATTGCCTGTTTTTCGAATTTATTTTAGGACATCATGGAAGACCAGGAGAAGACTATAATTGTTTAAAACAATCTCCAGAATTGAGCAGATGTGATATAAAGCCAGGAAAGATGCAATGGTGTATTCAGTAAACAGAACACATTACAGTCATGCTGCACTGGTGGTAACATTTGTACTTGTGTATGTTGTTGAATGTGCAGGCACATTCAATGTGCAAGTACTTGGCCCTTTAGCAAAGTAAAGATCACCATTGGCAGGGGTCGGGCATGCAGTGGCTCATTATCTGAAAAACGGCAAATGTAGCAGATTTTTTAGGTCCTCAGCAAACATGCCCACATTCTATATTATATCACCAGCAACTTGTCCTGGACCACCAATATTGAAGCAATGGCCAAGAATGCACGCCGACGCTTCTACTTCCTTAGACGTCTTAAGACGTTCGGCATGTCCCGAACAACTCTCACCAATTTCTACAGGTGTGCCGTAGAAAGCATTTTATCGGCATGCATCCCAGCATGGTTTGGAAACAGCTCCATCCAAGACCGCAAGAAATTGCAGAGAATTGCAGATCAGACCATCGCACGAACCAAATTCCCTTCCATCGACTTAATCTACACTTCATGCGGCCTTGGCAAGGCCACCAGCATAACCATGGACGAGTCTCGCTCCAGTCAGTCCCCCGTCTCCCCGCTCCCACCAGCCAAGAGATATAGATGTGTGGAAATGTACGTCTCCAGATTCATGGCCAATTTCTTCCCAGCTGTTAGCAGACAACTGAACCATCCTATCAACAACTAGAGAGCAGGCCTCAGCTACTACCTATTTTATTCGAGACCTTTGGACTATTTTTGATCGGACTTTACTGGACTTTATCTTACACTAAACATTATTCATGTTATTCCATTTATCGGGCATCACTGTAGATGTCGCAATTGTAGTCACGTATTGTCTTTCTCCTAACTGAATATCTGCAGCCTGCACATATCCTGGCATGTTGTGAAAGGTCAGATTTCTGCCAGTGCAAACTCACTGCTGCAGTGTTTAAAGAGAGCTGACAACCACAAGAAATTTCATGACATAAAGAACAAAGAAAAAAAAGGGGCCGCACTATAAATTGAAACTAGATATTCAACCATCTGCCAGAGGTTCCTGTTTAAGGAAAGTTTCAGTGTAGCAAACTCAGCTACATTGCTGGTGCCCACAAGAGCTCACAGAACAAAGCATCACACATTGTGCAAAGATAGCTGAACTTCCCAGGACAGCTAACATGTAGGTTTAGTCATTCTAGCTAGCCCCTTCTGCAGACAGGTTCCTCAGGTGCCCTAGCATTTCACAGATCGAGATTTTTCATTTGTCATGTTGAATTCGGAGTACTTTCCAATTCGGACTTCACGATGCTCTTTGTCATTAAACTTGTCCAGAGAGCTTGTGTTTGATTCAAAATGTATTGGTCAGAGGAGGCTATTAGTGGGCCTGATTCAAATCAAGGATATGAGCGAGAATAGCCCCAGTCTGCATCTTTCCATTATCAACACCCGATTCAAGGAAAATAAACACACCTATGATTTGATGACAGAAGCCGTTGAGAACGTCATGTGTACACTTCATTTTTCCAACTGTGAATGGCTGAATGACAAGAATTAAAAAAATTACCATACCAAATGCATGAATTTGGAAACTTACTCCCAAACCCAATAATCTTGGAAGATAGTGCTTGATAATTCGCAAACATCCTGGACTGTGGGTTGAGAGTTTGAAAGAAACTATCCTCTTCTAAGAAACACAGTTGATTTCACTAACTTTCACATCGAGGTGCAAAGGGACTTGGGAATGTTCGTACTTGAAAAGGCAGGAGAATGGGGTTGAAAGGGAAAGATAGATCAGTCATGATTGAATGGTGGAGTAGACTTCATGGATCAAATGGCACAATTCTGTTCCTATAACTTATGAACTAACATCACTGGGCTTCACTAGAATATTGTGGTAAAGATGAGCATCCGTTACAGAACATCTGTTGCAGCCTGGATATTGGCTTCCAGCCAAATATTTTTGCAAAACAGGTTTATTGATAATGAACCTATGCTGAAAACAATGTTCATATTATCATTAGTGAAGGATGCACAATTACACATGAAATGCTTCCTGGTGCAGCATCCTGATCAACCTGGGCCTCCTTCTGAAAGCTACCATCAAGCATCAGTCTGAAGAAGGGTCTCGACCCGAAACGTCACTCATTCCTTCTATGCAGAGATGCTGCCTATCCCGCTGAGTTACTCCAGCATTTTGTGTCTACCTTTGATTTAAAGCAGCATCTGCAGTTCCTTCCTACGCAACAAGCATTAGATATTTATTTAGTAATATTTTAACAACTGTGGACTACAGGTACTGTGGACCTGTTCAGGGAAGGTTTGATGGACCTCATGAGGCAAGTTTGATGGAGCTGGTAGAGCTCAGACTGATCCTGGGATTGGTGCAACGTTCCATCAGAGTCTTTCCACATCCTGTGATGGACCTCAGATAATCTCATCACTTGTTGATTAAATGTGAAACAGATGTGGAATAAGGAGCAAGAAAATGCCTAGGATGATTGCAGGAAAAGATTAGGAAGCAAAGCTTTTCTTCTTCATCATATTGCAGTTGAAATATTATGCATCAGGATAATATCCTCTTATCATCATACTATTTTGCCCTATTAATATTTGCTCACAACAGATTCTAACATCTGCTCTGCTGCTGAAGTCAGACTAACTGAACTGTAATTCCCTTTTTTCTCTCCTCTTCCTTTCCTTAATTACGAGGTTACTTTCCAATTTGTGAAAACTATTCTAGGATCTATGGAATTTTGGAAGTTAACCAGCAGTGCTTCCACTATTATTACCTTTCCAACCTTTGGATTTCTGATCATCAAGTCCCCAGATCTATTTGGTGTCCATCACATTGATTACTCCAGTGTTATTTGGAATACTAATTTATTTATGCTCCTTTTTTAAGCCTGCAGTTCTTCACTATTTCCAGATGATAGTTTCAAATTCTTTTTCTAAAGTTAGACTCCAAATTGTTTAATTTCTCTGCCATTTCCTTTTTGCCCAATATAATTTCTCCTTTCTGTCAAGGAAGGACACACATCAAGTTTTGCAAACCTTCTTATTGCAACATATCTGCAGGA
The DNA here is from genome assembly GCF_010909765.2 of Amblyraja radiata. Classification (NCBI taxonomy): domain Eukaryota; kingdom Metazoa; phylum Chordata; class Chondrichthyes; order Rajiformes; family Rajidae; genus Amblyraja; species Amblyraja radiata. The sequence goes on from NC_045976.1 coordinate 25,687,882, forward strand.
GCGTTAACTGTCTCATAATGAGTTTCTTGCAAAATTACTCTAGTGTTCTACAATTCCTGAATCTTCTGTGGAAATTTGGCACTTCCCCAACCCTTTGTCTTTACTGCACTTTAAGCCTTTTCCTATGGTCTGATACCATCTGTAACATCTCTTGTTAGCCACGATGGACCCTCTTTTCATTGAGTGTTTGTATCTTTAATAAATATTTGCATGTTGTAAACTATGTAATCATTCTTTAAATGTTAACCAATGTTTCCAATAATATAATTTAATAACTTCCCAATCTACCATAACTAACTCAAGGTAGATTGCAAAACCGCATGAAAAGAATTGTGGTTTGCATGGTTTAGATTAAATTAAAAATGTTTCAATCTTAATATAAATCTTTATATTAATATGAAATCAAATTATGAATCTTCGTTCTGAAGGCCCCTTTAAGATTATTCATTAACCCTTTCTCACCGTAAATATTAGTTTCCAAATAACCCATTCCTCACTTGTTCCGCAACATAGTGAACCCAAAAACTACAACTTCGGTCCCAACTAACTGGAGCTAGGCACAATCTCTCACAGCAGAGGGGAGAGAGAACAATTTAGAGGATAAAGCATGAAAACAAGTATTTAAAGGTAATCAAACAGCTTTCAGGAGATGGCAGTAATTGAATGGCCCACTCCTCATAGCCTGCATCGCCTTTATGTGTAGGGACACCAGCTGCAGTCAATGGCATTTGTCAGAAGTTCAGAGCTGCTGTGCTGAATATTACTGTAACTTTCAATTCAGCCAGGCTCATTATTCTCGAGAATAAGAACTGCTTTGAATCTGTGATTAAAACTCATCAAAAATGTACAATGCACTTGTTCTCTGCCAGATGTGATGACATTGTGTATAAATTCCTGAAGGGGGGAATGAATGCACAGTAGTTTACTCGGCATAGGGGAATCAGAAGCAAATGGACATATGTTTAAGGCGAGAGGGGCAGGAACCCGGGGGGGTATCTTTTCACTTTTTCACACACAGGATGGTGGGTATGTGGAATGAGTTGCCAAAGAAGGTAGTCGAGGCAGGTAATAAAACATTAAAAAGACATTCAAACAGGTATATAGATTTAAAAAATTTAGAGGGATATGGGTCTCACGCATGCAAATAGGGCTAGCTTACAATGTGGAGCAAAATGCTCTCAAGATAAAATGCCCAAAGGCACCCTAGCGCACCTTGATGGGTATGGACAAGTTCGGCCGAAGGACCTGTAACTATGCTGTGTGACTCTATGATTCTAAAAAGCACAGATAACTTCTTCTGTCTCTCACAATGCTTTTGCTCAGCCATAATCACAAACCATTTAGAAAGTTTTCTTTATGCATTTTAAAACATTTTCTACATTAAATGCACATATCTTACACAGTGAGGTTTGAACTATCAAAGACTATACGGTAATGTAACACATTAATTAATCTCTAATTTTTACTCTAAATAATTACGTAAATACTGCGCTGAATCAGGCATGGGTAGAGAAAGAACTGAACATGCAAACCCAATGGTTGGAACTGTCGAGCTTTTGACTTTGTGTAAATGGCATCTCATCATCTGTTTTAGTATTGCAATGTATAAAGTCACTGTATTTACATGGTGGAATAAACTAAACTTACAATACAGAGCAAAATGCTGTCAAGATAAAGATGCCCAAAGACATGTCTAAGACATGCTTGCATTCACACCAATACCAACACATGGTTGACACCACCACAAACACAACAAACATATTCCTGGAATTCGACACCATTGTTCGTAAGAAACCATACAAACTGGTTCATTATATCTAATTGATCTTCTGTAGCTATTATTGAAGCAAAAAATATAAAAAGATGCTGAAAGCTAATAATGATACAAGAGTTTATGTTAACTAATGGAAAGAGTGGGTTAATTAATTGTAAATCAGATATAGAGAGAGAAAGACTGCATTAAAAAAGTAACAGTGAGTATATACTTGGCCTGAAAGGGAGTGTGCAGCAGTGGGCCCCAGTGTCCCAACAGCACTTTGAGTCTGAAGAAGGGTCTCGACCCGAAACATCACCCATTCCTTCTCTCCAGAGATGCTGCCTCACCAGCTGAGTTACTCCAACATTTTGTGTCTACCTTCGATTTAAACCAGCATCTGCAGTTCCTTCCTACATAAAATTTAAAGGAGATGTGCAGGGCATTTTTGTTTTACACGGAGAGACAAGGGTGGTGGCAGACACAATAATGGCATCTAAGATGATTTTACATAGGCACATGGATATGCAGGGAAAGGAGGGGTAAGGATCACATGCAGTCATGGGAGTTTACTTTAACAGCATCACATTTAGCATGGTCATTATGGGCTGTAGTGCCTGTTCTTGTGTTGCACTGTTTTATGCTTTGCTCTAAAGTAATGCAACACTTCTTTCAGTTGCATGCAACATTTTAGGAAAGATGTCAAGATAAGTTAGATTTATTTAGGACTGTGTGCACATTGGCATGTAAAAGGGACAAAGTCTCCCAAGTAATTTTCTCATAAAATCTGTGTTACACAATGTTATGGATGCACAAATAAACGTTCATCCCATCGATGAGTGGCACAGATGCTTGCCCCAACAAAACATACGACATTTAAACTTCTGGGCATGATGATGAATTTATTAGCATGATATTAGGGATCTGGGTCCTCAATTATATTGAATACATGAGAGTCTGGGGCTGTTCTGCTTTAAGACGGAGATAGCTAAAGAGGAAATGTGATAGAAGTGTTGAAAACCATGAAGGATTTTGAAAGGATTAATAATGTGAAACTATTACTATGCAGATGCAATAGCAAACAACAGACACTGAATTAAGGTGACTGGTAAAAGAATTAGGGGAAAGATGGAGCAATTCAACAATAATTTTCCAAAAGGAATTGGATTGAAAGATGAAAGCGTAAAGATACGTAGCTACAAGGAGAGGACCTGGGAGTGGGTCTCACTCAGGAAGTAGGTTTTTCCAAAGAGTTGGCTCTGTTTTGAAGGCCGAATAGCCTCCGACACTGTGTCATTCAATGGTTCTTGCTCATATATATATAGCAATCACATACAGTACTCAGATAAATCTGAGAGCTGAATGATAGAGTAGGCGCACCAAGATTCGTCCGATGGAGATGGAAGTCACCAAGTCAGCATTATATATATCTAGTTTCAGGTACAAAACTAGCAGAAAAACTACCCAAGGAACAAATTTCACATATTTTAGTAGGAAAAATAATGTGTAATAAGTCAGTTGCCACAGCATTGAATCAAACGTTGACACGTTTGGGCATAAATAGATGGCAAACTGAAAGATAACTGATAACCAATAAATAAAGCCAATGGTATGAACATTGAATTCTCCAATTTTAGGTGACAGTCCCCTCTCTTTCCTGTGCGCCTCCCATCGGTGTGTACCCAATACTCCCATTATTCTCCCTCTGCTCCATCCCTTCCACCTATACCCCTCCTCTTTACATTTCACTCCTCTTCTCTCATTATCTAACATTCTTTTGTCTCAATTTTCATCTCTAGCCTTTGCCCACCCATCTGGCAATCAGACCCTCCTCACCTGTACCCAGTTATCACTTGTCAAGCTTTATCTCTCCACTACCCATTTCCCCCTCTCCCTTACTACAAGGTCCAGATCCAGATCCCTCCCCAGATACTGACTGACCTGCTGAGTTACTCCAGCACAGTGTGTTTTAAATAATCACAAGGTGCTTTCAATTCCATTATAAAATCGATCTGTAAAAACGTCTACCGATGGGCAGAAAAGATCACAGTCGCAGGTTATACACACAATTGATGGTGAACCAGGCACCAGGCTCCGATAACCCAAAATGTGCATTCATTGCTGGTATAAATATGTAGGCTTACCAAACCTAGGAGCCGATGCGGCCGTTGTTTCACTTCTCACACGGGAAATCCCCCCCCCCCTCCAATAAAAAGCAGATTTTGTTTCAAAAGCTCAGAATACCAGGCTCCCACGTCCCCATGTGGACTAACTCAACTGTATTAACCACGCCTATAGTGCCCATTCCGACATGGTTATCCCCCCCGACCCCCACCACACAAGTCAACCCCGACATCGGGTTGGAGAAATTGCAACGCTCACACTTTTTAATATCAGCGCTTCAAATATTAATGTCGACGGCGTTTCTCAGCGTTGAGGAGTCGGGCCCAGTCGAAACAGGACCCTCTCTTGTAAAAACCCACACTGCTTTGTGTTACTATTTGAGCTTTCTGCACCATCTGAGCCTGCAATGGCAAAACATAATTGCAAATATGCAGAGAGTGACATACATGTCCGCTGTGACTGGTGCCTACACCGGGGACAATCACTGAGACGTGATACTCACCAGACGGACCCGTAAGCTCCAGACCCCACTGGACTCAGGTTCTGGTATCTCTCCGGCACTTCCCATATCGTCTTGTTTAATTCTTGCTTGTAAAAGCCAGTCCTGACTGACATTTTTTTTCTCTCTCACTCCATCAAACAGCGCGGCCGGACCCCCTCCGAGGCAATAAAGTCAGTGCCGAATCGAAACCAATTAGCGATTCCAGCCGCGCATTGGCATTTTATCAGGGAGATGAAGCGGCGGCGCCCCGCTCTGCAGCAGCAGCAGCGGCAACAACAGCCCTGCGGGTCCCAGGCGGCCGGCGCTATAACTGCACTCGGCGCTTACACCACTCTGCCGCGGCCGCCCCCACCCTCTCTCACACACACACCTCGCTATCTCAGTACATTGAAGGGTGGGATGTGAGATTGCGACTGCTTCTGCTTGAACTGCCTCTGCTAAACCTCAACGACACAACCCATTAATATTTCGGAGAATGTCCACTGTGTTCTTCGTTCTGAAGGATGGGGTCAGTCCTTGCAGAATTCCCTTCTTTCCTCAATAGATCCCAGTTTATCTCAATCAATCTCCTATTCCTTCTGGGGAACACCACTTTCTAGTTCGCCTACCCTTGTTCTGTAGAGATGCTGCCTGACCTGCTGAGTTACTACTCCAGCACTTGGGGTCTCTCTACACCCCCACCCACCCACCCATTCCTCCAACGTTGCTAAGGGCGACTACATCCAATGGGTTTGGACAATGGGGTGCCGAGGACTCTGGGAATCATAGACATAGAAAATAGGTGCAGAAGTAGGCCATTCGGCCCTTTGTGCCAGCACCGCCATTCAATATGATCATGGCTGATCATCCAAAATCAGAACTCTTTTCTCCCCATTTCAGGCCATTGTTGTGAGGCTCCTGCACCAACTCCAATACTTGCTGCTGACCATCCTCACCTGATACCCACGCAGGTCGAACCAGATCATTGGAATCCATAGCAGCCTACCAAACCCTAAGCACCACATTACTCTGGTCTGGGTATATCCACCCTCTCTCTCCCTTACACAGCCACTGCCAGCCGGCATGTTTAATTTGAGATATAGCGTGAAAATTGGCCTTTGGCCCACCTAATTTGCACCAACCAACGATCACATGTACTCTATGCTATCCCAGTTTTGCTTTCTGCACACTACGGGCAATTTATAGAAGCCAATTAACCTACAAATCTGCATGTCTTTGGAATGTAGGCGGTAACCGGAGCATCCGGAGAAAACTTGCGCGATCACAGGGAGAACATACGAACTCCGTATAGTCAGTGGTGCTGTACTCTATTGCAGTGCAGCATACAGAAACAGAAGTAAGAGCTAGTTCAGCCCACTGTGTTGGTGCCTGTTGAAGCACAAGTCCATCGGGCAGTGGTCAGCGTGGAACGTCCTGCAGGCACTGCAGGGAAATGACTCCATGGATCCTGTGGCCTGGTTCCCAGAGCAGACGGCCCAGCTTGTCTGGCGAAATGCCTCATCGCCAGAACTCACCAACAAGCACCAAGACCTGGCTTGGCTGACAGTGTGGGGAGCCTTCCCAGTCAGATCCTTCCTGCACTGTCAGAACCTCACTACCAGCGCACGCTGCCCTCGGGACGGTTGCTATGGCAAGGAGACAGTTGCCCACCTCTTTGCAGAATGTGGATTTGCAAATAAAGTCTGGAGAGGTTTGCAAGGGTCCCTGGCATGATTTATTCCGAACAGCCCTGTCACAGAGGATTTACGGACTGTTCCCAGGGACTCATTCCGAGATGGACATCGAGTGCTGCTGGAAGGTCATCAACTCGGTGAAATACGCTCTTTGGTCTGCCCCAGCTTTGTTGACCTCCCAGTGGAGCGGGATATCCGTTGGGGAATGTTGCCGACTGGCCCGCTGCAGACTGCAGGAGTATGTGCTGACGGACGCATTGAAGCTTGGTGCAGCCAACGCCAAGGCTCGGTGGGGGAGGACCACAGTCTAGGATCCTTCCGCTGCTGGACACGGGGGGAGAGTGTGGTGGAGATGGCCACACCAGTGGGCCACATGAGTGGCAAGGGTAGGGGATAGATTTGTGTAATTTGTGTAAGCAGTAGTGAATGTATGTATAGCCTCTGAGAATGTCGGATGGAGTTTTTATAAGGATTGTGTATTGTATATATTTATTTCTCGAATAAAGTATATTTTGAAATTTAAATAAAATTAGCCTTTGATTATACTTTCTAGCACTTGGTTCCAAAGCTCTTGGTCATTCAAGTTAATGTCCAAGTACTTCACAGATGTACGTACAAAATAGGACGTACATGGTAAATGGTAGGGAATTGAAGAATGCAGGTGAACAGAGGGATCTGGGAATAACTGTGCACAGTTCCCTGAAAGTGGAATCTCATGTCGATAGGGTGGTAAAGAAAGCTTTTGGTGTGCTGGCCTTTATAAATCAGAGCATTGAGTATAGAAGTTGGGATGTAATGTTAAAATTGTACAAGGTATTGGTGAGGCCAGTTCTGGAGTATGGGGTACAATTTTGGTCGCCTAATTATAGGAGGGATGTCAACAAAATAGAGAGAGTACAGAGGAGATTTACTAGAATGTTGCCTGGGTTTCAGCAACTAAGTTACAGAGAAAGGTTGAACAAGTTATGGGGCTTTTTCACGGGGCGAGTTGACGCAAGATGTCACCAGAGTGAAGTGGTCGTGGTCCAGCACGAGTCTCACACGATATAACGGGGGGTAGATAAAGAGTTCCCACGGTACTCGGCATTTCTGTTATTTGTGCGAGTGACTTGTCCGTCTCCCGAGCTTTCGCGTTAAATCTTGAATGAACATCGTGAACTACACGTGACACAAATGATGTAACTTTTTTTTTCACACACTATAAATATCCTCCCTTGGTTGAATTGGCTCATTTGGAGACATGTTTTACTGTGTATGTGGGAGACACAGATGGACTGAGCACAGTACCTCGGTCTTACTGTGTGTGGGAGAGGGGGAGAAAGAGACATACACTCACAGAGGCAGAGTCTCTCAGCCTGTGTAAGAGGGAGGGAGAGAGAGAGAGAGGCACACACAAGGTGGATGTGAAATCTCACCTGCCTGTTTCAGTGACAGACACCCGCCGCCAGTAAATGAAGACACCCCCATCTGTCTCCCCCTCCTCTCCCTCGACTCCCCCACCTTTCCCTCCCAACTCCAGTCCCGTCCCGACCCCCTGGGAAACTGAATAGAGCAACTATATAGATATAGAAACTGAAACAATATAGAAACTGAATAGAGCAACATGGCAAAAACATCTCTGACACGCTTTACCCCCTTTCTTTGAGATTTTCTGGGAGCCATCTCTGCAAGTGTTCCTGTTAAAAAGATTATCCAACAATGACAATTAGGTGGGACGTCCTCGAAGGACACATGTTCCCTTGTCGATATTGAGACCACCTTTTTTACTCACCTTCTGTCCCCTCTGTCCAGCTTCCGGGTTTACCGTTCGCAGGAGTTCCCGTGCGCTATATCTCTAAAATCTGAAGTTAGGTAATGTCTAAAGGAACTGCAGACGCTGGTTAATGCTGGTTAATACGCACAGAAGGACACAAAATGTTGGTGTAACTCAGCAGGTAAGTCAGATCTGGGAAGAAAAACATAAAAAGCTGGAGTAAGTCAGCGGGTCAGGCAGCATCTCTGGAGAAAAAGAATAGGTGGCGATTCGAATCGGAACCCTTCTTCAGACAGCCTAATCGGAAATTGAGTCTGAAGATATGTCTCGTCCCGAAACATCAGCTATTTTTCTCCAGAGATGCTGCTTGACTCGCTGAGTTACTCCAGCTTTTTGTGTCTGTCTTCGGTTTAAACCAGCATGTGCAGTTCACTCCTTACACGGGTCTCTGTACAACATTGATTGGTAGCGTTCCGGACCCTGCTTCGGAAAGGCATCGATCGCTAGTCGGCGAGGACTCCGACCTGTATCTCTCAAAGAAGTACATGTGAAAAATTTCTCACGGACCATAAAAATGCGTAACCTTTCAGTAAAGTCCCTTTTAAAGTCCCTTTTAAAGATTATAGTTATTTTCTTGAATCTCATTAACATAACTCATGAATAAGTTGATGTCCATATGCGGATGCAAATCTTTATTTTTATTTATTTTTTAAATTCAATCCCACAGAAGACAATTTTTACTCACCTTCTGTCCCCTCTGTCCAGCTTCCGGGTTCACAGTTCGCAGGAGTTCCCACGGTACCCGCAAGAGTCATTACGGATATCGCACTGGCCACTACGTCCATATAATGTTGCAATGCTCAACCACAAGTGTACAAGTCACTCTTGGAGAAATTCAAACTTTCTTGAATTTTCTCCCGAGTGACCAAGTTACACGACTACCTGCCGTTAGCGCTACGGTGGTCCACGAATGCCGTACTGTTATCGCACGAGGTTCCCACGATGTTAAACTCTGGTTAACTCTTGCGTCAAGTCGCCCCGTGAAAAGGCCGCTTAACGCTGTGACCAAAATACCTTGCGTTATTGTGGATGTGAATGATGGAGATTGAGAAAACCTCTTGCTCTTTCCTTTCTGATATTCTGTGCCTCAGCCAATAAGGGGAAGTATTCCTGCGCCTCTGTTATCCACTTATCCTCTTGCTCCTATATTCATGGATCTAAACAAATGCACTTTATGATTCCAATTCCCTATATTTCTCATGGTCTATTGTGCATTTTCTTATCTTCCTTTCCCTTTCAAAATGCATCACCACACACATTTCCCTTCATATTCCATTCACTACTTTTCTAATATCTATCTGCTTTCTTCCTCACAACCAATAGTACATTCGATTTTAGCATCAGCTGCAAATATCAGAAGCAAACATGGCTTCTTCATTTGAATCCAAATTCAATGGCAACATCATTTAAAAAATTCACCAGCAATCTGCTGTCCATTTACTTGATGTACATCCATATTCCTTGATACCCCTTTCTAACGGAAATCTCTTCATGTAAGCTTCAATTTTCCAGCATCCACAGTTTTGCAGGAGAGACAATTCAGATTATATTTTGGAAATTCCTGCCTAAACCTATGAATCAGATTCAAATTCCATTCCACACTTCATGTCTTTTGTTGATCTTCTTGCAAATCATTTTAATCTTGTCTTCTGAGCTTTGTGGCTATTTGCCTTTCCTATAATTGGTTAGGAAACATCCATAGATTTTGTTCAGGTTAAAGACTCTAATGCTGTTATGGTTGCCACAATTGGAATATTTGGGGATCTAATTCCACAGACATTTTTGCCCAAGTGGCCATTCTTTAAGCACCAACAGTGAGAGGGAGCATTGTTTATAGAAAATTAGATACATAGAAAATAGGTAGAGGAGTAGGCCATTCGGGCTTTTGAGCTAGCACCGCCATTCAATATAATCATGACTGTTCATCCAAAATCAGTGCCCTGTTACTGCTTTCTCCCCATATCCCTTGATTCTGTTACCCCTAAGTGCTTTATCTAACTCTCTCTTGAAAACATCCAGTGAATTGCTTTCTGTGGCAGAGAATTACACAGATTCACAACTCTCTGGTTGAAAAACGTTTCCTCATCTCAGTCTGAAATGGCCTACTCCTTATTCCTAAACTGTGACACCTAGATCTGGATTCCCCCAACATCGGGAACATTTTTTTGCATCTAGCCTGTCCAATCCCTTAAGAATTTTACATGTCTCTGTAACATTTCCTCTCATCCTTCTAAATTCCAGTGATTATAAGCTCAGTCGATCAATTATTTTATCATATGTCAGTCCCGCCATCGCGGGATTGACCTGGTGAACCTACACTGCACTTCCTCAATAGCTAGAATGTCCTTCCTCAAATTAGGAGACCAAATCTGCACACAATACTCCAGGTGTGGTAGAGCAGAGAATGATATCACAGCTAAATGCCATCCTATATTCAATGTGCACACATGCCTACTTCCAGCAGATGTCACTGAACAGCAGAAGAACTGGATTCTTGCCTGGTTCTTATTGTTGAGCTCCGTTCCCCCATAATCCTCTTGAATAGAACCACAGAGTTATACAGTATGGATACGAGTCCTTCAGTCAACCAAATGTCCAGCCATTTACACTAAGCATACACTAATCACATTTTATCTTATATAAAGTTACCATTAGTTTAAACAGCTAACTTTTTTTTCAGGGGCAGAAATTTAGAAACTGGTTGTGCAACTACACAGTGTGAAGGAAGGAACTGTAGATGCTGGTTCACACCAAAGATAGGTCCACGTGAAATACTGGAGTAATACAATGGGTGAGACAGCATCTCTGAGGGAAAAAAATAGGTGACGTTTCATGTTGAGATCCTTCTTCAGGATGTGTGTTCCAGACAGATGATAGGCTTGGAGAAATGAAGTAAAGACATCTTGTGTACAGTGATAGCTTAATTTACAAAACCTGTTGTTGAACTGTTCTTGAATTATCCACCGAGATCCTCCCTTTCTGGTTAAATAATGCATGATGCATCACTATGCATCTTGGGGCTGCAATGCCTCATTTAAGCAAACTGAATGCAGTGAGACTGTGTGTTGATGTTTGTGTGAATGTGTGTACAGGGAAAATACTTTTTTCTAATATTAATATTCCCACCAGTCACTGATATGGATTTTCTGGTCCTGCAAAATGCACACCACAATTATAATAGGATTCAATGACCCCGAACATTGACTTTCTTCAAGGTTCTGAAGTCTGCTTGTTACTTATTGTATGGGGCTTTAAGTCAGTCATAGAAACATAGAAAATAGGTGCAGGAGTAGGCCATTCGGCCCTTCGAGCCTGCACCGCCATTCAATATGATCATGGCTGATCATCCAACTCAGTATCCCGTACCTGCCTTCTCTCCATACCCCCTGATCCCTTTAGCCACAAGGGCCACATCTAACTCCCTCTTAAATATAGCCAATGAACTGGCCTCAACTACCTTCTGCGGGAGAGAATTCCACAGATTCACCACTCTCTGTGTGAAAAAAGTTTTCCTCATCTTGGTCCTAAAAGATTTCCCCTTTATCCTTAAACTGTGACCCCTTGTTCTGGACTTCCCCAACATCGGGAACAATCTTCCTGCATCTAGCCTGTCCAACCCCTTAACCATATAACCATATAACCATATAACAATTACAGCACGGAAACAGGCCATCTCGGCCCTACAAGTCCGCGCCGAACAATTTTTTTCCCTTAGTCCCACCTGCCTGCACTCATACCATAACCCTCCATTCCCTTCTCATCCATATGCCTATCCAATTTATTCTTCAATGATACCAACGAACCTGCCGCCACCACTTCCACTGGAAGCTCATTCCACATCGCTACCACTCTCTGAGTAAAGAAGTTCCCCCTCATGTTACCCCTAAACTTCTGTCCCTTAATTCTGAAGTCATGTCCTCTTGTTTGAATCTTCCCTATTCTCAAAGGGAAAAGCTTGATCACATCAACTCTGTCTATCCCTCTCATCATTTTAAAGACCTCTATCAAGTCCCCCCTTAACCTTCTGCGCTCCAGAGAATAAAGACCTAACTTATTCAACCTATCTCTGTAACTTAGTTGTTGAAACCCAGGCAACATTCTAGTAAATCTCCTCTGTACTCTCTCTATTTTGTTGACATCCTTCCTATAATTGGGCGACCAAATTGGGCGACCCTTAAGAATTTTGTACGTTTCTATAAGATCCCCCCTCAATCTTCTAAATTCTAGCGAGTACAAACCGAGTCTATCCAGTCTTTCTTCATATGAAAGTCCTGACATCCCAGGAATCAGTCTGGTGAACCTTCTCTGTACTCCCTCTATGGCAAGAATGTCTTTCCTCAGATTAGGAGACCAAAACTGTACGCAATACTCCAGGTGTGGTCTCACCAAGACCCTGTACAACTGCAGTAGAACCTCCCTGCTCCTATACTCAAATCCTTTTGCTATGAATGCTAACATACCATTCGCCTTCTTCACTGCCTGCTGCACCTGCATGCCTACATTTAATGACTGGTGTACCATGACACCCAGGTCTCGTTGCATCTCCCCCTTTCCTAATCGGCCACCATTCAGATAATAATCTACTTTCCTGTTTTTGCCACCAGTGGATAACCTCACATTTATCCACATTATACTGCATCTGCCATGCATTTGCCCACTCACCCTGCCTATCCAAGTCACCTTGCAGCCTCCTAGCATCCTCCTCACAGCTAACACTGCCCCCCAGCTTCGTGTCATCCGCAAACTTGGAGATGTTGCATTCAATTCCCTCATCCAAATCATTAATATATATCGTAAATAGCTGGAGTCCCAGAACTGAGCCTTGTGGTACCCCACTAGTCACTGCCTGCCATTGTGAAAAGGACCCGTTTACTCCTACTCTTTGCTTCCTGTCTGCCAGCCAGTTCTCTATCCACATCAATACTGAACCCCCAATACCGTATGCTTTAAGTTTGTATACTAATCTCTTATGTGGGACCTTGTCGAAAGCCTTCTGAAAGTCCAGATATAACACATCCATTGGTTCTCCCTTATCCACTCTACTAGTTACATCCTCGAAAAATTCTATAAGATTCGTCAGACATGATTTACCCTTCATAAATCCATGCTGACTTTGTCCAATGATTTCACCACTTTCCAAATGTGCTGCTATCCCATCTTTAATAACTGATTCTAGCAGTTTCCCCACTACCGACGTTAGACTAACTGGTCTGTAATTACCCGTTTTCTCTCTCCCTCCCTTTTTAAAAATTGGTGTTACATTAGCTACCCTCCAATCCTCAGGAACTACTCCAGAATCTAAAGAGTTTTGAAAAATTATCACTAATGCATCCACTATTTCTGGGGCTACTTCCTTAAGTACTCTAGGATGCAGCCTATCTGGCCCTGGGGATTTATCGGCCTTTAATCCATTCAATTTACCTAACACCACTTCCCGGCTAACCTGGATTTCACTCAGTTCCTCCATCTCATTTGACCCGCGGTCCCCTGCTATTTCCGGCAGATTATTTATGTCTTCCTTAGTGAAGACGGAACCAAAGTAGTTATTCAATTGGTCTGCCATGTCCTTATTCCCCATGATCAATTCACCCGTTTCTGACTGCAACTAACTGCACCCATTATAACAGTTTTACCTTTGTTGCACGCATTTCTCATTTCCTGTTTGATGCCATCCCCAACTCCACTACTACTGTTAGGTGGCCTGTACACAACTCCCACTAGCGTTTTCTGCCCCTTAGTGTTTCGCAGCTCTACCCATATCGATTCCTCAAAGCTAATGTCCTTCCTTTCTATTGCGTTAATCTGCTCTCTAACCAGCAACGCTACCCCACCTCCTTTCCCTTTCTGTCTATCCCTCCTGAATATTGAATATCCCTGGATGTTGAGCTCCCAGCCTTGGTCACCCTGGGGCCATGTCTCCGTGATCCCAACTATATCATAGTCGTTAATAGCTATCTGCACATTCAACTCATCCACCTTATTATGAATGCTCCTTGCATTGAGACACAAAGCCTTCAGGCTTGTTTTTACAACACTCTTACCCCTTATACTATTATGCTGAAAAGTGGCCCTTTTTGATTTTTGCCCTGGATTTGCCGACCTGCCACTTTTACTTTTCACCTTGCTACCTATTGCTTCTACCCTCATTTTACACCCCTCTGTCTCTACGCTCACACATTTAAGAAACCCTTTCCCTTTAACTCCATCCTCCACTATCCCATTCGACACCCCACCCCCCTTATTCAGTTTAAAACCACCCGTGCAGCAGTGGCAAACCTGCCTGCTAGAACGCTGGTACCACACCTGTTAAGATGCAATCCGTCCCTTTTGTACAGTTCCCCCTTACCCCAAAACAGATCCCAGTGATCTAAGAATCTAAATCCCTGCCCCGTGCACCAGTTCCTCAGCCACACGTTCAGGTCCCGTATCTCCCTGTTCCTGCTCTCGCCAGCACGAGGAACTGGAAGCAAACCGGAGATAACAACCCTGGAGGTCCTGCTTTTCAGCATTTTTCCGAGCTCTCTAAAGTCACGCTGCAGAATATTCATCCCCTTCTTTCCGACATCGTTTGTGCCGACATGCACTACCACTTCCGGATGTTCACCTTCGCCCTTGAGGATTTTCTGCACTCTGTCCGTGACATCCTGGATCCTGGCACCAGGAAGGCAGCACACCATCCTCGCATCCCGTCTGTTGCCGCAGAAACCCCTGTCCGTACCTCTCACAATGGAGTCTCCCACTATAATGGCGTTGCCTGCCTTAGGCCTTTTTGGTTCTGGCTCAACAGCCCTATTCGCATCGTAAGCCAGTCCACCGCTCAGTGTAAACACGTCGTCTGTCCCGACAGCTTCTAAGTGGGTGAACCTGTTCACAAGAGGTACAACACCCGGGGACGTTGGCATTCCATGCTTTCCTCCCTTTCTCACTGTCTCCCACCTTCTCTCTTCCAGTACCTTAGGTGTAACAATCGTACTGTAGGACTTGTCAAGGAACGACTCCGTTTCTCGGACGAACCGGAGGTCATCCACTTGCTTCTCCAGTTCCCCAACACGGCCCTTCAGGAGCTCTACCTGGATGCACTTCTCGCATTTGTAGCAGCCAGAGGCACCAGCGGTGTCCTTGACCTCCCACATACTGCAAGCATCGCACTGAATCAGCTTGCCTGACATCTCCTTCTTTCGTCTCCACCTCTCAAGCGTATTGCGTGGTCTCCTCTCCTAAGACTCTCGAGCCAAAGACTCACACTTTTCTCACAGGGCACTTCCCCTCACAAGGCCGCTCACTCACTGCCGCTCGCTAAGAGCCGTCTTGCTTAAATTGACGGATAAATTGCCTGATTTACCAATTTACAAACCTCAGTTTACAAATTCCTCAGTTTTCAACTGGTTTCCCAGCACTGACTCACTTCTCTCCTCCCACTCGGGCTAGAGCCAATCAGTCGTATCTCTTGCTAAACTCCTGCTGCTGTTGCTCCCAAAACTACAGTAGTTCTGAGTAAAGTCTGCCTGTGCTTGGCTTCTACTTTTCAACTGTTTTCACCCCTCTGACTCACTTCTCTCCTCCCACTCGGGCTAGAGCCAATCAGTCGTATCTCTTGCTAAACTCCTGCTGCTGTTGCTCCCAAATCTACAGCAGTTCTGAGTAAAGTCTGCCTGTGCTTGGCCTCTACTTTTCAACTGTTTTCACCCCTCTGACTCACTTCTCTCCTCCCACTTGGGCTAGAGCCAATCAGTCGTATCTCTTGCTAAGCTCCTGCTGCTGTTGCTCCCAAAACTACAGTAGTTCTGAGTAAAGTCTGCCTGTGCTTGGCTTCTACTTTTCAACTGTTTTCACCCCTCTGACTCACTTCTCTCCTCCCACTCGGGCTAGAGCCAATCAGTCGTATCTCTTGCTAAACTCCTGCTGCTGTTGCTCCCAAAGCTACAGTAGTTCTGAGTAAAGTCAGCCTGTGCTTGGCTTCTACTTTTCAACTGTTTTCACCCCTCTGACTCACTTCTCTCCTCCCACTCGGGCTAGAGCCAATCAGTCGTATCTCTTGCTAATCTCCTGCTGCTGTTGCTCCCAAAAACTACAGCAGTTCTGTGCAGGATAATAAAACAAGGAATGAGTGATTTCTGGGCGCAAGATGCAACAACAGGAAAGATGAAACACAACTCGGAAGGGTGGTTAAAACATCTATTGGGGGCTTACATGATTTCTTATGAAAGAAATACACAAATCTCAAGAAGGCAAATGCTGCAAGGGGACGCAATGCATCTCAAAATATGGTTCATGATCTGACGTAGAGGAAGCATTGACCTTCATGGGGATGAGA